>NC_137330.1:61960478-62638405 GCF_965287045.1 Carcharhinus amblyrhynchos
ATGGCCTACTCCTGCTCCTATTTCTTATGTTCTTATGTTCTTATCTCCTCTGTACTTGCTTCCTCAGCACCTTAAATCTGTGTCCTCTCGTAGCGACCATTTCAGCCCTGGGAAATAGCCTCCGAGAATCCACTCTATCCATTCCTCTCAACATTTTATAAACCTCTATCAGGTCACCTCTCAACCTTCGTCTCTCCAGGGAGAAGAGACCTAGCTCCCTCAACCTATCTTCATAAGGCATGCCTCCCAATCCAGGCAACATCCTTGTAAATCTCCTCTACACCCTCTCAATCACCTCCACATCCTTCCTGTAGTGAGGCGACCAGAATTGCGCACAGTACTCAAGTGGGGTCTGACAAGGGTCTTATAAAGTTGCAGCATTACCTCCTGACTCCTAAATTCAATCCCTCAATTAATGAAGGCCAGTACACCATACACCTTCTTGACCACATCCTCCACCTGCAAGGCCGATTTGAGCGTCCTATGGACCCGGACCCCAAGATCCTTCTGCTCCTCAACGCTGCTAAGACTCCTACCCTTGATATTGCACTCCTTCATCCCATTGGACCTGCCAAAATGGACCACTACACATTTATCCGTGTTGAAGTCCATCTGCCACTTCTCCGCCCAGTCTTGCATCCTATCTATGTCACGCTGCAACGTCTGAGATCCCTCCAGACTATCCACAACGCCACTAACCTTCGTATCGTCGGCGAACTTACTAACCCATCCCTCCACTTCCTCATTCAGGTCATTTATGAAAATGACAAACAGCAAGGGTCCTAGAACAGATCCCTGGGGCATTCCACTGGTGACCGACCTCCATGCAGAAAAAGACCCATCCACAACCACTCTCCGCCTTCTGCAGGCAAGCCAGTCCTGGATCCACAAGGCTAAAGTCCCTTGGATACTATGCCCTCTCACCTTCTCAAGAAATCTTGCACGGGAGACCTTATCAAACACCTTGCTGAAGTCCATGTAAACGACATCCACCGCTCTTCCTTCGTCAATGTGCTCAGTCATATTCTCAAAGAACTCAACTAAGCTCGTAAGGCACGATCTGCCCTTGACAAAGCCGTGTTGACTATTTCTGATCATTCTAAACTTCTCTAAATGCTCATAAATTTTGTCCCTCAGAATCCTCTCCAACAACTTACCAACCACTGAGGTCAGACTCACCGGTCGGTAATTTCCCGGGCTATCCCTGTTCCCTTTCTTGAAAATAGGAACCATATCCACAATCCTCTGGAACCTCTCCTGTCTCCAGCAACGATGCAAAGATCATTGCCGGGGGTCTGCAATCACTTCCCTCACCTCCCACAGTAATCTGGGGTACATCCCATCCACTCCCAGAGATGAGGGGGTTAGCCTATGAAGAGAGGCTAAATAGACTGGGTCTGTACTCGTTGGAGTTTAGAAGGATGAGGGGGGATCTTATAGAGACGTATAAGATAATGAAGGGGATGGATAGGGTAGAGGTAGAGAGATTCTTCCCACTTAGAAAGGTTAGCAGGACTAGGGGACACAGCCTCAAGATAGGGTGGCGGGGGGGCAGTTTAGAATGGAGTTGAGGAGGAACTTCTTCACTCAAAGGGTGGTGAATCTCTGGAATTCTCTGCCCGTTGAAGTGGTGGAGGCTACCTCCCTGAATATATTTAAGTCACGGGTAGCTAGGTTTCTGATAGACAGGGGAATTAAGGGTTATGGGGAGAAAGCGGGAAAGTGGAACTGATCCACCAGATCAGCCATGATCTTATTGAATGGCGGGGCAGGCTCGAAGGGCTAGATGGCCTACTCCTGCTCCTATTTCTTATATTCTTATGTTCTTGATAGAATTTAAAAGTTCCAACACATCCTCTTTCTTAATATCCACATACTCGATCTTTTCAGTCTGCCGCAAACCTGTAGTACAAACCTCCCAGATCACTTTCCATCGTGAATACCGAGGCAAAGTAGTCATTAAGCACCTCAGCCATTTCTTCCGGTTCCACACAGACTTCTCCCCCTTCACCTTTTATAGATCCTATCCCTTCACTTCTCATCTTATTTGTAGAACGCCTTGGGATTCTCCTTAGTCTTACCCACCAAGGCCTTCTCGTGACCCCTTCTGGCTCTCCTAATTTCCTTTTCAAGCTCCTTTCTACAAGCCTTATACTCCTCTAGATCCTTAACATCTCCTAGCTCTCTGAACCTTTTGTACGCCTTTCTTTTCTTCCTGACTAGGTTCATCACAACCTTCATGCACCATGGTTCCCTCGACCTACCAAAACCTCCTTGTCTCATCGGAACGTTGTCGTGCAGAGCTCAGTCAAACATTCCTTGAAAATCCACCACCTTCCTTCAGTACTTTTCCCCAAGAACTCCTCCTTCCAGTTTACTTGTCCAATTATCTGCCTGATATCTTCATATTTCCCCTTACTCCAGATAAACATCTTCCTAGCCTGTCTGATCCTATCTCTTTCCAATGTTATCGTGAAGGAGATAGAATTATGATCTCCATCCCCGAGATGTTCTCCCACCGAGAGATCCGACACCTGTCCTGGTTCATTAGCCAGCACCAGGTCAAGTACAGCCTGTCCTCTTGTGGGCTTATCCACGTACTGTGTCAGGAAACCCTCCTGAACACATCTAACAAACTCTTCCCCATCCAAACCCCTTACCCTAGGGATATTCCAGTCGATGTTTGGGAAATTAAAGTCTCCCATCACGACAATCTGTTATTACTACATCTCTCTAGGATCTGTTTCCCTATCTGCACCTCAACTTCCCTGTCACTATTGGGCAGCCTATAGAAAACACCCAGCAAAGTTATTGACCCTTTGCTGTTCCTAACTTCCACCCACAGAGACTCTGTAGACAGTCCCTCCACGGCATCCACCTTCTCTGCAGCCATGACACTGTCGCTGATCAACAGTGCCACTCCGCCACCTCTTTTGCCTCCCTCCCTGTCCTTCCTGAAGCATCTGAATCCTGGTACCTGAAGTACCCAGTCCTGTCCCTGAGACATCCAAGTCTCTGTAATGGCCACCACATCACATTCCCAAGCATCAATCCACGCCCTAAGCTCATCTACTTTGTTCACTACACTCCTGGTGTTAAAATAGACACACCTCTGACCCTCGGTCTGGGCACTTCCCTTCTCCATTACCCGTCTAACCTCCCTCACATACTGTCTACAGTCCATCCCTATCCGGGAGCTAACCTCCTCGGTCTCAGTCTCCTCATCTCTACTCCCTCCCCCCAACCTTTCTAGTTTAAAGTCCCCCCAGTAGCCCTAGCCAATCTCCCCGCCAAGATATTGGTCCCCCTGGGATTCAAGTGCCACCCGACTTTACTGTACAGGTCACATCTGCCCCTAAAGAGGTCCCAATGATCCAGGAACCGGAATCCCTGCCCCCTGCTCCAGTCCCTCAGCCACGCAAACACCCTCCACCTCGTTCCATTCCTGCTCTCACTCTCCCGCGGCGCAGGCAGCAATCCTGAGATTATTACCTTCACGTTCCTCTTTCTCAGCTGTCCACCTAATTCCCTATAATCCCTTTTCATGACCCCTTCCCTCTTCCTGCCTATGTCAGTGGTACCTATATGTACCACAACCTCCGGCTCCTCGCCCTCCCCTTTCAGGATGTTTGGGACACATCCAGAGACATCCCGGATCCCAGCTCCAGGGAGGCAAACCACCATCCGTGAGTCCCATCTGCTTCCGCAAAAATGCCTGTCTGACCCCCTCACTATGGAGTCCCCTATTAACACTGCCTTGCTGCTCTTTTTCTTACTTTTTTGAAGTACTGGGTCAGGCTCAGCTCCAGAGAGCTGGCCACCGCTTCCTCCCCCAGGTGAGCTGCCCCCCCCAGCAGTACTCAGACAGGAGTACTTATTTTGAAGGGGGACATCCACCGGCGTGCCCTCCATCGCATGAGCTTTCCCCTTCCTAACTGTTACCCACTTGCCTTCTTCTCGTTGCCCCGGTGTGACCACTTGCCGGTAACTCCTGTCAATCACCTCCTCATTCTCTCTAATGAGACGAAGGTCCTCGAGCTGCAATTCCAGCTCCTTAACCCGGTCCCTTAGGGACTGCAGCTCCACACACCGAGCTCAGATATGGATGTCTGGGAGACCAGGAGCCTCCAGGACCTCCCACATATTGCATTGGCAACAACATACTGGCCTCACACTCATACTTGCCCTTTTTAGAAATACAGAGAAAAAAGTAATTAAAGAAAACTTATAAACTTATCTTGCCTCTCCCTTTTCGCTTAGGTCCTGTGAGCCAAAGCCCTTACAGCTCACAAAAAACAAAAACAAACTTTCCTGCTCTCACCTTGAGTCTCTCTCTCTCTCTCTCTTTTAGGTTAGAGGAGGGGGGAGGGTGGGATGCTCTACCTGTGTAGAGTATTGGGAGTCCTCACAGTTCCAATTTATGGTAAGGGCAAAAAAAACTACGCAAGTCTCTTTGCAAACTCCTTCTGGTTTCCAGTATAAAATTTAAAGAAAAAAAACTAGAAAAGTTAGTTCTAAAAATCACTCTAGCTTACCCTTAAGCTCTCCTCTCACAAATCGCTGCCTCTCTTCAGTGCTCCCAAGGAACAATGATCTAATGTTAGATTCTTGTTAGGCAAATGAATCGATCTCCTTCTGCCTTAAAAATATTCAATGATTCCCACCTCCACCATCTTCTGGAGCAGACAGTTGCAAAGGTGCACAACCCTCAGAGAAAAAAAAATCTGTCCGAAAGGAATATCCCTAATTTTAAAACAGTGCCACCTAGTTCAGGCCTCACAAGGTGAAACATCCATTCCACGTTCACCTTGTCAACACAAGAAGACAAGAAATAGAAGCAGGAGTAGGCCACCCAAGCCCTTCAAGCATGTCCTGCTATTCTATAAAATCTTGGCTGAACTATGCTGGCCTCAACTCCTTTTCTGTGCCATTTCCCTATAGGCTTCTATTCCTCAATCTATCAAATATTTATCCACTACCATTTTAAATGAACCAGCCACCACTATCTATTGGGGTCAAGAATTTTGACAGCCAGTTTTCAATCCATGCTAACATACCACTGCCAATCCCATGACTTTTACTTTATGCACCAGCCTGCGGCACCTTGTCAAATGCACCTGGAAATCTAAATATACCACATCTACAGGTTACCCTCTATCTATTCTGTTACATCCTCAAAGAATTTGAGCAACCTTGTCAATGATTTACCTTAATAAAATCATGCTGACTAGGTTTGATTATATTCAGGATTCCTAAATGATTAGCTATTTCCTCTTTGATTATTGACTCCGGTATCTTGCCAATAATAAATGTTAAACTAACTGGCCTATACCTGCCTTTTGCCTTTCTCCCTTTTTTAACAAGGGTGTCACATTGACTGTTTTCCAATTTTCTGGTTCCCTCCTAGAATTTAGTGAGTGGTTGAAATTTTTTGTCAATGTGTCATATTCTCTGTAGCCACTTCCATTATAACTTCAACGTGCAGTTCATTGGTGACTTGTCCACCTTTAGCCCCTTGAGTTTCTCTAATACTTTATCTTTTGTGATTGGGAATTGTAAGTTCTACCATGGTTTCGAAATCAGCCCATCTGACAATGTTTCCCATGGTGAAGGCTGATGCAAAAAATTTATTTAACATCTCTGCCGTTTCTTTGTTTATTGCTGTTATCAATTCATCAGCCTCATTCAGTAGAGGTCCCACATTACGTCAGCTGCCAGCTTTCTATTTATATATCCACAGAAACTCTTGCTGCTTGTTTTTATGCTGCATGCAAGTTTTCTCTTAAAAATCATTTTCTCCTAATGGGGTTTTCAATCTTTTGTTGCAGGATCCTAAAATCTTCCCAGTCCTCTGACCTACCGCTATCCCTTGCCACGTTATATGTCTTGTTCTTCAACTTGACATTATCTTTGACCTCCTTTCTTAATCATGGACTTTTCCCCTTGTGAGTGGAGTCTCTCTTTTTGATTGGGATCAGATAGAGTGGGCTGGGTCTGCATAAGATGCTCTTTCGAGAGTTGGTGCAAATGGGCTGAATGGTCAGCTTCTGCACTATAGGGGGTCTACTTTTATTGCCAAAGTGAACAACTTCACATTCTCTCACTTTGGATTCCATTTCCTGTATTTTTGTCCACTCACTGAACCTATCTATCTATATCCATTAGCTGTCATGCCAAATACTGTCCACAGGCTCCCCTTCATCCGTGGCACATGCTGCTTATTCAAAAAACTCTGATAAATTTCCCTTTGAAACCATGTTTGTTCTTCCCAGTTACCATGACTTTTTTCTAAATGCCCAGCTATAACCTCCTCAACAATTGATCCTAACACAGTTACATCTTGAAAAAAACTCACAACAGGTTTGTCAAACATGATTTCCCTTCTATAAGCCATATGGATTCTGCCCAATCTTAACATTATTTTCAAAGTGCTCTGTTATCACATCCTTTATTAGATTCTTGCATTTTCCCCTCTACTGATCTGGCTAACAGGTCTGTATTTCCCCATTTCCCTGCTCCTTCCCTCCTTAAATATTGGGGTCACCTTTGCTGCCTACTAATTGCAGGAACCTGTATTTCAGTGTCCATAGACTTTGAAAGATGACCAGCACTGCCTCTTCTATCTTTACAGACACCTTTTTCAAAACTCTGGGATGCAGATCATCAGGACCAACCAAATTATCAACTTTTAAGTCCCATTACTTTCTTCAATACTTTATTTTAACTATTATTAGTTTCTTCTGGTTCCTCATTTACATTAGTTCCTTGATTTTTTATCTCTATTCCCCCATGAAGACAAATGCAAAATATTTGTTCTGTTTTTGCCATTTCCTTATTTCCCATAATAAATTGTCTACTTGTACCCACATTTGTTTTTACCAATCTTCATTTTTTACATGTCTACAGAAGTTTTTACAACCCATTTTTGTTTCTCGCTAGTTTACTCTCATTCTATTTTCACTTTCTTTGTCTAGGTCCTCAATGACATAAGAACATAAGAAATAGGAGCAGGAGTAGGCCATCTAGCTCTTCGAGCCTGCCCCGCCATTCAATAAGATCATGGCTGATCTGTCGCTGCTCAGTTCCACTTTCCCGCTTTCTCCCCATAACCCTTAATCCCCTCTCTTATCAAAAACCCATCAACCCGTGTCTTAAAAATATTTAGCGAGGCAGCCTCCACCACTTCAACGGGCAGAGAATTCCAGAGATTCACCACCCTTTGAGTGAAGAAGTTCCTCCTCAACTCCGTTCTAAACCGCCCCCCTTTTATCTTGAGGCTGTGCCCCCTAGTCCCCTACTGTCTTTTTTGAGCGGGAAGAGTCTCTCCACCTCTATCCTATCCATCCCATTCATTATCTTATACGTCTCAATGAGATCTCCCCTCATTCTTCTAAACTCTAACGAGTACAAGCCCAGTTTATTCAGCCTCTCCTCATAGCTCAACCCCCTCAACTCCGGTATCAGCCTAGTAAACCTCCTCTGCACTCCCTCCAAGGCCAAAATATCTTTGCGCAGGTGCGGCGCCCAAAACTGCACACCGTACTCCAGCTGCGGCCTCACCAATGCCCTATACAGCTGCAGCAAGACCTCCCTACTTTTATATTCAATCCCCCTCGCTATGAAGGCCAGCATCCCATTCGCCTTCCTGACCACCTGCTGCACCTGCAAGCTGGGTTTTTGCGACTCATGCACAAGGACCCCGAGGTCCCTCTGCACCGTCGCCTGCTGCAGCAATACACCTTTATAAAAAAAAGTTAAAACTTGTAGATGCATCAAGGAATTATTTTTAAAATTATGTAATTAAAAGAACCAGTGCATTAATTCAAAATGAGCCCAGAAATAAGAAGAGAAATGTTAACTTAAGGAATGTGGAACTTGTTAGATACATTTTCATGCAAATTAATGTAGATGAAATTATAACCTTTTATCCTTTTGCTATTGTAATTATTAGTGTTATGTTGCGACACAGGGCAGCTGTAATGTAGACATGAGAAGATATCATAAGATCTAGGAGCAGAACTAGGCATCTGGCCCCTCAAGTCTGCTCCGCCATTCAATAAGATCATGGCTGATCTATCTATTTTTGCCTTAAAAACATTCAATGAGGTAGCCTCATCTGCTTTACTGGGCAGGGAATTCCACAGATTCACAACCCTTTGGGTGAAGAAGTTCCTCTTCAACTCAGCCCTAAATCTGCTCCTCCTTATTTTGAGGCTGTGCCCCCTAGTTCTACTTTCACCAGCCAGTGGAAATGACCTCCCTGCTTATCTATTCCCTTCATAATTCTATGTTTCTATATGATCCCCCCTCATTCTTCTAAATTCCAATGAATATAGTTCCAGTCTATTCACTCTCTCCTCAAAAGCCAACCCTCTCAACTCTGGAATTAATCTAGTGAATCTCCTCTGCACCCTCTCCAGTGTATCTTTTCTCAAGTAAGAAGACCAAAACTGTACACAATACTCCAGTTGTGGCCTCACCAGCACTTTATACAGCTACAACATAACCTTCTTGTTTTTAAACTCCATCCTTCTAACTAAAAAGGACAAAATTCCATT
The DNA here is from genome assembly GCF_965287045.1 of Carcharhinus amblyrhynchos. Classification (NCBI taxonomy): domain Eukaryota; kingdom Metazoa; phylum Chordata; class Chondrichthyes; order Carcharhiniformes; family Carcharhinidae; genus Carcharhinus; species Carcharhinus amblyrhynchos. Next base: position 61,969,037 of record NC_137330.1, read on the forward strand.
TGCCGCCTTAATTACCTGCGGCACCCAACCTTTTGCAATTCGTGCAAAAGGACAATCAGGTCCCTCTGCACAGTTTTTTACCATTTAAATAATAGTCCATTTTGTGGTTATTCCTACCAAAGTGACCTCACATTTACAAACATTACTCCATCTGCCAGACCTTTGTCCACTCACTTAAACCATCTATATTCCTTTGCAGACCTTCAGTGCCTTCTGCACACTTCGCTCTACCACTCATTTTAGTGCCATCTGCAAACTTTGATGCACTACGCTTGGTTCCCAACTCCAAATCATCTAAGTAAATCGTAAACAATTGAGGCCCCAACACTGACCCCTGAGGCACACCACTTGTCACTGATCATCAACCAGAAAAAGACCCATTTATCCCCACTCTTTGCTTCCTGTTAGTTAACTAATTTTCTATCCATGCTAATACATTACCATAACACTGTGCTCCTTTATCTTATGCAGCAGCCTTTGGTGTGGCAGCTTGTTGAATGCCTTCTGAAAATCCAGATACACCACATCCATGAATTCCCCAATGTCCACCACACTCATAATGTCCTCAAAGAATTCCAGGAACTTAGTTAAACATGACCTGCTTTTCGTGAATCCATGCTATATCTTGCCAATAGGACAGTTTCTATCCAGATGACTCATTCTTTCTTCCTTGATGATAGATTCAAGCATTTTTCCCACTGCAGAAGTTAAGCTAACCAGCCTATAGTTTCCCGCCTTTTGTCTACCTCCTGTTTTAAACAGTGGTATCACATTTGCTATTTTCCAATCTGCAGGAGCTACCTCAGAGTCCAGCGAATTATGGTAAATTAACATGAATGCATTTGCTATTTCCCCCTGTGTAGGCCTATGTATTGTGCTGGCTTTCATGTGGGAGATTTCTCTTAATTAATTACAACTCAGCAAATATAAAGAACTCATGGAGACAGTAATTTTGGTTGAAGACATACCTTATTGTTACTCAGTCCTGGTTTACGCACATGGGAAAATGATTTGGGCAGCTCAAATTATTCTAAATTGCATTGTATCAGTATTACAATTATATATTTTTCCAAGATCATTTGCCTGCCTCTTTGTTCATCCTAGCCAGATGTGGGCCAATCGTTCTGGTATGAATTATTTACCTTGGCCAATAACATTTCACTCTGGCAGCATGAGAATACATAGTTCGTAGAGTCCAAAAGTTCTCTCCCACTGTCTATTTAGCAACCTCTTATTGGGAAAAAATTATATTATTCTATTCATTCTACTGAATGGGAAGCTTGTACTTTCTAAACATAAAAACATAGAAGATAGGAGCAGAAGGAGGTCATTTGGCACTTTGAGCCGACTCTGCCGTTCATTACAATAATAGCTGATCAAAAGCCTAATCCTGCCTTTCCCCCATAACTTTGATCACATTTGTCCCAAGTGCTATATCCAACTGACTCTTGAATACATTCAATGTTTTGGTATCAACTACCTGGGGTAATGAGTTTGACAGGCTCACCAATCTTTGGGTGAAGAAATGTCTCCTCACCTCCATCCTAAGTGGATGGACTTACCCTGAATCATCAGCTTGTGACCTCTGGTTCTGGACTCCCCCACCATCTGCATCTACCCTGTCTAGTCCTGTTAGAAGTTTATAAGTCTCTATGAGATCCACCCCCCCCCCCCCCCCCCCCCATTCATCTGAACTCCAGTGAAAACAATCCGAACCTAGTCAATCTTTCCTCATACATCAGTCCTGCCATCTCTGGAATCAGCTTGGTAATCCTTCGCTGCACTGCCTCGAGAGCAGGAACATCCTTCCTCAGAAAACAGTAAGTAGTCTCACAACACCAGGTTAAAGTCCAACAAGCTTATTTGGTAGCATAAGCTGATGAAGGAGTAGTGCTCCAAAAGCTTGTGCTACCAAATTAAACCTGTTGGACTTTAACCTGGTGTTGTGAAACTACCTACTGTGCCTACCCCAGTCCAACACTGGCAACTCCACATCTTTCATCAGAAAATGAGACCAAAACTACACACAATACGCTAGGTGTGACCTTACCAATTGGGTGGGCGGATGGACTGTGATGACGATGCAGAGATCCTCATCACAGTGATCTGCACAGGTTGGGTGAGTGGGCAAATCAGTGGCAGATGCAGTATAATTTGGATAAATGTGAGGTTATTTACTTTGGAAATGAAAACAAGGCAGCTGATTACTACCTGAATGACTGTAAATTAGAAGAGGGGAGTGTGTAGTGAGATCTGAGTGTCATTGTGCACCAGTCACTGAAGGTAAGCATGCAGGTGCAGCAGACAGTAAGGAAGGCAAATGGCATATTGGCCTTCATTACAAGTGGTTCCAAGTACATAAGAACATAAGAAATAGGAGCAGGAGTAGGCCATTGAGCCCTTCGAGCCTGCCCCGCCATTCAATAAAATCATGGCTGATCTGTCGTGGCTCAGTTCCACTTTCCCGCCCTCTCCCCATAACCCTTAATCCCCTCTCTTATCAAAAACCCATCAACCCGCGTTTTAAAAATATTTAGCGAGGTAGCCTCCACCACTTCAACGGGCAGAGAATTCCAGAGATTCACCACCCTTTGAGTGAAGAAGTTCCTCCTCAACTCCATTCTAAACCGCCCCCCCTTTATCTTGAGGCTGTGCCCTCTAGTCCTACTGTCTTTTTTGAGCGGGAAGAGTCTCTCCACCTCTATCCTATCCATCCCATTCATCATCTTATACGTCTCAATGAGATCTCCCCTCATTCTTCTAAACTCTAACGAGTACAAGCCTAGTTTATTCAGCCTCTCCTCATAGCTCAACCCCCTCAACTCCGGTATCAGCCTAGTAAACCTCCTCTGCACTCCCTCCAAGGCCAAAATATCTTTGCGCAGGTGCGGCACCCAAAACTGCACACAGTACTCCAGCTGCGGCCTCACCAATGCCCTGTACAGCAAGACCATAAGACATAGGAGCAGAATTAGGCCACTTGGCCCATCAAGTCTGCTCTGCCATTCAATCATGGCTGATTTTTTTTCTCATCCTCATTCTCTTGCCTTTTCCCCATAACTCCTGATCCCCTTATTCATCAAGAACCTATCTATCTCTGTCTTAAAGACCCTCAATGACCTGGCCTCCACAGCCTTCTGTGGCAATGAGTTCCACAGATTCACCACTCTCTGGCTGAAGAAGTTCCTCCTCATCTCTGTTTTAAAGGGACATCCCTTTAGCCTGAGGTTGTGCCCTCTGGTTGGGGTATCCTGTAAGTTTCAATAAGATCCTCCCTCATCTTTCTAAACTCCAATGAGCACAGACCCAAAGTCCTCAACCATTCTTCATACAGCAAGCTCTTCATTCCAGGGATCATTCTCGTGAACCTTCTCTGGACCTTTCCCAAGGCCAGCACATCCTTCCTTAGGTATGGGGTCCAAAACTGCTCACAATACTCCAAATGGGGTCTGACCAGAGCTCTATACAGCCTCAGATGTACATCCCTGCTCTTGTATTCTAGCCCTCTCGACATGAATACTAAGTCAAAATCATTAATATATATTGTGAATAGCTGGGGACCCTGCACTGATCCCGGTGGCACCCTACTAGGTACTGCCTGCCAATCTTGCATGATAATCTCTTATAGGGGACTTTGTCAAAGGCTTTCTGAAAGTCCAAATATGTCATATTGCCCGGCTCCCCCTTGTCAACTCTACTAGTTACATCTTCAAAGAATTCCTACAGATTTGTAAACTCATAAATCCATGCTGACTCTGTCTTAACCTGTCACTGCTTTCTAAATGCTCTGCAATAAAGTCCTTGATAATGATTCAAGAATTTTCTCCACTACTGATGTTAAGCTTACTGGTCTATAATTCCCTGTTTTCTCTCTGCCCCTCCCCCCACACTTTTTGAATATTGGAGTGACATTGGTGCCCTCCAATCTGCAAGGACTGTTCCAGAGTCTATAGAATCCTGGAAGATGACCAGCAATGCATCCACTATTTCTAGAGCCACTTCCTTGAGTACTCTGGGATGTAGATTATCAGGCCCTGGAGATTTTTCCATCTTCAATGCCAGCAATTTTCTCAGCACCATTTCTTTACTAATATTGATCTCCCTCAGTTCTTCCCTCTTACTAAATCTTGCATTCTCCAACAGTTCTGGCATCTGATTTGTGTCCTTTTTTATGAAGACAGAACCAAAGTATGTATTCAGTTGTTCAGCCATTTCATTGTGCCTTATTATACATTCTCCCGTTTTTGTCTGTAGGGGACCTACATTTGCCTTCACCAATCTCTTTCTCTTCACATATCTATAGAAACTCTTAGTGTCAGTCTTTATGTTCCCTGCAAGCTTACTTTCGTTCTGTATTTTCCCCTTCTTAATCAATCCTTTAGTCCTTCTTTGCTGAAGTTTAAACTGCTGTCAATTACTATTACTTTTCTTGGCCAATCTGTATGCTTCCTCCTTAGATCAGATACTTCTAATTTTCTTTGTAAACCATGGATTGGCCCTCTTACCCATTTTGCTTTTGTGCCAGACAGGAATCAACAGTTGCTGCATGTTCCCTCCTTGAATGCTTGCCATTGCCTATCCACTGTCATCCCTTTAAGTAACTCTCCCCATTCTATCAAGGCCAACTCATGCCTTGTATTCTCATAATTTCCTTTATTAAGACTTAGCACCCTAGTATATAAGTCAACTACTTCACTTTCCATCTTGATAAAAAGTTCTATCATGTTATGGTCATTCATCCCAAATGGGTCTCCTACACCTAGATTGGCAATGGTTCCCTTCTCATTACATGGTACCCAATCTAAGGTGGCCTGCTCTCTAATCCACACTTATAAAAGAGTTCCTTTGCTTCTCTTAGTAGCTGTATTGTTTTCAAAGAATGTGGCTCTCGTAACATAGCTATATCCCATCATGCTTAAAGCAGTGTGTAATGGGCCAAGATGTATGCTTTAATACAGAACATAACATGTTTTCAAAAATACATGTTTAAATTCTCTAATAGTGGTTATATGTGTTTCTACACAAACAATACCTTTGTAACTCCAGGTACTTTGTACTTCTACTATACTACATTCATTCTAAATTAACTTATCCTGATCTATTAATCTTTTTGGTCTCAGGTTATCCTAAAACCCTCTAACACCCCACCATCCTTTTTTAGTATCCTGAGGATGCATGCCATCAGGGCCAGGAGACTTGTCTACCTATAGCCCCATTAGCTTGCCCAGCACTACTTCTTTCATGATAATGATCATTTCTAGGTCCTCACCTGCCATAGCCTTCTTGTCAACAATTTTTGGCATGTTATTTGTGTTTTCCACTGTGAAGACCGACACAAAATACCTGTTTGATGCCTCAGCCATTTCCTCATTGGCTGTTATTAAATCCCCCTTCTCATTCTCTAATGGAATGGGGTTGCCCTGGCCACTCTTTATCATTTTAAATGAGTGCTTGAAAAGCCATAGCATACAAAGTTACGGACCAAGTTCTGTAAAATGGAATTAGAACAGATCACTATTTGATGACCAGCACAGACACAATGAACTGAAGGGCCCCTTCCTGTGTTATATGCTTCTATGACTCTACAACCCTATCATCTGTCAAAGAGTACACCTATGCATTAATTGTAATATTCAGTAATAAAAACCTGACAAAAAAACTCGCCCTCCATGTCTGATGCCTCTGCTGGATGTGCCGCCTGCACATTTTCATCTTGTTGCATGTCTGCTTTGGTTTTTATTCAATTTTGTGACAGTAAGACTTTTGATTGTATGCTGTACACTATTAATATTCTTTAAACATGTCCGAGGATGTATATTGCAAGGCTCCACCCCTGAGCAATCTTAACAGAAGACCATTGTGGAAGCTCTTGTTATCTGTTTTTATATTCTGAGCTAGTTTACTCTCATAATCCATCTTGCTTTTCTTCATAGCTTTTTTTCATGGCTTTCTGTTGACCTTTAAAGGTTTCCCAATCCTTTAGTTTCCCATTAATCTTTGCCACTTTGTATGCATTTTCTTTCAATTTGATACCCTCCTTTAGTTCCTTAGTTATCCATAGCTGATTATCCTTTTCTCTACTCACCTTCCTTATCACTGGCATATACTGAGCACTGTGAAAATTAGCTTTGAAAGTCCTTCACTGTTCCTTAATTGTCCCATCATAAAGTTTTTGCTCCCAGTCTATCTTGGCCAACTCCTCCCTCATCCCTTTGTAGTCTCCTTTGTTTAAGCACAAGACACTGGTATTGGATTTTACCTTCTCACGCTCCATCTGTATTTTAAGTTCAACCAGACTGTGATCGCTCCATCCGAGAGGATGCCTAACTGTGAGATCATTAGTTATCCCTGTGTCATTACACAGGATCAGATCTTGGATAGCTTGCTCCCTCATTGGTTCCATTACAAGGAAACTATCGTGGATACATTCTATGGACTCTTCAAGGCTGTCTTGACCGATCTGGTTCAAAGAATCGACATGTAGATTAAAATCCTCATGATAAATGTGATACCATTTTTGCATGCATCAGTTATTTCTTTATTTATTGCTCGCCCCACCATGATGTTGTTATTTGGTGGCCTATAGACTATCCTCATCGTGATTTATTCTCCTTGCTATTTCTAATTTTTGCCAAAATGGATTCAAACTTTTTCTTCATTGAACCTATATCGTCTCACACTACCGCCCTGATGTCATCCTTAAATATCAGAGTTACACCACCTCCCTTACCTGCCTGTCTGTCCTGCTGAACAGTCTGATACCACTGGATATTTGACTTCCAGTTGTGACCACCCTGTATGTCTCTGTAATGGCCACTAAATTATATTCATTCATGATGATTTGATCCATTAACTCATTTACCTTGTTTCAAATGCTTCTAGCATTTAGATAAAGTGCCCTTATGCTATTTTTATACCTTCTTTTTGGATCCTAACACCTCCCTTAATTTCATCTCCTGAGTTTTCCTTCCTTTTAATGTTTTTCATAATTTTCCATGTAGTTGAAACCTTCTCCCCACATGCTAATCTGTTGCTTTGCTTCCCATTAACCATTATACTTCCAATAGTTTTATATTTCCCTTCCCACCCACTTGCTAGCTTAAAGTCCTTGTGACCACTTGATTTACCCTTTTTGCTAAAATACTGGTCCTGGATCAGTTCAGGTGAAGACTATCCCAGTGGTTCAGATCCCACCTGTTCCAATTCTGAAGCAAATGCCCCATGAAATGGAACCCTTCTTTCCCACACCATTCCTTTAGACACATGTTCACTTCCTTAATTTTCTGATCCCTATGCCAATTCACACATGGCTCGGGTAGTAATCCAGAGATTATAGCTCTTGAGGACTTGTTCCTTAATTTAGCTCTTAGTGCCTGATGATCCCCAAATAGGTCCTCTTTCCTGGTCTTACCTATGTTGTTTGTCCCAATGTGGACCATAACAATTGGATTTTCCCCTTTCCATCCAATATCCTTTCAAGCCGGTCAGGATATTAGAGTGGGAGGGGGAGGATCCAGTTGCTGTAGTTCACATTGGGACCATAGGTGCTGAAACAGACTAAAATGAATACCACATTCATTCAAGGAATTAAATTCCTGCAAAGTTCTGGGGACAAGTATATTTTCATAAATCACAACAGAACTCATATCAAACTCTATTATATTTTGTGTAAATGAGTTCTAAAATTCTGCTTTAGTCAGTGTACTAACACATATAACAGATATGGTTACAACGAGCCTTGTAGAAAAGTTGATCCATTTGGATGAGTTTAATAATCAATAGTTTTTGTAAAACTCATTATCGACTCTTGAATGTGAAATAGTCAGATATGACTGAAGTAAAATTGTTACCAACTACGGCACAGAAGAAACAAGACTTATTTGTTGATATTGAAATAATCTTAAACATGAAATTAATACTTCATCTGGACAGGCTCAAATGGCTGACCTAAAATAAATGTTGTCTCTTGGTCGCTTTTACATCCAGCCTGTTTGGGGCATTCATCCATTGAAAATGAATCCGCTATGAGAAAATGGTCTGTAACCGACGTAGTATTTGGCAAATCTTTGAAGTGATAATTTTTGATTGGAGATGTAGCCTACACAACCGTGATAGGATAACAGGTACTTTAATGCCAAGTCTAGTTATTAAAGTTGTGTCTCTGTCTTTGCTGAGATTTAGTTGTTGAAGGTTAAATTCCGTACTCTATATTCAGTTGAATGGTGATGAGTCTGCTTGTTGAATTGCTCCTTAATAATGTCTTTAGAGCCGTGATTCATTGCCAGCTCTTTGTTCACTGTTGGGAAAGCAGATCATTACTAATCACGAAAACAAATTAGTTTGTTGCATATTGTGGCAGAAACATGGTTTGGAAGATTTCTGACAACATTAAGCTGAAGTTACTTACGCGCTAGTTAAGATATGGAACCATCTTTTCTTGCTATTCATTTTCATTCTCGTATTAATAAATTTTGTATTCAGAAATACTTCAATCCAGTCACTTGATATTGTGTTTAATTCCCCCTTCATGCTTCCCCATTTCATTCAAACACTGGATATCAGATAGGTCACAGAAACAGTTGCATGCATTTTCTAGGAAATTGGTGGTTGTGGTGGGAAGATATGTAGGGTTAATTTACAGAAAAAATACATTTTTCCCATACTTGTTAATTTTTATCCTCCAAAATTGCTTTATTTACAGCCACACATTTTACAAATTAGGTCGTTGTTTACTCATGTTGCTGGTACCACAAGACAATCAATGGACAATAAAAGCTTTGATCTCAACTGGAGCGATGTGGATAACATGAACGTGATACTTCCATCCAGTCTTAGCCATAGATTCCAATTTGAGATTCCTGCTGAGTGGTAAATGGATTGAGTGACATGCGGCTCTAAGATGTAACCGATGTTTGGAAATCCAGTTCTATTTTTAACCAATTTTTAGAAAAAAAGTGCTCCTGCAGATTTGGCAATAACAGTACAGAACAGTATTTGCATTTATTGGTTTAAAAAAAACCTTAGGTTAGAAATTTAATCACAAGGAGGAGTGATTTACTAAGGTTGGAATTCATGTGTTTAAAAAACATAGTTTTGAATAGATGCGGCTTGATCATATTCCTGTAGTTGTCTTCATTTCTTGCTGAAGGTACAGAAAGGGACTAGTCCGTCAAATCATAGAACCATTGAATCCCTACAGTGCAGAAGGAGGCCATTCGGCCCATCGAGTCCGCACCAACAACAATTCCCGTAGCCACTGTGCCACTGCGCTGCCCCCTCCGGCATTGCTTTAATAAAACAATAATACTGGTAATCTAATGAAACATGGATATTTGTAGAGAAAAATTATTGATTTAAATTGACAAATCTAATGCCATGCCAAGCTGGTTTCTCCCTGTCCAGCAACAAAACTAAATGGGGCCGGGAAATTCAAGTGGAGGTTGTTTCAGGGGCTGAGCACCACGACCTCTGCATGTCTCCACCAGCTGGAATTTTGGCCCTTTCAGTTCCATGCCAGAAATTGGCAGACAGGTGCATTATTTATTAAAATCTTCATTTCCATAAAATTTAAATCTCATTAAGGGGCCCAGGACTGAAATCTCGAGGCCCACTGGCCTCACCTGTCCACCAGCCAGGAGTAATTCACTCCAGTGAGGTTCAGTATAGCTCCCCACTTGTGGGGAGCTGGTGACCCGACCTCACTGGAGCAAAGGGAGGAGCGTCATTGAGGCCCTCCCAGAGGGTGCCCGCTGGGCATTGCCATCTTAGCTGTGCCAGCTTGGGCTCCCTGGCACTACCCAAGGGGCAAAGTGCCAATGCCTGTGGGCACCTTGGCACTGCCCTCTAGGCACTGCCAAGGGTGTGGGGCCTAATGGGGATTTGATGGGGACAGGGCCTCTGGGGGAAGATTGGTTGGGGTTGGGGTTCCACTGCCTCTCTGCATTTGGGTTGAGTGACAGAGGGAGAGAGGCCAGCGATTTGGGCCGGCCATCACGGTCGGGAGAGGGGTCAGCCTGCTGTGGGGGGGTGGGGGGGTTGTGGTGGTCAGGACTACTGGGGGGGGGGGGGGGCAGGGTCAGGGCTTCCAATGGGAGGGGTGGGACTGGGGAGAGTATCAGGAAATCAAGCTGACCTGTGATCGGAATCATGAGGCTGGCATTGCGGGACCATTGTGCATATGCCAATCTCGGTGCTGACAGATCAGTGCATGCACAATGGCCATTCAGCACTATGCTGCCAACGGGAGTAGGCCCCATCCTTGATTCTCAGCATGATTCACGCTGAGGCACTCTGCAGTGCACAGAGTGTGGGAGATTCATTTTGAAACCCTCACTGAAAAAAATCAGCGTGATTTACTCCACTTTTTATGAGAATTTAACATTTAGAATGTCTTAGGGAGAATCACCCCCAGCACTTCTTCACGTACAGCCTCTTTTGATAGCACATTCTAACCCTTGACCTCTACCACCTGTCAAGAAGGACAACAGTAGCAGATGCATGGGAACACCATCACATATAAGTTTTACTCCAAGTCATACACCATCCTGACTTGGAACTAGATCACCATTTCCTCAGTGTTGCTGGGTCAAAATCCTGGAACTCCCTTCTAAATGGCATTGTGGGTGTTCCTACAGCACATGGACTGCTGTGGTTCAAGAAGACAGCTCACCACTTCTTTCCCAATGGCAGTTAGGGTTTGGTCATAAATGTTAGCTTAGCCAGTGAAGCCAACATCCCATGAACAATTTTTTAAAAACTGAAGACAAAATGTTGTTCAACTTTGTCCAGCTCCAAGCTATGATTGTTGTACTATTGAGACTACGTCTTGTAGCAAGATTGGAGGCACCATTAACCCAATTATTTATTGAAATAGGTGTGCATGAGATATTGAGGCTGACTGGTAGGTGGAAACTGCATAACAACATACTGAATCTAGGGTGCATGATTTCTTGTGCAGTTTTCCTGACAATCAACTGTCTTCAATCAAAACATCTGTTTTGACAGTACCTTTTATAATGCAAATCAGGATCCACATTAAACAAAGTTCAGGAAATATAGTTTGATATATTTTGTGAGACCAGGAAAAGCAAGATATTCTTCTGTTCTCCGCAAAAAACATATTGGGCCATGTTGCATTGAGTCCTTACCCCACCTGGGAACTGAGCACAGTTGTGTAAGCCGGTGCGGCTGACAATATTAGGGTGGCCTGTTTCAACAGACTTAGATTTTTTTTGCCTATAAACCATATGTTCCTGAAGTCCATCCTTCAAAGTAGATGAGAATCCTACTTATACCATTAGTAAATCCTCTTAAATAGAGGGTAAATCGATCCCGTTGTTCCATGTAACATATAGGAAAAAGTGATGTACACGGGATTAACCTAACCCTAACCTTGGAACACAGACTTGTAACGTTGCTGAAATGACAGTATGGTCCTTACACTGAAATTCAAAATACGTTTAGTATGCAGTGCAGCTGAAACTGAAAAAACTACATCTCTGTGAATTTCACTTTTATAAAGGTGCCTTGGGTATATGACAACAAATGAATATTTCTTTGAAGTTGATAAGTTTTTGCTGATATTAGATAAAAAGCTTCAACTTAAACAGCTAATTCCAATACTGTGCCTAATTTTACATTTTGGTACCTCTATAAATCTTAACCATCATTATTTTGTGTCTCAGATTTCAGATAACTTATCAGTGGGTCCCAGTACCACAAATCTTCAAAAATATGTTTCTTTGCCTTGTGCCATCAGTATCCTTGCCCTTAGATTTTTGAATTAAGTCAATTTCAGCAGTCAAAGACTTGATGTTATGTTTCTCATCTACTAGACTTGTTTGGCTTCCCTGCTAATTCAATAGCATAAAAATCTTTCTCTCTCTCAACCTTCATTTCATCTGTTTTCTTCACTTTCTGTCATTCTATTTCTATCTATCAACAGCATTCTTTTTCTTCCTTGTGCCTTAGCAACTTTAATTACAATTGGTTCTTTTACTTGAGCTATTTCTTTTACTTGTTCTAATTCCTCATTTCTTTGAGATATTGTTTGCACATTTTTCGGCTGTAAAGTTACTATGAAACTTGTTTTAAACTTTGCTCCAGTGTTTAAACCCTGTGACTTCCCTCTGCCATGGTTGCAGCAGCCTCCTGGTCATCATCTTTGGTCTTCTGTTCTGATGGAGAGTTCTTCTGCAAAGTTGCTGGGACAAGCAATTCTAAGAGAACAAGTGCACACAAGGCTGTGGCAGCCCTTTAAATACGGTGCCCACACATGCCTTTCAATCAGCAGATGCTGCCATTAGTGTCTTGTTTCCCACTCTTGCTCTTTATTTGGACAGTTCTGTCTCCTCCACTTAGTTAATGGGCTGGCTGTCCTGTGATTACACTCAGCTGCTGCAAGTGGAAACTACACCTTATCCTGATGACGCTGCTGGGACCTGAGGTCTCGGAGCAAAATCCAGCCCCTGGCATTGTGTATCCAAAAGAAAGGCCTACAACATGATCTGAAGTTATTCAAACAACATTAGAAAATATTCTATTGGAAAGATACTTGGGACAGGATTTTCCACCCCCACTCCAGTCATTGCATGTATTCAACTATGGGCGTGGCTCACCATTAGCACCAGAGGATCTTTTAGTCCCGTTAAAGTCTACTGTAACTTACATGGCTCGTCCATCGGTGGGACTGGAAGATTCTGCAGGCAGGAAAGCCCGAAAAATCCCCACACCAGTCTTAACTGATCCTTGTCAACAGAATTGTTCTAAGTGGCAATTTTTAAACATTACCATTCAAATAGATTGTGATAAATCACTCATTTCTGTGTCAGAAGTGTAGTTATATTAGATCTGATACTAGAACTCAGAACGATTTAATAGCATGCTTTTTTCTCTTGTGGTATTTTATGTACATTAAATGTAACCTACCTTCCATTAGTTCCAATCTAAGGTAAGCAATTATCATCAACAAGAGCAGAGCAACTGGGACAAATATTCCAAACATAAGAACCCAAGGTGGCACAGCTTGAAACACGGACACAAATGTTAGAAGTCTGTACACCATGATAGAACCTTTGACTTTCAGTTGCAGTCACTGCATCTCCTCTGCTTTAATCAGATGTCAAAGTGCATTCTTTTTCACAAAGTGGACTTTGGTCTGTTTGAGTAAGCTTGTGATTTGTATGAGATTTTATTACTCTGTGCCCCTGAGACAGGCCTCGATCGTTACGTCAACATAGTTGCCCTTTTTGCCTTCTCTAATCATGTTTACACTTACTAAAGTTTGTTCTAAGCAAATAACTGATTTTGTGCGAACAATATAGATGCATCTCTCACCATTACATTTTGATACTAAATGTTAATGATCAACCCAAAATAATGACATTAATATTATCAAAATAAACTTATCCCCTTACTTTCCTGTTACCTGAATTATACCCATTGATTACTTCTTAGAATAATAGAATGATAGCACAGAAGGATGTCATTCAGCCCATCATGTTTTTGCTGGTCCTCTGCAAGAACGATTTATCCAGTACCAATCTCCTGCCTTTTCACTGTAGCCAAACATTTTTCTTTCTCAGATGATGATCCATTTGTTTTTTCTTGAATGTCTTGATTGAATCTGCCTCCACTAAATTCTCAGGCATTGCATTCCAGATCCCAACTATTTGTGTAAAACAGGTTCTCCTCATGTTGCCATTGATTCTTTTGCCAATTTCCTTACCTTGTTCCCATCTCAATCTTTCCACCATTTAAAACAGTTTTCCCCCTATTTACTCTGTCCAGATCCTTCATAATTTTGAATACCTCTATCAAATCTCCTCGCAAACTTTCCATCTCTAAAGAAAACAGCCCCAACTTCTCCAATCTATCTGCATAACTAAAGTTTCTCATTTCTGGGACCATTCTTGTGAATTTTTTTTGCACTCTCTCTAATACTTTCATTTTCTTCCTAAAATATAGTGCCCACACCAGGACACAATTCTCCAGTTGAACCTGAACTAATGTTTATACATGTTTATCATAATTTCCTTGCATTTGTACTCAATGACCTTATTAATAAAGCACAGGACCTTGTAAATTTTATTGAATGCGCTGTCAACCTGTCCTGTGGTCTTCAGTGCTTTGTGCACATATGCGTCCTGCACCTCCTCTTTAGAATTGCACCTTTTATTTTGTATTGCTCCTGAAAGTTGTTCTTCCAACCAAAATGAATGACTCTACACTTCTTTGGATCCTTTTGCAGTTGAACAGTATTCTCCTCACAGTCCACAATATTCTCAAGTTTTCAACTCTGTAAATTTTGAGGAAAGGAGTTTTAAGAGTTTGTGTCAACTGTAAAGGGATCAATTAATTTTCTTGAATAATCAGAACTGTCTGGCTCATATGACCTGCTGACCCTTGACCTGGAAGCAGTATCAAGAGGAAGAATAATGTGGAGGTGCCAGCATTAGGGTAAGCACAGTAAGAAACCTCACAACACCAAGTTAAAGTCCAACAGGTTTATTTGGTAGCAAAAGCTTTCGGACTGCTGCTCCTTCATCAAGTGAGTGAAGAGTTGGGTTCACAAATAGGGCATATAGACACAAGCTCAATTACAAGATAATGGTTGGAATGCAAGTCTTAACAGGTAATCACGTTTTTATAGGTGCAGGCAATGCGAGTGGGGAAAGAGTTAAGCATGGATTAAAGAGGTGTGTATTGTCTCCAGCCAGGACAGTCAGTGAGATTTTGCAAGCCCACGTAAGTCATGGGGGTTACAGATAGTGTGACATGAACCCAAGATCCTAGTTGAGGCCGTCCTCATGTGCAGAACTTGGTTTTCACTTTCTGCTCGGTGATTTTGTGTTGTTATGTGTCTTAAAGGCTGCCTCACCATGCTTACCTGAAGATCACAGGCTGAATGCCCGTGACTCTTGAAGTGCTCCCTAACAGGAAGAGAACACTCCTGCCTGGTGATTGTCAAGTGGTGTCCATTCATCTGTTGTCGTAGCGTCTGCATAGTCTCCCCAATGTACCATGCCTTGGGACATCCTTTCAGGCAACATATCAGGTAGACAAAGTTGGCTGAGTCGCAAGAGTATGTACCGTGTACCTGGTGGATGGTGTTCTCATGTGAGATGATGGCATCCGTGTCGATGATCTGGCAAGCCTTGCAGAGGTTGCTGTGGCAGGGTTGTACGGTGCCGTGGTCACTCTTTTCCTGAAGGCTGGGTAGTTTGCTGTGGACAATTGTCTGTTTGAGGTTGTGCAGTTGTTCGAAGGTAAGAATTTATTTGCAAAAGGATATATTGGCCTTGGAGGGAGTACAGAGAAGGTTCACCAGGTTGATACAGGAGATGAGGGGGTTAGCTTATGAGGAGAGATTGAGTAGATTGGGCCTGTACTGGTTGGAGTTTCGATGTCTGAGTTGTGATCTTACAGAGACATAAGATAATGAAGGGGCTAGATAGGGTAGAAGTAGGGAGATTCTTTCCACTTAAAAAGGAAACCAGAACTAGAGGGCACAGCCTCAAAATAAGGGGGGGTCAGTTTAGAACAGAGTTGAGGAGGAACTTCTTCACTCAAAGGGTGGTGAATCTCTGGACTTCTCTGCCCATTGAAGTGGTGGAGGCTACCTTGTTGAATATGTTTAAGTCACAGGTAGATAGATTTCTGATCAATAAGGGAATTAAGGGTTATGGGGAGCAAGCGGGTAAGTGGAATGGATCCACTTCAGATCAGCCATGATCTTATTGAATGGTGGGCAGGCTCGAGGGGCTAGATGGCCTATTCCTGCTCCTATTTCTTATGTTCTTCAGAAATGGAGGTGTGGCGATGGCCTTGGTGAGATGCTCATCTTCAACGATGACATGTTGTCATGTTGAGGAAGGAAATTAACGCATAAAAGCTGTGTTGCTGCCAGCTGCACAGGAGAGCTGGAGACTGAAGGCAATCACCACATAGATGCAGGAGTTCTTGGAGGCATTGTGCAAGTGGGCTAAAAGGGTCTAAAACCTGGAAAACTGTGTGGATAACTTAGAGATGCTAAGGAGTTGTGTGTTTTCCCAGAAGTTGCCAAACCATGACTTTAGCTATTATTGATTAATCAGTTGAAAAGGAATTATTTTCCTTTTCTGAGAGTTACACCATCAGGGCTGTTATGACCCAAGGGAGAAAGGATTCATAGAATTGTATCTTGCTGATGATAATTGTACCCATGAAACTCGAAGATGAAAACTGTTGTCAGATAGGACTCGAACCGTATCATGCGCAAATAAAGAACAGCATATTGTGGAATTGTGCAGCTACATTGGGCCATGTCTTTTGGGAGTTATGTGGGTGCTTGTGGTTGTGTAAGATGTCGCTGCTTCAACAATTTAAAGTGAAATTTAACAGACAAATGATGCTTCAAATAAATTTGTGTGATTTATATTGGTTGGGATTTGTGCTAAAGCAAAAATCGGGAGTCATTCAGTACATTTGGTTACTCTGGTTTACAGTTCCTGCCAGAATGTTCAACTTGGTATGTGTTTATCCACTCAACTGCTTCTTGCCACCACAATATTAAAGTCACATTCTACCTTCTTGTTAGCGCTCAGGCCTTGCATAACCAGTGTCATGTCTCTGTCTTCCATAACCCTTTGTTTAGGTAATATTTTGATTTCTTATTTGCCATTGCTAATGGGTAGTTGGAGCTGCTGGTTTGCCTGACCCTAGGACTTGAATGTTGTTCCTTCATTTTCTTATTTCACATGTTTTCCTGTCCACATATGTGGACCACCTTCGAGCTTGTTCTTTTATAATGCACATCAGAAATTTACTTTTTTAAAGTACTCGTGACATTATGCTCTAATTATAATGCTACAAACACTTCATAAAACAAATTCCTGTTACCCAGCTTAGTCCTTCCAACCTGCCTAGGGCTCAGGATAGGAAAGTTGGCAAAAAGGGAAAATAGGAAATGAGATGGGGTGAGTTGGAGGAAATGGAAGCAAATCAAGGGTGAAGCATTCGGGTGGGGTAATAAATGGGGATAGGGAAAAGGGGTTGCAGGGACTGAGTAAATACCATAAGGTGAATGCCTGGGCTGGATATTGGGACTAAAGAGGCAGTTTTAGGAAAAGGGAAGTCAAGGTGTAAGGGGGAAACAGGTAGAACAATGGGACAGGTGTGCGAAGATATTACAGGCCTTTTCCCTCCATCTAATCCTATATAAATGATGTAGTAAAATACAACTAATAACCATCTGAGGTGAATGAGAAATAACATAGCCTTTTATTGTAAACAGAAGTAATGTTTGAGAAAATCTGATTTTGAAAGGAAGGATTTTTTGAATTGTTTTTGAGGTAGCTTGCCCCCTTGTGGAGTAAGTAACATTTAGCTTTGGAGAAGGACTAAAAGAAAGACAAAAACCAGACATGAAGATTAAAAGGATTAATCCGTCATTTAATACTCCATTAACCTACTTTTGTCAATTTTATTAATATACATAATTATGTACAATTAATAGCCGACAAGAGAGAACCTAAACACATCTACTTGACATTCACTGGCATTACCATTGTTGGACCATTAATATGCTGATCAGAAAATTAATTGTACAGAAATGCTATGGTTATTGGAGAAGGTCAGATGTTGTGTATTCCACACAACCTGATCTCCTGATTCCTCAAAGCCTATAAGTCACAACTAAGGAGTGGGCTGAAATACTCTTCACTTGCCTGGATGGGTGGGCCTACAACAACACTTGAAACCCAACACTATTCAGGTCACTCAGTCCACCGGTTTAAATATCCACTTCCTCCATCAATGGCACACCATGGTTGCAGTGTGTACCAGCTGGTGTTTGCAGAATGTTTGCAGAAACTGGCTTTAGCAGCACCTCCACCATTTAGAAGGACAAAAGCTGTATGGAAAAACCATTGGTTCCAAGTTCCCCTTCAGATCACGCACCATTCTGACTTAGAGGTATATTGTTGTACTTTCATTGCCACAGGATCAACATTCTGGAACTCACCATATAACAGGAGTGTAGATTCACTTTCACCTCATAATTTACGGCTTTTCAAGGAGAACCCATCAGCTCTCAAGGGTAACTAGGAATAGACAAATATCAGTCTTAACAGCAATGTGCATATTATAAGAACGAGTGAAAAATCTCTTTTTATTCAATTTAAAAAGAACAATCAGGACTCACTGTAATAACTTGGTCTGCAATTTCTTATTTGTGTAAGGAAGACAAAATTCTCATATCTAATATATCAACAAACTATGTATGCAGAACCCGTTATTCACTCTTAAGTTTATATTTGTTCTGCGTTTGTTTTGTTAAGTTTCCCCAATACCATTGGCTAAAAATCACATCTTAAAACTTCTATACTGCTGATTTAATTTGTTTAAGGTTGGGTTGAACTATTATTTTTATTAAATATTTTCTTAAACCCCGTTAAACGTTGTTTCTGTAACTCTTCTGCTAAATTCTGTTTGGCGTCTGATACTTGTCATCCACCCACTTAACACAAGGGATTTTCACAGTAACTTCATTGTAGTTAATGTAAGCCTACTTGTGACACTGATAAATAAACTTCAAAACTTAAACTCATTTACGAAGTGCACTGGGACAACCTAATGCACCAAAAGACCTGCAAGGGTGGAGTTCTTCAAAGGCATCGTGATTTGCTTAATACAGAATGGGATCCAATAATTAATACACAGGACAACTTCCATAAAGTGCAACCATAATACAGTAATTAAAATGTTCTCACACTTGCCATTCACTGCACGTGCAGAAAATCTCTATACTTTGCATCAATTAAAACAATGCATCTGTAAAACAGAACATGGCATGCCTCAAGACAATTCTGACATATTCACGATGTAAAGTTGATGCTTACAACAATTGCAAATATTAGCAGTAGGGAATTGTGGAACACATTACTGCCTTGCAGTGGCTGTCAAGTTCATCTGTATATATTAATCTAATCAGATTATTTCAAACTATTTTCTAAGAGTGTGAAGATTAAAACTGTATAGAATTTAAAATGCTTACACATTGGCACTATTTTAAGAGGACTAAAGCTACACTAATAAGAAAAGCAGCTTTCTGAATATAATATTAGCCTAAATTGCAAAAGAATGCAGTGTATACAACTCAGAAGGTGTGGAGAAATAAATCACAAACTTTTTAACCTCTCTATTTTCCTTTTATTCTATTTTAGTTTTAAATTCACTTATTAACAATTTGAATTTAATCTATTAATTAATTTTAATTTATAAATTAACTTTAAACTGGTAGTTTGGGGGAGGTGATAGTGCAATGGTATTGTCAGTGGACTACCAATCCAGAGACACAGGGTAATGCTGTGGGGACCGCATTAACAGGTACTGGATTTGAATCCCACCACGGCAGATGGTGAAATTTGAATTTATTTAAAAAAATCTGGAATTAAGAGTCTGATGATCACTGTAAAATTGCCATTGTCGATTATTGTAAAAACCCATCTAGTTCACCAATGTCCTTTAAGGAAGGAAATCTGCCAACTTTACCTGGTCTGGTTTACATATGACTTCAAACATACAGCAATGCAGTTGACTCTGAAATGGCCTAGCAAGCCACTCCCTTCAAGGGCAATTAGGGATGGGCGATAAATGCTTGCTTTGCCAGAGATGCCCACCTCCCAAGGAAGAATAAAGAAAGAAAAATCTCTTTTTTCTCATAAACCCCATCATCGAATTTGAGGTGGATAGCTTTCCACATATTGGATTTTACGAGCTGGAAATGCATTTGAAAGATTGTGCTTAGGGTTTCTTCCAACTGTACGCTAACATTGAATCACAGTTTCTAAAACCTGTAATCTTAGGTCTACCTTAGGATGCACCTCAGGATCAACAGTTATTCTTTGTAAGTCTATTCCACACCAGAGGTTGCACAGTCTGCCCATCATGCTTTCTTATTTTCTCAGATATGAAGAAAATACAGTATGTTTTGAGACTGCATTATTCAGGCTAAAGATTGATTTAAAAAAAATGTACAGAAAGAAAATACTATGGTCACCTGACAGAAATGGATTTAATGGGATTGAGGATTATAGTACATGGGATTTAATGGGATTGTGGGTTATAGATAGGCCTGGTAGGTAGGGATATGATTGGCGCAACTTGTGGGCCAAAGGACCTGTTTGTGCTGTAGTGTTCTATGTTCTATATTCTATTATTGACATGCATTTTTGAGTAGTCAGTCAGCCTAAGAGACAAGGACATTCAGAGAGGGATAGATCCATTCAGCAAATAAAGGACAGAAAGAAAATAAAATTAATGAATCTTTATTAACAAATACAAATATTTAGATTTTTAAATTTTATTTATTGTCATATATATTAGTGAAAAGTATTGTTTCTTGTGTGCTACACAGACAAAGCATACCATTCATTGAGTGCACAGGGTAGAAGGAGATGAAAAGGTCCAGAATGTAGTGTTACAATAATAGCTAGGGTGCAGAGAAAGATCAGCTTAATATATGGTAGGTCCATTCAAAAGTCTGATGGTAGCAGGGAAGAAGCTGTTCTTGAGTTGGTTAGTGCATGATCCCAGACTTTTGAATCTTTTTCCTGACAGAAGAAGATGAAAGAGAGAATGCCCTGTGTGCGTGGGGTCCTTAATTATGCTGCTGATTCCTGAGGCAGCAGGAAGTGTGGGCAGGGTCAATTGATGGGAGGCTGCTTTGAGTAATGGACTGGCCTTTGTTCACAACTCTGTAGTTTTTTGCGGTCTTGGACAGAGCAGGAGCCGTACCAGACTATGATACACCCAGAAAGGATGTTTTCTATGGTGCATCAGTAAAAATTGGTGAGAGTCGTATCAGGCTTGCCAAATTTCCTTAACCCATTTTGTTGAAAAAATAGAGGCATTGGGGGGCTTTCTTAACTATAGCGTTGGTGTGGAGGGACCAGGACAGATTGTTGGTGATCTGGACATTTAGAAAGCTGAAGCCTTCGATCATTTCCACTTCATTCCCATTGATGTAGATCATCTTATAAATATTAAAATAATTGTCCCAGAGCATATTTCTCAAAGAGTCCAATAAACGACAAAATGTTTTGATTATGTCTGAATGCAGGAGCTACTGCCCTCTTCATCAAGATCAATTGTCACCTTTGATAGAACCAAGATGATTTGAAGAAATTGCTTATGGAGTGTATCACAGACTAGCAGGTCTTTGAGTACCAGGTTGATCTTGAAGCTTGATTAAAGGAGATGTTTCACAGGTTTTCTCATCAAGCTGGAAATTATAATCATTATTTCTACTACTTGTGTGAGTTTTGATCGCAACCCCATTACTTTCTAAAGAGATGATAATTCACTCAATTCTGAAATAAAGCTTTTTGGAATATATGTGTGGCATAGTGTTTATTGTTACAGAGAGATGGTAGAATTGTTTCACCTTTAACTACCTCTCGATTGGTCACAAATAGATGTGTTCTAAAGATGTGTTTTAACCTCCTTGAGTATTCTGACTCAAGAACAGACGTAGGACAGCTTTTCTCCTAAGTTTAAAACAAGAAAGAATAAATATTCATTTCTCAACTCCTGAGTGTATTCACAACAGCACTCACTCACACTAACAGAGGTAAAGGTGATCACAAAAGAGGTTGCAGCCTTTAGATTTTTAAAGTTCATTGTTGGAAGCTCAAAACATTTGCAGACCTGGTTATTTATTTTGGGTTCACTGCAGAAATGGAGGTAGAGAGTTGCCGATGACAAGTTTAAAGTGGCTTACTTTTTGTGCCAGGAAATTTCTGGGGAAGGTGGGATTAATTGGATTCTCTTTGAAATAAACTGGAAGCTCAATGACCTGAGTGGCTTTTTTCTATGCTTCCTTCAATGATTCTATTTTGGGTAATAAATAGAGTTTAAAAAGTTATAACCTTGTGCTTTAATTTTGTATTGTGCTGAAAGTTGTAAATTACAATCACTAAACAGTTAATAATGACAAATATGCCAGACTAACCAATTGCTTTCTTTATTCACATGAAAGCGCTTGCTCCCTAATATCTAGATATGAATGAAGGAGAATATTTTGCAGCAAGGATTCCTAATTGGATCTCAGTGAGAAGGTTTCAAAGAGTCCAAGCTGAAATCAGATCTCCGTAAAACAGGCCTCACTGAAGCATCCAATAAGTGACAACTAATGAGCTGAAAAGCAGTCACAAGACTAGGTGATGCTCGCATCCATAGGCCAGGCAGTCTTGTTCCCTACAGTTTAAACAGTTTGATAGGTTTCAGAGACTGCCATCAAGCTTTCTGGTGGTTGACGTAGTTCCAGTATCACTGCGTGACTCTTCATCCTGACAAACATCTAGTGATTGCTTTTCAGTTCGCCAATTTTATCAGTCAAACCATCCAATGTTCCATTCAAAACTGAACAGTTCATATTGTACATTTCCTGTGTGCCATCGCATGGCCTAATAGCTACCCCAGTGGCTGCAGCATGGCTGATGGAAGGTCTCTGACTTACAGTGGGAAGAGGGGCACTGTAAACAATCTTGCAAAATAACCACCAGCAGCTCTGGGTCTGGAAAGGCTGACTTCGAATAGCAGAACCTCAACATGGGCTGGGTTGGATAGCTGACAGGGAACAGTAGGGGCACTGGCAGAATGGCAGCGGCAGGTCAAGAAATGCCATCAGCCTAAGAGAGGACGACTGGTTCATACTCCATGGAGCCACCACCACTTCCCTGGGGCCCAGAAATGTATTGGAGAGTTAATTGCTGGACTGCTAAGAGCAGCATTCTGAATTACAGCCTGCAGCTGATAGGAGTTTAAAAACTAAATGTCAACATTAAATGAAGCAATCTTTCAAATTGTTCAAGCTTCCTCAAAATCAACTTTAGTGTCAACTAAAGGGTTAACTCTAACAATGCTATACAACAATAGCTACTGAGCATGTGCATAAGGAGTTGTGCGGTAAGATGTCACATAGAGGGGAATGATTGGAACCTGAGGGACAGCAAACGCTTCCAAAGCTTGTGGCTTTTGCTACCAAATAAACCTGTTGGACTTTAACCTGATATTGTGAGACTTCTTATTGTGTTTACCCCAGTCCAACGCCAGCATCTCCACATCATGACCTGAGGGATGAGCAGGGGCTCTGTAATTCCCTACACAGTTAAATATGTATATAAAGGTTACTTTGATAAAGGATCTTTGCCTCCTGCCAGATCTCTTGCTAAGTGTAAGACACTCAACATCTTGCCAGATGACTGAACAGCAACATATTTAGGAGTTCCAAAAAGTGTCGCGTTGTTCTTCAGACTTCAACCCTTAACTTCTCAAATGAAGGGTAAAAAGGAATTCCACCCCAGACTCATTGAAATAAATAGCGCAAGCAGACATGAAAGTGCTTTTCAGAGTCTCACGCGTATCATATTTCATGATATCTTGCACTATGTTCTCGGCTGCAGGCAGTCATTATTGAACAACTCAGTTTATACTCACCCCTCCCTAGCAGACAGGCAGCAGAGCGGGTAGTATATCAACATGCTCAGATGTTACAATACATTACTTTGGTCACTAGGGGATGTGCCAGAGCTGCTCAGCAACAATGCAATAACCTAAAGGCTGGGCCAGAATCAAGAACTCACTGCTTGAAGAGTTGTGGCCTCAAATATTCTTCTTCTTATCAGTGGCACTCTCAATTCAGCAGCACAATGTACAATATGACGACTAAGCAACCCCCAAAATGAGACATTTATTCTCCTGAAAATGCTTTCAGATGCCCTTAATCAGATTTATAAATGATTATTTATGATTGCTGTTCAAAAGCTTAAACTAATTAACGTACAGTTTATTGCCACATTAGCATTAAAAATCTCTTGCAATTGTGTTCAGTGGATTCTTCCACTAGAAAGACAATTACAGTTACATAGTTCTTGTTGTGTCTGATGAGATGTGTTTGCAGATGACATAGTGGACAGTGAAGAAAGTTACCTCTGATTGCAACAGGATCTTAATCAATTGGGCCAGTGAGCTGACGAATGGCAGATAGAGTTTATTTTAGATAAATGCGAGGTGATGCTTTTTTGGTAGATTGAACCAGGGCAGGACCTACTCAGTTAATGGTAGGGCACCGGGGAGAGTTATAGAACAAAGAGATCTAGAGGGTACATCTTCATAGCTCCTTGAAAGTGGAGTCACAAGTGGACAGAGTGGTGAAGAAGGCATTCAGCATGTTTGGTTTCATTGGTCAGAACATTGAATACAGGAGTTGAGACATCTTGTTAAAGTTGTAGAAGACATTGGTAAGGCCTCACTTGGAATACTGCGTACAGTTCTGGTCACCCTATTATAGAAAGAGTGCAAAAAAGATTTACTTGCCACCGGGACTTGATGGTATGAGTTATAAGGAAAGGCTGGATAGACTGGTACTTTTTTTCTCTGGAGCGTAGAAGACTAAGGGGTTATCTTATAGAGGTCTATAAAATAATGAAGAGCATAGACTAGGTAGACAATGAATATCTTTTCCAAAGGTAGGGGAGTCTAAAACTAGAGGGCATAGGTTTAAGATGGGAGGGAGAAATACAAAAGTGTCCAGAGGGGCACTTTTTTCACATACAGGGTGGTGAGCGTCTGGAACAAACTGCCAGAGGTATTAGTAGAGGCGGATAAAATTTTGTCTTTTAAAAATCATTTAGATAGTTACATGGGTAAGATGGAAGGATATGGGCCAAATGTGGGCAATTGGGGTTAGCTTAAGGCTTTAAAAAAAAAGAACGGCATGGATAAATTGGGCCAAAGGGCCTGTTTCCATGCTGTAAACGTCTATGACTCTATGATGCATGAGGACAAACTGAGCTGTCACATGCCCAGATTCAGCAACTGTAATGGAGAGTACTCTCTCCTTGCTCATTGCAAACTAACAAACTACCCATCATTACTTATGCAGCCACTTCTTTTTATACAGATTTTTTTTTTGTTCTTGAAACCAATAGATTTCAAACAGAAATCAAGTCTGGATGTATGACCTAAGTCAATAGTAAAAGGCAAAAATAAACCTATGCAAAGCAACAACTTTTAAATATAATCAATGAAAGATGGCTGTATTAAAGATGGCCATGGGAGCTGCTATATTCAAGATGGCTGTATGGGCTCCTGTATTAAAGATGGCTGTGGGGGCTGTTGTATTAAAGATGGCTGTATGGGCTGCTATTTTAAAGATGCCCATAGGGGTTGCTGTGATAAAGATGGTCATATGGGCTGCTATATCAAAGATGGCCATGGGGACTGCTGTATTAAAGACAGCCGTGGGAGCAGCTATATTAAAGATGGCTGTATGGGCTTTCGTATTAAAGATGGCTGCGGGGTCAATGTATTAAAGATGACCATGGCGGCTGTTGTATTAAAGATGGCCACAGGAGCTGATGTATTAAAGATGCCATGGGGGCTGCTGTATTAAAGATGGTTGTGAAGGGTCCTATATTAAAGATGGCCATGGGGTCTGCTGTATAAAGATGGCCAGGGGGGCTCCTGTATTAAAGATGGCCATGGGGCTGCTGTACTAAATAAAGATGGCCATGGGGCTGCTATATTAAAGATGGTCATGGAGGTTGCTGTGTTAAAAATGGCCACGGGAGCTGATGTATTGAAGATGCCATGGGGACTGCTGTATTAAAGATGGCCACCGGGCTGTCTATATTAAGGATGACCATGGGGACTGCTGTTTAAAATATGACCATGTGGTCTGCTGTATTAAAAATGGCTGCAAGGACTCCTGCATTAAAGATGCTGTATGAGCTCCTGCATTAAAGATGGTCATGGGGGCTGCTGTGTTAAAGATGGTTGAGTGGGCTCCTGCATTAAAGATTGCCACTAGGGTTGTTGTATTAAAGATGACTATGGGGCTACTGTATTAAAGATTGCCATGGTTACTGCTATAATGAAGATGGCTGTGGAGGTTGCTGTATTAAAGATGGCTATGGGGGCTGCTGTACTAAATATGGCCGTGGAAGCTGCTGTGTAAAAGATAGCTGTGGGGTTGATGTATTAAAGATGGCTGTGGGGTTGATGTATAAAAAATGGCCGTGGGAGCTGCTGTATGAGAAATGACTGTGGGGGCTGCTGTATTAGAGATGACTGTGGGGCTGTTGTGTTTGGCAGAAAACCTGCCATGAAAAATATCCTGCCCTGTGTTCCACGGTGATGTGAGGATCTGATTTTGAAATTGTCCATTTACTTTGGCATTGGCGTAGTGTACACTATTGTCACGACAGTGACAGTATAATGAACTCTATGATTGTCAGCTTGTGTTATTTTTTGAAATTAGTCACAAAAGCAATGTTTAATTCTTTTTGTTTGCCTTTTCTCATGTTTGATGTTTTCATTTACATTGTGGTTCTGACATAATTGGAGAGCTAGTTTGAAGGAGTGCTGATGCTATCCGTTAGTATAAAGGAGCCAAATTAATGTCAGTGGGAAATGAGTAATTAACCTGGGGCATTTCAACTGCCTGTTGCTTCTTGACAATGAAAAACAACTGCACTGATACTGTGTGTGAGATTTTACAAATGAAATGTTGGCTTCAGAATCTGACAGTCTCCTCAACAACCTTCAGCATCAAGTGAAAATGTGATTCTCAGCAGTTATTGGTCTGGTGATAATTTCAGTGCAAGTATCTTCTATTATTCTCTGTTAAGCAGCATCAAAGAGAAAATGTTTTCCTTTAGTATAGTTTTATTACATTTTTCGGAAAGTAATTGTGGACATAAATGACAAAACTTTGTATTTACTTTAAAAGGCTGTAAAGTGCATTAAATGAACAAAATGCTGCAATTCTCTTTGATTTTAGTTCTGTTGCAAATATAGTGGTGATTTGAATACCTAATATTTTGTGCAA
Source organism: Carcharhinus amblyrhynchos (assembly GCF_965287045.1). NCBI lineage: Eukaryota > Metazoa > Chordata > Chondrichthyes > Carcharhiniformes > Carcharhinidae > Carcharhinus > Carcharhinus amblyrhynchos. The sequence goes on from NC_137330.1 coordinate 61,995,909, forward strand.
TAAGTAAAGGAAGCTTATCTTTGTGACATTTACGTCATACACTAAGTATGTAAATAAATTGGGGCATGTACACATTGGTCAAAGTCTGGGATAGCAATCTCACTATCAGCAATTTCCCTTTACACAGCTTTTTACATCTTAATGTGCAGGTCTTGATAAACCCACTTGCTATAGAGACACAGAATTAGAAAGTCACATGAGAAGGTAGAGTGATAGAATTATGCATTTATGCATTTATCAAGCATGGGACCAAGTGTGAGATCATGTGTAATGCCTGCTCTTGTCAGCTTGCATCTCGTACATCACTTTTATGGGGACCATGAATTAGATTTAGATGGAATTCATTTTTGGAACAAGCAAGGAGTTGAACCAGGGCTTGCCCTGTCCACTCCAAGCATTGGCTTTGCAACTGAGAAAGGAATACATCTTTTAAAAAATCTATATTTATTTAATCCTCTATTTCATTTTTGTTAAGTCAGTGAAATTAACAGTGTGGGGAGTCATGAGAGAGTCCATTTCAGAGTCTCACGTATGTCATATGCTGAGAGCCATACTCTGGATGTAACGGGAATGATTGACTGTGACAAGCATCGTGTCAAAACAACAATTCTATTGAATAATGATTACAATAATAATGGTATGATCTTATAATTGACGAAAAAGAGAAAAGTAAATGGAAAGAAAGATAACTTTATGAAAAGGAGAAAACATGTTATGTATTTCAGAAGAAAAGATGTAGAACAAATTTTTCTAAAGCACAAACAATACTGCCAGTTTGGTCTATGTAAATAAACTAAGGCAGGCTAGGGCCCCTTGGTCCTTTTGGAGTGCATATCCTGTGCAATGTTCAAACTCCAGGATGTTTCTCGCATCCTGGACATCCACGGGTGCAGGAAATATTTTTTATGAGCTGGAAAGCTTGACCTCCAGGTTTTGGGGCTTAAACAGCAGCTGATGCATCTGTGAGAATGAGAGTTTCATGGACAGCACATTTCCAGAAGGAGTTATCCTGCAGCTTAAGGGTGTGCAGGCAGGGTGGAAAGGAAGAGCAGCAGGGGATCAAGGGTCAGTTAGTGCTGAAATCCCATGGGTCATTTTGCACTGTCCAACCTGTATTCAGTTTTGAATCCTGGTGAGGGTGATGGATCCAATGGGGAGAGCAGCCAGAGCCAAATCCAGGACATCACTGGTCTAAGGGGGCAGAAATAAAATGGGGAAAGCTGTAGTGATAGGGGGAACAGACATATTCTGTGGCCGCAGATGTGAATTGAGGATGGCATGTTGCCTCCCTTGTGCCAGGATGAAGGATGCCGCTGGCTGCACAGCACTTTAACAAGGAAGGTTGAACAGGGTAAACAACCATCGTGGTCCATATTGATATACAATAGGTATAAAGAAGGAGAGCTGCATTTTATATGGCCCTGCTGGGCCTTTTTTGAAGGTGTGAGAGGAAGGAGTGCGTACTCACCATCTTCCCCCCCTACAACCAACATATTTAATTAGATAGTCAAAAGTCAATTTTACTTGTTAACATAGAGCATAGAACAGTACAGCACAGACCTTTCAGCCCATGATGCTGTGCTGAACATGATGCCAAATTAAACTAATCTCTTCTGTCTGCCCTTGGTCCATATTCCTCTATTCCTTGCATATTCACATGCTTATCTAAAAGCCCCTTAAATGCTCCTACCATACCTATCCACCCCTGACGGCATGTTCCTGACATCTGCCACTCTCTGTGTAAGAAAACCTACCCCTCACATCCCCTTTGAACTTTCCCCTCTCACTTTAAGTGCATGCCCCCTAGTATTAGGCAATTCAACTCTCGGAAAAAAGATTCTGACTGTCAACCCTATCTATGCCTCAAATAATTTTATAGGTTTCTAACAGGTCTCCACTCGGCCTCCGCCATTACCAAGCCAATTGACTCTGGCAATACTCTGCCCGTGTGATAAAACATTTGGCGTGGCCAGTTGGGTAGGAGTGGGCAGCCCGATTTTTAAAAAAATAATCTCTTTAGAGGGTGGAAAGGAAAAGGCATTCTATCTTCAGGCGCCCTGTGGCAGGGGGCCTCCTAAGCTCGAATGTACCCTTTCTCTTTACCCGCTCACACCCTATTCTATCTTAGTCCTGCCATCCAGGAATCAGCCTAGTAAACCTTCGCTGCATTCCTTCAGTGGCAAGAACATCTTCCTCGGAAAAGGAGACCAAAACTGCACACAATATTTGAGGTGTGGAGTCTATATAATTACAGCAAGAATCCCTGCTCCTGTACTCAAATCCATTCACTATGACAGCCAAAACAACATTTGCTTCTTTACTGTCTGTTACATCTGCATGCTTAACTTCAGCGGCTGGTGTACAAAGACACCCAGGTCACGATTTGCCCACTCTGCATGCTTCCATTGCAAGGATGGCACAATCATGCAAGGATCTTCACAAGTGTGACTCAAATTTTACAATTGACATAGATGATTTGGAGTTGGCGACCAAGTGTAGCATGTCAACATTTGCAGATGACTAAATGCGTGGCAGAGCAAAGCATGTAGAGGACACTGAAAGTCTGCAAAGGGATATAGATAGTCTAAATGAATGGACAAGGGGGTCTGGCAGATGGAGCATAATGTTAGTAAATGTGACGTCATTCATTTTGGCAGGAATAACAGCAAAATGGATTATTATTATTTATTATTTAAATGGTCAAATATTGCAGCATGCTGCTGTGCAGAGGGGCCTGAGTGTCCTTGTGCAAGAATCACAAAAAGTTTGCAGCTGCAGAAGGTAGTTAAGAAGACAAATGGAAGTTTGTCCTTCATTGCTAGAGGGATGGGGTTTAAAATCAGTGAGGTTATGTTGCAGCTGTATAAGGTGCTGGTGAGGTCATGCCTGGAGTTTTGGTCTCCTTACTTGAGAAAGGATATACTGGCACTGGAGGGGGTGCAGAGGAGATTCACTAGGTTGATCAGAGTTGATAGGGTTGGCTTATGAGGAGAGACTAAGTAGACTGGGCTATACTCATTGGAATTCAGAAGAATGATGGGAGATCTTAGAGAAACATAAAAGATTATGAAAGGAATAGATAAGATAGAAGCAGGGAAGTTGTTTCCACTGGCGGGTGAAATTAGAACTAGGGGGCATAGCCTCAAATTAAGGGAAAGCAGATTTAGGACTGAGTTGAGGAGGAACTTCTTCACCCATAAGGTTATGAAACTGTGGAATTCCCTGCCGAGTGCAGCAGTTGAGGCTACCTCATTGAATGTTTTTAAGACAAAGATAGATAGATTTTTGAACAGTAAAAGAATTAAGGATCTGGTGAGTGGCCGGATACGTGGAACTGAGTCCACAAGAAGATCAGCCATGATCTTATTGAATGGCAGAGCAGGCTCGGGGGGCCAGATGGCCTACTCCTGCTCCTAGTCCTTATGTTTTATGTGACACATCACACAGGCATTGATGGAAACAGCTGGACAACTGCCAACTTCAGGATTCTGGGCTCCTATATTCTACATAGCACTACAGAACTGAATTTTGTGGTTTTGATTACTGTGTCAGTGCTGAGTTGGTGCCAGATTCCTGAGATACAAGATGCAGCTACCTTTCTTTTGTCTTCTTGAAATCCTTTTCCACTCCCAAACCCATTGCTAGGCATTAGTAGTAGACATATGATTGGACATGGGGAAGAGTTCCTTAAATAGAAATTCCCACTCCTGAGGTTCACTGGGGACCAGATGTAATTTCACAACTGTGGTGGTGAGACAGAAATCAGTCCCCTTGATGGGATCCAGGCCAGGCAAGCAGCTCAGAGAATATACTACTGGATTTAGCCTATGGAAGAACCTAATGCAAAAAAAAAGAGGAATGCTTCCAGCCAGAACACTAAGGTGAAATTCAGACAATATGTACCTCGCTTTAAGAGGAACTCCAACAAGCTCTGTGTTCATTTCATTTTTGTGCAATGCACATTGATGGCACACCCTAAAGTGAAAGTGGTAAAATTCAGTATGAGGCCTAATCGAAGTGAACAATATAATTGAGACTTGCACATGCTGGTAACATAATGTGCCCCTCACTACTCTGAAACCTTGCATCATGAGAGGTGGCATATGATAAATTGGGTACCCCAGCTCACGTGCCCAATTTATGCCCCATGTCTACCAGTGAGGTCCTGTACTGTCAGTAAGAGCCTTGCAAACATAATCGCGTAACTTGAGAATATTGGTTAACATAAATAAGAGGAAGCCATAATGTCATCCCTTATTGGTTGTGCAATCAATCCTGTCAAGTTTATTCTCAATGGACTCCACTAAGTAAACCAAAACAGAAAATTTGCTCCCAAGTTCCCATTAATAGCAATTAATCTCTTGCTCCACTCTAGATGTTCTGTGATAGCTTTCTGTACACACAAAGTGCAACTGAATGAGGTCAGCATAGCATGGGTTAATGTACGACTGGAGAACAGTACTGCTCAAATTCTGATGTAAAGAATCATGTGATGGTGGGCAGAGTGTAGGGAGAGTCTGAAAGAGTCTGCATGAAGATAACGCCTTGCTAGGGCTATACCTTGGAGATATGTATAGGCGTGTGTCACAATAAACAGTTGATGTTAAACAATAGCCTTCAGACCTCTTAGTGAGACGCAAAATGTCTTTACAACAATATTTTCCAGTTCAGGACCACGTGGGAGGAGGGGGCGCATGGAATCTGCTTCTGTTTTCTATCAGAACTGTACTGAGCAGGAAAAAAATGTGCAGAATAAAATGGCTTGCTGTTTTTGATCAGAATAGCTGATTGTAATTGCTTCCAAAACAATTTTTTTAAAACCCATAGATTTAACTAAGGCTAACTCCCTTAAAACATTTAGCCCTATTTTGAGGTGTGTTTTCTGAATGAATAATAACATCTGTCCTAGTTTGAAAGTGGGGCATTTGAATAAATTAGTACATCATTTAAGGGTAAGAAGAAAGGGAATGGAATCACAGTTGTCATTACTGACACTGATTCATCACCTTTACATATCACTGGTGTTTTCAGAAATTTTAATTAACACGAGTGCTGCAAATTAAATTAAAATCTTTAGTACTTTATATTAATTTGTACATAAGCTTATAATATGAATTTTATGTTGTGTAAAATAACAAGGGGAATTTGAGGGTGATTGATATTGTGCATCAGACCAATGTTAATCATACTGTAAAACATAGAAACTAGAAGCAGGAGTTGGCCATTCAGCCCTTCGAGCCTGCTCCACCATTCACTTTTGATCATGGTTGATCAATGAGTTCAATATCCTGTTTCCCGCACCCCTCGCCCCGCCCCGTCACTTCTGCCCATATCCTTTGATCCCTTTAGCTCCAAGAGCTAGATCTAATTTCTTCATGGAATCAAACATTCTGGCTTCAACTACACTCAGTGGTAGTGAATTCCACATGTTCGCTACCATTTGGGTGAAGAAATTTCTCCTCACCTCAGTTCCGAAAAGCTTATGCTCAAACTCTTTATCCTCAAACTATGACCCCTAGTTCTGGACGGCCCCACCATCAAGAGCATCCCCTCTATCCTGTCTATCACTTCTCAGCCTTCTGGCTAAGATCAAGTGTAGTATCGACATGCTGGTTTTGCTGAAGTCATTAGGTTAAATTTTAGCTTCATTTGAAGCAATTTTTAAAAGTGGCATCTTGGTATTTTGGATAACATGCAAGTGAGATCAAGCCTTGGAGGAGGAACTATGCCTACTCCAACCAGTTTGGATCATGTAGATCAAGCCCAAAACAGGAGGTTAGAGCCCTGCCTTGTCAGCTTGGATCGGGAATGTCTCAACTTGTTCAGGCTCTGAATTAGACTTGATTGGATTGAACTGAAGTAAAAACAAAAAAAAGCCCTGTTAGAATTTTATAAGTTTCTGCGAGATCCCCTCTTACTCTTCAAAACTCCAGTGAATAAAATGTTAACCATCTTGGTCTCTCCTCATATGACAGACTTGCCATTCTAGGGTTCAGCTTGGTGAATCTTCGCTGTACTTTCTCTCTCTGTAGCAAGGATAGCCTTCCTCAGACAAGGACACTAAAACTGCACACAATATTTCAGGTGTGGCCTCACAAATGCCCTACACAATTGCAGAATAACTTCCATATCCTTATTCTCAAATCCTCTTGCTATGAAGGTCGACATACCATTTATCTTCTTTACTTCCTGCTGTACCTGCATGCCTACTTTCAGTGACTGATGCATGAGGATACCAAGGTCTCGCTGAGTATCCACGTCTCTTAATTTACACCCATTCAAGTAACAATCTGCCTTCCTATTATTGCTACCAAAGTGGATAACCTCGCGTTTATCCACATTATACTGCATCTGCCATGCAGGTGCCTATACACTCAGCCTGTCCAAATCATGCTGAAGCATGTCTGCATCCTCCTCACAGCTCACCTTCCCACCCAACTTTGTATCGTCTGCAAATTTGGAGATAATACATTCAGTTCCCTCATCCAAATCATTAATATATAATGTGAGCAGTTGGGATCCTAGCACAGATCCCTGAAGAACCCCACTAGTCACTGTCTGCCAATCAGAAAATGACCCATTTATGTCAACTCTTTGTTTCCTATCTGCTAACCAGCTTTCTAGCCATTTCAAGACATTACCTGCAATCCCATGTGCTTTAACTTTGCATAGTAGTATATTATGTGAGACCTTGTCAAAAGCCTTCTGAAAGTCTAAATAAACCGCATTCATTGATTCTCCTCAGTCATGTCTACTAGTTACATCCTCAAAGAATTCCAATAGATTCGTCAAGCATAATTTCCCGGGCGGCACGGTGATACAGTGGTTAGTTCTGCTGCCTCACAGTGCCAGGGAGCTGGGTTCGATTGCTGACTTGGGCACAGTCTGTGTGGAGTTTGCACATTCTCCCCATGTCTGCAGGGGTTTCCTCTGGGTGCTTCGGTTTCCTCCTACAGTCCAAAAACATCCCGGTTAGGTGCATTGGCCATGCTAAATTCTCCTTCAGTGTACCTGAATAGACACTGGAGTGTGGGGCCTAGGAGATTTTCACAGTAACTTCACTGCAGTGTGAATGTAAGTCTACTTGTGACATGAATAAATAACTTTAACCTTAAAATCCATGCTGATCTTGTCAGATTATACAAATGTTGAGTTATGAAATCCTTGACAATGGATTCTAGCAACTTCCCCAGTACCAATGTTAGGCTCACTGGTCTATAGTTCCTTGTTTTAACTTTACTTCCCTGTTTGAATAGCGGGCATACATTAGCTACCCTCCAGACTCCAAAGAATTTTAGAAAATAACCATCTACTCTTTCCAGGCCACATCCTTAAGTACTCTGGACTGAAGAGTATTAGTACCTGGAGATTTATCCACCTTCAATCCCATCAATTTCCCCAAAACAATTTTTCTACTAATGCTGATTTCCTTCAGCTCCTCACCAAAACTTGTTTCTCTCAGAACTTCTGGTACATTATTGATGTCTTCCCAAGTGAAGTGTGAATTTAATTCCTTGGTCATTTCTTTATTCCCCATTATGAATTCTCCTGTAAGGGGCTTACATTAGTTTTTGTCAATCTTTTTCTCTTTACATAGCAATAGAAACTTTTACAGTCAGTTATTAAGCTCCCTGCCAACTTACTTTCATACTCAACTTTTTCCCTTCTTGGTCAATCCCTTGGTCCTCCTTTACTGAATTTTAAACTGCTCCCAATCCTCAGACCTATTGCTTCTTTTTACCACTATGCCTGAGAGGCATAATTTGAAAGATGTCAATATGATCATCCTGACTCACCAACTGCAACAATTCTAGTGAAAATTAATAAATTCTCCAACAGTTTTATATGTGGCAAAAACTGCAGTTTACTAAGTGATGCTGTAACAACACCTATTAAGTAGCAAAACTAAAACTGCATCAGCATTAGCCCACTGTGATAAATACTGTAGCCCTACCATTATTTATATTTACTTTGCCTGCTTTCCTTTCTATCTCTTTCACTAACTCCCTCCCTCTCTTTGGAAATACTGGTTCTAGAGCACAACTGTTTTCCCAGTTCAACTTCACACTTGAATCTCCCCACAATCTGCACTGCAGAGGTCACAATCGTGAATCTCCTTAAAAACCTGGGGGGGGGGGTGGGGAGCGGGGCCTATTCACCTGGAGTCTGACAGTTCTGGGACTTTTCACATGTGTAGTGACCCTGATCTGTCAGTCTCCCCGTTTCCTAGCCAGCTCAATAACTGGCCAGCCTGGGACACCTGCAGTGCTGTCCCTCCAGGTCACCCCCCATTCCACTCCATAGCCTGATCACAGTCTCGCAGTCCCCACAACAATTCCTGGGCCAGCCCTGAACAACCCCCCCCACCCGACCCAGAGCGCCCCAATGTCCAGACCATCTCCAGCGGTGGCGATTTCCCCCCATGCCCCTCACCTCGGCAGGCCCACCCAGCATACCAACTCCGCCCCCAGCCCACCCTGATCATTGGCCTCACTCCACCCCATGCAGAGTGGCAGTGGGAACCCCTCACCTCCACCATCACCCCTAGGCCCTGCCCACAGTAGGCTCTGCCCCTGGGCACTGCCTGATGCTTGATGTGCCTTGGGCATGGGCACTTTGCCCTTTGAGTGGTGCATTGTCAAGGTGCCCATTCCCAAGGGGCATCAGCCCTGCCCCCCCACCCCCCCCGGGGGCCCCGATTATCCCTTTTTCATTATAGCGGTCTCTCGCTAGCTCCCCGAAGTTCCTCCGAAGTACTCCTGGCAGGGTGAGAGTTTCAATTGGGACCGGTAAGTTCCCAATAATGAAATGCTAGATGTCTTTAAAGTACATTAAAAAAAATCCACATCACTTCCCTGTCCTCCCGCCAGTTTTCAGCGTGGTCTGGACTCCGAACATTCTCTGGCTCTGGGAGGTGCACATGCGTTCCCGGCGCGTGGACGAATCCTAGAAAAAGGCCAACGACGCATGTCTCCCAGCCGGACCCGCCAGAAAAGTTGCGGGTCGCAATGGGAGAATCGCTCCTTGGATTTCACACTTTCTTGAGTCTGTTGTCTCACTTGTTCTTAACACTCCACAATTGCCAATTTTCTGCTACCTTACACAGTATTGGGTTAAAGTAACAGTCTATGGAAATTATTTAAACAACTTTTTACATGTATTCATTCACAGGATGCAGGCTCTGCCAGCATTTATTGTCCTTCCCTAAATGCCCTTGAGAAGGTGGTGGTGAGCTACTTTCTTGAAATGCTGCAGTCCATGTGTTGAAGATGTACCCATAGTGCTGTTGGGGGAGGAGTTCCAGGACTTTGACCCACCAACAGTGCATATTGAAATTGGCTTTGAGCCACAAAGACGATTTCAGTGGCAAAGTGGGGCTGGCAAGATCACGAGAGGCGAGAAATCAGGTGAAAACTCAGTTTTTTCACCTCTCGTCTGACCTTACTGGCTCACCCCAAGTCGCTCACCAGGACGGCGAATGACTTGGAGAGAAACTGCCAGGCATTAATGTTTCCTATATCTGCTGCTTTTGATCCTCCAGGTGGTAGAGGTTGTGGGTTTGGAAATTGCTGTCGAAGGTGTTTTGATGAATTGTTGGAGTACAGCTTTTAGGAGGTATTCACAGCTGCCATTTTGCATTGATGATGAAGGGAGTAAATGTTTAAGTTAGTGAATAGGGTGTCATCAAGTGGACTTCTTTGTCCTGGAGACCCTTAAGTGTTGTTGGAGTTTCACTCATGCAAACAAGTGAAGACTTTTCCATCACATTTCCGAGTTGTATCTTGTAGATGGTGGACAGACTTTGGGGAGTCAGGCGATGAGTTACTCAATGCAGAATTCTCAGCCTTTGACCTGCTCTTGTAGCCACTTATGCCTATTTCAGTTCAGTTTCTTGACCCCCAGAATGTTGCTCATGAGGAATTCAACGATGTAATGCTATAGTATGCCGAGAAGAGATGGTTTTTTTCCCTCTTCTTGGAGATGATCATTACATAGCACTTAAGTTGCAAGTAACATTCATGCCAAACATCAGCCCATGTTTGGACATTGTTAAGGTTTTGTTGCATTTGGATGTGGACTGCTTCAATGTCTGAGGAGCCACGAATGGTGCTGAAGATTGTGCAGTCATCAGCGGACATTCCCACTTTTGAACTTATGATGGTGGAAAGGTAATTGATATAGCAGGTGGAGAGTACACTACCCTGAAGAACTCCTACAGTGATGTTCTGTTAATGAGATGATTGATCTCCAGTAACCACAACCAGCTTCATTCGTGCAAGGTATAACTCCAACCAATGGATTCTTGATTCTTATTGACTCCAATTTTGCTAGGGTTCCTTGATGCCCCACTCAGTCAAATGCTGCCTTGATGTTAAGAGTAGCCACTCTCAGCCCACTTGGAGTTTAGCCCTGGCTCATTGAATCAGTTGCTACTGTGTCAAGGTTATGGTAAATAAGAAAAAGTAACTTAAACATTGCTTTTTAAAGGAAAGTTCTGAATGTTAATCTGAAAGGTATACAATTAATTAATTAATCTGAAGGACTACAATTCCATTCTGTAACAATCATCTCTCTGCCAACAACTGCTGTTCTTGTCCAGTCTTTCAAAATGCTTGAAATTAAATGCTGAAGTACACTGTTTTCTGAGACTCTGAATGCTCTCGATTTTTAACCACTTGCTTATACTAAATTGATTTGATTGTGAATCATTACATTTCCTTTGCTTAAATTAGTTTCTTTGATTTGCCACACTCCTTAAAGTTCATTAGCTGGTGCTTTTCATGTAGCTATTCAGTGTAATTATTCACAGCAGTCTCTACTTTTTTCAATTACACTCATTGAAAGGCATTTCTCTTGTATTCCATGGTCCTGTTTTGTGGACATAGGAATTCTAAATCTTCCGACGCTGCTTATTAAAATTATGTGAGCCATTAAAGAAAAAGATGCCATGGATGATTTTTCCACTTTTAACACCATTTTCAGAATTTAAAATTTAAATATGCTTTGTAACAGACAATGACATAATAGCACAGAAAGGAGACAGTGAAATAAAGTTTCACGTTATGAAGTTAACTATCAACTGAAATGTATAAATTGGATTACAATGTCTTTGTGTTGTTTCTCAAATGCATTGGAAAATTGCTTTGATGTTTGGCAATCAGTAATGCACAAAACAAGCCTAGGGTTGCTTTTTTAACATTGCACTTTCAGACTGTATTATCTCTTTGGACTAGGTAACCACCAAACAGAGAAAGGTTTGTAGTATGAGAGGGCGTAAAAGGATAAAATAATGGGAGACTATAGAAGTTACAATAGGTAGAGCATAATTAGTGGTATTCTTTGAAAAGAGGCACTTCCCCCACAATATAAGGAATAATGCCTTTTAAGGAGTAGACAGATTGCACCCACAGTACTGCTGGGCCCCTAATGATGTTCTTATCGATCACTCTTGAAAGCTTGTCTCTAATCACAAATAAAGCATGAAAGATAGCAGGACCCATAAATGAATGTGCCCCACCACACGGTCACATTGATTTCACAGGTAATTTAACAAGACCTCAGAAAATGTATAATTCTGTAAAATAAAGCAACACAATAATCACAATGATTTTGATCACAGGGAACAATCTTAAAATCGATTGCTGTTAAATTTCAAGCTCAGTTCTTATGTGATTTAGTTTCCTACATGTAATTCTTCCTGGCTTCTTCCCTTATTTCTTTTGCACTATCTCTGTCTTTCCCTATATTCTGATCTTTGTTATCTGTGTAACCCTTTTTTCATTCAATCTTTGTTATTTGTTATTCCCTTTCTGTCTTACCCTAACCCCGCCTGTCCATTCTCTTCTGCATGTTAACTATTCTCTCCGCGTGCTTCTAAGAATTCTCATTCACCAGTTTAGGGAAGACACAATGGCCAGAATTTTCCCATCCCGCCCACCACTGGAATTCTAGCAGGTGGAGGACGGACCACGGAAAGATCCATTGAAATCGGGTAGGAGTCTCCAGTTTTCAGATGGACATGGCTGGAGAATACTGCCCAAATTATTTACTTACAGGTTAAAACTATACAGAGGCTTGCAGCCTCGTGGTTGCATTCAGCTCCCAAGTTGACTCTGAGTACAGAAGCCTGCACTTACTGGGGTAATTCCTCGACCCTGCTCCCTGATTAGTTCCCTGGGTTGTGTGACCCTTACCCTGCAGATTAAAGGGCCCATCACCACAATGCTTCTCACAAATTTCCCTTCACTGAGTTACTTAAGCTATGCTTTTTACATGTTTTTGGATCCCACAATGTGCAATATGACAGATAACATGTTTCAGCTGAAGGCAGCCACTGATAGAGAGAAATAGAGGTGAGAATTATGGGATATTATTATGGAAAAGGCCATTGGGAGTAGCTGCAACTTAGTGGCTTGGTGAGAATTGGGGACTGAGCAGAGGGAACACAGGACCAGAGTCTGAGACAAGGTGTGGAGTCAGGAGGGCTGTGGCATTGAGGCCCACAATCCTCAGATATTATCTGCACTTCTTTCACTCTTAGATTTTGAGCATCCCCAATTTTAATTGCTATGCATTGGTGGAGCCTTAAACAGCGAAAGTTCTTGAATTCCTTCCTTAAACATCTTGCCTCTCCATCTTCTTTCGGCCATTAAAGTGCTCCTTAAAATCTCTGTTAGAACGTGTTTGTGGCCATCGGCCCATCAGTTGTGTTATGCAGTTTGTGTCAAATTTTGCCTTATAATGCTCTTTTTAATGCTTTGGAACATTTTATTATTGAAGAAGTATTGGTATACCCAGGATATTTCATTGAACGTGAAGAGCTTTAAGATCTGAGCTTTATGAGGTATACTAATTGCCAGATAAATTTATCATTTGCAGCTTGTCACTTCTCTACTTTGTGACATGATAATGATATAAGGAGTCATTTTGGGAATGTAGATTGGGAATTTGAATGAATGTTGCCTGTGTATTATCCAGTCAGCACCCCTGCTGGCTTCCCCTCATCCTGATCTTCAGTTTTAAGCGCTGTGTTTTTGAAACTACCTTCTTTGACATTCAGCAAACAGCTACTTCTCCATGGAAACAAAATGACAGACCCTTAAAATTGCTGCAGACATTTTTAATTCCTGTCGGTGTTCACCATTTCCTCTCTCCACCTACTCCAAAGAGTTACTTTGTGTCTTGGGTGGCAACAATCTCTGAGAGCCTGCCAAAAATTATTAAACGATGCTGATGCCATTAAATTTTGTGGAGTCAACATTGAGTCTGGCTGGCAAATGGTACCCCACTAAACTTTAACAAGTGATTGGTGAAAGGTAAATACAGTGGCCATAATCCTACTGACTTGTCTTGTCAGTCGATTGGCAAAGTGAGTCAGTAAATTAGGTGAGAGATGAAAAATTAGGATTGCGCCTGATTTTTTTGCCTCTTGTGATCTTAGTGGCACTGATTTGCTGGCAAAATTGGTTTTGTGCCCATAAAAGAGTGCAAAGCAAATTTAAATATTTATAACATTTAAATGTTATTAGAGAGTGCTGCACACTGTTGTCCAGGCTCATCTGGACTTACCCCTTTGCCGGGCCAGGGAGGGGGTCAGGTTTGGGTGGGGGGGGGGGCAGGTTTGGAGGGGGGGGAGGGGCGGGGGGGGCAGGCAGGCTTGGGTGGGGGGTGGGCGGGTGGGCTGGGGGGGGCGGGCGGGCGGGCAGGGCGGCGGTATGGGGATCAGCCAGGGGTGGCAATAAGAGGATTGAGGATTGGGATCAATCTGAGTGGTGTCTTGGGTTGGGGTGGGAGATCGGCGATGCTGAGTTTAGAAGAATGGGGGTGATCTTATTGAGATATATTAGACTGAGAGGGAGCCTGACAGGGTAGATGCTGAGAGGATATTTCCTCTCATGGGGGGAACCTGTAACCAGGCAGCACATTTTCAAAATATGATGTCTCTGATTTAAGACAGAGATGAGGAGGAAATTCTTCCTTTAGATAGTCATTAGACTTTCAAATTCTCTCTGTCAATGAATAGTGAAGGGTAGGTCATTGAATATATTCAAGGATGGGTTAGATCATTTTTTGATTGACAAGGGAGTGAAGAATTATGGGTGACAGGCAGTAAAATGGACATTAAGTCCACATCATTTCAGCCATAGAACAACAGAATCCCTACAGTGCAGAAAAAGGCCATTTGGCCCATCGAGTCTGTACCAACTCTTTGAAGGAGCATCCCACCCAGGCCCTCTAGTCTGCTTTATCCCCTTGACCCATGAATTTACCATGACTAATCCACCTAACCTACACACCTTTGAACACTAAGGGGTAATGTAGCATGGCTAATCCACCTAACCTGCACACCTTTGGACTGTGCGAGGAAACTAGAGCACCTGGAGGAAACCCATGCAAACACGGAGAAAACATGCAAAATCCACACACACAGTCCCCCAAGGCTGGTATTGAACCTGTGTCCCTGGCACTATGAGGCAGCAGTGCTAACCACTGTGCTGCTGTGATGCCCTAAAGAACTTATTGATTGGTTATGCAAAGGTTGAAATGGCTGATTCTTGCTTCTGTTTCTTATGTCCTTACAGCCATGGTATTAGTTGATGGATCCAGTTCAGTTTCTGGTCTGTGGTAACCCTCCCAGGTGTTGATGGTGGGGATCCAATGATGGTAATGTCATTGATGGTTAGATATTCTCTTGTGGGGGCTGGTCATTGCCTGGTATTTGTGTGATGTGAATCGAGGATGGCTGATATAAGAAATGGAAAATTCATGCTATGCAGCAGGGCCGTTCATTTGAAACACCTTGCTGCAGTCTGTTTGCATTTAGCTGTATTGTGCCTGAGGTGAGGTAGAATCTGAACACATGCAACCTTCTTGTCTTGCTTGAACTCACATTCTACTTATCACTAAGGCTGTATGTTTCCCCCTCTGCACCATTGCCTTCTTCCACTTGTACTTTACTCACTCATAAAACCATTGAAATCCTTAGCTACATCTAGTCATATCTAGACTTGACTACTTAAACATCTTCCTCTTGTGTTCCACCTGTATCTTGGCTGCCATCCTTATCAACTTTCTTTGGTTTCCCATCCTTCAACATAAATAATTCAAAATCCCCATCTCTTGAACTCAACCCCCTCCCTAACTCTGCATCCTCCTCCAGGATTATAAGTTGCTCTACCGCTCTGACTCAGGTTTCCTCTACATTCTCTCCTTTCTTTGCCCCATTTTGATCACAGACACAATTCTTCCATTACTTTTTTAAAGACACTCATCCTAAAGCCCTTCAATTTTTTATGTTGTTTTCAAGATCTTCTACTTGGAACACCCCTTGGACAATATCCCCTATCCTGTTGCCTGTAACTGATGTATTTCTTCCACCTCTGGCAAAGCACTTTGTTATGATTTGTTATGTTGAAAGGAGTACAAAAATCTATGGTTGTTGTTCAGACTGAAAATCTTCCACTTGTTGGAAATGAACATGATGGATAATAAAAGTGTGAACTTAGCATAAAAAATCGAACAGTTCACTGTGTTCTCAGGCTAACAGGAATCTTGTTACTTCCACATTCAGCCTGAGATGCTACAGCAATCCACAAAATGTTAATGCATTTATACAAGTTATATGTTATCTGATTTATTTTAAAAATACAGGCACGGAGTAATTTAGATTGTAATAATCTATCTTTCAATTATTCCAGCATCAATATTCCGTTAAGTGTACACTTAATTATGCTTTATAATTGGAGGGAATTACTAGCAATAACTTAGAAACTGATAATGGGAGCATGTTATTTATAATATATCACACAACTAGAGATTAGTATAAAACTCATGATGTAATCGGTTGAAATGCTCCCAAACTCTCACTATTGTTTTCGTTTGTTGTGTGAAGACCCCTTTATATCATTTCCCTGTTAGTTTAAAGATTGGTAATAAACCCACAGTCATGTCAAGAAATGTCAATGCACTGTAGCACTGTGGGTTGAAAAAGCAAACCCTGGCCAAAAGCTCTTTGAAGAAGGGAAATGGTACATTAAAAGTAGGAAACAACTGGAGAAGAATAACTTAAAATTGCAAACTCTAAAATACCTCTATGGATGAAAAATACTTTTCTGTTTATAAAGCAATAAGCATGCATTACATCCCTGGCACAGCAAATGGAGCAAAGTGATCTGGTTTCACAACAGCATTCACAGTCAGATACACAGAAAACAATTTCCTTGCTACAATATTGAAAAATGACAATAGTTAACACTGATCTTTGTAAGGACAGTATATCAAATATAAATAAAAATCATTGTACTGGTTCAACAACCCTCATGAGTTCAGTCTGTACTTTTTCTCGTTCACAAGCACTGCACATTTTGACATTCCGAAAGGTCTTTAACGTATCTGTAGTGTTATATTAGCTCTACGAGTGGGTGGCAAACAATGAGAATTGCTCTGAAAATGTTACATTTTACACCAGGACTTCCAGCAAGCTGCAGTTCTTATTAGCTCTGCTACTCAATTTAATGGCCAACTGAACTTACCAAAAGTCCATAATACTCCCATTGGATCAGCTATACAGCTTCAGCTCAGAGATCAGGGTATGTAATAGTTTTGATGATGCCATTTCTGACATTGTTTTCCTATATCCCGAGCATCCTTGATTAGGTATATTTAAATCATTGTGCACCTGATTTTAGGATATTGTGAACATATCTTCAGTTTGATTTCCATTATTTTCTTTGAAGCAGCTTATTAAAATCTTCAAGAATACAAATTAAGAATGGTCAATAATGGATGAGTCTTGCAGACACAAAGACCTTTTAAACCCTAACTAATTACTCAAATGGCATTTCTAACGTGTGATTTACTTCTATGTCCTAGGATTTGAGTAAGATTATGAAATACTTAATGCAAGAAATTAAAACACAGCTTTCTATGCTGAGTTTTGTTCTCTGGTGAAGCCATATAAGATGCTTCCCGTGTCAGTGAAGAATCCCACCTCAATCAATGACGAAGTATTATGGTGGAATTTTTGCACTTGCATCTATCCCTGGACTTTGGCTTTGATCCAAAGTGAAGAGATGGTTCAACATTTTATAGTTTTGTGTGGAGTTAACAAGAGGCTGGCTTCCTCTGTAAAGATTTCAAAGGACAAGAGAAGAATCGCAAACATTTCTGTTAATAGGGCATTGCCTGCAATACAGCTGTCACTATGACTTTCATTTGCTGAGAAATGGGGGCTCCTTTCAAGGATCAATTCATGACTGAAATGAAGGATTCTGGAGCGGTGAGACACATTTGTGTAATACCAGAGTTCATTGGACAAGGTAGATTCCAGCTTCCTCCAATCCTCATGCAGCTGTTATTGTCTACATATGAGGACACATCGTGACTGCAAATAAAAAGGTATTCTGAACCCATCACAACTACAAAACCTCCAGCCTTCACTGCATGGTGATATTTGCATTCTTAAACTGACAGCTAATAAAAGAATCCAAACACTTTTTAAGAAGAGAAAGCAGCTGCGGGCATGCTTGTTATTTATCATCAATCAGGAGTAGGAAAAGGAGACAACATTTTCTTACCAAGAGAGAGCTGAAGGGAAGAGACTAATGCTGTTTTCCTTCTCCAATCACTTCTTATCATGAAATAAATTAAGGGAAACATACAGAGACACCATAAGTCCTGACCAGGAGGGGAATGATTAGATGATTCCTTTAAGAGTTATACCTTGAGATCACACTCCTGTTGATGATCTGGATAACTTTACTAGAATTTGTATTATGTAATTATCCTCCAACTCTATCCACTTTGCTATGGAAATAATCCAATTGCTGCTTGTATTTTCAGTCAGGAGTTCAGAGAGTCTACTGGCTTTACCCTGCCTCTAACTTATTGGCTGACACAGTGGTACACTGGGCAAATCCTCTACCTCCACCCTCAAAGACCAAAGCAGACTTACCTCAGAATGTGTGAAAAAGAACTTGCTTGTCTTTTCTGAATTGCTCTCTCAATTCTTATACTTGCCAAAGGATTTTTCTCCAGTTGCCCTCTTTTCCTGACCTACTATTATTTAGTGACCCAGAAAATTATCTGTGATGATTCAGATCTTCCACAGAATGCCTCAGCTTCTCTGATCAATGCTTTTACATTCTTTGGTGATATTGAGAAACTCAATAACTGTGTGATATGTGCGAAGGGACTAATAGGAGTTTTGCTTTCTACTGGATAAATGTCGCACAGTGAGTACTGAGTCAACAAATGTCCATTTCTTTGCACAGAATGTTGAATACTTTGGAAAAATCTTTGAGGTTGGACAGTGTAAGCAAAAGCATTAGGTGTCCATTTGGTCAGTGACTGCAGATTCTTCTCTTTGATAGATAAACAAGGAATGACAGAATCTCATTCCTAATCTTCATTCATTTTGTGACCTTGTGATTACAATTATGATGCTTTATTTATATCTGTCTGTTTACTGACAAGAATATGTGACTCATCAGCTAATTTGAGCTGTACTTACACAGATTTAACTGTTTCTTTTGGTATATGAAAGGCAGAGCATGGTGTTATATGTTAGTGCCTCGGTTGTTTTTTTTTACTCATTCATGGGATGTGGATTTTGCTGCTAAAACCAAAGTTTATTAATGTTGGTGATAAGCCGGCTCCTTGAACCGCTGGAGTCAGTGTGCTGAAGGTACTCCAATAATGCTTTTAAGGAGGGAGTTCCAGATTTTGGCTGAGTGACAGTGAAGGAATGATGATATTTCCAAATCAGATACATGTTTGACTTGGAGGGGCAATTGCAGGTGGTGTATGACCATGCTCCTGGTGCTTTTGCTCTTCTGGGCAGTGGAGGTTGCAGGTTTGGGGAAGTGTAATTGTAGGAATGTTAACATGTTGCTTCAGTGCACTTTGTAAATGGTACACGCTACTGTGGCCAATGATG
The DNA here is from genome assembly GCF_965287045.1 of Carcharhinus amblyrhynchos. Taxonomy (NCBI): domain Eukaryota; kingdom Metazoa; phylum Chordata; class Chondrichthyes; order Carcharhiniformes; family Carcharhinidae; genus Carcharhinus; species Carcharhinus amblyrhynchos. The sequence goes on from NC_137330.1 coordinate 62,014,846, forward strand.
GGGAGGGTGAATGATTAAGGTGATGGGTTTCCAATTAAGTAGGCAGCTTTGTCCTGAAATATGTCAAGATTCTTGAGACTTGTAATAGCATTTATTTGGGCTAGTGAAAAATATTATATCACACTCCTGACTAATGCCTTATAGATGGAAAGAAGTCTCACAATACCAGGTTAAAGTCTAACATGTTTATTTGGTAGCAAAATCCACTAGCTTTTGGAGTGCTGCTCCTTACCTGACGAAGGAGCAGCGCTCCGAAAGCTAGTGGATTTTACTATGAAATAAACCTATTGGACTTTAACCTGGTGTTGTGAGACTTCTCACTGTGTTCACCCCAGCCTAACACCCGCATCTCCATATTATAGATGGTGGACAGGCTTTGGGACAGAATGTGCGTTAATTATTGCAGAAAGGTTAGCCTCTAACCAGCAATTGCAGCTGGTTCAATTAGATCTCTGGTGAATAGTGACTCCCTCAGCCCCCCCACCCAGGATGTTGATGTTGGGATATTCAGCAATGACAATGCCATTGAATACCAAGATGGTTAAAAATGCTCGCTCTCTGACATTTGTGCAATGCAAATGTTACTTGCCATTTATCAGCCAAAACCTGGATAAATGTTAAATAGATATTTCCACATGAGGGCATGGGATGCTTCATTTTTTAAGGATTTGTGAATGAAACTTAACACTGTGTAATCATTTGTGAATATCCCCACTTCTCAGCTTGTGATGAAGGCTAGTTCATTGATGAATTGACAGTGAACTCTCCTGCAGTAATGTCCAGGATGGTTGGTCTCCAAAAGACACAATAATCTTGCTTCGTGCTAGGTATGACAATCACTGAGGAGACTTCCCAACAACTCCAATTCATTTCAATCTTATTAGCACTCCTTGATGCTGCATCCAGTTAATCATTGTTTTGATTCTGCATACAACTACTTATCCTATCTCTGAAATTCAACTCTTTTATATATGATTGGACCATGGTTGTAATGAGATCTGAAGCCAAGTGGTGCTGGAGGGACACAAACTGCGCTGGTCATAGATGCGTAAATGTTGTTTGATAGCCTAGTTAATGAAACCTGCCATCACTTTACTGATGATTGAGGTTGGATTGGGAGTCAGTTAACTCAGTGGCTAGACGACAAGAGTGCAGTACAGAATGATACTGCCTTTTAAAAAAATTCATTTACGGGATGTGGGTGTCACTGGCTAGGCTACCATTTATTGCCCTTGGAGAGGTGGTGATGAGCCACCTTCTTCTACCGCTGAAGTTTGTGTGATGTAGGTACACCCACAGTGCTGTCAGAGAGAGAGTTGTAAGATTCAGAGATAGTGAAGGAAAGGCAATATATTTCCAAGGCAGGACGACATTTGACTTAGAGGGAAGTTTCCAGATGGTGGTGTTTTCGTGTGTCTGATGCCTTTTCCATTCTAGATAGCAGTGACTGCGGACTTGGAAGGTGCTGCCTAAGATTCTTGATGAGCTCCTGCGATGCACCTTGTAGATGCTACAAACAGCCGCCACTTTTTGTTAGTGGTGGAGGGAATGAATATTTGTGAAAGGATTGTCAATCAAGCAGGCTGCTTTGTCCAGGGCGGTGTCGAGCTTCTTGAATATTGTTAGAGCTGCACTCATCCAGGCAAAGAGACAGTATTCCATGACACTCTTGACTTGTGCCTTTTAGATGGTGGACTGGCTTTGGGGAGTCAGGAGATGATCACTGCCAGATTCCTAGCCTCTGATCTGTTCTTGTCCAGTTCAGTTTCTGAAATACATCTTTTTTATTCGCCCATGGGAATATGGGCATCACTGGCTAAGCCCAACATTTATTGCCCATCCTTAACTGCCCTCTATTTCAGAGGGGCATTTAAGAATCAATCATGTTGCTGTGACTCTGGAGTCACATGTAGACTAGACAGGTAAGGACAGCAGATTTCCTTCCCTAAAGGACGTTAGTGAACCAGATGGGGCCTTACAGCTATTGACAATGGTTTCATGGTCATCATCGGACTTTTAATTCCAGATTTTTATTGAATTCAAATTTCACCATCGTGGGATTCAAACCCAGGTCTCCTGAGCATTATCCTGCATCTCTGGATTACGAGTCCGGCGACCACCTGTCCATGGGTTTAATTTCCTTACAGGTTAGGACAGTTTATGGTGACCTGCCTCTTCACCTTGCCCTCTGCTTGACATGGAGTGGTCCTTCTCAAGCTATATAATCATTTCTTTCTCTGTAACTGAGAGAGATGTTGTGGTCCTTAGTGGTCTATAGCTAATTACTTTACCTGAGAATAGACTAATAGGGAGATGAGTGACTGGATTAGATTTCTAACCTAACACGCACATCTTATGACACTAAGGGGTAATTTAGCGTGGCCAATTCACCTAATCTGCACATCTTTGGACTGTGTGAGAGGAAACCGGAGTACTCAGAGAAAACCCACGGAGAACACAGTAAGAACATACAAACTCCACGCAGACACTCACCCCGGGCCGGAATTGAACCCGGGTTCCTGGCGCTGTGTGACAGAACTGCTAATCACTGTGCCACCGTGCCATGTTGTACCTTTTGTGAGCAGGCTGGAAGTGCAAGTATTCCTGAAGCTCAATACTTCAGTACTACAGTTAGGATGTTGTCAGGGCCTTTGTTGTATCCTGTGTGTTCAGTCATTTCTTGATATCACATGGAATTAACTGAATTTGCCTCTGTGGATTTTCTGGCCTTGCTTGCCCCAAAACTGGAAAAACCTGCCTGAAGTCAATAGACCTTACCATGCTCCACTGCTCATTTGCTCCGATTCCCATGGCAGGCAGAACTGTAAAGTTCACCTCAGGACCTCAGGGGGAGGCCCAATACCAGTTCTGGCTGAGAATAGTTGCAAAAGCTTCAGCCTTATCATTAATGTGTATGTGCTGGGCTCCCCACCATTGATAATGGGAACCTCTTCTCCCATCCACCACCATTCACTGAGTGGATGTGGTAGAACCACAAATCTTTCTGCACGTACTATTTGTTAGAAACATCTTCCTTGAGCTGACTGTGGAGTTCAACCCAAACTCTGTTCCTTTAATAGTCTGTGTCAATTGTAAGTCTTTATAGTGATTTTTGACCTTTATATAGAGCACATTTATTTTATGAGCAATGACCTACGTGCTATTTTCCTTCAGTATGAAATGCCAGCCAAGAAATGTTATTTACAAAATAAAATGTCAAAAACATACCTTTTGCCCTTGGTTTTCAGTATTTCCATGTCATTCATGTCCTGCAGACTTGTAAAAAGACCATTGCAAAATAGTTCTCAGCTGATCAACTGGAGAATGACTCATCATTAACTCCCAATGGATGGCCTGGCACTTCTCATAACTTCAAGTAAATTTTAAAAAATGATATACAACTTTATCCCTAAACCCAAAGCAAGTCATTGATTCAGTCACAAGATGGGGAATATTGAAGAGCAAAATGTTGAGTAAGTATTCAACAGGCAGTAAAGTATTTTCAGCCTGTAAGTCAGGTTAAACCTTAATTTATGCATTGACATATGAAGAGTGTTTACAAGTTTATTTTCCTTTAGCTGTCAAATCAGCCTAGAAATTGGTTCAAAACTAGGTGCAGAGAGCATTCCCTGCACCACAATTGTTAGGGCCAAGTCATACTAGTAATTGGGTGTCAGGCCTCATTTACATCAGACCGTGATGTGGAGATGCCAGTGTTGGACTGGAGTAGGCACAGTAAGAAGTCTCACAACACCAGGTTAAAGTCCAACAGGTTTATTTGGTAGCACGAGCTTTTGGAGCGCTGCCCCTTTATCAGCTGAGCGGAGGATTTGGTTCGTATATATGGACACAAACACAATTACATCAGACGGGTGAGCTGTGTCCGTATACTGTGGCTGCATGCTGACTCAGCCCAGGCAGCTCACTGATGAATCAGAATTGAAGTTTAGGCAAGAGATAGGCATGTTTAGAAAAGGATGGAAGCAATTGATTGGGGGTGGGGGGTGGTGCGGTGGTGGTGTCGAGGGAGACAGGCGAGGTAAGGAGAAACCAATTGGAAGGAATTGAATAATCTGTAAGAAGTAAGGCTATCAAGAGTGGAGGGGGTGGAATAGCAACTGAGGAGGGAAGCTGATTTGTTTTCCTCTCAGTGGTGATAAACATTCTAGTGGAGTGGAGCATGTTTTCATGGTGGAAAATATTGATCATAATATCATCATGTTTCGGACAAGTTTGTGGAAGTACAACGGTGTGCTCTTGGAGGAGTTTTGATAACTTGCTAGATTTTGACTGGAATGTTGCTGCATCCTGACAGACAACAGGTACATTTTGTGACCTATTAAAAGACAGTGTGTTAGAGTTATAGGGCCTATAGTTTCTTTCCTTCTTAAGTTAAAACAAGACGTGGAGCACAGGCTGCAAAGATAGGAAGCAGTATACAGAGGAAGGAGCAGGAGAGATCTCAACTGAAAGCAATTCCCATCAAGGATCTCCAGGGAACACTTCTCCTATCACTACCCCAATCAGGAGCGCTGCGTGAGGTGTCTTTGATTTACCAAGGAAATGGTCACTGAACTGTACCACCTCTTTCAACAGGGTGACCTGGCATTGCCAGTGACCTTAAAGCTTGCTGAAATCCTAAATTTCTATATAAGTGGATCCTTCTAGGTGACCTTGTCACTATTTCCCACCATTCTGTGCATTACCGCATTAGAGAATTGAGAGAAGCACTGGACACCAGGGGAGTGGAATCTATAGTCTTCTTGCTGACCAGAGCCAAGCAGGAGTGGCCATTTAGTTTTGCTGATGTAGTTCCCACTGCTGGCTAGCAATGGTTTCCATTTCCCACACTTTCCCTTCAAGCTAGCAAATATTTTCAAAGTAGCTGGCGGCCACCTTAAACCAGTTAGATACCTGAAGGAACATGATCTCCTTGCACTGTGTGTTAAATATAAAATGCCCTATAAAACTGCATTCAGTTGCAAGTAAATTCAACACCATTACATTCTAATGAGCTAAATTGATGTCCTGCCATGTTGAAGTGCTAACTCCACCCTCCATCTTTACCAGCACTTGTAAAATATGGAACTGATCTCACAGTATCAGGATTCCAAGTGAGCATATTCCTTTCCTTGTTTTCAATGTCAGTGTGTGGGCTGTATGATCCAATGACTGGAGGATCATATCAAACAGCAATCCAATACCCGTGTTTTCAAAACTCAAAACACAGCATACAGCATTTGATGTGATTCCACAGTTGGACAAGACTTGCTAAATGATTCTGATTGTGTTAGGAATGACACAGAAAACCAGTTTAAGATGTTCAGTCTGGCTCACAGTGTGCATCTGCCTGATTCGAACAGACTCTGATGAAAGTTGTGATAATGAAGTCTGGCTGTTAAGATCTGACTTCTTGGTTGTGCGCCCTGCACAGGTCCACCACTTCTAACTTTAAAATCTGGGACTCTGTCTCTGCATGTTCCCAACAAGGGGCTTTCTAACATAATGGTGTAGAGTTTTACCAGGCAGGTTCCTGAGGCAAGGGGTGGGTGTGGAAATGTAGAATGCCGCACTTTGAGTCATCTCCTCACTATAATTCCACCTCTGAATCCTTTGCTTCAGGAAGCCCACCTCCAGGAAATGTGCCACATGGCAACAGTAGGTAACCAGTTAAGGAAAGTCGTCCCTATTCTGGAACTGATCTCCATGCACTGTGTGTTAAACATAAAATACTCTGTAAAACTGCATTCAGTTGCAAATAAATTCAACATAATTACCTTCTAATGAGCATGCACCCCTCCACTGTTTAAAGAAGCTGGCAAGGCATTGAAGGGTATTCATGCTGTTAGCGTATGGTTTTGTAAAATCATGTAAAAATAGAAGGTAAGATTGCAGGCGATACATACATGGGCATTTGGAGCTGCTCCCTGTATTCACATCCTCAAGCTAATTGAGGCCTCTTTTCATAGGATGGCAACTGGACCTCAAGTTCAGCGCCTCCGTCTTGTGAGTGCCCTCTCACTCCATTTCACCTTGTCCAGTAAGGCTGCCAGCAAACATCCTTTTGGCCCCATCGATTGGGCTTCTCATGTCTGTGTGCTCCCAGTAGTCCCTAATTCAACAGCAAAAATGGAGCAGTATACTAATTACTGCATAATTAAACTGACAGGCAGATTACTGAAGTGCCTGTGCTCAGGGCACAAAAAGAGATATTCGGCAGAAGAAATAGGAAATAATATACATAAAATTATTTTAGTTAAAGAATAAATTTTATTCTTTCACAGGATGTGAGCATTGCTGTCTCGACCAGCATCTATTGCCCATCCCTAATTTCCCTCAAGAAGGTGGTGATGAGATTCCTCCTTGAACCACTGCAGCCTATGTGTTGTAGATACATCATATGAAAGCCTGGTGTTGTCAGACTTTTTATTGTAGATACATCCACAGTGCTGTTAGAAAGAGAGTGTGTCATTATTGGTGCTACATTATCCAGGCAAATGGAGAGTATTCTATCACGATCCAGACTTGTGGCTTGTAGATTGTTGACAAGCTAGGGAGTCAGGAGATGAGTTATTCGCCTTCCAGGGCTCTGATCTGCTCTTGTAGCTACAGTATTTCTCTGGCTTATCCAATTCAATTCATTTTCTCACCAATAGTAACTTCCAGAATCTTAATAGTGGGGTTCCAGTAATGGCAATGCCATTGAATATCAAGGGGTGATGCTTAGATTTTCTTTTGTTGGAGATGGTCATTGCCCGGCACTTGTGGAGCACAAATGTTACTTGCCACTTAGCAGCTCAAGCATGGATAGTTTCCATATCGTGCTGTATATGGGTGCAGAATGCTTCAATTTCTGAGGAGTCTTGAGTGAAACTGATCATTGTGCAGTCATCAGCGAATATCCCTGCTTCTGACATTATTCAAGAGGGAAGGTCATTGATGAAACAGCTGAGGATGGTTAGACATAGGACAATACCACGAGGAACTCCTTCAGTGATATCCTGAGACCTGAGATAATCAACTTCTAACAACCAGAACCATTTTCCTTTGTGTTTCATATGACTCCAACCAGTGGAGTGCTTTCCCCCTCATTCCCATTGACTACAGTTTTGTCTGCGGCCTTGATGAGACACTCTCCTTGCCTCTGAACCCACAGTTCTTTTGTATGTGTTTGGATCAAGGCTATAATGAAGTCACCAGCTGAGTGACCTGCTGGAACTCAAACTTAACATCAGTGAGTAAGTATTGCTGAGTGTTGCTTAATAGCAATTTGATAAACCTATCAGTTTACAGATGATTTAGTTTACTGATAGGATGGTAATTGCATTGGTTAGTTTTGTCCTGCTTTTTTGTGGACAAGACATACCTGGACAATTTTTCCCATTTCTGGATAGATGCCAATGTTGCAGCTGTAGTGGAACAGCTTGGCTAGGGGAAATTCTCGAGCACTATTCTGGAGTACTACTTCAGCAGTTTCTTGACATCGTGTGGAGCGAATTGACTGGGGTGGAGACAGGTATCTGTGCTGCTGGGGACCTGTAATGATGAGGCCAAGATGGATCATTTACCAAAATGTTCTAAATGCTTCAGCCTTACCTTTTACAAAAATGTGCAGAGCCTCCCCATCATTGGGAAGGGGGTATTTTGTGGAGCATCCTTCTCTAGTGTGCTGTCTAATTGTCCACCACTAATCATAACTGAATGTGGAAGGACTGTAGATTTTAGATCTGACTTGTTGGTTGTGAGATTGCTTAGCTCTGTCTATTACATGCTGCTTCTACTGTTTGGTATTTTTAGGTATATCTGCTGCTGCTTCTGGCATGCCTTCCTGCACTCTTCATTGATTCTTGGTTTGATGGTAGTGTGGGGGATATGCCAGGCCATGAGGTTACAGATTGTGGCTGTATAAAATTCTGTTGAAACTAATGTCCCACAGTGCATGATTTAGAATGATGGTGGTGTCACACAAAACCATGGAATGTATCCTCAGTATGAAGATGGGACTTGGTCTCCACAAGGTCTGTGTGGTGGTCACTCCTATCAATACTCTCATGAACAGATACATCTGATAGATTGGTGAAGATGAGTTCAAATAGACTCACAGGATCACAGGACTGTTACAGTAAGATAGGAGACGTTTCAACTTATTGTGTCTGCACCAGCTCTCCAAATGAGCAATTTACCTAGTGCCATTTCCCTATCTTTACGCTGTAATCCTCACATCCTTCTTTTTCAGACGACAGTCTAATTCTCTCCAGAATTGTCGATTGAATCTGTATCCACCACATTCTTAGGCAGTATATTCCAAACCTGAACCACTTGCTGCATGAAGATATTTTTCCTCATATTACTTTTGCTTCTTTAGGTAATTATTTGAAATCAGTGCCCTTTTGTCTTTTATTCTTTCATGGGTGGGAACAGTTTTTTCCTTTCTACTCCTTCCCAACTCATGATTTTCAATTTCTCTGTCAAACCTTGTCTGAGTCTTCTCTTCTTCAAGAAAAGCAGTTCCAAACTACCTTCACAGCTGAAGTTCCTTATTTCTGGAATCACTCGCTTGGATGTTTTCTGCACTTGCACCAACGCCTTCACATCCACCCAAAAGTGCAGGACCCAGAACAGGATGCAATACTCCAGCTGAGGTGGAACAAGTTCAATATAATCCTCTTGCTCATGTGCTCTGCGTCCCCAATATTGATCTAAACGTAACCACTACTGTTTTACCACTCTTTTATGATTTATATCCTTACAGAAGACTTTGGGTTTCCCTTTTATGTTATTTGCTAGTCTCTTTCTAGGCTGACTCTTTGCTTCTCTTATTTGCTTTCTCGCTTCAAATCATGTTTGACTAATTTGCTAGAGTTCTTTGAAGATATAACAAGCAAAGTAAATAATGGATATTTAGATGTAGTATATCAGGACCTCCAGAAAGCATTTGATAAGCTGCTGCACAAAGAGTTAATTCACAAGGTTAGATCAAATGGGATTAGGGGTCATTTATAGTTTGGATAGGTGATTGGCTGATGGACTGAAGACACAGAGTCAGGATAATTTTTTTTTCTGGATAGCAAGTAGTAACTAGTGGGGTGTCACAGGGTTCAGTCCTTGGGCCCTAGCTATTTACAATAAATATTAATAACTTGGACACAGAAATAGAGGGTTCTATTTCTGGAACTGGAGCCCAGTTTGTGAATGACACAAAAATAGGTAAGCTAGTAAATTGTAATGAGGATATAAGAACCCTACAAATGGATATAGATAGGTTGGGAGAGTGGGTCAAAGGGTGGCAGGTGGAGTTTAACATGGATAAGTGTGACCTCATGCCATTTTGGTCAGAAAATGGGAAGGCGACTTATCATCTAAATGGGGAGAGACTTCCAGGTGCTCTAGTGCAGAGAGATCTGGGGTGTCCTCATTCATGAGTCACAGAAAACTAGCATGCAGGAACAGTGGATAATAAAGAAAGTAAATGGAATGTTGGCATTTATAGCTAAAGGAATAGAATATAAAGGTAAGGAAGTATTGTTGCAACTAAACAAGGCATTGATGAGACCATACCTGGAGTATTGTGCACACTATGGTTCCCCTTATCTGGGGAAATATGTAATGGCATTGGAGGCGGTTCAGAGGAGGTTCACTAGATTGATTCCAGAGATGAGGGGTTTGTCATATGAAGAGAAATTGAACAATTTAGGTCTATACTCTCTGGAATTCAGAAGAATTTGGGGAGATCAAATTAAGTTATATCAGATGATAAAAGATATGGATAAATTAGACATAGAACCATAGAACACTACAGCACAGAAACAGGCCTTTTGGCACTTCTTGGCTGTGCCGAACGATTTTTCTGTCTAGTCCCACTGACCTGCACCTGGACCATATCCCTCTCATCCACGTACCTGTCAAAGTTTTTCTTAAATGTTAAAAGTGATCCCGCATATACCACTTCACCTGGCAGCTCATTCCACACTCCCAGCACTGTCTGTGTGAAGACCCCCACCCCTCCCAATTATTCCCTTTAAGCTTTTCCCCCTTCACCTTTAACCCATGTCCTTTAGTTTTTTTCTCTCCTGGCCTCAGTGGAAAAAGCCTGTTTGCATTCACTCTATCTATACCCATCGTAATTTTATACATCTCTATCAAATATCCCCTCATTCTTCTACGCTCCAGGGAATAAAGTCCTAACCTAGTCAACCTTTCTCTGTAACATGTGGCAGATGCTTCCTCTTGTGGGGCATTCTAGGACAAGAGGTCATAGAGTTCGGATAAGGGTAGCGAATTTAAAACAGGGATGAGGAGAAACTACTTCTCCCAAAGCATTGTGATTTTTTGGAATTCACTACCCCAAAGTACGGTGGATGCTGGGGCTGTAAGTAAATTTAAGGATGAGTTAGACAGATTTTTAATTGGTAATAGTTTGCAAGGTTATGGGGAGAAGGCAGGAAAATGGGGATGAGCAGCATACAGGTGATGATCGAATGGTGAAGCAGATTCAATGGGCCGAATGGCCAAATTAACTTATGATCATCCCCCATAAAATCAGCCATCATATTACCCACCTGACAGCTATCATAGGCACAATTTTTCTTCTTCATTTTAATTCCCATCTCTTTCATTTCTCTGGCAGTCTCGCATTTATTGGAGAGCTTCCACCACTAGCAAAATGCCAACAAACCTGGGAAGGGGCCCTTAATTGGTCTCTTAAGAGACTCAGCTAGTCTCCAGATTTGTGGATGTCTGCCACCTTCTTGCTCCTGGCAAAATGGCCACATCATGTTGCCAGTCTTCCTGCCATCCAAGTCACCCTCATAAAATTAGCCCTATGGCACTTCATGATGTTAAATTCCTGATGCCCAAAGTAATTTTTCAGTTCAATGATTGTATGATGGATATGGATTGCTGACAGAATAAAGAATTATTTATTATCCACAATCAATATGACCCCTGGTTAATTCATTAGTATGTTATCGATCCCTAGCCTTCAGTCTGCTGTGTGGTTCCTCAGCAGTGCCAATGTCAGTGAGTATGGCAGAGTGCTGCCAACAGCACGGATTCATTTCCTGTACAGGCTGATATTATCTGTGAAGGCCCCACCTTTTCAACCTTGCCCCTTACCTGAAGTGTGGTGACCCTGAGATTAAATCACCACCAGTCAACTCTCCCCCTCAAAGGAGAGAGCAGCCTACGATCATCTGGGTTTATGGCAGAGCACAAGCACACTGGTAAAACGCAAACTGTGGCTTTCAGTGTAAAATGCAAATATGAATGGCATTCAGCTACAGGAAAAACATCCATGCTTTCATGGTGTTTTCATAAAGCATTTTTCACTAGCCTAAATGTTTAACTACCGTAAAATTGGTGTTCATATCCTTCAGCCTTTGTTTACCAGATTTTTATTTTGTAATTTGCAGTCAAGGTTTGTGATGAACATTTGGATGAGAAAGTGGTGGCAGTCACAGAAGATAACCTGATGATTGGAACTCTGTAATGGGGCCTTGATCCTTATTGACATTTTATAATGCTAATTGGCATATCGCCAGAGAATAAATCCAGATAATTGACATATGGATTGATGTCTAATATCAGTAGTGATTCCTCTCCATTTAGTTTACCACTCCACTTAACCTGATCAATACTTTTTAAACTGCTAGCAGTCCATGTGCTAATGTAATTATCATTTGCCTCTTCCGATGTCTCATATTGGATTTGTTTTCTGATGGTGTGTTGAATTAATATGAGATCCATTTGCGATAAAGGTGCTCTGATACGTCTTTTGCAATTGTTTTAGATGGAATTCTAACTATACATTTACCTTTACTGCCTCAAAAGGTTGTGCATTTGAGTCCCAATCCATTCTGTGCTCTAGTGTAATGCTGCAAGACTGCAGCATGGTCAGTGGTGCCAATTTTCAGATCAGATGTTAAAACTGAGGACATGCCTGCTCACTCCAGTGGCCATGAAAGAGTTCATGATAGTAATTTGAAGAAGAGCATGGTTGTTCCCCTGATTAATTTAGCCAATAATTTTCATTTAGCATTAACAATTTATTCAACTCCACATAAAACAGATTATTTGGTCACTTTCACAGTTCTGTTTATGGGCCCTTGGTATGTATGAACTGGCTGCCACATTTGGTATATCGGTGACTAGTCTTCAGACGTATTTGATTGGTCATTTAGGATGCCTTAAAGTGCTGTATAAATGCATATCTTTTTTTTTCCTAACTGGGGTCAACCTTGAAAAACTAAAATCCAATAGTTTCTTTAACTCTTTACTGCTTCTTCACAAGTGCTGTAACTTTTTTAATGCTGGGATTTTAAATGTTGTGCAGGTGAACTTTTGGTATTTCAATTTTTCTTGGTCTCACAGCTATTGTGGCAACATTGAGTGTTGGTTTTGATGTTTCTCCCTTAGGAGTTCCAGCTCTGTGTTATTAAATTTAGTTCAAAGAATAACTTGCCTGAAATTGGAGTGATTCTACTCAGGAGAAAATAATTTTTTTTGTACACACTCACTTCCTGTCTCCTTCGATAATGTCAGAGCATTCACAGTTCAATACTCTGTTGTTCAGGAGGGATGGAGGATTTCAGATTTTCCCCATGCATTGCTCTCTGACTCTCAGTGTAAGTTATCTTAATGATTTTTGCTATTCAATAAATAGGTTGCATTTTTCTTGGACACTTTTCCATTTGTTTTTCCATATAACCATGCTGGAGCTTTCACTACTTTGATAGTCAGAATATGTGGCACAGTGCTTGTCATATTTAATGTTAGTTGTCTGCTTTATACCAGTAAAAGTGACAGATCAACATTCCATCTTTCTGGGCTATTGTAACTGAAGCCGATTTATTTCAGGTGGACGTATTATTGTTTGCAAAGCAAATAAACATTCAGTTTACCTTTAATTGCTACAATCCAATTAGAAGCTTCAGTGTAAACATGGTAATTAGACACAAATTGCTCGCTCTGCTGTGTTCTGTTCTCTACGCAATAAACAGAAGCTCCAATGACATTCTATAAAGTTAAACCTAAAGCCTCAAAATAAATATGCACCAAACCTGAACACATTCTGTATTTGCCATAGATTGATGCTTGTGAATTACCTGATGAACATAAATGAGGTTTATTCATCACTTCAGTAAGTATAAATAGCTTCAGAGCATGAGATAAGGTTTAAATTATTCATCTCATTTTCCATTCATTTTATATTCAACAGATACTCAGCACACGCGCACACACAAACCTAGAAATTTGAGTGTGAGGTCTGAGACGCTTCCAATATTGGATCTCTGCCTCTTTTTCAGTGAACTGCAGGAAGCACTGTGGAAGGAGGACATACTGGAGTAGAAAGATGTAATTGAGCCAAGAAATAGTGGAGTCTTTTGGGGAGGAGTGGCAGGTTTTAAGGGGGAATAACATGGGTGACTGGCAGCAGTTCAATGTTATTTGAATGTAGGGCCAGGAGCAACACATCTGTTCTTCCCTTGTCTACATCCAATGGGGTATATCTTAAAAACATGTTTTGTTGATTTTTGCCTAATGGGTGTCCCCTTTAAATCTTTTAGGTCACATGTAGATTTGATTTTCCTAAGTACAATGGGTAATCTTGAGAACGATTGTCCATTCGATATTATTCATCAACAAAGATAAAGGATTTAATGCTAGTTTCAGATATAGACACATGACATTTTGACCTTAATCAATATGGTAGACAGCACGCTTGCAGTTTGTAATGAGCATGCCTTTCCTGTCTGCCATGTTGCATGCTTAGGACGCTATTTAGTACCCAAATCTGTAGGACTCGCATCCTTCAGCTGCCACATATGTGGCTGTCAGGTGTGCAACAATTGTCTGGGAAGATTTCCTATGGAGGCTTCTTAACTTGAACAAACAAACATTACTTACAAGGCTGTTTCATTAGCTACATATCTTGAGCGAGTCTAGGAAACATACTTTCTAACGAGAAAATTCCTACCTTCAGACATTCCCCATACTAGTTGCTGATTGCTTGTAGAGACCACATGACCCTTACACCAGAAAGTCTTAAAGAGACAATTATCACATCCCTCCTCCTTTAATTCCTTTTTACAATCTTTATTTAAAAAATAGAAAACACCATCAAAATTCAAGAAATAATTACTTTTGTACTTGGTCCTGAATTCTAATTACACACTATATACATGGTTTCAATCATTAGAAATCAAGCCCCTGTGCAGGTTCTGCTTCTGGTAGAGCAGCGTAATTCAACAGATGAGATACTTCCATTGGATCAACATTAACAGGAACTGTAATAATGGGGACCTCTTTAAATGGAGATATCATCTTGAAGGGAATTGCTTGATAGGGCAGACGCAACACGGTTTCATTAAAGGGAAGTCGTGTCTGACAAATTTACTGGAGTTCTATGAGGATGTGTCTAGGGCGGTGGATAGAGGAGAGCCGGTGGATGTGGTCTTTCTGGATTTTCAGAAGGCGTTTGATAAGGTACCTCACAAGAGGTTACTGCAGAAGGTCAGAGGACATGGAGTTGGGGGTAGGGTGTTAGCGTGGATAGAGGATTGGTTGTCAAATAGGAGGCAGAGAGTGGGGGTCAATGGGTGCTATTCGGATTGGCGGTTGGTGACTAGTGGGTGCCCCAGGGGTCGGTGCTGGGGCCTCAGCTATTTACCATTTATATAGATGATCTGGAGGAGGGAACCGAGTGTAGGGTGTCGAAATTTGCTGATGACACCAAGATTGGGGGAAAGGCAAATTGTGCGGAGGGTGTGGAGAGTCTGCAGAAGGATCTAGATAGGCTGGGCGAATGGGCCAGGAAATGGCAAATGGAATTTAATGTTGGCAAGTGTGAGGTGGTCCACTTTGGTAGGAAGAATGGTAGGAAGGACTATTACTTACATGGCGAAAAACTGCAGCAGGCGACGGTGCAGAGGGACCTCGGGGTCCTTGTGCATGAGTCGCAAAAACCCAGCTTGCAGGTGCAGCAGGTGGTCAGGAAGGCGAATGGGATGCTGGCCTTCATAGCGAGGGGGATTGAATATAAAAGTAGGGAGGTCTTGCTGCAGCTGTATAGGGCATTGGTGAGGCCGCAGCTGGAGTACTGTGTGCAGTTTTGGGCGCCGCACCTGCGCAAGGATATTTTGGCCCTGGAGGGAGTGCAGAGGAGGTTTACTAGGCTGATACCGGAGTTGAGGGGGTTGAGCTATGAGGAGAGGCTGAATAAACTAGGCTTGTACTCGTTAGAGTTTAGAAGAATGAGGGGAGATCTCATTGAGACGTATAAGATGATGAATGGGATGGATAGGATAGAGGTGGAAAGACTCTTCCCGCTCAAAAAAGACAGTAGGACTAGGGGGCACAGCCTCAAGATAAAGGGGGGGCGGTTCAGAACGGAGTTGAGGAGGAACTTCTTCACTCAAAGGGTGGTGAATCTCTGGAATTCTCTGCCCGTTGAAGTGGTGGAGGCTGCCTCGCTAAATATTTTTAAGAAGCGGGTTGATGGGTTTTTGATAAGAGAGGGGATTAAGGGTTATGGGGAGAGGGCGGGAAAGTGGAACTGAGCCACGACAGATCAGCCATGATCTTATTGAATGGCGGGGCAGGCTCGAAGGGCCAGATGGCCTACTCCTGCTCCTATTTCTTATGTTCTTATGTTCTTATGTTCTTATGTTCTTATCATTTATGTCTATGACAGGTCGATCAAGTAATTTGGTGCTTCCAGATTTGAAAACATTTCTAGTTGGTAACTCTGATTGCTGGAGTATCTCTCAATTCCCCTCTATTCATTAAGAGGTCCATGTGTTTATGAACAATTCATAACAAGTAGACATGGAAGGATGGAAAAGGCCCATTTTAAGAGACAATAATTCTTAGGATCCAATTTTTTCAGATATATGTTTCGTCCACCATAAAGGATCATGCTGTACCATGCAACTCATTGCTTGTTTTCTGTTTACTTTGATTGATCTCTACCTTTGATGGCAAATTTGGAAATATGTTCTGAGATGATGTTTCATTATTAGTTTACTGGTGGAACTTCCATTGTTGTGTGTGGAGTAGTACGGTCATTAAGAAGTGTTGTACAAAACTATGTGTTTTAACCTTTGCAGCAAATAAAGACACAAAGTCAACTTTAAATACTTAAACACAATTCCCTTTATTCTATAGTTACTTAAACAACAGTTTAAGAAGCAATTGCAATGCATAAACCAAATACTCACTATCTGTTACATTACTTAACTTAAGGTTGATTCCCACTTGCAATTAAACCTGATCAAGATTTTCTTGTCACATGAAATCAGTCCTTCTTCCAAATGTTGTCTTTCCTTGTGAGCTTTGTTCCTGAGTTCTTCACACTGCCTTCTGAACAAGCTCTTTGAGTTAGCATAGTTAAAACTCCAAAAGTTCCTTGGTATCCAGCCAATGTATCAATCAGAAACCCCAATTATATTGTTTGATTAGGCCAATCAAATAGAGACATAGTGGCATTGGTCACTCCAGACCCCATCATACCTTAGGCTCCAGGCCCCTTCAGTACATATTGTTTATATTCCAATGTCCAGATAAAGAACAGAGGCTCCAAAAGTCTGTAAGGAACTCCTCCCTGCCAAAGACAAGTTATTACATCTGAGACCTTGTGCCTTTTGATAATTTGCAGGCCCACTTTTGTTTCCTGTTTTTCTGAATGGAGGTCTGTAACTAATGGTGACCTGCAGAGATCGGTGGTGGGATCTCTGCTATTTGTAATATATATAAATGACTTGGAAGAAAATGTAGATGTGTATGATACTAAGTTTGGCAGAGAATACAGCAGGATATAGATAGGCTAGAAGATTGGGCAGAGAAAATGCAGATGGAATTTAATCTGGGCAAATGTGAGGTGATGCATTTTGGTAGATCCAGTTCAAGTGGGCGCTATAAAATAAATAGCAGAACCATCACAAGCATAGACACACTGAGGGATCTGGGATTACAGGTCCATAGATCCCTAAAAATGGCAGCACAGGTGGAAGAGGTGGTGAAGAAAGCATATGGCATGCTTGCCTTCATCGGATGGGGCATTGAGTAAAAAGTTGGCAAATTATGTTACAGTATATAAAACATTAGTTAGGCCACAGTTGGAGTACTGTGTCCAATTCTGGTCGTCACGCTACCAGGAGGACATGGAGGCTTTGGACAGGTTACAGAAAAGTTTTACCAGGATGTTGCCTGGTATGAAGGGTATTGAGGAGAGATTGAATAAACTGGGATTGTTCCCCCTGGAAATTCAGAGGCTGAGGGGTGCCCTGATGAAAGTTTATAAAATTATGAAGGATATGGATAGGGCAAACAGTTGGAAACTTTTTCCCAGGGCAGAAATGACAATTACAAGGGGTCACAAGTTCAAGATAAGGGGGGAAAGGTTCAGCGGGGATGTGTGGGGGAAGTTTTTTTTACACAGAAGGTGCTGGGGGCCTGGAATGCACTGCTAAGTGAGGTGGTTGAGGCGGATACATTAGCCACATTTAAGACTTATCTGGATAGACACATGAACAGATGGAGAATATAGAGATATAAGTGATTGGTCTAGATAGGACAATGTGATCAGCACAGATTTGGAGGACTGATGGGCCTGGACCTTTGCTGTACTGTTCTTTGTTCTTTGCACTTGGCCACAAGAAATCCCAGCATTGTGCAAAAACAACTTTAACCAACAATCAGGTTTGCTTGATTGAAGACCTTTCAGCATATCAAAAGTTACATCTCTGCAGACAATTCAGCCACAGAAAGGAAGTGTGAGACTTTAGTTTCCAAGGCTCCTCCTGAGAGTTTCTTTAGGCCAGTCTAGAAAGTTTGATGACTCTCTCGGCTAGTCCATTTGATGTTGAGTAGTAAGGTGCAGTTCTGAGGTGTTTAATGCTATTGAGAATGGCAAAGATTTGAAATTCAGCACTTGGGAATTTGGTTCAATTGTCTGATACAATGATTGTGTAATCAATGAGTTAAAAAGCATTGGCGCGATCTGTTGATGGTAGCATGTGTTATAGGGGACTTCACCTCAAAAATCTCAATCTATTTACAGTGTGCATCGATCATGAGCAAAAATAGTGTGCCCAGGTATGGACCAGCATAGTTGATATGGATTTGCACTGTGGCCATCCAAGGGTGTTTGGGGCTACAGCTGGCATCTTATGGTGCAGCTGGCACTGGTAACGCATTGTCAGCTTTTCAATTAAAAAGAGTAAGTATCAGAATCAATGGTGTCAGGCTTTTTCACATTGTGCATTGTATCATCTTGGCTATTGGTTACTTGGCAGTCTTGATTTAGCTTTGCATTGTTTTATAAAATGTCTTCTTTTGTGCCAATAATGACACTTGATTTCTTCAATGTATATGATTTAGGAGTGTAGTTACTCATACATTGGTAATATTTCACTGACTCTCTTCATTGTATCTTTCTGTTCTGTGGGTGACTGGAAATGTTTCCTGCTTTGCAGTTTGTTTGATGGTTTTGGCATTATGCCTGGTTGCAAGTTCCAGCCTCAGTAGGTACATTGCACCATTTTGTGTGCTCTGTAGCTTCTGTCAATCTTTTTTAGTGTTTTCCATGGCCAGCATTATCATCTTTGCCTGTTTGAAATTTATGTTGACTTCTGCTAGCAATCGGTGCTGTATGACGTCATTGCTCATGTCACTGACTAACTGATCTCACAGCATGCCATTTAGGGCCACTCCAAAATCACAATGCTTTTATAATTGCTTTAGTTCATTTATTTGAGTCGTGAATGACTTACCTGGTCCTTTCACTCTCAAATTTTAATCTCTGGATTATGATGATGGTCAGTGTTGAAAATGACCATTCACTAAATCCAAGTGCTCACCATATGATTTAGAATTAGGTGCTCGGGGTTGTGGGTCTATGAATAAGATGTAGGTCTGACTTCCATTGAGCTGCAGTAGAATTGCTTTGCCTGGAAATAAAACCAGAGGTGCTTGATATATTGACTCTAGTCCATTCTTAAGGGGAAGGGTGAGCAGCCAGAAGTCATTGTATGCATTGGTACCAACAACATAGGTAGGAAAAGTAATGAGTTCCTGAAGTGTGAATGTAGAGAGTTAGGCAGAAGGCTAAAGTGCAGGACCTCAAAGATTGTAACTTCTGGACCACAGCTGCTGCCACGTGCTAGTGAGGAATAGGAAGATTAGGCAGATGAATGTATGTGTGAATAAAAATAAATTAGCAAATGGGCCTCTTAAGGATCAAAAAGTCATCTATGTGTAGATCCACAAGAGATGCGTGAGATCCTTTATGAATATTTCCCATCAATATTTACTGTTGAGCAAGGCATGGATGTTAGGGAACATGGGAAATAAATAGTGATGTCTTGAGGAGTGTACACATTACAGAGAAGAAAGTGCTGGAAGTCTTAAAGCACATCAAAAGTAGATAAATACCTGGGACATGATGAAGTGTATCCCAGGACAGAGACTAGGGAGGAAACTGCAGGTCCCCTAGTAGGGATATCTAAATCATCGACAGTCACAGGCGAGGTGCCTGAAAATTGGATGGTGACAAATGTTGTGCCTTTGTTTAAGGAAGGGAAAAGCCTGGGAACTACAGGCCAGTGAGCCTCACATTTGTAATGGGCTAGTTGTTAGAAGATATTCTGAGACAGGATCTACCAGCATTTAGAGAGGCAAGGACTAATTAGGGACAGTCATCATGGCTTTGTGAGTGGAAAATCATGACCGCAATTTTCCTAAAAGTGCTGAATTGGCAGGAAAACTGTTCTAAATCCCGACCTGTTCTGTCAGTTCAGCTTTTCACCTGAATCTCTGCACTCTGTGCACTGAAGAGGTCCCAGTCAGGAATCTCATTAAAAACCCAGAGGGGTGGGGCCTATTCATGCTGGAGTTTGACAGTTCTGGAACTCTGTGCATGCACAGTGGCCCCAAACCGTCAAACTCCTGTGTGCCGGCCAACCTGATCATTGGCCAGCCCAGAACCCCTGCTGTGCTACCGCTCCAAACCCTCTCCATGGCCCACTCGCGACCACCACGACCATTCCTGAACCAGCCCTGAATCCCCATGTCCCAAAGCGCCCCATGTCCAGATCCCACCCCCCCAGCAGTGGCGATCCCCTTACCCCCCCCCCCCAACCCCCTCACCCAGGCAGGTCCACACCCCCGGAAATCCCCCACACCCCAGCCTGCACCAATTGCTGCCCTCCCTCCATTCCAGACCGATCCCAATGCAGTGTGGCAGCGAAACCACCCACAATAGGCCTTGATGCCTGGTGGGCAGTGCCAAGGTGCCCCATAGGCATGGGAACTTTGCCCCTTGGGCAGTGCCATGGGGCATTTACTAGCCCTGCCAGGGTGTTCATGCCCAGGGGGCACCACCCTCTCACCGCCTGGCCCTCTGGGGGGCCAGATCGCCTCTCCTCCATTCCAGCAGGGTCTCCTGCTAGTTCCCCGAATGTGGGGAGCTAGTCTGAACCCCGCCGGAATGAAGTACTCCAGGGTGGAGGCAGGGTGAGAGATTGAATTGGGACCTGAAAGGTCCCGAAAATTAACTTATATTTAAAATACATGCAGAAAACATTTAAACTACTTACCTGCCTTCCTGCCAGTTTCCAGCATGGTCTGGTGAGCTACTGTTCTCTGGCTCTGGGAGATGCACATGCATTCCTGGTGCATGAGCAAATACCTGTTCAAGGCCAGAGATGTGCATCTCCCACCGCAACCTGCCAGAAAAGCGGTGGGTCACAATGGCGGAATTGTGGCTCATGTCTCACAAATTTGATTGAGTTTTTTGAAGGGATAACTAAGAAGGTAGATGAGGGCAGTACAGTTGATGTTGTCTATGTGGACTTTAACAAGGCCTGTGACAAGGTACCTCATGGTAGGTTGTTGCGTAAGGTTAAAGTTCATGGGATTTCAGGTGAGGTAGCTAAATGGATACAAAATTGGCTTGATTACAGAAGACAAAGGGTGGTTATAGAGGGCTGTTTTTTAAACTGGAGGCCTGTGACCAGCAGTGTGCCTCAGGAATCAGTGCTGGGTTCACTGTGATTTGTCATTTATATTAATGATTCGGATGAGGATTTAGGAGGCATGATTAGTAAATTTGCAGATGACACCAAGATTGGCATAGTGGACAGTGAAGAAAGTTATCTAGGATTGCAATGGAATCTTGACCAATTGGGCCAGTGGGCTGACGAATGCAGATGGAATTTAGTTTGGATAAATGTGAGGTAATGCATTTTGGTAGATCAAACCAGGGCAGGACTTACTCAGTTAATTGTAGGGCACTGGGGAGAGTTATTAAACAAGGAGATCTAGGCGTACAGGTTCATAGCTCCTTGAAATTGGAATCACGGTGGAAAGAGTGGTGAAGAAGGCATTCAACATGCTTGGTTTCATTGGTAGAACACAGGATTTGGGATGTCTTTTGAACATTGACATTTGGTAAAGGCATACTTGGAATACTGTGCACAGTTCTGGTCACCCTATTATAGAAAGGATATTACTAAACTAGAAAGGATGCAAAAAAGATTTACTAGGATGCTATTGGGACTTGATGGTTTGAATTATAAGGGGAGGTTGGATAGACTGGGACTTCTTTCCCTGGAAACTTAGTCGTGATCTTATAGCTGTTTATAAAATGATGAGGGGCATAGTTCAGCTAGATAGTCAATATCTTTTTCCAAAGGTAGGGGAGACTAAAACTCGAGTGCATAAGTTTAAGGTAAGAGGAAAGAGAGATAGAAAAGGGCTCAGAGGAGCAATTTTTTCACACAGAAAGTGGTAAATGTCTGGAACAAGCTGCCATAGGTAGTAGTAGAGGCGGGCACAATTTTGACTTTTAAAAAGCATGTAGACAGTTACATGGGTAAGATGGTTATAGAGGGATATGGGCCAGACATGGGCAATTGGGACTAGCTTAGTGATAGGGGCAGCATAGACAAGTTGGACTGAAAGGCCTGTTTCTATGCTTTAAGCCTCTATGACTCCTCTGTGGAGACATTGAATGGGTCGGTATACCCTAAGAGAAGCATTCTGGTGAGTATGTATCTTTTCTTCAGTCTTCATTCAAATGTACTACTCACAAGTATAGGTCTAGAGCAGTGCCAGGATCATTTATCCTTGTTGCCAGATGTGAAGATTTACTTCCAGAGGCTTAATACATTGAACAAACAAAATTTATTTACAAGGTCGCCTCATGATTGTTCAGATAATGTGCCCTTACTCATTAAGGCTGCTCTTAAAGTGACAATCACCACACTATTCCAATTCATTGCTGTTCTCTATTGCCAGCTAATTCTTTTGTCCTTATCAAACAACATTTCATCCATTATGAGTATAAATGTAAATCTATGTGTTGCTGCCTCCAACATCTGCTGTTCTCTCCTCTGACCCCAATCTTCTCCCATCTATGCCTGTGGCGCAGCTATGCTTCACTACTGGCTCTGCTGGAACTTGTACAGCATTCCCATGCCCAGTCCTCCTTCACTCCCAATCTTTTCTTCCACTAATTAATTTCCTCATGCCTCACCTCCAACCATCAGACTTCAGCCACTGGCTCACTGGTCAGACATGTTTGAGAATTAAACATTCCCCATATCTCCTGGAATTTCACAGATGGTTAGAATTTTGCGGGCACCAATTGATCTTGGAAAATGATCCTGGGAGTAAAATATCCTGTTACAGCCTGAAAGAGTTAGCGGGGTGCTGTAGCTCCTTATTGTACTCGAGATGCTGTAATGGATTGGCTCTGTTTGCTAACTGGACTGATTGCTCAGGGAGCCTCTAGTATCTGGCACACTCTGCTCGCCACAATTATAAGATTGTTCCTAGAATTGCCGACAAGAGCCAATTCCGTTTAATGTAGCCTTGCTTTATTCATTTTTTTTGAGCATTTTTGGTCACTTTAATGCTTGCATTTGGCTTCTACATTCTCACACCACATTTGGAGTTGATCAGCCTCTGGTTTGTCGAAGCGTTTTATTCTTGCATCTCACTGCTCTATTGTGTCGTATTATTTTATACAGCAGATAAACTGTCTTTAGTGGGTCATAACAATGGTATCTGATGATATCTTCTCAGTGAGAGAATTTAACTACGAGTTGGCTTGCCTCTGCTTAGGTACATTTTGTTCAGTTGCTTCTCACAGTAACAGCAGGCATCAAATGCGTGGTATTTCACCAACCCAACTATGCTCCCTATCCTTTTTAATATGTCAGGCATTCTAATGAATGACTGTATGAATAATGGGGAGAACTGATTGATCTATCTTCACACTAAAGGATATTAGACAAAAGGAATGTGCAATTCACTGAGTCGGGAAGAGACCCACCATGCAGAGTGGTAAAGGACCTTAAAATTGGAAAAGTGGGGGCAGGAGGAGACATAGACACAACAGAAAAAGCCTGTGAATTAGTCTTGAATAAAACTGTAATTGTTGAAAAATAGAGTATAGCTGAAGTTTGAAATTATTGCAGGTTTTTGTTTTCATTCCTTTCCTTTGGAAAACATCTTCTCAAAAGACTAGATTTGAAAATAGATAAGTTCTGGAAAATTATAAAGAAAGGACGGAAAGCATTGGAAAACTCAGCACATCTGGCAGCATCCGTGGAAAGAGAAACAGGATGAATGTTTCAAGTCCAATATAAACTTTTCTTTGGAACAGAGTTCAGTTCTGAAGTTGAGCCATATTGAACAAGAAATGTTAATCCTATTTAGAACATAGGACACAGAACATTACAGCACAGTACAGGCCCTTCGGCCCTCAGTGTTGTGCCGAGCTATGTCCAATCCCAAGATCAAGCTATCCCCTCCCTATCATTCTGGTGTGCTCCATGTCCCTATCCAACAACCGCTTGAAAGTTCCTAAAATGTCCGACTCCACTATCACAGCAGGCAGTCTATTCCTCACCCCAACCACTCTCCCTCTGCAGATTCTGCCAGACCGACTGAGTCACAGAGTCATTGAGGCATACAACAAAGAAAAAGTCCCTCTCTGTGCCAGTCAAAGGCAAATCATCTAACCATTCAAATCCCATTTTCCAGCATGTGGCCCATAGCCTTATATGCCTTGACATCACAAATGTACATCTAAATATTTCTTAAATGCTTTGAGGGTCTCTGCCTCCACCCTTTCAGGCAATGAGATCTAGATCCTTTAGGTGAAAAATGTTTATCCTCACATCTCATCTAAATCTCCTGCCCTTTACATTAAATCTACCCCATAGTCATTGATCCCTCGATCAAGGGGAAAAGTTTCTTCCTGCCTATTCTATCAATGCCCCTCATAATTTTATACATCTCAGTCATGTCCCCCCTCAGTCTCCTCCGCTGCAAAGAAAATTAACCAGCCTATCCAATCTCTCTTCATAACTAAAGATCTCCAACCCAGGCAACATCCTGGTAAGTCACCTCTGTACCCTTTCTAATGCTGTCACATTTTTCCTCTAATGTTGGTTCCAGAACTGCACACACTACTGTAACTGTGGCCTGACCAGCATTTTATAAAGTTCCAGCGTAACCTCCCTGCTCTTAAAGTCTATGTCTCAGTTAATAGAACCAAGTATACCATATACCTTCTTAACCACTATATTCACCTATCCTGCTACTTTAAGGGGCTAGTGTACATTCACACCAAGATCCCTCTGATCCTCGGTGCCTTCCAGAGTCTTGCCATTTATTATGTCTTCCCTTGCCTTGTTTGTCCTGCCCAAGTGTATCAGCTCACACTTATCTGGATCAAATTTCATTTGCCACTGATCAGCCCATCTGACCAGCCCTGTATTCTCCTGTAACCTAAGGCTATCCTACATATTTTTACTCCATTTGCAAACTTACTGATCTACCCTCCTGCATTCAAGTCTTAATCATTTATACAACCAACTTTGCTTTTATCTGTAAATAAAGCCACCTGACATTTTGAATAGAAATGTGGTCCTGAATAAAGAGTTTCCAGCATTGACCTTTTTTCAGATGGTGAGTGTCTATGCAGCATTTTTTGCTTTTGCTTCGTGCAAGAGATTCATTTGATAAAACTTTTCATTGATTTTAATTGCTTATTTCAAAAGTCCCAGTGCTATAATTAACATTCCTAGTTGTTCACGGTGAGTAGCTCATCAGTTGTATCAGTGGATACCACAATCTAAAGGGAACAAATTATAATTAACAAACAGGTAGTTGGTGATATTTTCCTGAGGTAATTTGCATTGTGTCTTTCAATGGGAAACTTTACCTCACAATTATTACAATCGTTTACAGAAACAATTGACCCTGAGCATTGAAAGACTCTCTTTCTGATTTTGTTGAAACAGTACATACTTTGATCCTGCCACTACCTTCTTTTTGTTACAGTTAATACCCAACAATATGATCATTTGAGTATAGTTACTTTGTTAGCAATTTGATTGATAGAATCCCATGATAGTCTATATAGTTCAAATATGTACATAGGCTAGGAACGCTTGTGTTCTTTGAATTCCTTGTTCAATGTTTGTGAAACAGCAAGTTAAATACATGATGTAAATTAACCTTAAAACAACAAGATACCTGTTGGTTGTTCAATGTTTGCAGAATTGTGCAGATTCTTTCCATATTCAAACAATTTGAGTTTCAGAACACGACATTCAGCAGCACTATGACATTTTACATATTAGAAGCAGTGAGTCATAATAAATTTTTTTTTCATTGAATTTATTTTGACTATTTTAAGCCCCAGATCTCATTTGAGTCCCATCAGCTGGCCTGTGCTCCGGTCTGTTGCAGGGGTGCAGTTGTAGAATATGGCAGGAGAGACATAAGCTTTCCAGCTTGTGAGGTCGGAGGAGCACTTTTGCCCTTTTTGGTTCAATGAGGAAGCATTTCGAACCACTTCTGACCTCGGCTCCACGTTATGCTGCCATCGCTGCTGGAAACAGCAGTCCCTTTGCTGTTCAGGTCACTGGCTACAACTATGGGGAGGCAGTGGCTTAGTGGTGTTGTTATTAAACTAGTAATGATGTCGAGATGCCAGTGTTAGACTGGGGTAAGCACAGTAAGAAGTCTCACACACCAGATTAATTTCCAACAGGTTTATTTGACAGCACAAGTTTTGGAGTGCTACTCCTTCACCAGGTGAGTGAGGACTTGTTGTTGTTATTAAAGTAGTAATCCAGAGATCCCAGGGCAATGACCTGGGGACCCGTGTTCGAAATCCAACATGGTAGATAGTGAAATTTGAATTTAATAAAAATGTTTAATGATGACCATGAAACCATAGTCAATTGTTGTACATAACCATCTAGTTCACTAATGCCCTCTAAGGAAGGAAATCTGCTGTCCTTACCTGGTCTGGCGTATGTGTGATGTCAAATCAACGGCAATGTGGTTGACTCTCAAATGCTTTCTGAAATGGAGGCAGTTCGGAATGGGCAATAAATGTTGGTCCAATCAGCGACACCTACATCCAATAAAATAAATTTTTAAAAACTGTCAGGTCACAAAGGCAATATCAGGCCCCAACATACATAATATAAAGAAGAATCCGAGTAGCCTTAGCTATGACCTCTTCACCTGCTTCATAAATCCTGAATAAGTAATCTGGGCAATTTTAACTGACCACCCAGCTGTTTGAACAGATAGGGTTAAAATTATCCATCTGCAATTTGTTCAAAATAACTTGCCAGGAAATGGCCAGTAGCAGCATCCACATGACGAGTACAATTCAATATGCAGCAAAGATTCAAGTATAGATATCACTGTGAATGCTGCATGTGCATCCTAGCATTTGCACTGTACTTTTGTCTATAGCTGTTGCAAGGAAAGTATTAATCAGGACTTTAGTTTCCAAGGAGACGTTCTTAGAGTCTGCCTTCCTTTTCAAAAAAACTTGCCACTTACGGCTTAAAATGAATACATCTAGATTGTTGCTTGGAAGGAGCTATTGTCATTCATGGTATGGTGCTGATAGCCATTTAGCTGTCACACAATGACTGAATAAACTCTTTTTTTTGTTCATGTAAGACAAGCCATTGAACCCATAGACCAGACAGTGGAAGTCAGTTACTTCTGGACTTTGAGACATCCAGCAATGCACTGAAATTGTGCAAGCAAAATACTGCAGATGCTGGAAATCTGAAACAAAAACAGAAAATGCTGGAAATACTCAGCAGATCTGACAGCATCAGTGGAACGAAAAACAGATTTGACTTTTCACCAGGACTGGCAGTGCAGTGACAATATAATCGAATGATCCTTGTAAGCAGCCTGATGAGAACCTGCAAGTGCCATGCAACATTATAGGAAAATGTGATAGCATTGGAAAGGGTACAGAGATGATTTACCCTTTTAAATTACCACACTGTGTGAATAAATTTAAAGGATCTGCGCATTTAACCAATTTAAATTGTCTGCGAGCTCCATGAAAAATTAGAGGGAATATTGGTTGGCACCATTGGGCACTGCATCTGTCACCACCTTAGTCCACCTCTATACAGCAAACCATCTAACTACAATGATGTTCCTGTGTAAGTTGCTAAAAAGGCCTAGACCAGCTTGTGTGGGAGACTTGCGGTTTTATAGCTGGTAGTTGAGTCATTGTTGAAAATACATATTTAGAACATACAACATAGAAAAACTACAGCACAAACAGGCCCTTCGGCCCACAAGTTGTGCCAATGATATCCCAACCTACTAGGCTTACCTATAACCCTGAATCCTATTAAGTCCCATGTACTCATCCAGAAGTCTCTTAAAACACCCTATCGAATTTGCCTCCACCACCACCGACGGCAGCCGATTCCACTCATCCACCACCCTCTGAGTGAAAATCTTACCCCTGATATCTCCTCTGTACCTACTCCCCAGCACCTTAAACCTGTGTCCCCTTGTGGCAGCCATTTCAGCCCTGGGAAATAGCCTCTGGGAATTCACTCAATCAATACCTCTTATAAACCTCTCTCAGGTCACCTCTCATCCTTCGTCTCTCCAAGGAGAAAAGACTGAGCTCCCTCAACCTACCCTCATAAGGCATGCCATCCAATCCAGGCAACATCGTTGTAAATATAGATAGGCTGAAAAATTGGGCAGAGAAATGGCAGATGGAATTTAATCCAGATAAATGCAAAGTGATGCATTTCGGTAGGACTGATGTTGGGGGGTGGGAGGGAATTATACAATAAATGGCAGAACCATCAAGAGTATAGACACACAGAGGGACCTGGGGGTGCAGGTCCATAGATCCTTAAAGGTGGCAGCGCAGGTGGAGAAGGCGGTGAAGAAGGCATGCTTGCCTTTATAGGACAGGGCATAGAGTATAAAAATTGGCATATGATATTTCAGTGTTGGTTAGGCCATATTTAGAATACTGCATCCAGTTCTGGTCGCTGCACTACCAGAAGCACGTGGAGGGCTTTGGAGGGAGTTACAGAAAAGGTTTACCAGGATGTTGCCCTGGTTATGGAGGGTCTTAGTTATGGAGGAGAGATTGAGCAAACTGGGGGGGTTGTTCTCCCTGGAAAGATGGAGGATGGGGGTGGGGGATTTCTACCCTTATATTTTATTATACCTTAAACACCTGTGGCTGTAAGCATTTGAATTTTCAAATGAAAAACCCCAGACTCAGATTACACATATGAAGTTGACTTTGTTCATTCATGTCTTCTTCCTAGAAGATTAGCTGTCATAGAACATCCCCTTTGTCCGTGCTGCTTTTACACATTCCACATTGAATCAATTAAGTAGATCCAGGGCATCAGAGCCTTCCCAATGCTCCTCCTTCGTGCTCCCATCACTTCATGCCCCCTTTATGTCCTGCTCCTTGGCATGAAAGCATCCAAACATGCCAGCCTGACGCAGCCAAATTTGCACTGCCCAGCCATGTCTCCAACCACCCAATGGCTTCAATAGCCTCCTAGTCCCCTGGTGTAGCCATCACACTGGGTCCCCATTTCTGGAGACCAGTAGTGATTTGCACTGGGCTCCCATTGTGCCCAAGGGTTGGAAAATCCCATGAAAAGAGAGAAGCTGGCTTGAATATTAAATGACTATTTAAATATGCTAATCTGTCAGAAACCAGATTACATCCAGGTGAAGGAACTGGAGAATCCCAAAGGAGGTTCTCACTGAATGTGCTTTGCCATTGCCCTGTGATTCTCTGACTCAGTGCGTGGGATCAGAAAATCACCCTCAATTTTTTTAGATTTTAGTTACATCAAGGGGTATGTGAAGAAAGTGGAAATATGGCAGTGAGATCAAGGATCAGCCATGATCATATTGAATGGCGGAGCAGGCTCAAAGAGTCACCAGTCCTACTCCTGATCTGTTTCTATCCCTGTCACACTGCTCATTTGATGGGGATCTACCTGGCAAGCTGTTATCAAATCTCACTGCTGCTGATTGATTCTCTAGTGGCCGTGTAACTAAATCCTTTTAAAGCACAAGCTATATGGATCAGCCAGTGTCGACGATTTTAACATAACTTTTCCTTCATATGTGCACATTGAAAAAAATGTTTAATATTTAAACAAATAATTGTCGTCTTCATATCCAAGCCGGAAAGAATTCTGTGCTATGGCAAATGTTTCCCGTAGCAACCACGCTGCCACCAATGAACAGGAGACCTAAACTAATCAAGTGTAATCCCTGCTATCAACCCCCTGACAACACCTCCAATGCCAATTATTGCTCCATATTTAGAAAGAATGATGTAGCATTTGAAATGAAAGCCAGACATAACAAAAGTTGTGAAAGCTGAAATCAGAAATAAAAACAAAAATTGTGTGATTTTTATTTGATATCAGTAGGGAAAGCAGATGGTTAAACATGAATGGAGAATTTGGAAAAAAGAACTTGAATGATAAATGACCATTATTTATCAGAGAGCACCGCACACAAACTAAACCAATCCAAAGTCAAACCAATAATCAAGTATAAGTACAAAGTAAAACAGAAGAATGATGAAATTCTGAAATGAAAACAGATAATGTTGGATTTCAATCAGCAGCTGTAAGGAGAATAAGTCAGGGTAAAGTCCTAGTTTAGATCCACCATCAGATAGAAAGTCCATAGTATTGAACACAACAAAGAACAACAGGTAGTTCACATTGCAAAAGTCCTGCAAATTGTTTGTTAGAAAAACAAGAAATTAATCTGCAGTCTCCCCTCCCATGTTATAAAAATTCCACAGACTCCCCATAACAAAATACAAATATATTTGCTTCTAAAATAGTAATAAAATTTAAAAAATGACAATGCTTGACCTTAAACAGTTAATGCTTCTTTTTTTAAAAAAAGACTTGCATTGATATAGCACCTTTCATGACTAGTAGGTAGCATAAAGTGTTTTGCAGCCAATCTAGTACATTTTGAAATGTGGTAACTGTTGTTATTGTGATGACTTTTTGAATTGAGGTCGGCCTGCTTGCGTATGAACTCCCTGATTGAGAGAGATCATCAAAAAATGTCCCTGATTGAGAACTAATTGATGGCCCAATCAAGGAGCACCATGTCCTGTATTTACACAGGAGTGTCAGTCCCTCTGGACTCCTGATGCAGATAGAGTGCTCACAGCGTAATATGTTATGGTGGGATCTTGTAAATAAAGGAACTTTGGTGATGGGACTTTCACCTCCATGGATCTATTACAGTTATGTAGTCAATTTTACACAGAAGGATCACACAATGACCAGATAATCTGGTGGGGAATATTGGTGGGGACACTAGGAATAACTCCCCTGCTCTTCTAAGATTGTGCCTTCAGATTTTGGACAGACAGAGCCTTGGTATAATGTTTTGTTTCATAAATGGTATCTCTGCAAATGCAGCACTCTTTCTGGATTGAACTGGAGTATCAGCCTAGACTTTCTTTGCATTCAAGTCCCAAAATGGAACTTAGCCCTGAACCTGCTGACTCCATGGCAACTGTACTCCCAACTGATACATGTCTGACACTTGCAAAAAGGGCAAGCAAGTTGAATCCACCGAGCTGCTTGACATGATGTTACAGAAAGCGTACCATGTTTGTGCCAGAAGCTAGCCCCACTACCACCTGTTTTCCAAATTTTAATCACGCAGGCTCATTCAAAAAAATCATTTGTCACCCACCAATCTTCAAGCAAGCACCTGCAGGAAGGGTCCCCTGTTAATGTTATTTAAATGCACTCTCAACTTACGGGTGAGATTAATTGATATCACCTATCATTGTAGAGTCTCAACAAGTACTCTGACGTATTCCTGGAGGAGTGATAGTGAACTCTTGGGTTTGAAAGATTATTAGGGTACCCGCAGAGGAAAGATCATGTGACCTGTTCACACAAAGATTTGGCAGTCTCTTGAGACTGTAGCACAACAGGGAGAGGGAACAGAGGCCATGGAGGGGAAACTCTACACAATAACCTCTGGAGCCAGACTCCCTTGGAAGGCCACCTAATGAATCCAGCACCTTATCGACCTCAACTGCCAGCGAGTTGATAAATGAACCACTTCATATCCTTGGGCTGGCTGTAGCCAATTGGTATCTGGTGATTCACAACATGTTGATCCCAATAACCATACTAACTTAATGTGCAGTGCCACCATCTGAGCTTGTGGCTGCAAGTGTCAGATCAAGTCATGGAGCCTCTTCATCAGTGCTATGCTTTTGGACTCTGTGAGCCTGATTTTACCATTGCGTCCGTGGGTGAAAATGTGGTAAAGTTAGGCGTGAGGCTATTAACGTGATCCGTGCCCAGATGCATTTGCATGCATTTAAACTGAATTAATGAACTGCCCACCCAACTTTACCAGCATTTCCCCCTTTACCATTGCATTCAGCTATCTAGATTCAGTATGAAACAGACCTGCTCGGCAAAGGTCTGTTTCGGGGTGCTCCAACTGCTGAAGAGGCAAGCTCAGAGCTTTCAACAGCTCTCTGACTCAGATCGGTGGTGTGCTTGGGGTGGGGGGGTGCGTGGAGGGGGAGGCAGGTCAGATCATTCTCTGGAGGAGGGAGGGTGCGGGAGAAGGGAGGTCCGATCATTTTCTGGGAGGGGGGGGAGGAGAGAGGAGGAAGCAGGTCAGATGTATCTCTGCTGGATAGGGGTGAGGGCGGGGAGAGGCCAGATCATTGCCTGGTGGGGGAGGGGGGCCTGGGCAGGGAGAAGGGAGGCCTGATCATTGTCTGGTAGTGAGGGGAAGGGCAGAGGGAGGCCAGATTGTTGTTTGGTTGGGGGGGGGGGGGGGGGGGGTGGGCGGGGGTGCAGGGGGGGAGGGCGGGCGGGGGTGCAGGGGGGGGGCGGGTGGGGGTGCAGGGGGGGGGCGGGCGGGGGTGCGGGGGTGCAGGGGGGGGCGGGGGGGCGGTGGAGGTGGAGGGAGGCAGGGCGGGCGGTGCGGGGGCGTCCACTGCCATTCTGTGGGTAATCAGTGGGGGGGGGGGGGGGGGAAGGGGCAGAGGGTCACGATTGGTCTGGATAGTGGGAGGGGATGGATAAGGGGAACTGTTATGTTGTAGGGGGGTGGGGTAATATGTGCGGGAGCCATCACTCTGGGGCTGCTTTATCCACTTGTTGCAACCTGGGAGCAATGTGACAGCGGTGCAATTTTCAATTTGTCTTCCTCACTGCGCATGCGCAGTTCTGATCTCCGACCGTTTTAGGCGCACTAAGCCCCGCCCACAGTGCGATTTAAACCCGCAATTTTTTTTTCCCCAGGCTGAGTGTGTATGGGGGCACCGGAAAGTGGATTTCCAAGTCGGATCTGAATTGCAGCCAGATTCAGCACTTAGAATGAAAATCGGGTCCTGTGTCTTCTCCTTGGACACATGTGGTTGATCAGGTGGGAGTCCTTGGGTGTCTAGAATCAGAAAATCAAAAGGTGAAGGTTGGTGCGAGTGAAGGAGCATAGAAGGAAGTAAGTGGTTTGTGATTTGTAACGTTTATCATGGCAGATGGCAGGATAAGGATAAGGATATGATGGCAGTTGAAGAGGAGCAAAGGGCAGTTTCATGATGCACAGTACATCCCATCCATAGGGTTCAGGAGATATAGGTGTCCTTGTCCCTTCCAATTCCACTCTGCTTTCTTCTGTGGTGTCACCATGTCTTGCAATAGGATATCAGTGATTGTATTGCACTGTGTTCGTTGATTTACCTGCCTTGACTGAAGATATGTGGAGACAATGCGAGGCTGTCAGTGTTGGTAGGTATGTAAGGGAGAAATGGAGTATCTGGCTGTTGCCAGGGAGTGACGCTGACTGAGTGAGGTGCAATGCATTTAATGCAATTTTACATGACTTCTCCTATCTAATGACCTTGACCACAATGCAAAATTATTGGGTTTATTTTGTTGCTGCTGCCAGGGTCTCAGGTACGGGTATCAGGAATTGATTGCCCTGGCCCTCTGGGGCCTGCTGGTCTCTCCTGGAACCAATACATCTCTTCCCTTGCCCATCATGATCACTAAGGCCTCCAATGCTGCAACTGTGGTCCTGTAATCCTCTGCCTGGTATTCGAGTCTGCTTGTTTCAATTGCAGCAATAGTATTCAGCAGCTTGCTGGAATTTGGTGCAGTTTCCATTTAAGAGGGACAGATGGATTTTAAGAACAGAAGGCTTGCTGTGCCCCCTGCTATTGGCACATACATCTTGGCTGCTTGCCAAGCACAGAGGTAATCAATTGCAGGAGTGATGGTTGGTTCTAGGCTACAATCAGGTAAAGGTAGCAGGTGCACAATTTGTTGAATATTTCCAGCATTTTCTGTTTTTCATTTCAGGTTTCCAGCATCTGTAGTTATTTTGCTTTTCTATCAAGAACTTACCCTTTTGTCCTTTCCTCCACTTTTCCTGCTTCTGTACTGGCTTAAAACTTCTCCCACTTCAAGTTTTTCCCAGCTTTGATGAAAGGTCATTGACTTGAAACATTAATTCTCTTTCTCGCTCCACAGGTGTCCTCGACCAACGTTTTCTATTTCGATCCAGACTCTGGCCTGGAGTGTATTGACAAACTGTAAAGACTGCAATTAATACTGGGACAAGAATATCCGTTTTACTTCAGACCAGTACACCCAAAACATCTTAAGAGTGGTAAAAAAAAGAGCAAAGGCCCTTTTGTGATGCATGATTCTTCTAATGATGAAAGTAATGCTGTAATATAAGAGTTTCACACTACAGTAAAAACAGATGAGTTATTTATGGATCACGGAGCACATTTCTTCTACATCATTGGCCTCTGGCATAGCTCCACTGGGCAGGGATGGGATTATTCTGCTTGCAAGCAAACTACAATGATTAGAGCAACTCATCAGATATATTTCCTATCATCTGTATCTTAGCAGCACTGAACCCTGGGGGGGCTGTTCAGTGTTCAGAGGCTTGCATATCCATCCTTTCCCATGCAGGTTTTCCTGGAACAGATGCAAGTCCTGCTGGAGCTATCCTTATTATAAGGGGTGGTCTTGACCCTGTGGATTTGACCAAGTCAGAGATTCAGGCATGGGGTGGGTGGTCATCCTGGCCAAAGATGCATCAGCATTTTGGTGTGGTGGGTTGTGGGGGGATGGGGGGGGACCAGGGGGATCAGCTGCTCTTTAACAATTTGTGATTGGACCTATACCTTTGCCTGTAAATAGTTGAGAGTCCTGTTCTCCCTTCCTTCCTTACTTCCATTCTGGGATCTGGAACTGTAAAATTTCAGAATGCTCAGGTTGTGTTGACATGAGACAAAAAAATTGAAATAAACAGTTATTGTTGATTGTAAAGATGCATCTTGGCAGTCTTCCATCTCATGAGGCAGTGATTGGTACCCTGGTGGTCAGTTCTGTTAAACAGCTGGTGTGACCCGAGGGGACAGGCAGCCTCTGCTGCACAGAAAGACAGTGGACTGAGAAGTTGCTTGATTCATTGATTTCTGCTTTCTCTGGGCCCTTTTCTCAGCTAGCTGAACAATTTGTTATTGAGGTCATGGTTGTCAACAACTGTTTCCCAGATGTCAATGTCACTATCTGCTATCTTCATATCTCACTGGCAGGTCTCCTTGTAGCAAGAGATAGGGACACACAAGAGGTTGTGACCCTGTGGCAAGTTCCTTGTATAGCCATCTTCTGTCTGATGCCCATGGCTAAGCCAGTGTGGACATTGTTGGCTTAGGAATGAATGTACACTGCTGGAATTAACATGTTCCAGGGCCTCTGAGTTGGTGACCTTGTCCTGTAATGAGATGCCAAGGATATGTCTGAGATAATGAAGTTGGAAACTGTTCAACCCTTTCTCCTGCATCACATATGTTGTCCAGGTCTCACAATAGTGGAGCAGTGCATAGAGAACTTGGTTTGGTTGATTCACAGTTTGGTGTTCTCAGTCAGATTGCTATTGGTCTACACTCTCTTACTCAGCTTGGGCATAACAACTGATGCTTTTGCTATGAGTGTGTTGATTTCAGCATCAAGTGACAGATTGCTCATGGTTGAAGAGACTAGAATTGTGAAACTGTCAACAAATCTCTAGAGTCACATTATAAATGCTAATAGATGGCAGACTGATAACATCCTGGACCATCACGTTCATTTTCCTGATGCTAATGGCCAAAATAAACTCTTGACAGGTGCGAGAGTCCCACTGTTTGGCCGTGAAGGTGTTCCCCATTAAGAAATGTTATTGCGGAATTGCCAACTTAGAGTGATTCTCTGATGAGGACTTGGCACACTTCAGGTAAGCAAGGCTGAACAACTTTCCATCAGCTCTGGTATGTCGTAGACACCCTTTGTAGATGACTCAAAGGCATGTGACAGCAGCAAAAAGAATAGACCAGAGTTTCAATACCAGAACACAACCTTGTTTAACCACATTGTGGATGTTGAAGTGTTCAATGTTGCCCCATCGTAGCTGACCTTATTCATCATTTTCTTGTGGAAAGAGAGAGACCACTTTTGGAGTTGGTTTTCTCCATCAGCTTAAATAGACTATCTTTTCTCACATGGTTGAATACCCCGGCAGGTTTGTTGAAGGCAATATTTAGTGGTCTCATTTGTACATAGTATTTCTCATGCAGCTTCTGAACCGAAGAGATTATGTCTGGTTTATTAATTCGTGGGACATGAGCATCATTGGCTGGGCAGCATTTACTGCCTATACCTTGTTGCCTAAGGGCAACTGAGTGTCAGCCACATTTCTGCGGCTCTAGAAGGTAGGTCAGACCAAGTAAGCACAGCAGATTTTCTTTTCCAAAGGACATCGGGGAACCAGATGGGTTTTCCCAACAATCGACAATGGTTTCATGGTCATCTGTAGATTCTTAATTCCAGACTTTTTAAAATTCAAATTCCATCAGCTGCAGGATTCAAAACTGGGTCCCCAGAACATTAGCTGAGTTATTAACAGTCTAGTGATAATGCCACTAGACCATCACCTCCCCATAAATTGTAGATCTTCCTATTATGGAACCACACTGGGATTTGGGGTAGATATGTTCAGAAAGGGTCTTCAGTCTGATAAAGGCA
The DNA here is from genome assembly GCF_965287045.1 of Carcharhinus amblyrhynchos. NCBI lineage: Eukaryota > Metazoa > Chordata > Chondrichthyes > Carcharhiniformes > Carcharhinidae > Carcharhinus > Carcharhinus amblyrhynchos. The sequence goes on from NC_137330.1 coordinate 62,051,289, forward strand.
ATATGGGCTGATATTTTTCCCACAATACTCAGCATTGTGGTGATGCCTTAACTGTTGTTGCAATGTCTTGTTCATACAGGGTCATAATTTTTGAATCACACCTATCTTGGGCTACTCTCCTCTCCCTTCCGCAGAGAAATAAATTTGTGCAGATGCTGCAAGAGTTTAGGTAGTATTACATCAGTGCCTGGAACCTTGCCCATGGTAAGCAAGTCAATAGTTTTGATAAGCTCTTCCATTTTCTGGGTCTGATGGCCAGTTCTTCCATGACAGGTAGGCTTTTTATGGTTTCTGGAACTTCCTTGGTCATCGTATTCTTCCTAGAGTATAATTCTATGTTATTTTCACCCAATTTATTATCTTTATTTGTTGATGACATCCCTTACCTTTGTTTTCATTGGAGTTATTTTCTTCGCTAATGAAGCTATTGCCTTTTTGATCCCATCATACATGTCTCATACTTCCCCAATGTTGAAGGATGTATTAAGAGCACAGCATATGAAAACATGCACAATAGAAAGAAAGAAAGATATACTTAACATTACATTTTTGGTGAACCTCTTGGAGGGTGGGGAAACATGAACTTCTTTTGGATTAGATGGACAAAGAAAATACTGCCCAAGTTTTGATTTGATTTATTATTGTCACATTTTTAAGTTTATTTATTAATGTCACAAGTAGGCTCAGGCTTCATTACAATGAAGTTACTGTGAAAATACCCCAGTCACCACACTCCAGCACCTGAGTACACTGAGGAAGGATTTAGCATGCCAATGCACCTAACCAGCACATGTTTTAGACTGTAGGAGGAAACAGGAGCACCCAGAGGAAATAAACGCAGACTTGGGGAGAACATGCAGACTCCAAACACAGTGACCTATAACGAGAATTGCTAACCGTTATGCTATCATGCAACCTAATGTAATGTATTGGGTGAGATACAGTGAAAAGTATTATTTCTTGCTTGCTATAGAGACAAATTATACTGTTCATAGAGTACAAAGAAAGAAAACGAGCATAGAATATAATGTTATAGTCATAAAGAGAAAGATCAGCTTAATATACAGTAGGTCCATTCAAAAGTCTGATGGCAGTAGGGAAGAATCTGTTCCTATTGGCTGCTACATGACCTCAGACTTTTGTATCTTTTTCCTATGAGAGAGAGTATGTCTGGGGTGCTTGGGGTCCTTGATTTTGCTGGCTACTCTTCCAAGATAGTGGGAAGTGTAGACAGAGTTGATGAATGGGAGGCTGGTTTGTGTGATGGACTGGGTTTCATTCACGACCTTTTGTAGTTTCTTGCGGTCTTGGGCAGAGCAGACGCCATACCAAACTGCGAAACACCAGGAAAGGATGCTTTCTATGGTGCATCTGTCAACCTGATTGTCAACATATGTAAGGGGCAGGGAAAAGACAGGATGCCAGGTAACATGTCTTCACACAGGGCAATATGTAAAAGGTTCTTCTCGATAGGATACAGGAGGCAAGTGTTTTGAAGTCACTCAAGTACCACTTAGTGCAGTGTTGGGTGAATCCCAGATTGTTGGGGTTGACTGAATTAGATATGCTGCTGAACTCCTATCATCAGGGCAAGCTTTTGTTGCAGCTTTCCCAATGCATCTGTTGGAATGTGGAGGGAAATTATTTTCAACTGAGAATGAAGGTTTTTTTTGAAAAAAATAAAGCTGAGTTCTGATGGTTATCAAAGATGACCTTTGACCTTCAGATGTCACCTGGGATTGATCACTTCTAATAACCCACTGGGAAGAAAAAGGTTGAAAGCTAATTAGAGTTGTGAGTTTCAAATTCAGGCTTCAGTTAAATTCAAGCCTGGTTAAAATGATGGAGATTTACTAAGTTAAAAATAAAAAAAATTGAGTGATGGATGATGATTAATAGACTTAATTACAGGACATCAGAATCAATATGATTCTGCAATTCAGAAACTCAAATTCAGTACGATTAAATTATTCGGCATCAATCATCATAACTCAATGTACAGCACTCAAGTTGATTCAGACCTTAATATCACCTTCCATTTTTATCAATTTTTCCTCCTCCGTTGCCCTTACTGTCTCATTTCACACACGTGTCATATTTCATAAAAAATGGACGTGAAATAGAGGTTTTGATTTGTCAGCAGTTCAGAGTAACATGCAAGAATAATAGGGCAATAATATTGGATCATTTTAACTATCTTGAGATGGACTCAAGTAAATAAAATGCATATAGTCAAACTTGCAGAACATTTTTAGTTCAACAAGAAATTTTGATTTATTTAATTCTGGGAAATAATGCAAATAAACAACTGATGAACAATTGGGACATAGTAACCATATCATAGTCAGGTTCAATATAGAAACAACGTGATCTCGGAGTACCAATACACAGTTACCTATGGGAGCTGTTGAGTTAAGTATGGATAACACTACTTGCCCATTTATAAAAATCTTACACTACTTCTAGCTAATAATGGACATGCAATTCCTTCCTGCCATATTAAAGATGTAGGTGCCTTAAAACAATCACGGTGTCATTGAATTTTTTGCTTTTTTGTTATAAACAGAAAATTTGTTTTCATAGTATGTTGTTTGGAATGCTATGCTATTTTGTTGAATACTTATTGGGATGTTTGAAGTAGTTATTTAATAATTAACATAATGAATACAATCCAATTTTTATTTTTGCTAAGTACTTATTGAACATTTGCAAACAGAAATTACATCAATTTGCAATGTGCATTTATAAATGCACGTCAGGACAGATGATTAGTGAGTGAAAAGATGTTGCTAAATATTTCCAATTAGGATTCAAATTTATTTCCTATCAATAGCCTGGAGCCATTTTATGGGCTAGCCTGCTAACCACTTCAAAGTATTGCATCAACATGGCCATTTCTATTTAGCAGATGCCCAATGAACAATTTCCTGTTTATCTGACTGGCTCTAACAGCTGCATCACTATTAGAAATGCTAATGTGTGATAATCTAATAAAGTGAATTGGGATGAGAAAAAAAAAAGCTTTGTTGGGAATATTTCTTAATTCAACTTATTACATTTGAGAATGAGCCAGAGTGAGCCACCAAAAGCATTACAATACGTGGTATTACGGTGAAAGACATTTCCATGTCAAACTAGAAACTAAATCACAGGATAATAATGTAAATCTTAATTAACGAAAAATAATTGTCAGAATTTAGATACACCCCTATTTTCATCCAAAAATAAAATAACTTGAGAAAAAAGTAGTATCTAAATGCACAATGATCTCTGCTGTTCTTTCTGGCTAGATCGTTCTGAAAAATACAAGATCAATATTTAAATGACAATTTTGGATACACATGCCACTCGGGGTGCATTTTCAAGATAAGCTGTAATGGAGAGGCTGAAAAATGTGCCATTAGGTGTTCAGATTAAGTGGGTAAAAGATAATTCCAGGTGCCCAGTCTCAGTTAGAACACCAATTATTTATTCCTTTATGAGGATGGATGACAAGATCATCTGTAATTTGTCCAAACTTCAGTGTTGCCTCATTCAATTTGCAACCTGTCTGCTGGACAGCAGCTTCAGCTCTGTGATCTTATTGCAACTACTTACATTTCTATGGCAATTCTTGTTATTGAAGGAGGGAGGGAAGGCAGAATGATTTCACTCTGCACCTTATCACTTGTAGCAATACCTCTTTCTTTAACATTGATGCAACTAAGCAAGGAGCAAAGTAAATGACCTTGGTCCACTGGTGTGCGGATCATTGGAGACCGGACATTTGACCCAAGATGTATGTCAGAGGTCCTGATGCACTGACTCCATGGGCATTGCATAGGAAATTTGAACTTCTGATGGATAATTCACCTGTTCTGTGGGACCCTCTGAGAAAGTTTTTGACTGAGTTAGAATCAGAAACCGTAGACTTAGTTTTCCGTAGAGTTATTCAGGAAATGTTAGAAACATTCTAGACTAATTCCTGGGTAAGTCATACAAGTGACCTCCTTCCCAATCACTTACAATGACACACCTGTGACTACCTTCCTGAACTGCAGACTGCCCCCCGTGATACTCTCATTACCCCAAAACCCCCTCCAACTTCTCAATCCACTTATCTAGTCATGCAACCTACCCCCTTTCCCCCTACCTGGTTGGCAAATGACTCAGCTGCCCTATGATCCATTTACCTCATCCACTTACACACATACATTCACTTGAAACAGGTGCACAGAATGGAACACATCGCTTGATTGATAGGCTTACAAACCTTAATTCTGATTCATTTTGTCACTGGCTCAATGTTTATTTATACAAGATAAGAGGTGTCGTGTTTACTGTCTCTGTTTTTGATATTTTAACAGTCTGGTTAATTGGCACTTACATTGTTGTAGTAACAGCAGTTTTTAAAAAAATAAATTATGAATGGCTGTTTTTAAGCCATTTTCATGAATGTTGTTACTATAGGTTTAATTGATTCTGTACAGAGCCTTTATTGCGTAAATAAGCATGGAAGTCTGAGGGGCTTTTGGGTGTGGATGCAGGTATAGGTGGGCATGGAGGGTATAACAGTCCATTGGGGTGGCTGTAAGGTGCATGTTGGCATTGGATTGGCTGGTGGCTTGAGCAAGACCTTGTGCAGTTATCTTTCAAAAATTTTTTAAATCTAGACTACAGTGTATAACTCCTTTGAGGGCCCTGGAACTACTGTAATTGAGGAACTGCCCTTACACCACAAACTTTATGGGGGGCCAGATGATTCCCACCCCTGCAATTGAGATGGCCATGTCAATAATTGAAAGTGTGTGTTTGCTGCTTACATCCTTCTGCCACCCCAGCAAAAATGTTGGTGACCACTGAGGTGAAGGAAATCCTGGAACTGGGTTCACTGACTATTATTAAAGGTCTGTCACATTTCCCGACTGCAAAAATCCAGCTGTTTGTGTCCTCCTCACAACCTGCTTTCGTATATATCTTTGTGCTATCAGAAAACTTGGTTACAATCCCAAGTTCATTCTTCATTCATTCAAGTTATTAATTTAAATTGTTACAATCCTAGTTGAAGTTATAGCTGTATGGGAACCCTGGCTCAAAAGACCATAACTTTTATAAAGTAAACCATGCAGGATTAGAACCACAGAAAGAAAATAGAATGAAAATATTGGATTAAAGGTACAAAATGCCTGAAAGAACAAAGAAAATTACAGCACAGGAACAAGTCTTCTAGCCCTCCAAGCCTGCACCGATCATGCTGCCTGACTTAACTAAAACCCCCTATGCTTCCAGGGACCATATCCCTCTATTCCCATCTCATTCATGTACTTAAGACACCCCTTAAAAGTCACTACTGTATCTGCTTCCACTACACAAAATATCTGCCTCGTACATCTCTTGAAACTTGCCCCTCGCACCTTAATTGACTCTTCCGTCCTGGGAAAAAGCTTCTGACTATCCACTCTGTCTATGCCTCTCATAATCTTGTAGTCTATCAGGTGTCCCCTCAACCTCTGTTGCTCCAGTGAGGACAAACCAAGTTTCTCCAACCTCTCCTCATAGCTATTGCCCTCCATACCAGGCAAGATCCTGATTTAAAAAAAACTTTGTACCCTCTCCAAAGTCTCCACATCTTTCTGGTAGTGTGGCAGCCAGAATTGAACACTATATTCCAAGTGTGGCCTCATTAAAGTTCTATAAAGTGTCAACATGACTTGCCAGTTTTGAAGGCAAGCATGCTGTATGCCTTCTTGACTACCTTCTCCACCTGAATTGCCACTTTGACCTGTGCATCTGTACACCCAAATCCCTTTGCCTATCAATACTCCTAAGAGTTCTGCCATTTATTGTATATTTCCTATCTGAATTAGATCTTTCAAAATGCATTACTTCACATTTGTCCGGATTAAACTCCATCTGCCTTCTCTCCACCCAAGTCTCCAACTGATCTATATCCTGCTGTATCCTCTGACGGTCCTCATCGCTATCTGCAAATCCAACAACTTGTGTCGTTTGTAAACTTACTAATCAATCCAGTTACATTTTCCTATTACGAACAGCAAAGGTCACAGCACTGATCCCTGAGGAACACCACTTGTCACAGCCCTCCATTCAGAAATGTACCCTTCCACTGCTACCCTCTGTCTTCTTTGACTGAGCCAGTTTTGTATCCATCTTGCCAGCTCACCTCTGATCCCATGCGACTTCATCTTCTGCACCTGCCTGCCATGAGGGACTTTGTCAAAGACCTTACTGAAGTCCATGTAGACAACATCCACTGCCCTAACCCCACCAATCATCTTCGTCACTTCCTCGTAAAACTTGATCAAGTTCATGAGATATGACCTCCCCTTCACAAAAACATGTTGCCTCTTCACATTTCCAAGTGGGAATAAATCCTGTCTCAAAAGAATCCTCTCCAATAATTTCCCTACCACTGATAAGGCTCACCGGCCTGTAATTACCTGGATTATTCTTGTTACCCTTCTTAAACAAAGGAACAACATTGGTTATTCTCCAATCCTCTGGGACTTCCTTATTCCCCCTTATCCTCACAATTACTGCAGGTTTTAAGATTAACATCTCAACCTACAAATAGTCTCATTAACAAAGTCCCTTCTATTCATGCAAGATGATTGTGAGCAAATACATTTTCCACTCTGAATGTCGAGTGAACGATTATGGATGTCTCCTCAGAATCCCCCCAGATGATAGTCATATGAATGTTGCTATCTACATTCTCAAAAACATGCAACACCGTGGCACAAGGCTTAGCACTGCTGCCTCAGCGCCAGGAACCCAGGTTTGATTCCAGCCTTGGGTGACTGTGTGGAGTTTGCACATTCTCTTCATGGCTACATGGGTTACCTCCAGATGCTCGGATTTCCTCCTACAGTCTGAAAGATGTGCTGGTTAGATGCATTGGCTATACTAAATTCTCCCTCCGTATGGGTGATACAGTAGCACAGTGATTAGCACAGCTGCTTCACAGCTCCAGGGAGCTGGGTTCAATTCCCAGCTCAGGTTACTGTGTGTGGAGTTTGCATGTTCTCCTCATGTCTGCGTGGGTTTCCTCCAGGTGCCCTGGTTTCCTCCCACTGTCCAAAGATGTGTGGGTTAGGTTGATTGGCCATGCTAAAATTACCCCTTAGTGTCCCGAGATGCTTAGGTTAGAGGGATTATCGGGTAAAAATATGTAGGGATATGAGGGTAGGGCCTGGGTGGGATTGTGGTCAATGCAGACTTGATGGGCCAAAGGGCCTCTTTCTGCACTGTAGGGTTCAATGATCTATACCCAAACAGATGCTAGAGTATGGCAGCTAGGGGATTTTCACAGTAACTTCATTGTAGTGTTAAATGTAAGCCTACTTGTGACACTAAAAAAAAAGAAATCAATGTTTAAGGTAGATAGTCAACATCTTTTCCCAAAGATAGGGGTGTCTAAAAGTAGAGGGCATAGGTTTAAGGAGAGAGGGAAGAGATATAAAAGGATCCAGAGAGACAATTGTTTCATTCAGAGGGTGGCAAGTGCGTGGAATGAGCTGCCGGAGGCAATAGTCAAGGCAGGTACAATTTTGTCTTTTAAAAAGCATTATAACAGTTACAGGGGTAAGATGAGTGTAGGGAGATATGGGCCAAATGCAGGCAATTGGACTAGCTTACTGGTAAAAACTGAGCAGCATGGACCAGTAAGGCTGGAGGGCTTGTCCCTATGTTGTAAAGCTGATCTAATTATATTTTCCCTTAGCAGTTTTCATTCTGAAATTCAGTCCATGTTTTTCAAATGACACTTTTAAACAAAGCTTCTGTTCCATTTTTAACGTGAAATCCAGTCTAAGATTTCACACCACCCCCTTTTGGGTTCCCTTTGTCTTAACTGCTTTTATATAAGCTCAAAGATCCAGCCACCATTTTCCATAGTTATGTCAACTCATGTTCCATAGGCTATAGTAAAATCCACAAACCTGAAAATCAACTTAGATATTTCTTTCTGGCATCTCATCCTTCTTCTCAGCTCAGTCTGTCTTTTTTGATGAGTGTTCTGTTCTAGTACCTTTAATCTCCAACTTCTTGGAAACTTCTCTTCATTTCTTCAGTTTCCTTAAATAGCTGCTCTTTAGATTTCTGTACTTTCTTCTTAGCCATTACTCTGTGGTATGGTCTTTCTTCTAGCAAAGAAGAGGGAGATGTTTCCTTTCAAGCTCAGTAGTTCCTAACCTTTTGAATTACATGGTACACTTCAAATGAGACAAGCAATTACAGGGAACATCCATTTCTTTTCAGTGGAATTGATTGCTCATGGATGTCACATTTTCTTACATTTACTATGGAATTCCAGAATTGGAAGGGATTAAGAGATGAGGCACAGAAATGCAACCAGTTCCATACTAACATTTATACTCCATTTCAGCTTCCTTCCATCTTACCTCATCTAACTACCATTCTTATCCTTTTTCCACATATATTTCTCTATCTTTGGGTCTGTGTGTATGATAATGGGAGAGATACACTTCCAAAAAAAAGTATAGGAACTGTTACAAATTAACAGCAGAAACTTGCCTGCTGCACAACCAGAGGCAGCAAGGTTGTGAACTAGAAAATTGGAAATTATCGCATCTCAGTCCTGCTTTCAGAATATAAAGCCATTCAGTGATTTTAGATTAATTCATCAAAACAGAAACATTTTGATCACCTCTCACATTTGATTAATGTTTAATCGACACTATTTCTGGATTGACAAACCTATCACTTTGCGTGATATTATTTGAAATATTTCTTGGCGGTCTGCAATTACATTTAGTGTTGCATTATTTTTTTTTGAAGTGACCACTTATTTCTGCAATTAACAAAAAACAAAGCCATTTTCTGAAAGGAAAACTTACCACCCCAAAATAAAAGAAACTTGTATTCCAAAATTCTAAAAATTGTATTCTGTACCTTCTGTGTAGATTAACTTCAGTTTCCTCTCTTGCCATCAAATGCAAATCTTTGAACCCTGTCAATGAAATGTCTTTGTTTTCTGTAGAGGCCCCTCTGCCTACCCTAGAATTTGTGTTGATTTCTAATTGTACTGAAGTGACTTCATCTGGACTAAAGCTGTAATAAAGAATGCAGTTATACTTGCACTGTACACAGTCAGTTAGCACAATAAGAAGTCTCACAACACTAGGTTAAAGTCCAACAGGTTTATTTGGTAGCAAACGCCACTAACTCTGAGCACTGCCCCTTCGTCAGGTGAGAGCTGGCATTTCCACATCACAGTTGGTTAGCTCAGTTGGCTAGACGGCTGGTTTGTGATGCAGTGTAATGCCAACAGAATGGGTTCAATTCCCAAATGGCTGAGGTTATTCATGAAGCTCAACTTTATTTCTTGTCTGAGGTGTGATGATCCTCAGGTTAAATCACCACTGGTCAGTGGTCATCTGGAACTAAGGCAACTTTACCTTATCTTTACCAGTGTCTTATTCACAGTTGCTACTACCAGTATCTGAGTATAAAAAAAAGGTTAAAAAAGTTTGTAACTTTTGAGATGGTGGAAATAGAACATAGAACACTACAGCACAAACAGGCCCTTCGGCCCATGAGTTGCGCCGATCACATCAACACCTATCTATAACCCCCAATCCCATAAAACCCCATATACTCATCCAGAAGTCTTTTAAAAGACCCCAGCGAGTTCGCCTCCACGACCACTGACGGCAGCCGATTCCATTCACTCACCACCCTCAGTGAAAAACTTACCCCTAACATCACTTCTGTACTTTCCTCCCCGCACCTTAAATCTGTGTCCTCTCGTAGCGACCATTTCAACCTGGGGAAATAGCCTGAGAATCCACCCTATCCATTCCTCTCAACATTTTATAAACCTCTATCAGGTCGCCTCAATCTTCGTCTCTCCAGGGAAGAGACCCAGCTCCCTCAACCTAACTTCATAAGGCATGCCTCCCAGTCCAGGCAACATCCTTGTAAATCTCCTCTGTACCCTTTCAATAGCTTCTACGTCTTTCCTATAGTGAGGCGACCAGAACTGCGCACAGTACTCCAAATGAGGCCTGACAAGGGTCTTATAAAGTTGCAGCATTACCTCCCGACTCCTAAACTCAATCCCTCGATTAATGAAGGCCAGTACACCATATGCCTTCTTGACCACCACTTCCACCTGCGAGGCCGATTTAAGAGTCCTGTGGACCCGGACCCCAAGATCCTTCTGCTCTTCAACACTACTAAGACTCCTGCCCTTGATAGTGTACTCGTTCATCCCGTTGGTTCTGCCAAAATGGACGACTATGCATTTATCCGCGTTGAAGTCCATCTGCCACTTCTCCGCCCAGTCCTGCATCCTATTTATGTCCTGCTGCAACTTTTGACGTCCTTCCAGACCATCCACAACACCACCGACCTTCATGTCATCAGCGAACTTACTTACCCATCCCTCCACTTCCTCATCCAGGTCATTTATGAAAATGACAAACAGCAAGGGTCCTAGAACAGATCCCTGGGGCACTCCACTGGTGACTGACTTCCATGCAGAAAAAGACCCATCCACAACCACTCTGCCTTCTGCAGGCAAGCCAGTTCTGGATCCACAAGGCCAAAGGCCCTTGGATGCCATGCCCTCTCACTTTCTCAAGAAGTCTTGCATGGGGGACCTTATCAAACGCCTTGCTGAAGTCCATGTACACCACGTCCACGGCACTTCCTTCGTCAATGTGTTCAGTCACATTATTGAAGGACTCAACTAGGCTTGTAAGGCACGACCTGCCCTTGAAAAATCCATGCTGACTATTCCTGATCATGTCAAACCTCTCCAAATGCTCGTAAATCTTGTCCCTCAGAAGCCTTTCCATCAGCTTACCAACCACTGAGGTCAGATTCACCGGTCGGTAATTTCCCGGGCTATCTCTGTTCCCTTTCTTGAAAATAGGGACCACATCTGCAATCCTCCAATCTTCCGGAACCTCTCCCGTCTCCATTGACGACGCAAAGATCATTGCCAGGGGCTCTGCAATCACTTCCCTCGTCTCCCACAGTATCCTGGGGTATATCCCATCTGGTCCCGGCGACTTATCCATCTTGATAGAATTCAAAAGTTCTAACACATCCTCCACCTTAATATCCACAAACTCAATCTTTTCCATCTGCTGCAAATCCGTAGCAAAATCTCCCAGATCAGCTTCCACCGTGAATACTGAGGCAAAGTACTCATTAAGCACCTCTGCCATTTCTTCTGGTTCCACACAGACCTTTCCCCCTTCACCTTTTATAGGTCCTATCCCTTCTCTTCTCATCCTTTTACCTTTCACATATTTATAGAAGGCCTTTAAATGTACTTTAACTTCAGTTTGTACAGAAAGTAGTCTAACAAGTGCTGGAGAACTCCCTTAAGAGTAAGGGATGGTGTGCCTTACCTCTAAGTGTGGTACATTTAATGCTGTATGGATGAGTTTGAGGGTGCCAGAAACCTGGCGCCTGAAAGGTGGTGGTGATTCGAACAGCCAAGTCAGGCAGACCTTGTTTGTGGGACAGTAAGAGCAGACTTTCCTGAATCCCTGAGTAAATTTTGGCCAAAGCGATCAATCTTCTCCTCCAAGCCCAGAATCCTCAGCATTCTGTTCTGTAATTGGTTTTTCTGCTGGTTTTCTCTGGTTGCCAGCTGGGAAACTGCACTCTAAAGTAAAGGTGGCAGAAGCAACAGCAGAAAACAGAAGAGCAAAAACAGTGCAGTCTAGGGACACACTGAGGCAATGCTGTAGTTGGATTTCCTCAGCCACGGCACAGTCTGCTCCACAGCAATGGCACACTTACATGCTTCTCGCGGCACATCAATTTCCTGCAACACTGCGGTTAGAAACCATTGCTCTAGCGCTCTAAGCCAACTGCTCCCAGCAGATTGGAAAGAGTTGTAAATTGTAGGGTTTCAAGGTGTAAAACCCTTCTAATTTAAAGAAACTTGAAGGTTCAAAATATTAAATTTCTAATGCTAGATCCTCAGCAGTGCTTGACCACAAGGTACAAATAACTAGTATTTATGAATCAACTAGAATTTAAGAAACTTTTTTTCACTTAACAATAAGCAGTGAACACAACATAGAAGTTTCTCACCTCTCAAGATCGCAAGAAACCTTAGTGTTGTCAACACAGATACTCTTCTTTGTCTTTGCTGTTGAAGTGTATCCAGAAGAGTTATATCGCAGAAGTCATGGTAACGCTGTACCAACAATTATAATTTTTCAACTTTTGTCCCCCATCTCCCCTCCCTCCTTTCTTTTTCAGAGATGATCCAAATTCATTCATCCAATTGGCTATAGGACAAATAATCTTGTGTCACTTCACCTTAGCAACAATCTTTGCTTTATGGGTCATGAACTCCAGGAGTTTACATTCCATCACAAACAAATGCACATTTCCTTCCAGATATAGAGAAGCATAAACAGTCACATTCTCTTGTTTACATATCTTAACTCAAACCCCACACTAAAGCTATTAAAATCAATGGTTAAGACCATATCTTATAATGTCAGAGAATAAATGTTTCCCCTCTCTGATACAGATCCATTAAAATATGAATGGTTTGTTTAATATGCGACGTCATCCTAAATTTACACTGTTTTAGCTATTCCTTCAAACTAATTTAAAAACAAATACCTAATTGTATTTTTGGCTATTAAGACAGCTTCAGTTCAACTCAAACGAGCTCCATCATAAAACAATAAAACAAGTTTGTTTCTTCACAAGCATCTGTTTTTTCTGGTTCCCCAACCATCTTGGCAGTTAATTGCTTAATGAGTCAGAACTGAACTACTTAATTTTAAAAACTGTGTTTACAGATTAAAATCCATACAGATTACAGATTCTAAAAGTTGGTAGAATTCTCAGAATCTTAGAGCTGCCTTCTCTCCAACTTCCTATGAGCTATCTTCAACTGAAAACAAATTTGCTAAACTAAGGCCCAAATGCTTCTTTACATTACAGGAGCCCAGTTACTAAGTGACACCCACATGCTTAGGATTTATGTTTAATCTTCATGCCGTATCCCTTTCTAAGCACAATAGAAACACAATAACCAATCCCCACACAAACATCTTTGTTCAACATGAATTTAAATATAGATTTTACCTCTCCAGCCACAGAAACATTAAATTAAAACATACTCAAAACTTAATTCTAAAATAAATATAAATCCTTTAACACTACCTTCGTTTTCCTGACAATATTACAAATAGTTGAGGCCCCAGCCCTGGCTGCTGTGAGACCAACATTGTTAGCAGCTTTTCCAAAGGCAAAATGGTGTGCTAAAAAAGACACAAATTTGAAAGAAATAGATTGTGAACAAATACCCCATTCAATCACTGGTGAAGTGGATGTGCTTTTCTGTGAGGTGCAGAAAAGGAGTGTTGCACTGTTTGATGCTTCCCAGAAGGCAGCAATAACTGGCAGGAAATGAGGTATCCTGGAGTATATCCAGAGTCACTGCACATTAGTAACAGGACCAGTGAAAGAATGTGGAAGATGACAAATACCATTGAGAGCGGGCTCCACAAGATAGATGTCCCAACTTGCTTTCTGCAAAACATCTGTCAATTTGCTACATATTTATGCTCATCATAACCAAGTCTTTAAAACACATTACTTAAAATAATCACCAGGCAGATTCCAACTGTAACTTCTAATTGAAGGTCTTTGCATACTCACAATGAGCTTGGACAGAACAGTTGGGAAGCTGAAGTTGGAAAAGTCAGAGGAATGGAAATTGGCAGAAAAGTATGTCAGCACATGTTTAAACTGTTTATTTTCTGTTTTGTATTTGATATTTCAGGTCACACTGCAGTTCGCAACATTCTAGAGGAACTGCAACTTCAATAGATATGGCACAGGGGACTGCTAAGGATCAGCATCACATCTTCTGCTAGATCGTAAGGTTGTAGCGTGCACCCAAACTGAATCAGTGATCAGATGCACAAAAAGATACAGTAATCTGTTGCTGCAGTTATCATAATCCTAATGAACACACCAAAATTGTACATTGGCTCAAAACAGGCTCATTGGTCCCCCACCATCGTTTACCCTGAAATTGTATTTTGTTAAATAAAGCCTGGCATTTAAGAGGACCTCGGTGACTAAGACTAAGACTAAGACTAAGACTAAGACTAAGACTAAGACTAAGACTAAGACTAAGACTAAGACTAAGACTAAGACTAAGACTAAGACTAAGACTAAGACTAAGACTAAGACTAAGACTAAGACTAAGACTAAGACTAAGACTAAGACTATCTACTTTACTTTCCAAAAGGTGACACAGCCAAGGAACCATTAGGCTTAACTGAGGGGGAGAAAAGACCTTCAGACCTACAATGCAGAGAGAAAGATGCATGTGGCTGGTGCCCCAAATGGTTTGATAGGCTGCCAACACTCATTGCTGGTTCTCCAGTGCAAAATGCATCCCTGGTAATGTTGCAGCTTTCCAAAATTGGACTTCAGTCAAGAATAAGAACCCTGTGTTGAGATTTCTTCTCCTGAACGTGGAGGAGCTAAGATCAAGGCTAGGGCCTGCTGCCTAAATAGACTGGGGGCCACCCTAAGTGGCTGAGCTCTGCAATTATTCACTTAACCACTGAATCCAAAAGATATTTCTAAACACATTTTAAAGCTGATATTGATCCAGCTTCTTTGTGAAGGAATTAAAGGAAATCACATTACTCCAATATACATGGCTGGAGAGTTGTGTATAGATTTGGTCTTACTGAGTATAGAGGATGATCCATAATTTATATGATTCTTCAGATACCAAACTACAAAGTATTTTCAATCTTCAGCAGATGCAATTCTGGATGACAAGGCTAAGGTATTAGGCTGAAACATCACAAAGTAACGGTGTTTCAGAAATACAGAAGAAAAAAGACAGCCCTGTTAAGAATTCTCTCACAAACGCTGTGATGTTTGTAGCTGGTATAGAAATCAGACAATTATCATGCCCAGTGCAGGCATGAAGGTTTCAAAGCTGTTCAAAACCTTTTAAGATGGTGGCAGCATCACCAGCAGACAGACCCGAAACTCAGGCAAATACTTGATTACACATGGACAATCAAAGCCATTTGTGAATTCACATATCCTTTTGTTACAGGATGAACCAATTACAAGCAGGATGATGATATACCAGTCTATTTGTCCTTCATCATCACCATGAACAACAGAAACTTTGAAAAGCAATGTGATCAGCCAAATATGAAATATGACCATTCGATGCATTATTGTGGCTCCTTATCCCAAAGGAAAACCTTGGCTGTCTGATACACTTGTGGTGTGAAGCGCCATCCCACAAGAATGTATTAGCCTAATAAGCCAGTTCACTTTGAAAAGGAACATTGGACTTGTACCACATCACCTGGGTAAGGCAACCATGTTTGCCACCTACTTTTAATAAACAACAGCAGAAGTTGTTCAGGTGAGAAACACCCAAACAGATACCTTCAAAAACATCATCTAAGCCCTCAAACCAGCTTCAAGACAATGATGCAGATAATTGAATATCCTCTGCTTTTATAAGTCCTCCATTCCAGCTAAAGCATTAATTCATCTGTGAAACCACAGGCCTGCTGTGGAAGGGACTGAAATAATTCCTGGTTATAAACATTTTTTGACCATTTTTAATTTTTGCGTATGAAATAACAGGTGAAATGTGCTGGCCCCAAAACTGGAAAATCCCGCCCAAGGCCAGTGGACCTTTGCAAGGCCCACCCCCCCCCTGTCCGCTATGATTCCTGTGGTGTGCAGGACATAACTCTCCCCAGTAGCCAATATGTTATGACCTCACCTGTCTGAGGCTCATAAGATCCCACCTGACACCAAGGAGAATACCGTTCTGTGAGCGTTGTCCACCTTGATTCTGGGGTGGGCAAGGCAGTAAAATTCCAGCCATGTGAGTGAGACATTGCATTCAATCTCCAGAGAAAGTGTGATAGTAAGTAGTCTTTATTTTTAACATCCACAAAATCTTGCAGCTGGAAACTTCATGACTGAATAAACAAAAAAACTAAAATTAGACAAATGTGAGAAATAGGAACAGCAATTTTTCAGGTAATATATAGATCATTACTTCCAAAAAATGTACAAGTTTTCTATGCATATGGTTAAATGAAAAGATGGAGAGACAGACAAGGCAGGTAGCAACAGTGAGTTAAAAAAAAAAATCAGTCGACTGTGGAACAGTAAAAAACAGAGTGCTGGAAATACTTAACAGGTTTCTCAGAGAGATAGAGAGAGAGAGAGAGAATTTTATATTTTTCAGCAGAATCCTCCCATCTGTGTAGTCTCAGCTCATTGAACCAACTGGTGGCAAGGCAGCCAATGAAAGGTGCAAAAGTGGTGGACGATGGGTCCCATGCCCAATTGGGACATAACAGGTGTTAACAGTAGAATCAAGGTCAGCGCTGTCTGAAAGCAAAAAGCAGAATGTATTAATAGCAGAAGAGTCAATCCTGTCTGAAAGCAAAAACATAACAACCAAATACAGATTGGCACTTGGAACAAAAAAAACCAAAATGGAAGACAGTGTTCATGCTCTGAAGAAGTTGAACCCAATATTAAATCTAAAAAGCTGTGAAGTGCCTAATCAGAAGATGAGATGTTGTTCCTCTAGCTTGTGTTGGCCTTCACTGAAACATTATAGAAGGCTGAGGACAGACATGTAAGCAGGAAAACATTCCTTTACCATGTGATTCTGTGATGTGATTTAATATGAATTATGAATCCCAAAAGGTGTATAAAAGATAAAATCACCACAGTCCTAGATGACTATAGTCACTGACTGATGGTGATTTAACCCGAGGATCACCATACCTCAAGCAATGAGCAAGGTTGAGAAGCTAGGCTTCTCATTGAATAACCTCAGCCAGTACAGGATATGAACCCACACTATTGGCATCACTGCACATCCCTAACCAGCTAACTGAGCTAAATTGACCCCCCCAAAGAGATCTATTATATTCTGTGTGACAGATGCACATGTATTTTCCTCTCGCACTTTAAAGCGGTTCAGAGGATACAGGTTCTACATAGAAGGCTCTGACGTTTATCTGGCTGACCCTTTTGAAGTTAGCTGGCACATTTCCAACTCACATCTTTTACAACAGATTTAATTGAGTAATTTTATACTTGTGTGTTTTATATATTCTTAGCAGGAGGCTGGTATAACAAAAGATAGCCTGATAAATGGTTAGAAGCAAAAGCTAGTTTATTTAATTAGCCACTATTAATATCATTATCAAAAACTGAAGAGGCACAAAGGAAACGAATATAGCAATCACTTGTGATATTCATTGGCTTGTTGAGAGTTGTGTTTGAATAGCATTCCCATTAAATGGAATAAAATAAAAGTGACCCTTGAGTTAAGTGCCTGCTTAGCTGCGACACATTTCTCATGCTTCAGTGACACAAATGGGACAAGATTTCCATGTCCAAAAGATTACTGTTATGGCCTATTTTCTGTTTCCAGTATTGCATAGGAGCTAAAAATATTTTTCCAAGGATTATCTCCAATAGTTCCCTTCTAAAGAGCTCGAGGTATTTAATGACAGTGCCTCATGAAACTGAGCATCAAGAAACAGAGAATGTTACATTAAGAAATCAAAGAAGATATCCCTGAAAACTCTGTCATTGTTTATGTGTAAAGTATTTGAGCGATTGCTGGCTTGCAATGTTTTACTCAAACTGATGCTTTGTATATGTGAAAAAGCAAACTCATGATCACTAGTGGGAAGACTGCCTGAGCTCATCTGTAACAACTAAACAAATGATGCTTATGTTTCCTACAGCATCTAGTTGTGCAAAAACACATTCTTATTATAACTGTTCTATGTACCAGAGGGCACACAGTTGTCTGTTTCCCAGCTGTGAATTATGTAGTGCCTCATCTTCCTTGTTGCAGTTTTGTAATACTGAAGAATATCAGACAAATGGACATGAGAAATTTGGATAAAGCCATGTCATCATTCAGGCCACACATTTGTTTGTTCATTTCTTTTCAAATAAAGCCTGAGTTTTTATTCCTGGTTTGTGATGGAGCGTTGGGACAATTCCAACCCTGAAAACATGCCCTGGAAGTTCAATTCTTTGGTCTGGTGGGTGGAAATGGGCATTGTGGTGGGTGATTCTGGAAAGACTTGAGGTTACTAGTTGTGGAAAAAGATTAGACTTGCTGTTCCAACAATTTGTCAAAGATGTGAAAACATAAATGAAACAAAACAGCCCTCCACTGTTCCACACACTTCCAAATTCCCCATCCATACTAATCCATGCCACATCACGCCCCCTGACACTACCCCATGGAGTATCAGATTCCATGCAATTTATGCCCTTCTATCCCACATGGCCCTTTATTGCCTCTTCATGCCAATTAGTGAACCCCACCCTCCATCCTTTGCCCTTGTACTGACAATACAGGAAACATCCTATTGATTACCATGTACCATCTCCCTCAGCTGATGATTCCTCCATGTTGAATACCACTTAGAGGAAGCACTGTTGGTGGCAAGGGTGCAGAATATATTCTGGATGGGAGTCTTCAATGTCCATCACCAAGAATGGTTTGGTAGTACCACCACAGAGAGCTGGCCAAGTCCCAAAGAACTTAACTGCTAGACTGGAACTACAGCAAGTGGTGAGGGAACCAAGAGGGAAAAACATACTTCATCTCATCCTCACCAAACTGCCTGCCGCAGGTGCATCTGTCCATAACAGTATTGGTAAGACTGACTACTGCACAGTCTTTGGGGAAATGAAGTTGTGCCATCACTTTGGGGATATCCTCCAACATGTTGTGTGGCTAAATGGGTTAGATTTCAAACAGATCAAACAACTCGACTGGGCATCCATGCTGTGCTTTGGGTCATCAGGAGCAATAGAATTGTATTCAACCATAATCTGCAACCTCATGGCTCAGCACATCAATCCCTTAGGAAAAAAAATATACATACTCCTACTTAAAGATTTTATAACACAAGAGGTTGTCCATGAAATTGTGAACTGCTAGATACCTCACTGTTATAATAAAAGTAGTTGTGAAATCAGTCAATCAGCACTAATCCTATAATGATAATCCTTAGGCTTATATCAATGGACAGAGTGAAAGAATACGCACTGATTTTTTTTAAAAGCACTGTGGGTCCGTTATTTTTCCTAGTATTTAAAAGGGCAAGAGATTCAAATTCCACGACAGCTTTATAGCTTTCTTGACTTCCAATAAGCTTGGTGGTTCTAATGAGTATATGCACTTATGGAAACTCATGCCCATTTTTAAACAATTCTAAAAAGCACCTCATCTCCCAAGAGTTACCTTACTCCTAAAGAGACCAAATATTTGATAGCTAAATTTGTCATTGATATCAAGATAAGTAGGAACTAAGTTGTCAACAGAAGGTACAGTGCTGCAAAGAGATACAGAAAGGTTAAGTAATTGGGCAAAAAATTGACACATGGTGTATAATGTGAGAAAACATGAATTTTTCCACTTTGACAGGAAGAATACAATACAATTTGAATTGAGAGATAGCAGAACCCCATGGTACAGAGGAATCTGGGTGTCCTGGTACAAGAATCAAAGATTAATATGAGGTACAAGTGAGTAGGAAGGTAAATGGAATGTTAGCATTTATTGCAAGGGGAATGGAATATAAAAGTAGGGAAGTTTTACTGCAGCTGTACAGGGCATTGGGTGAGACTGCATTGTGTACAGTTTTGGTCTCCTTATTTGACAAAACTATATAATTGCATTAGAAACAGTTCAAAGAGTGTTCATCAACTCATTTCTGGGTGAGAGGTTCATCTTGTGAAGAAAGGTTGAACACATTATACCATTGGAGTTAAGAATGAGACATGATCTTATGGAATACAAGATTCTAAGGGATTTAGATAATTTGGGTACTGAGATGGTGATACAAAAATGCAACAACAGCAAAGTGAGACTTTTAGACAGGAATTTATTTAAATTTCTTATAAAATTGGCATTACTACCAAGGCCACTTTAATTGCCAATTGTTCTGTTGTCTGTGAGGAAGTGGTGGTGAGTCTTCTTAAAATGGCAACATTTCAAGTGGTGAAAGCATTCCCACAACGTTGGATTTCCAACATTTGCCTGCAATAATTAAGAAATGCAGATACATGTCCAAGTTGTGTGCAACTTGGGGCTGGTGGTGTTTCATGTACCTACTACTCTCTTTCCAGATAGCAAAGTTGAAAATGACCCCTGAAGGTACCCTCCTCTGGGTTTTTGATCCCTCAGAACTTGATAGCTATGCCACAAATTTGTTATCATCCACTTTGTATTTAGCATATACCTAATCAAGTTGAGATTGTTCTGCTGTAATGAAGGCTGCATCTTCTACCCTTGGGAAACCTGCAAGTTTGTGTCTTAAAATGGTACTATTTTTGATCTCCTTTGAATACAAACCTACAATTATAATGATGAATATATTTTAAATTAATTATGGTATATTTTGTGACCTTGACTTAAGGGTTATATCAAATCTACTGAATATGCTGACTAGCAGAAGCAATCTACCTACACCAGAGACTTTTAATTGTTAGTTTAATAAAGTATTAAAGATTCACTCCAAGTGATAGCAAGAAATGGCTGAAGGCACCGCATACTATAGAAGTTATAGGCCCTGATAACATTCCAGCAATAGAACTGGAGACTTGTCTCAACCAGCCAGGCCCCTAGCCAAGCTTTTTCAGTACAGCGACAATGGTAATTTTCCATTATGCTGGAAAGATGCCATCTATGCCCTGTCCAATGCAACCAATTATTGCTCCTTAAGCATGGCACAGTGATTAGCACTGCTGCCTCACAGCGTCAGGGACCCAGATTCAATTCCAGCCTAGAGTGACTGCCTGTGTAGAGTTTGCCCATTCTGTGTCTACAAGGTTTTCCTCTAATGCTTTGGTTTTCTCCCACAGTCCAAAGATGAGTGGGTTAGATTGATCGACCATACTGCTAAATTGACCTTTAGCAACGGGGGATTAGCAGTGTAAATGTGTGGGATTAAAGGGACAGGGCCTGGGTGGGATTGTTATTGGTGCAAGCGCGACAGTCTGAATGGCCTCCTTCTGTACTGGGATCCGGTGATCCGTTTACTTGTGATCATCAGCAAAATGATGAAAATGATGGAAGGAGTTGTCAAGAGTGATATCATGTAGCAATTGCTCAATAATAAACTTGCTCATTAATGCTTAGTTTGGATTCTGCAAGGATCACTAGGCTCCTGTCTGCATTACAGCCTTGGTCCAAACATGGACAAAAGAGCTGAACTCCAGAGGTGAGGTGAAAGTGATTGCCCTTGACATCAAGGCATCCTACCAAAACTGGAGTCAATGAGAATGAGAGAGAAAACTCTCCACTGTTTAGAGTTACACCTAATGTAAAAAGAAGATAGTTGTGGTCATTATTTTAATCTCAGGACATTACTGCAGGAATTATTTAGGGCGGTGGCCTAGGTGCAACCATTTTTACTTTGAACCATAGAAAAAAAAAGCACAAAAAAAACAGGCCCTTCGGCCCACAAGTTACTTATCTCTACCCACTGGGCTTACTTATAATCTTCAAGTCCCATGTACTCATCCAAGAGTCTCTTAAAAGACCCTAATGAATTTGCCTCCACCAGCTGATTCCACTCACCCACCAATTACCTTCCCTCCCTCATAAAGTTAGAAGTGGAGGTGTCTCCATAATGTTCAACACCAGAAGCAGCCTATGGCCATACTTAGCAAGACTTCAAGAACTTTAAAGCTTGGGGCTAATAAATGGCAAATAACATTCAAAACATCCAAAGAACAAAGAACAACCCAGCACAGGAAACAGACCCTTTGGCCCAACGAGCCTGCGCCGCCATCCCAAAGTATTTTCCTATACCTACCTTGCCCTGTGAGTATGCAAATGGTACCCCTATTGTAACCAGATTCAGGGGAGAATAGTGTAGGGTCAATTTGGTACACCAATCAGCCTAAGAGCACATCTTTGGTGTGTGGGAGGAAACTGGAGCACCCGGAGGAAACCCACGCAACCACAGGGAGAATGTGCAAACTCCCACAGACACTGGCCAAAATCCATGTATCTGCACAGCTAGCAGTGATAGTCACTGAGCTGTTGTGGTGCCCATCTGCTGGTCCAGGTTTAAGCACACACCACGACGCAAAGTATTAGGCCATTCTCAAAACATCCATGAGCAGCCCACGCACAACCCACTGTGTGCATGTCCCTCGTTTGACAACAAGGTGGACCGACACACCTGCGGATTAAAAGAGACAAAACATTAACATGTAGTAATACATTTCCAGTGTCATCCCGAGGCTCTGACCCTTTTTAAAACCATCTCCTACAACCCTCCATCCCTGTTTCACTCATGTGCCTAAGTAAACCTTAGACAAGTCCCTGCCTCCACCACCTTACTTGGTAGCATATGCCATACCCCCACAACCCTGTGTGAAAAACCTCCCTCTAGTATCCAAATTATACTTCTCCCCCCCCTCACCCTTAGCTCGTGACCCCTCGTGATATTTATCCCCAATCTAGGAAAGAGCCTGCCACTGTTGACTCTATCTATACCCTTCATTATTTTATACACCTCTATCAGATCCCCCCTTAATCTCCACCTTTCTAAGGAGAAGAGCCCCAGTTTACCAAAAGTGCCTGGCAATGAATCCTTCTGTCAGAAAATCTATTCATTTATTTTATTCCACACTAACATCCATTGACCAGAAACTGAACTTGACTCAATGATGTGGAGATGCAGGCGTTGGATTTGGGTAGGCACAATAAGAAGTCTCACAACACGAGGTTAAAGTCCAATAGGTTTATTTGGTAGCACAAGCTTTTTGGGCGCTGTCCCTTCATCAGATGAGTCACTTGATGAAGGAGCAGTGCTCCAAAAGCTTGTGCTACCAAATAAACCTGTTTGACTCATATACATAGTAACTAGAAGACCAGGTCAGAGACTGTGAATCCTGTGGTGGGTAACTCACTTCCTCTCTAAATCCTGCCTATTATCTACATATTCCACATGAATGTCATGGAATATGCTCCGCTTGCCTACATGAATACAGCTCCAGCAACACACAAGAAGTTTAACACTGTCCAAGACAAAGCAGCCCGCTTAATTAGTGCCCCATCCATCACCATAAACATTCACTCCCCCCCATCACCAATGCACATTGGCAGCAGTCTAACATTTACAAGATGCACTGCAGCAATTCACCAAGGCTCCTTCAACAGGACTTTCCAAGCCCGTGAGCTGCATCAAGTGAGGACATGGAAATATTACCACTTGCACGCTCCCCTCCAGACCACTCACCCAGCCTGACTTGGAACTGTACTGCTGCTCTTTCACTGTCATTGGGTTAAAATCCTGGAACTCCCTTTATAAACAGCACCATGGATATGTCTGCAACACATGCAGGCTGCAGCAGTACAAGAGGATAGTTCACCACCATCTTTTCAAGGGCAATAAATGTTGGCCTAGCCACTGAAGCCCATACCCCATGGAAGAAAATTTTAAAATAGTAATTTAAATCATAAATGTACAAGTAGTGGGGGCAGAAGAAGGCAATCTTTAAATAAAGCACTCGTATTTTTTCCACATTAACATAAGTCAATCCAATGATGAATGAATGACTTTCCTCAATCTGTTTTGGGTTGCTCCATCACCCAGCTGATAACTCAGCCAATAGTGGGCCAATCCCCATCCCACCATTGCTAGGATTAAAGTGACAAGCAACCAACCTGACAACTTCCCCTGTACAGATTAGTGATGGGTGAGGAGAGAATGTTCCTCTAATTGGTCTCCTAGCTGAGTGGAAGCCTATACTCCCCCACTGTGTTATTCCGTGCCACCCCACACCGTAACCCCCCCCCCTCCCTTAGATTCCTCTATTTCTAACCTCAAATCACAGCTCTACCTCCTCCCCAAACTGCTACAAAGATTCAAACTTGAATTGAAGAAATAAAGATGCTGTCAAAGGTTTAGGATTGTACAATTATTGAACTAACTTTATTGAAATATGTTTCAAAATCAAGGATATGAATATGAATAACTGGGGGGAAAAAAAACAAATGATATCATGTAGGACCCATCAAACTTTACAAATAAATTTCAATTCAATTGTGCCTGCATTTTATACTTTATGTAAGCTGAATCCTCCCAATCCAGTTCTTGTTTTACCTTTAAATCTACAGGACAACTGACCTCTTTCAACTAACTCCCTGCCTTAAACTATCAAATCATAGGTTTACATATCCAGTTATCTGATGGACACCCACAAAGTAACCTGTCTTGCCCCTGAATTGCTTAGCTTTTAAGCATAGAAAAAAATCACTCGTCTATTTCACTCAGGTTTTATGTCTTTAACTCAGCCATAAAATTGCTGCAGTCCTTCCAACTCTCCCCTTTAGCTCAACTAAGACAGCAAAGGGTTACATGTTCCCTAAATGGTGCTGACAAACTTTTCTCTTACCCAGCCCAGTTGGCCCCTTCCAGTCACACTCAGGGCACTCATTAGATGACCAGGGGAAAAGGATGTCTGCCTCTACAGAAAAGGACAAAAGGAAAAGCACACCTTTCTTACATCCCTCTATTTTTGTTCATAACCTGTGGTGATCAGAGATTAGTTACACCCTGCATGACCAACTCCATGGTGGTCAAGAGGGTGATGCCACCTGTTATGGACATGGTCCTTATGAACTGTTTCAAAATTGCCTTAACAGTTACAAGACTTCCAAATATTTCTTATGTATAATAATTATCACCCATGTGGATCCTCAGACTGTTTAAGGTTTCTTGAACCATTGACCACAATTACAAGCAATGAGATCTAGCCAGAAAATCCAGCAGTGTTCCTCACTTGAGGGCAATCTGGCTGTGACATCTGTCACCTCATTGATCATTAGGGTTGATTCAGCTGATTTGGCTAGCTAGGTGGGTATTCCCCCTTCCCTCACAGCTCTACGTGCACCCCTGAAGCTCAGTGCTTGGTCAGAGAAGATGACCCTCTAGAAGAAGACCGCTCCACCGGTCTAGGATATATGACGTAGCTACACTCTCCTTCTAGGCTAAACCTCCAAGATCATTTGTAGAATGACATAGGGAAGTCAAGCTCCAAGACTTAAGACGTCATGCCTTATGTACATTCTCATAACATAGCAGACATATCGTCAAGGTATGCACCAAAAATTAAGTCAATTAAGTTGTTATTTCAGTCTTCTCAATCTCTCATGATACCACCACCCCCACTCACCTCCTCTTCCTCCAGCCTCCAAAACTTAAAGTTCCAATCCATTGCTGTACACCTCCTCAAGTCCTCAGTGCAGTAGTAGTGACCATGGTGGTGGTGCCTCTGATTAGCTGCCAGCTTTGAGGATGGACTTTATTTCTAAAGGGCAAAATCCTTGACTTCAACTTATTAACATCTGTAGGGCAATTACTCCCCCCCTCTGGCCCAGCCAGATTTTTAGCTGGGGTGATGGAGACCACATCATCTTGTGTGATTGAGCATGTTGTGTCAATACAGCACAGAAAAATGCCATTTGACCCATCGGCTCCAAGACAGTTAAACACAGAGCAATCCAATCAATCATTCCCAATAGCTCTGTAACTTTACTTCACAAGTTCCATCCAATTTCCTTTTGAAATCATCCATCACCTCTGCTTCCACCACTGTAGGCAGTGAGTTCAGTGGCCTTAGCAAAAAGATGAAAGGTTATTTAACCATATCTAAGACTACAACTAGACCTTTAGCCTCTGGCATTATTTATAGTTTGCATGGCTCCACTGTCCAAGGGTTCACTGCATCCTTCTAGGTCAGAGAAGACAGCAGCAATAGGAAAGGAAATTGGGTTAGTACTTGACCTCGCCTCACAGCTGTCATTTCAGTTATGGGGCAATTTACAATTTAAAACTTTATTCCAATCAAGTCAAATTAAAGCCAATTCAGAGTCCCAACAAGTTGGGACATCCCTGATCCAAGCTGACAAGACAGGGCTCTCACCTCCTGTCTTGGGCTTGATCTACATGATCCAAGCTGTTTGGAGTAGGTCTAGCTCCTCCTCCAAGGCTTGATCTAATTTGCATCTTAGCCAAAAGGCCGAGATGCGACTTTAAAAAATTGCTTCAAATGAAGCTGAAATGTAACCTAATGACTTCAACCAAGTGCAGCACATCAATACTACACTTGATCTTAGCCAAGAGGCCAATCTGGAAATAATTCCAGATTGGTGTTTGTGAGCACAGGTCAGCAACCAGAGGCCTTGATGTTCAGTTTAGCACCACTTTTTCATGTTATTGCCTGATTTTGGAACAGCCAAGCCTTTGTCTCCCACATTTAATTTTGAAATTTGATATGTAAAAGCTAATTCTAGCTTTTTTAAAAAAAGTAAAGTGAGGCCAAAAGATTAGACATTTTATTTTTTACTGCCTTTGGCATTCCAAAACCTTCCACTCACTTAGTTGAATGACTGAAGCTGACAATCCCATAAAAAGATGGCTGACATAAAAGTAAAGGCAAATGTTGCTACCTTATCACATCTTCCAATTTGTAATTTTCTGAATCTTTTTCAAATTTTGCAAGTGAATATTTTTGAAATTCATACCATCAAACATTGCAACTAGAAAACTGAAGGTCCTTCTGCATGTGTCTGCTACAGATGTTACAAGATGTGAATCATTTTCTCTGCGAAAACTTAAACTAAATTATTTATCAAGTTAAAATCTATTTTGGCATTTAGTATATGTCAGACTGTTTGCTAATAGTCTTTAAAAATTCATGACTAAGAAATCTCACCGTGTAAAGATAATAATCAAGGTCCAGTGTGACCAATGGGCAGCTCGCCATGGATTTCATTTGAATAACCTTTTGCATTCTAAAACCTTCCACTGACTAGTAAATGGGACGAGTAGATGACTGCACGATAAGAAGGCTGATGTGACCTGGTATTTAAATGTCAAAGTCTAAATACAATTTTTCCGTAATCGCGGGAGACATTGAACTTAGATTCCTTAGAGTAACAAAATTAAATAACTAGGAATTGGTGGAATATTAATAAACTATGAATCTAGAGTGTGTAATGTTTATAAGGAATGAATACAAGGTTCACCAGTAAAATATCAAAAGAGAGCATAATTCAAATCAAAGTATATTTATAAAGGGGCAAGTGAGGAAGTCACACTATATCCTCAGCTGCAACTGTAGGGAGCAATTATTAGCTTAACCTTTAATTCTGTTCCTGCAGTTTTAGCAAAAATATTTTTGTTTAAACTATAAACTCTGAAAAAAGGAATAAACTTGAAAAGATTTAGTGTCCTGAAGCATAAATATTAGCAATCACTGTAGAAGCAGTGCATCACTTTGAGCTGTCTATGTTAATTCTGCCTTCATATTACCCGGCTCAGCAATTATTCCAAATCAGGTCCCAAAGTGACACTATTAGCAATCCCAGTTAAAATAGATCAGTGAACTGAAAAGGTAGATATTCTTAATTCTTGCAAAACAATTGTAAAAGCTTGTCCAGATGTTTTTTTCTCATCAGACCTCAAAGCAACCATAGCAAATTTCATGTAGGTAGATATTTATTTGTTCAATATGCAGGGTTATTTCTTGGGAGTTGGCAAGGCCAGCATTTGTTGCCCAAACCTGGATTGAATTGAATGGCTTGCTGGGCCATTTAAGAGCGTCTCCAGTCACACGTAGACCAGATCAGGTAAGGATGGCAGATTTCATTCTCTGAAGGACAGTAGTGAACCAGATGAGCTCGTTACCTGGATTTCCAGTCCTGCTGAAAATCAATGGCTTGTGCTTGCATGGTGAACATTCGAGAGATCCTCTTAGCATGCTGTGGGGTGGGGAGGTAGGTGTAATGGTGAGGGATTGTGACTGGGATGGGTGAGTGTGAGAAACAGTGGATTACTCTGATTTGTGGAAGGTTTTTGCCCAAGATCCAGTAATCTTAGCTCAGTCTTTAATCCATGATGTTGAGTGCTTTCTCCAACAGGTCAGTCATTGGCCTCAGCAGCCATCAGCCTTGAGATGCTGGTATGGAGCTGAGAAAGAGTAAGGCCCTCAGATGGTCCATCACCACCCCATCCTTCTGCTTTGCATTTTCCATCAACTCAATATTGTGGGTATGCGTGCACTGGCTATAATGGTAACACCAACCGCTTCAAGCACTGCACAAATGATGGACCAGCTGTCAGAGATAGCCCCTCCCATAGCTCTTGGTGTGGAGACCAGGAAAATGCTGAGCTCCAGACTTGCTGACCACAAGGGGGTAGTTGCTGGATGTCCAGCATGAAACACATGAGGATCTGGCAGTGATTCCAAAGTGTGGGTGTGCCATGACAAGGATAGAAAAGGGGGTACATCTAGACCACGAACATTGTAATCCCACTTCCATTTGCATGCATAGATTCCTTGAAAGATTGGTGATGCTCAGAGAGAGCCAGAACAGCAGAACATTCAGAGAATGACACCAGGAAGTGTTGGTCTGGCAACATTTGCCGAAAATGCAAGAAGTTAATGTTGAGATGAATGCACCTCTTCTTCTGAACATTCAGGGAACGCTAGGTATATACAGACCTGAAAACCCTCACACTGTCAGGGATCAAGCAGACAGTGCCAGTACAAAGAGAGGAAGGAGCTGTTTGAATTCCCCACCAGGTCAGTTTCTATCTCAAATAAGCAGGGAGGTAGAATTGGACTGCCTGTTGCTGGGTAAGCGACAGCTACCTGTAACTGGGGGCTCCTTTCAGGGCATTTCTAATGTCCTCAGCGCCTTCTCCATCCCTGCACCCTGTGCCAGTGATATCAGCATCTCAGGATGTCACATCAGCAGAAGAGACTGCTGCAACCAGGCAGGAATCATAGAATCAGAATCCCTACAGTGAAGGAGGCAGCCTTTCAGCCCATTAAGCCTGCACTGACTCTGAAACAGCATCATACCAGGCCTGTCCCCTGGCTTATCCTTGTAATCCCATGTATTTACCCTGCTAATCCCCCACAACTTGCACATCCTTGATAATAAAGGGGCAATTTAACATGGCCAATTCACCTAACTTGCACATCTTTAGAGTGTGGGAGGAAATTGGATCATCCAGAAAAAAAACACTCCTCACAATGTTAGGGAATTCACAGCCAATGGGGCATCAAGATCAGTGAAGTGAAGGGGGGAGAACCATGATGCAAGACATGGAAACAAATGAAGGAAATCACCATAGACACATGGGTCAGCAGGGATGCTCTTTCCATGTGTTCAGCTGACACCCACTCCGCTGGCTTTCATGTTATAGAACATGAACATTACAGCACAAACAGGCCCTTCACCCCACTAGTTGCACCAATCACTTCTATACCTACGAAGCCATAGACCTATCTATAACCCCCAATCCCATTAGATCCCATATACTCATCCAGAAGTCTTTTAAAAGACCCCAGTGAGTTTGCCTCCACCACCACCAATGGCAGCCGATTCCATTCACTCAGCACTGAGTGAAAAACTTACTCTTAACTTCTCCTCTGTACTTGCTTCCCTGCACCTTAAATCTGTGTCCTCTCGTAGCGATCATTTCAGCCCTGGGAAATAGCCTCAGAATCCACCCTATCTATTCCTCTCAACATCTTATAAACCTCTATCAGGTCACCTCTCAACCTTCGTCTCTCCAGGGAGAAGAGTCCCAGCTCCCTCAACCTATCTTCATAAGGCGTGCCTCCCAATCCAGGCAACATCCTTGTAAATCTCCTCTGCACCCTTTCAATAGTTTCCACGTCCTTCCTATAGTGAGGTGACCAGAACTGCGCACAGTACTCCAAGTGGGGTCTGACAAGGGTCTTATATGCAGCTTACTTGTCTTGATCCTCATGTTCCTCATCAGATTTATCATTGTATTTTTTGTCTGAGGATGCTTGCTGGTCTACAGTATCCTTATCTGCCAATACCTCATCCCTCTGCAGGGATGTGAAGCATGCAGAAAACTACCACAATCAGGAAGACTTGAGCTGGCTCATTCTGCAGGCAGCCAACAGATCATTTTCAAAAGATAATGGTCTTCTCCGTAGTGGGCTTGGTGGGTGTATTTTTCACACCGTGTCTTGTCTCTGCACCAGAAAGGGAATGCCTGGACCATCTCTATGAGAAAGCCTTCAACTTCAGCTCATGTGTCCCAGTGGGTCTATTGGCTGGCCCTTTCTTTGGACTCTTCTTTTGGATGGTGACCACAAAAACAGCCTGTTAATTGGCTGCCTCTCTTGCAGTCATGCAGGTAGGTGTGCCAATAATGGGGTCATGACCTGGAAATGGTCTCAACAACAATAAACTTTATAAGTCCAAAGGATTCTGACCATGGAGGGGATTTAACAGCCTGCACTGAAACATCTGGAACATCAGCTGCCTGTAGACAGGTGAGCTAAATGTTTCATGATCGAAATGGAGCCAGACTGGCTTACTTCAAATCTCATGTTATTTTTAATTTGGATCACTTAATCCCAAATTTTAAATTGAGAAAAACATTGACTTATGCAACTTCCCAAGATTTAAAATACAGCCCAGAAGTGTCCAGCTTGGTAAGCTAGCAGAAAGGGCCCAAAGCAGAAGCTTAAAGCTTTGGGGCTGGGGGTGTGGGGCAGTGGAGTTGCTAATACTTAATGTATGCAAGCACATATTGACTTAAAATAGGCAACCACTTCAATAATGGTTCACAAGTGTTAGTGTAATGGCAGATGGTTGATTCAAATTTTCCCAATAGAGGTGGCAGTCTGGGATAAGTGGGGAGTGGCAAATGTACTGGAAACATTAGGAGAAATTATTATTTCATGGGGAGTTATTAGAATATGGAATGTACCAGTGGTTACACTAGGTTAATATTTAAGAAGTGATTAATTTCATAGAGGAATATATTAAGGAGCACAGGGCAAATGAGCTTAAAATCAACTCCAAAATGCAGCCAGTGCTGGCTCTGAAATTGCCTTTGGTACTGGCATGAGACCAATTAGCTGAATGGCCTCATTCTGTGCTGAAACATCTGGAATTTTACACAATACTGACACTAATGTTTGCTCAACTACCCAGAGTATTTTTTTTTTAAATAACCACCGCCAGCACTATATTTCAAAGATGAAACTGCTTTTGGAATATCTGATGCTATTTTCATAGCCTGAATACTCCTGAAGAGTTAAATGTGTCGGAAAGTTCTGATGTTAATAATAAGAAGGTTGCTTACTGATATGCAATTAATTCACCTGTGAACTGGAGGGGGTTTCACTCGTCACGCAAATGGTATGCTGGCAACATTTACTTGCCATGTCAGCTCTGACCTTTATATTCTTTGTAGAGTACAGTCAGTGATAGAATGAAATCAAGATACGTTCTAAGACAAATCTTTATAAGAATTGGGATGGGCGCTGCAAAAGAACACATTCATATGGAAATAAAGAAGATATAGTTCCCTCTGCACTTATGCCATGTTCAAATCATATTCTTCACATTTAAACATTAACAGCAAATAAAGAAATGCATTTGTGTTTGGTTAGGCAAAGAGATCGACTGTGTACTGTTCATAAATGTGTAGTTTAGAACAAGCTAAGAGTGGCATTGATATGTAAATAATGACCCAGATATTTTAGTCCCCAGACAGCCAGAGACAGAGTTACCAAGCATAATCCCCAAGGTTCTGTACAGGACGCTCAGGAGTCTCAATGTTCTGACTCTAAGAATTGCCAGGAAGTTTGGCCATCCAAAAGGCAGTTTCTTTGCTCCTCAAGTCTCCAATTCTAAATTAGAGTCAGAGACCTTGGACAGCTCCAACTTACATACCTGCAAATGTTAGGCAGAAGAAAGCCTCGTCTCAGACCTGGGTGACTATACAACCAAAGCCCACTCATCATCATTCACACTGACCACCCCCCCAACCTACTGTCTAACCCCGACACAAGTGCCACCCCGAACTGACTAAACCATTCCCAAATATCAGAATTCCCCAAAACACACAAATCCCTTGCACCGACCTGTCTAACACCTGATCCAACCATAACCCCTTATCCTACCTACCCCCTTACCTTACCACCCTACCCATGGCTCACCTCACTCATCTGGCACCCTACACACCGTACTTTCATTTCCATCCCACCATGTTAATTCTGATAAATGCATTTAATAGAATAATGAATCCAAGAGAGTCTTCATCTTATTTCGGGTTTATTTCAGGTCTGCTGAGAACAGCATATTTCAGCATGGTATTCAACTCTAATACATCATAGTACACATCTGGTCCAGTTGACCAGTTTAATTGCCCTTCCCATCCTTGCCCCCAACAGATATTATCCAGCTGCATTAAGAGAATGCCCACTTCTGTCTTTCATAGGTACACATAAAAGATTGTGGATCCCACTCCAAAGATGTGCAGGTTAGGTTGATTGGCCATGATAAATTGCACCTAAATGTCAGGGGGACTAAGCGAGTAAAATGTGGGACTATGGGGATAGGACAGGAACTATATGGGATTGTTGTCAGTGCAATCTCAGTGGGCCAAATAGCTTCCTACTGCAAAGTAGATTCTATAATCCTATGATCCACTTTTAATTGAACACAACCAACCTTTAATTAGGATAGACCCAACTGAAAAATACACTAAACGTTGGCAGCATCATTTAGTCTGTAAACAAACTTGTTCAACCTTCATAATTTCCCCTCTACATCTATGACTTTTTTGGCAGGCTTTAAAAATTCTTATCTTTGAAATGCTCACCTTGCAAAAATTGCTGCTTTGACATC
Organism: Carcharhinus amblyrhynchos; assembly: GCF_965287045.1. NCBI lineage: Eukaryota > Metazoa > Chordata > Chondrichthyes > Carcharhiniformes > Carcharhinidae > Carcharhinus > Carcharhinus amblyrhynchos. The sequence continues at coordinate 62,084,065 of NC_137330.1, forward strand.
AATAGATTTACATTCCCAAGAGTATGTGACTAGAAGAGCTAGAAAAATCCTCAGACTTACTTTTCATGCTGTTGGTGAGACTGCTCTAATGTTCCGGTTGCCTAGTTGTTCTTTTATTTCTAGAGTCACCAGACCAGCTTTGACTTTCTGTCCAGTTGGGAAGTACTTTCTCTGTACATATTTGTCTACGGGACAATGCTGAATGTCCTTTCTCTACACCTGAGTGTAGAAGCCAACCTCATTCCAACTGTCAAATTCTTTGTTTTGCCTCCTTTATTAATTTGCCATCTGACTTGTTAGTAGCCACTAAAACCCGTCATAGGTACTTGTACTTTTTGTGCCACTCCTCACCTGTTCTGTGACCCTTGCTCTAGTTAAACTGCATTCTCTATTGGATTCCCCCATTTCTTTCTGGACTGCTATTACCTGACTTGTCCCTCCTGCAGTTCGACTTTCAGAATTTCTGGATCTCTTCCTTGCATTGTGCTTACCATCAAACACAGTGAATTTGCACTTTGTTTTTTGGCATCCCGCATTTCCATTTCTTTCTGCCAATCCACAGACCTGATATTCTGCTCCTTATCTTGTACATGCAGTCAGTTTTTGGTCTTTCCTGATCTTCTGACTATAGTGGCTTCTCTCCACTCACTGGCCCCTTCCAACATATATGTCATCCTATCTCCAATTCTTGGTAGTTGATCTGTGAATTTTCTTTTAATTCTTTCATGAGATATGGGATTGCTGGCTGGACCAGTACTTATTGCTCATCCCTGAGGGCATTTAAAAGTTAACCATATGGTTGAGAGTCTGGGTAATGACTCCAGACAAGGCAAGGATGACAGATTTCCTTCCCTAAAAGGACATTAGTGAACCAGATGGGCTTTTACAGCTATTGACAATGATTTCATGATCATTCATAGTCAACAAGTCTAGTGATAATTCCATTATGCCACTGCACCAACATCACCCCCCAATCCCCTATCTACCTATCCCCCCACCCTCCCCCCAAAATCCTGTACCTACCCAACCACCCCGCCAATTATTGGAAGATGTGGTATACATATGTGAAAAGCACCGTCTACCTGTTCTGTTCAGAATCTGTTAAAAGTGTAGTTAACGGCAATTCACCTTGAAGAATGCACTGTAACAGTCTGATTCACATGTACAATCAGCTTTTCCATCACTGTCTATTACTTTGATTCCACTCTTTCCACCCTTCTGTGTAATAAATCATGTCTCCTTGTCTAAACTGTACTCCCATTATCATGCTGTAAGGCTTGTGAAATTTTCTCCTGAAACCTTCCATACACCAACTTGTACAGAATATACTCCCAACCCAAAGAGTTCTTTGCATGTACTGCTCTGTCAGCACCAATTGCAATTTACATTCTGGTTGATCAGTCAATATTTTATTTAACATGACCTCCTTCACTAAAGGAATTTTTCTTGCACAGATCATTACTGAATGGGCTCTCAGCTGCAGTGTGTGCAATTCCTTTATGATAGTCACCATCATCATTCTTAGCTCAGAAGAATCTTCATGGATTATTTCAAAACCACAATTTTTTCACTGTGTTTCATTATGGGATGATACTTCAAATCACACCATTCTCTCTGTATTTTTGGGTTTAAAAACCTCTGTCTGTCCCAGATGCATTTTTCATCTCAACTCTAATTGGCTGAAGGTACAATTATTTTCAGATTATCTGTCAGTAACCCAGTCTTTGTACTACAATCTGTATTTAATATTTGGTCAATCTCAAAATGCTGCCACTACAGAATCATCAATCCTTTATGTCATGGCACAGTTTTTGTATTTGCTAAGAGACTGGCTGGGACTCACTGTTCTCCCAGAAATCTTTTGTTTCTGTGGCAGCTGTTTGGTCTAGGAGAGAGAGAATTTTCAATGGATTTGAACCCATGTCAATCTTGAAATTCTATTGCTGTTTTGTCTTTGACTGGTGCAGTCCCCATGGACTGCAGAGCCTTTTTCTGAACTGTATACTTCTACAATTTTATGATTCTATTTGAGAAACACAATCAGGCAACTTAAATGCCAATACAAGCTCCAAGATTTCAAGTTCAAATCTTTTCAGTCTCACATACTTAAATGATATATTCGTCCGTGGACTGACCATCTGTTTTCCTAAAATCCAAAGAGTAAGCATTCTTCATATGCTTCCAATGAAAAATTTTTTTTAAAGCTTATCCAAAAATTTGAACGATCAGTCCCTCTCCATTATCCACATCATCCACTTCCATTTCCAAAAATACTACAGCTAATCTTTTATTTTTCTAGTAATAATGAAACCAAATCCATAGCAAGGCAAAGTAGTAACCTGTGTCCACGTTTCCAATTTGTTTTCCATCACCAATACTGTTCTGACTCAGAAAATTAGAAGAATCAGTACATAGTTAGAGCTTGAGATTTTGAATCCTCCTTCCACAATTCTATAAATTAAATTCTCAGCAGTGTTTCTTTTCCCATCAGAGGGCAAAGACAAAAAAAACTCTATATAAAGCAACAAATCACCATAGCTTAAAGTTCAACTTTTGCTACCATGTTAGTTCAAATAAATGCATATTATCAAAGAATGAATCCAGTGCATATCTTTATCTTATTTCAGGATTATTTTTCAAATCTGAAACAAAAAGTTGTTAAATCTCAGCAGGTCTGACATCATCTGTGGAGAGAGGACAGAGTTAGAGGGTGGGATTTTCCAGCCGTGCTTACCTCAAAACCAGAAAATCCTGCCCAAGGTCAACAGACCTTTCCACGGTCTGCCCCTCGCTCACTACAATTCCCATGGCAGGCAGGGCAGGAAAATTTGTTCAAATGTTGCATGTCTGGATGACTCTGTTTTCTCTCCACAAATGCTTTCAGACTTGCTGAGAATTTCCACCATTTTCTGTTTTTGTTTCAAATTCTAGAACAGTAATTTACTTTTATTTTCAGGTCTGCTGAATAGAGAAGCAAACTCTCCCAGCTCATTCCATTCCAACACACCAGGCAGCCACTGCTGACTGATTCTTCCTTATATATAATTGAGTATTGTCAACAAATCAACATCCAGCATCTGTTCACCTTGTTCCCTTCGAACAGGTGTTAGGTTTCTATTTAACCTATTAGATTCTATTAACCTATTGGTTTCTAACACCCTCCACATTCCCCATTCCAACTCCTCAACCACCCTACCACTCCCTTACCTACCCAATCAACTTACCTTACTCCCTCACTCACTTACCACACCCACCCTACTCAATTTCCTTCGCTTCATGGCTGTTTTGAAAGTTGTTTTAGGACATCACTTGTTACTTACCGGAATGCATTAGCTAGTGTGTAAAAAGAGGGCTGGGATTTTCCCAAAAATAAGCAGAGTGATGCAGCATGTGGGAAAAAAGGGTGAGGAGGCTGTCAGCCCTCAAAGCATTTTTCCCACTGTATCATGTAACAGACCCAACAATCAATACCCTGGCACTACTCTAGCAGTGTCAGCAGGGCAATGTTAGGGGCAGTGATGAGGGGCAGAGCCCAGGATGTGTCCTCACATAACCCTCTTGTCCCCCAAGTGATGCACTCACCTGAACTCCTGTTGCAGGTTCCGCTGGCCAGGTGCACACTCTGGAAGACCCATCATGATTCAGCTTGATGTGAGAATGGACAATAACGATGCTTAAATTTATTCTAATGAGGAACTTGACATTGAATGTTGGAATTCCCATTATGTCATCAGCAGAGGTGGGGACAATCGCTATGGGAAATCCCACTGGCACAAACAATGTTTGGGATTCTCGTAGAATTTTCCAAACCTGCTGCTGAAAGCAGAACTGTGATATCTGCACAGATTTTCTGTGCTGCTCTCTCTGGTGCTTCCAACACTGAGTTAGATATGGAGGATCTTCCAGCAGAAGATCACTCAGAAAAATCAAATAAAAGGCAAGTATGAATTTTTTGATCGGACTCAGAAATACGTGGGGGCGATTCTCCCATTGTGACCCACAAATTTTCTGGCGGTCAGGAGAATCGCATGTTGGTCATTTCATGGGATTTGTGCGTGCGTTCCTGATGCTTGCGCGTTTCCCAGAGCCAGGGAACAGTCGCAATTGGGACCACGCTGGAAACCGGCGGGAAGAGAGATAAGTTATTTGAATCTGTTTTTAATGTATTTGAAATATAGTTTACATCTGATTATCGGGCCTAGCACGGAACTTGCCAGGCACGATCGAATCTCTACCCTGCCAGAAGTACTTCACTCCAGTGGGATTTAGAGTAGCTCCCCACATTTGGAGAACTAGACCTTGCCAGAATGAAGAGAGTGGAAATCAGGACCCCCTAGGGGTCGGGTGGCAAGGGGGTCTACTTCACCTGGGCATAGGCACCCTAGCAGTGCCAGCCTGTGCTCCTGGCACTGCCCATGCCCAGGAGGCATCTTGGCACTGCCCACCAAAGCAGCGGGGCCTATTGCGTGCAAGATCTAGGGATGATTGGTGGGGTTGAGGAGTCGCGCTGCCACTCTACATGGGGATCAGCCTGGGCTGGAGGGAGGCTAGCAATTGGGGTAGGATACAGGGGTGGTGGTCTGCCGGGGAGGGCCTGCCTCCCGGTGGGGGTGGGGGGTGGGGTGGAGTCAGTGGGGACAAGGTTCTGCCAGGGTGAGGGATTGGCCTCTGCTGGGTACACGGGACGGGGCTGGACATCGGGACATTCCAGGATGGGATGCAGATCAAGGCTGGCTCAGGAATCGCCACGCGGGCCATGATCAGGCCGTGGGTGGGGGGTGGGGGGTTGCTGGAGGGGCAGCACTGTGGGTGTCCCGGACTGGCCAGCTCAATTGCTGGCCAGCAAACGAGGAGACTGACAGATCGGGGCCACTGCACACGCGCAGACTTCTGGAACTGTCAGACTCCGGGTGAATAGGCTCCCCCACCCCAGGTTTTTAACGGTATTCACAATTGTGACTTCTGCAGTGCACATAGTGGGGAGATTCAGGTCGAAAGTTGCACTGAAAAAAAAAGTCATGATCTAGACCAATTTTCTTGACAGTTCAGCACTTTTGGGAGAATTGCCCCTAAAATTTCCAACCCTGATCAGAAGATCTGAGTGAAAGCTCTCACAACTCCAGGTTAAAGACCAATAGGTTTATTTGGAATCACAAGCTTTTGGAGCACTGCTCCATCATCAGGTGAGTGTATTTCACCTGATGAAGGAGCAGCGCTCTGAAAGCTCGTGCTACCAAATAAACTGTTGGACTTTAACCTGGTGTTGTGAGAGCTCTTACTGTGCCCACGCCAGTTCAATGCCAGCATCTCCATAGAAGATCCGAGCCATCGATTTCTTTCAGCAACACTGCTATAGAAAGCACAGAAATGGTATGTTATTATATTAAATATTTGAATTCAAAAATGCAATCAAGAACAACTGTATCTTTTTCCCAGAACAATCTCAGCATGAGAATTATCATTGCTCTTCACAAAGGTCAGACTATTTGCGACTGGTAGTCCATTTGAGATTCTACATGATCCTTTCACTCATTATCAGCATTTTTCAGCATCAGTTATAACAAACAATAGCAGGAAATAAAATTCACGCCATACAAATGCCAGACAATGACCATCTCTATTAAGAGAGAACAATAATATTCCATTCAATGGTATTTCCATCTCTGAATCATCACCATCAATGTGTGTTACCAAAACTCAACTGTGCTGTTCCTATAAATACTGTGGCTACAAGAATAGGTAAGGAGTTTGGAATTCTGCTGTGAGCTCCCCACTTCCTGACTCCCAAAGCTTGTCCATCATCTACATATTAGGAGTGTGATGGAATATGCTTCACTTGCCTGGATGCTAGCTCTTAAATCACTCAAGAAACTTGACACAATCTAGGATAAAGCCATCCACTTGACGTCCCACCCACCATCTTAAACATTCACTCCATCCACCACTAGTAACAACAGTGTGCACTCAATGAGACTCTTTGAACAACACCTTCTCCATTGAGACTGCAGCTCCAAAAGGAGGGACCTCAGTGGCTGGACACCCTTGAAGTGCACTGAGGTGTATTAGGGGAAGCCAGTTCCAGCAGCCTGCCCTGGCTTTCAGTTATCAAGATTGTAAAGCACTAGTGGTGCTGTTGAAGCTGGTTTGGAGGGGGGCAAGGGGGGTGGGGGGGGAGGTGGCTACCTTTCCCACTAATGGCAATATAATATGACAGTGGGAAAACATCAGGTTCCCCTCCTGACCCTTCTCTGACATTTTGTCAGTCACCGTGCCTCCAGCCAGTTCCTACAGGCCCTGTAAACTTCAACCCTGTGAGTCAACTAGTGTCAGTTTTCTAGTTTGGCATTTACAAATCTCCATTATATCTTACAACACAGAAGGAGATGATACAACTCATTGTGCCCATGCTAGCTCAATAAAAGAGCGATCTAAAGAATAGCATTTGCAATGGCCTGCAAATATTTCCTTTGAGTATATACAGTGACCAATTTCCTGTTGGAGCAGGATATTGTTTACTTTTAGTTTCAAATATCTTAAATGTAGTGAATTCATGCTTGTAGTGAAACATGATAGTCACCTTTTCTCATTTTTGAACTGTGTCTATTTGATGTAACTTATTCAGTAAAAAAACGTTATTAACTTAAAAGCTGCTGCTGATGTTATTGATGGTCGAATGCCTAACATTCATAGGATATTGCCCTAGGCACTATTTTAACGCAGATGATAACCTACTTTTAAAAGTAGGTTATTGTGCATGCTGCAACATCAGAAAGAGGAATGTCATACAAAGGAGGCTAGAAAGGCTTGCATTTAAATAGCACCTTTCATAATCTGATTGTCCCCAAGTATTTTACAGCCAAGAATTGCTTTTTGAAGTGTAATCATCGCTATGATGTGGCATTCAATTTGCAAGGTCCCAGAAACAGAAATGTACTTACAATTAGGTAATCTGTTTATGTTGATTGAGGAATAAATAAGTTATAGTTTTAAGTTTAAGAATTACCTTGTAAGGAAGGGTAAATACATAGTTCCATTAATGCTGGACAAAGGAGTTGTATGTGTGAGGTTTTAGTTTCAATTCAATTGTGCTTAGAGAGGTTACAGCAAGAAGAGTAAATAAGAGCTGGCGGAAGCACAAAGTTGTTGTTTAACAGCCAGGGGGCCTTTTAAAGCAGGAAAGTTTTAGTGTTTAGTTTTAGCTGAATTAATTTGCAGTTAGCAATAGGATGCCAGAGCGTTGACATCTCTCAACAGCAGAACAAGGCGGTTGCAAAGAGGCAGACTTCACAATGAACCAGAACCAGGAACCAGAAAGAAGCTGGAGCAGAAAGAACGTCTGAGGAAGACTGAAGTTAAGGACACAGAGTCCAAGGAGCTAAACAAGATACTGTTCAGGAGAATTCAAGGGGAAAGCAGATAAGTTATTCTGAGTTAAAGAAACAGCTGCAGTAACCAGAAAGCAGACGTCAGAGGTAAATCAAAATTTTGGTGCTATAGAAGGAGGTACAGAAACCCCAGGGATTTTGAAGACTATCAAAACCAAGTAGACTAATTTAGAATAGGGATCACTGTGATTCCTTATGGTATATAAGGCACACAAAGTGTTATAGAGAATTGTAGACTAAAAGTTTTGTAAATGTCTTGTAAGCTTTGGCCAAGATGCAGCTTTCTTCAAAGCATAACGAGAAATGAGCAAAACTAGACAGATACATTCTTTGGAAACAATAAGGTACAGAATATATTCTCTATTATCAATAGGAGACGCTGCAGCTGCAAGTTGCCAAAGTTTTAAAATGATTGGAGGCCTTTGCTTCTAGTTGCTCTGAACAGAAGTATTCAGCTTCTACTAATAAGGGGTAGCTAGCTGACAGAGGGAAATGACTCTCTCCATTCCCATGGTTTGCAGGTGGTGAGGGCAATCCTTGAACCGACTAGATTTGCAGAGGCAAGGCTACTAGGCAATGTTGGGTAAGAACTTCCGGGTCCAGTTGACTAACGAATGCCCAATTTTCCACACAGTGGAATGCTATTGGCCAAGATAAATAATGTGTTTAATGTAATTGGATGATCCAGTTGAATGACAGGTTTGTTTCTCCCGCCCAACATTTGAAAAATTATATCTAACTTACACATGTACTGTACTAGCAGAAAGAATGGAATCTTCCAGCTGTCTCTCTCCCAATGCGTAATGGTCAATAAAGAATGCCTTTAACTGCATACTGTCTTTTGTGAATCTTTATATTAGCTGAATTCAGTTCAATACATGGCACCAGAGGGAAACCCACAGAAAATCCCCTTATAGGTGCCATCTTAATACAGCCTGGGAATCAACAGTTAAAGTAATTATGAAGAGTTTGTGCAATAGTCAAGACCAAAAGTCCTGAAGGGGAAGTGTAAAACCTGAATGCTGGATTCCTTGTTAAAAATGGAGCAGAAGCCTCGTTTTCCAACAACCCAGACAGTTGGAAAGTCTGGGTTGGATTCATAATGGAAACTGCTGATGGAAAGCCTTATTGTGAAAAAAATTAAAACTTGTCTTTTCTGGAAGTAGAGTTTCGAAACTCTTATGTGACAATCATTTGGTAAGTTTTTGAGGAGAAATCCACAGACATTAATTTGGGTTCAGAGTGGAGTATATCTGACTGCAGTCAACCTGTATGTTTAAAAGAACTTTGTTACTGAGACCATTTTGGCCTAAGATAAACCTTGTAACTCATGTTAATCTTAAAAATCTATGTAAATTTTTGAAGCTAAGGGAGGAATAAAGGAGTTTTTAAAAATCATAATCAAAATTTTCAGTGTTTAGTAAGTATATTTTCTTGTTGTTAATATTAAGTAGCAGTCCTGAGACTCTGTTCCCCCATATTTGCAAAAAAAAATTAAAATGTTACAATCTTATGAGCTAGGGCTCTATTCTGTGATCTTGCGGTCCAGCTGTAACATCAACTGGGATCGCAACAAGGTAACTGCCCTAATTTTATTTTTTTTAAAGTTAAATTTTTTTAAGTTTTAAGTTTATATGTGTCACAAATAGGCTTACATTAACACTGCAATGAAGTTACTGTGAAAATCCTCTAGTCGCCATACTCCGGTGCCTGTTTGGGAACACTAAAGGAGAATTTTGAATGGCAAATGCATTTAACCAGCACTTCTTTTGGACTGTGGGAGGAAACTGGAGCACCCAGAGGAAACCCACACAGACAAAGGGAGAATGTGCGGACTCTGCATGGACAGTGACCCAAGCCGGGAATCGAACCTGAGTCCCTGATACTGTGAGGCATTTTACATATAACCATGGAATAATTTGCATCTAATTGTAAGAGCTATGGTCAACAGTCATTTCAGGCTTTTATTTTCTCTTTAAGTAGATACTGCAACTGGAATGTTCACTTGGCTATCCGGATTAAACAGTCCAAATCTGTCGTCTAATGGGAATAAAAATGTTGCTACAATTGAAACTCAAGTTGAATTTCAATAAGTAATTTCTCAGTTATTCAGATTTTTTTCATGGCATTTCAGCAGTTGCCATTTCTAATGATAGAAGTGTTTTTGAGTATTTTGAGTAGATGATATAAATAATAAATGCCGTCAATGTTAAGAATCTGTCAGTGGAATCCATCTTGCTTTTACTGTGTAGCAAATATGCTTGATGCCAGCTAGTATATGAAAGAACCAAACTATCTGCTCCAAATAATAATAATAACTTTAGGTAAAATGTACAGCCCAAAGTATTGCTCTTCATCTACCTAACAGTCTAGTATCTGTCCAAAGACCTTTGATTCCATACAAGGTAGGATTAGTTGTGACAATCTCTATTGCTGTACCTACCAATGTCGTAGGTGGAGGATTTAAAAGCATTTGCAAGGAATTTTATAAAATGCAAGTAGGAGGAATTTCAATTTTTTTCATGCTGTTTGGTAGATGCAGCTTTAGTAAAAAAGAAAGTTATTTGAATAGCAGTTCAAAAAATGCCACGGTTTTATAGAGATTGAATAATTCAAATTCTGTTTTCATCAGTTGGGATTCTAGAATTTTATCAGTGTTTTGATGACTGTGCTTTTGAGATCCTGTTCTTTTACGATTAGGATGATTGCTTTTGATTGATTAACTAAAATTTAATTTTCATTCAATATGACTCTGAAATTTTTGCCTGCCTTTTTGATAATCAAATTCCACCATTCTGTCTATTCACCAAGAAAAAATGCAAAACAATGGTCTCAGTTGTCATAAGTGTTTTGAGCCAACATATAGACCCCAAGTTTTTGATGTGGACTGGTTAAATTTTTGTTTCAAAGTTGAAGTTAAAGTTTATTTATTAGTCACAAGTAAGTCTTACATTGCCATTGCAATGAAATTGCAAAATTCCCCTAGTCGCTACACTCTGGCACCTGTTTGGGTCAATGCACCTAATCAGCGCTTCTTTTAGACTGTGGAAGGAAACTGGAGCACCCAGAGGAAACCCATGCAGACATGGGGAGAACATGCAAACTCCACACAGGCAGTGACCCAAGCTGGGAATCAAACGCAGGTCCTGGGCGCTATGAGACAGCAGTGCTAACCACTGTGCCACCGTGCCGCCCAAGGATACAAAGTTAGAGATTCAAGAACCCCCACTTACCAAAGAAATAAAGCCACAAGATCCCATGGGTTTTGAACAAACAAAATTAAACTTTACTATATAAGGTCAGAAAGATAAAACAATTAAAAGTGTTATACTCTAACATTCAGGGCTAATATGAGATAGATGTGAATTAACAGGCTAACTGTGTTTGAAAACACCATGCTGCATAATAAAAGTCTGATGCAACTAAGATTGTTTCCACAGATTTCTTAAAAATCCACCCAAATGTCTGTAAATATGGCGAGTTAACCAAACTCATTGGAAATCTGTCTCTCTCATGAGGGTTTCCATTCTTCTGCTTTGAAGATCTTTTCCTTATAATTAGCTCAGATAGTGACGGTAACTTAAAAGAGAGAATGCGTCAGTTGATTGCACTGTGCACTGTTCTTATCATTCTTTGAACTTTGAGTCCATTAAAATTTCCAAATGTAATTTCTAATTTGGTATGGTAATAAAAAAAAACAATCACCAAGGTTGCTAATATAGAAAGATGAATCAAAGGGTCATTTTCTGGACTCAAATTAAAACGGAAAATGCAGTATTACTATAGATATTTCAGCACTAATCCATTTATTGTGAATGACAAATTCACAATTTGTAGCAATGTTTCATATCTCTTTCAATGGGAGGTACCCCAAGATGTGGAGCCAAGCATAAATGCCTCTGAGCTATTCTGTATAACATGGAAACAATGGTGTCTGAAAGGAATGGCTTCTATCAGAAATAATGTGCAAATAAATTATGCGCTGTTGCTATGCTACCATGAGGTATGCTTCTGTGTTATTACATGAGCAGAACAAAGAGACTATTAAAATGAAATTAATTATAGTGCACTTGAACTAAGTCGCTAAACTGTCCCTATTTCTGTGCTATGAAGAACTAGAACAAAAACAAAGTAGGAGCAGGAGTAGGATATACAGCCTTTGAGCGTGCTCTGTCTTCAATGCAATCATGGTAGGCCTATGGCTTCAACTCCAATTTTCTGCCCACTCCCCATATCCCTTACTTCACTGAGATATCTAAAATTTGTCTACCTCAACTGTAAATATACTCAAAGATGGGGTATCCACAATCCTCTAGAGTAGATTCACAGTCCTTTTAGTGAAAGGTTTCTCTTCATCTCAGTCCCATATTCTAGATTCCCCAGCCAGTGGAAGCAATCTCTCAGTGTCATTATGCATTTTTAGCTGATAGCCCAGTAATCCATTAGACTACTGAAATTCCTTAGCCCTAGGGAAAACATGGCTTGATTGAAAAGTCTAGTTCACTGATCTCTGCTGTCAACTTCATAGTATTTGTTTACATAAACCTAAGAGATTTCAAATTTATGCAGTTTTTATTATTAATGATTTAAGGGGTCTGGATGTTTGACACATTTATTGCACTGCAGTGAAAGGGTTTTTTCAACATGGAAAGTAATGATTGAATGACTGTTTTTTAAAAGCTTATTTAAACAGAACCTATTGTCAATATAGGGCTAATTGGTTCTGTTCAATTTTTGGAGGGTAAATGGGCATGAAGGCACTAGAACTTGGCATGGGGTCATGAGGGGTCTTGGGGGTACAAAGCTTGTCATTAGCAGCATAAGGAAGATCCCTTCAACTCATCTTTTATATGGTCTCCTCATGAGGCATAAGCAATGGGTCATCAAAAACCTGGCCTGACTCTATGAAAATTGCAGAGAATTATGACATACCTATCCTTGCAATACATCTGGTCCAGTCAGGGGACTCAGATGCATAACCCAAAACAGCCTATATCCTTAAAAAGTAATTCCTGAAAATTGTAGTCTGGAAATGTAGTCAGGAATCCTGGAATTGGGACTTGCCCACCATTTTTATTGGGCTACTGGGTCAACCCAACTTGGTGAAAATGCAATTGATTGTCTTTGTCTTTGTGCTCAAACAATGATTTTCTAAATGCAATGTTAAAATTTCTCTAATAATGGATTCCAGTGTTTGCCTGATAACCAATTCCTAATTATGGAGTTTAATCCTGATAAATGTGAGGTGATGCATTTTGGCAGGAATAATGTAGGGGGGAGTTATATGATAAAGGGTAAGCCTATAAAGACTATAGAAACGCAGCGGGACCTGGGGGTGCAAGTGCACAAGTGTTTGAAGGTGGCAGTACAAGTGGAGAAGGTTGTGAAGAAAGCTTATGGTATGTTAGCCTTTATAGGAAGGGGTATAGAGTATAAGAGCTGGAGTCTAATGTTGTAATTGTATAGAACGTTGGTTAGGCGCATTTAGAGTACTGCATCCAGTTCTGGTCGCCTTACTACCGGAAGGGCGTGGAGACTCTGGAGAGAGTGCAGAGGAGGTTTACCAGGATGTTGTCTGGTATGGAAGGATTGGGTTATGAGGAAAGATTGAGCAAATTGGCGCTGTTTTCCCTTGAAAGACGGCGACTGAGGGGGGATCTAATAGAGGTATATAAGATTATGAAGGGTATAGATAGAGTAAACAGTGGTAAGCTATTTCCTATGTTAGGGACGCACTGTACGAGGGGCCACGGCTTAGGGTGAGGGGGGAGAGGTATAACGCAGATATTAGAGAGAGGTTTTTCACACAGAGGGTAGTGTGGGTGTGGAATGTTCTGCCAAGCAAGGTGGTGGAGGCAGGCACGCTGGATTTGTTTAAGAGTTACTTAGACAGGCACATGAGTGGGTTGGAGATGGGAGGATATAGGAGATTGTTTTAAATAAGGTTATTAGCATTGGACGTCCCTGGTAATGTATAAGGATGAGGAATGATACTAATGTTTTTCTCTTTTAATTCACAAGTTTTAAGTCGGTCCGCCTTGTTGTCCAATGAGGGGCATACACGCGATGGGTCGTACTAGGGCTGCTCTTGGATGTTCGAGAGTAGCCTAGGGTTCATGTCATTAGTGTGCGCTTAAACTGGACCAGATGCTGGGCAAGACGACAGCTCAATGACTATCACTGTTTGCTGTGCAGACACATGGATTTGGGCCAGTGTCTGTGGGAGTTTGCACATTCTCCCCGTGCTTGCGTGGGTTTTCTCCGGGTGCTCCGGTTTCCTCCCACACCCCAAAGATGTGCTATTTAGCTGATTGGAGGTAATAAATTATCCCTAAATTAGTCTCCCTCAATGTGGAATGCCATAATCATAGATAAGGGTCATGGGTGGAGGGGGGTTTGGTAATGTTAAAATGGCAGCGTGGGCTCGTTGGGCCGAAGGGCCTGTTTCCCAGGCTGTTTTTGTTCTTTGTTCTTTGTTCAAACTAGTCTTTGGATCCTTATTTACTCTCCCTCTTTCTTTTCTCTCCCTTTTCAATCTTTTGGGACCACTTTAGAATCTAGGGAAATTGAGAATATCATTAGCAGTGTTACAATAATGAGGTTTATGAAATTATTCATTTTGGGATTGAACCTTTTGGCGTTTAAGGTTACTATTGTTTTGGACTGTAATTTTAAATGCAGAATAGATGGAAAGTGTCTCATGACATGTGTTTTAGAACTTGTAGACATCAAAGATTATTGCAAAAATAAAAGCTCATGGTGTTGCGCTAAGAAATTAGCCTTGGACTGAAGATTGGCATGGTAGCTTTATTTGCAGATGACACAAAGAAAGATTGGAAAGTGTGTTGTAAAGAAGACATGTGTGGTGGGATTTTTCAACCCTACTATTCTGATCATAATATTGTGGGGCAAGAAATATGAGCAAGAGGCGAAAAATTGGGATTAAACCCAATGTCTTGTCTCTCGCAATATTGCTGGCACTGTTCAGCTGGCAAAATCAGCCTCGCGCCCGGGAAGGGTGCAAGGGTGATTAAATATTTCACACATCATCAACAAGATGTGGACGTAATTGTTTGGGCCCGCTTACCTTTCCCTCACTGGTAGAAGTCCCCACCGGCAAGGGTCACAGACAGTCCCCACCAGCAGTGACCAGATGTGATGGCCTTGTTGGTGGACAGGAGTAGTCATTTAGTACCCTGGCACTGCCCATTCGGCATATTGGCACTGTGCACCAGGTTCCTGATGGTGCCAAAAGGATGGGGCCTGACAGGGGACTGGATCTGATGGGGTAAAGCCTTGATGTGGAGATGCCAGCATTGGACTGGGGTAAACACAGTAAAAAGTCTGACGACACCAGGTCTAAGTCCAACCGACTTATTTGATAGTAAACTCACCTGATGAAGGGACTAACCCCGAAAGCTTGTGAGTTTACTATCAAATAAATCGGTTGGACTTAAACCTGGTGTTGTCAGACTTTTTCCGGGGTAAAGGCTGACAGGGTTAAGCAGGAGGGAAGGTCTGTAGGAGGGGAGGGAAGAGGGGAACTCTGCATCAGGGATGGGGACACAATCAGGGGTATGGGTTCCATGGCGGGGTAGTGACTGGGGGGATAGTGATTGGGTTGGGTTCCATGGAGGGGAGTGGCAGGGTCATGATGGGCGATGTCCATGCAGTGTTGGGGAGGGTTTGACAGATCTCCCAGTATATTGTGCATACTGTGTACGCAGTATACTGAAAGATCGGAGCACCTGCACAGTTGCGCCCCTAGCAATCTGTAGCCAACTTCTCAGTGTTAATAGGCTCCACTCTCTGCCCCTGCTGGTGAGAATCACTCTATTGAACAGAGTGTCATAAATTATCACCACTTACCTCACTGAAAAAATGGGTGAGAAAATCTTCTCGTTTGTTTGACACTTAGAATTTTTATGCGATAATTCTGCCAATGGGGTTGGCAGATGGATATGGATAGGTTGAGTCAATGGGCAAAAGTCTGGCACTTGGAGTATTACGTGTGAAAGTTTGAAGTTGTTCACTTTGGCAGGATGAATAAAAATAATGCAGTGTATTACTCAAACAGAGAATGACTGCAGAATTCAGAGGTGCAGAGGGATTTGGGTCTTCTCATGCATGAGTCCCAAAAAGCTAGTACGCAGGTAATCAAGAATGATAATGGAATTCTATCCTTAATTGCAAAAAGATTTGAACATTCATAATAAGGATGTCATGCTTCACTTATGTGGAGTTTTGGTGAAGCATTAGGGCAGCATGGTGGCACATTTATTAGCACTGCTGCCTCACAGCGCCAGGGGCCTGGTTCAATTCTGGTCTCTGGTCACTGTGTGTGTGGAGTTTTTACGTTCTCCCCATGTCTGCGTGGGTTTCCTCCGGGTGCTCTGTTTTCCTCCCACACTCAAAAGTTGTACGGGTGGGGTTGACTGGCCATGATAAATTGCCCCTTCTAGTCAGAAGAACTAGCAGGGTAAAGACATGGGGTCAACAGGATAGGACCTGGTCGGTGCAGACTCGATTGGCTGAATGGCCCCCTTCTGTACTGTAGGGATTCTATGAAAGGGAGTCTATGACCATATCTTGAATATTGCATGCAGTTTTTGTCTCCTTATTTAAGGAATTATTTAAATGCATAAAAGTTGGTTCAGATAAGATTTACTACATTGATACCTGGAATGAATGGTTTGTCTTTTGAGGATAGGTTGGAAAGGCTGGCTTTGTTTCCACTGGACTTTACAAGAGTGAGATATAATTTGATTGATACATATAAGATCCTGAACAATATTGACAAGATAAATGTTGAGCGAATTCAGAACAATGGGGACACTTTTTAAAAAATTAGGGATTGTCCTTATAGAACAGGAGATTTGTTTTCTCTCAAAGCGTTGTGTGACTTTGGAACTCTCTGCCTCGGAGGTGATGGAATTGGGATCACTGAAAATTTTAAGGTACATAGATTCAGGTTGGGCAAGGGAATCAAAGGTTATCTGGGGTAAATGGGGAATGTGGAACTCAACATAAATAGATCAACCTTGAACTTATTGAATGGCAGAGCAGGCTCAAGGGATGGAATGGATTATTTCTGCTCCTATTTCAAATGCTAATATTATGTTTGAATGTATCTGCCTGACAATAAATCTGGATGGTTAGATTAAAGGAAGACTCAAATTATTCTATTGAGATTAAAGTGCAAGCCATTTATGCTTGGAAACAATAAGCACAGTTTCTGAGTACAGCAGGAGTAGTCCCAACATGTACAAAACACCCAGAAAGGTGTTATAGATACCAGGCAGTAAACAATTGTGCTGTAAAATATCCATTTACTTCTAACATAAAATGAAGCTGGCATCAAGTATAATTAATTAGCATTTCTGCTTATTCATGTTTTTGTCTGCTACCTTGGGGAAAATAGTAGAGGAAGCCATTTTGTGATCAGGTTACAGGCTTCTCTATATATCCATAAATGTCACTGACAGATTCCAGTTTGCAGTTTTGCCTTGTGTGGTCTACAGCCACCTGAGAGGTTGCTAATCAAGAGATAGAAATAACCAGCCCTGAAGCTTAAGTGAGAAATACTGGGCTAACTGTTACCAAAAAAATGACAGTGTCGTTTCCAGTGATAAAACTGGTGTGTTTCTCTGCAGAGAGACAGGTCAGTTTTTTCCCCAGATCTGACAAAATAATACTTAAATATATCCAAATCATACATTCAAAGCACATTCACACCCATTATGGAATGGCATTTTTTTGTGTTCTCTTTCTTCTTACATACTTGTAAAAGCTCTTACAACTTATTTTATATTTCTGATTTGTTTTATTTTTATATTTTACTTTTTCCCTATTTATCAACTTTTTGTTCACCTTTTATTGGTTTATAAAACATTCCAAAACTGTTGGTTTACTATTATTCTTTGCAACATTGTAAGACTTTTATTTTAATATTTTACTATCTGAATAAAGGCATGGATAAATCTCTCTTGCTGAGTCTTTGCTTCCTAATTGAACGTACTTTGGTTGAACATGTTGAAATTGTGGCACAGTGGTTAGCACTGCTGCCTCATAGCGCGAGGGTCCCAGGTTCAATTCCTGGTGGGTTATTGTCTGTGTGAAATCTACCTGTTTTCCCTGTGTCTGTATAGGTTTCTGCTGGCTGCTCTGGTTTCCTCCCACAGTCTGAAAAATGTGTTGGTTAGATGCATTGCCATGCTAAATTCCCACTCAGTGTACCTGAACAGGCTTTGGAGCGTGGTGACTACGGGATTTTCACAGTAACCTCATTGCAGTGTTAATGTAAGCTAGTTGTGAATAATAAATAAACTTTGGGTGGCACGGTAGCACAGTGGTTAGCACTGCTGCTTCACAGCTCCCTATTCCAGAGAAAAGAAGCAAGGCTTCTTCAATCTTTTCTGATAGTTGCACCCTACTAGTTTGAATGTTGTTCTTGTATTTATTTTTTTGGGCCTTCTCCAGTACTACTACAACCTTTTTATTATGTATTTTCTCCACAGTCTCACTATCCTTTACTTATGTGGGAGCCTAAACTACACATTCCAATGACAAGAATGTCCTCCAGGAATCTTCTGACCAGAAACTTCAGCAATTACTACAAACCTTGGAACAGCGTTTCTACCAAGTTCTGCAACGTCATGACCATTAATCAGATAAACAGCCAACGAATTTGCAAGTACAATTGTAGATGCATCAATATTCCTTTCACATGTTAGTTCAGAAACTAGAGAAACTAGAAGCAGGAGTAGGCCATTCGGCCCTTCGAGGCTGCTCCACCATCATGGCTGATGATCAAATTCAATAAGCTGATGCCCCCTTCCCCCCATATCCATTAATCCCTTTAATCCCAAGAGCTATATCTAATTTCTTCTTGAAATCACACGACATTTTGGCTTTCTGTGATCGTGAATTCCATGCGTTCATCACCCTCTGGGTGAAGAGATTTCTCCTTGCCCCAGTCCCAAAAGGTTTACTCCTTATCCTCAAACTATGACCACTAGTTCTGGACACCCTCACCAACAAGGTTCTTTCTGAATCTACCCTATCTAACCCTGTTATAATTTTATACATTCCTATGAGATCCCCTCTCACTCTTCTAAACTCCAGTGAATATAATCCTAACCAGTTGGAGCACATTAACTGGTGTCAATCACAAGGATCCATTTCCACAGATGTTGGTGGTAATTCTGCCAGCCCTCTGTGTTACTCTAGCAGCACAGCAGGTTGGGAGACATCAATGGAGCCATTTCACAGGCTTCCCATTGGATACCACAGCCTCCAAGCATCTCCCAACTGAAGATTTCCAGCGTCATCAGCTCTGCACCGGAAATCAGTGCAGAGCTGATTACAATATGGATTAAAATCTCTGAACCTGTGCGTGTTTCCTCCCCCACCAGGAGCCGTTCATGCCAGCGGGGTTTACAACTGCTGCCTACCAATGGAGAACAGGCGACTCATCCTGCTGGAGGGAACATATACCATTGAGGCCCACCCAGGAGTTCAGGGCAAGGGAAAGTGGCCCTTGGGAAATGCCAGCTTGGCAATGCTAGCCTGGGACCCTGGTATTGCCCAAGGGGTACTTTGGCATTGCCCACCAGGCCATGCCAAGGAGGCAATGCCAGGGGGTGGAGCGTATTGGGTGGGCAATCGGTGGGGATGGGGGGTCCCGCTGCCACGCTGCATTGGGAACCATGGCAAAGGGAGGGATGAGGTGATGGGGGCTGGCTATCCAGGTGGGAGGGATCCATGGGGCTGTCAGGGTGGGGGGTTTGGGCCATCAAGGCTGACCAGGTGGGGGTGGAGGGGTCAGGAAGACCGGGGCTGGCTAGGGGGAGGGACATCAAGGCCTACCTGGGAGGCCATTGATAGGGGGGTTGCGGGGCTGGCGAGCAATTTGGCTGGCTAGCGATCAGGAGGCTGGCAATGTGGGGCCACTCTGCATGCACCGATTGCTGTGCTATGCTGTCAGCCTTTCAGGTGGGAATAGGCCCCATGCAGATTTGCAGAGAGAATCCCGCTAAGACACTCTGTGATGCAAGAAGTGTCAGAGATTCACTCTGGAAATCACAATGAAAAACCAGTGGGAATTACTCCCATTTTGCTGCAAATTGGGGACTTACTTTTTTTTGGGAGAATCCCAGCCACTCCCTGCTTGTCCCCTGCAACTATAGTAGAATGGAAAGGCAGGAAAAGATGACAGAACCACTCCTGAAATGCAGCTGCCCAGTGGTTCTGTTTACAATAGAATATTTCCAATTATGAGGGATGATCTGTAAGTTTTATCAAGGCTTCAGCTTCATAAGTTCTTCATTCGGACCTATTGCACTCAACTTAACAACATCTTGTAAATTGTTTCCTTTCCTGAAGGAAGAAATAAAGATATTGAACACCTCAGCATCAACATTTTTTATATTACTCAAGATAAAAAGGGACATCCACCTTTTCACCAATATGGTCTTCATGCCACACAATGCTGAGGCCTTTTATCGCTATTGTATCAATAAACCTGTTGCCTTGGAAGTAACCTCAGCAATAAAAGCCACCAGGAAGGAATACCAGCAACAAAGCCTCCTAGATATTTTCTAACCATAGACTTTTAACAACAGTATTTCAGGTGAATGTGCAAACTGTTTGTCACCATGGTAGTGCAAGGTTAGTATCATGCCACTAAAAATTGTCTGTATACTCAAAAAGGAAGATACTTGTCTAAAAAAGAAAATAATCATAGTTACTTTAGATTCACGAGGATGCTGTCTGGGGTTGACATTTAAGTTATGAAGAGAGGTTGGATAGACTTGGGTTGTTTTCACTGGAGCAGAGAAGACTGAGGGGTGACCTGGTCGAGGTGTACAAGATGGACAGAGTGGATAAGGAGCAGCTGTTCCCCGTAGTTAAAGGGTCAGTCATGAGGGCACGCAAGGTTCAAGATGAGAGGCAATGTGAGGAAAAGCTCTTTTACCCAACGGTAATGGTCTGGAATGCACTGCCTGGGAGGGTGGTAGAGGTGGGTTGCCTCACAACCTTTAAAAAGTACCTGGGAAAGCACTTGGCACATATAACATTCAAGGCTACGGGCCAAGTGCTGGTAAATGAGATTAAATGGGAGGTTATTTTATTTGGCCTTGGAGGGAGTGCAGAGGAGGTTTACTAGGCTGATGCCGGAGTTGAGGGGGTTGAGCTATGAGGAGAGGCTGAATAAATTAGGCTTGTACACGTTAGAGTTTAGAAGAATGAGGGGAGATCTCATTGAGACGTATAAGATGATGAATGGGATGGATAGGATAGAGGTGGAGAGACTCTCCCCGCTCAGAAAGGATAGTAGGACTAGGGGGCACAGCCTCAAGATAAAGGGGGGGGGCGGTTTAGAACGGAGTTGAGGAGGAACTTCTTCACTCAAAGGGTGGTGAATCTCTGGAATTCTCTGCCCGTTGAAGTGGTGGAGGCTACCTCGCTAAATATTTTTAAGACGCGGGTTGATGGGTTTTTGATAAGAGAGGGGATTAAGGGTTATGGGGAGAGGGTGGGAATGTGGAACTGAGCCAAGACAGATCAGCCATGATCTTATTGAATGGCGGGGCAGGCTCGAAGGGCTAGTTGGCCTACTCCTGCTCCTATTTCTTATGTTCTTATGTTCTTATTAGGTGTTTTACACATGTTGGTGCAGACTTGATGGGCCAAAGGGTCTCTTCTTCACTATACAATTTTATAAACTAGTTTCAATGTTGGTAGTCCAGAAATGATAGTTGCGCCCTCCTAGTTTTGATATGATTATTTATTTACTTTTTTGGACCTTCTCCACAACCTTTCTCCTACTACAACCTTATTATTATTATTATCTTCCCCATTGTTTCACTATCCTTTATTTATGTCGAGACCCAAACTAAACATTGCTATGACAAGAATGTCCTCAAGGAATCTTTCAACCAGCAATTGTGATTGTAAAATAAATCATTAGTTTTTTCCAAGTAATGATAGGTGGGTTATGTTTACAGTGAGCAGTTTAAAGCATGCATAGTACCTATGGTGGAAGCTTCTAAAATAGAAGCTCTTGCCCTTGAGTGAAAAATACACATCAGCCACGGCGCAGTTTCCGAACTTAATGCTTCCTATAGCCACATTTTTGTCAATGTTTCCATGACAATATTGTCTGCTGTGGATTAACACTGCCTTATTGACTGCCCATGAAGAAGCAATGATGTTGGTTTTTGATTTTAATTGGGTAGATGTATGTATTACTTTGGGCTCATTGGAAAGAATATGAAGTGGAAAAGACTCCATGCAAAGACACAGCATGACAATGAAGCTCTAATGAAGTGTACAAACTCTGATGTTCTTTAGAACTCTGAAGAAGATAAAACTACCTTGCTTCAGATTAATTAATAAATGCATAAGAGCTAAATTTATAGCAGCCATTTATTGTTTTAATGGCCTATCTCTTGAGAATTACAGATTATTTTGAAGTCAGGTGTTTCTGGTTCTTCAGACCCCTGAGTTCTGAAGTAGCTGAGTTATACAGAGGATTGCACAAAATTGATTACTACAAATTCATCATGCATGTGCTTACATAGTATAATTAAAAATAGTGGGCCAAATTTCCCCAAAAAAACCTACGTGTCATAATGGCAAGAAAACCGGAGAAGATCTGTGTAATCTGGGCCACAATTATCCCACACTTAATGCCCTGAAAGAACCTTCATGTAAAACAAGCTAGTATGGAGTCCCCAGTCGTATGCCTTACCCAAACTGCCTCACCGCTATGCACTGCTAACACAGGGGTGCTGCATCTAAACACTCCCTCTGCACTCACAGCCAGTCACACAGGCCTGGCAGAGATGCTGCCATCCTCCTGATGTTTCATGGAGGGAGATCTAAGACAGCCACTGGGTACCATGGAGGAGAGGCGGGCCATCTTGTATCCCCGAGAGGGCAAACGACCAGAGAGCAAGCACTCGTTACGGCCTGGGATGTGGTGGCCTCAGCAGTCAGTGTTGTGATCTGACACTGAGGACTGGTGCGCCGAAGATGGACAACCTCATTCAGGCTGCAAGGGTGAGTGTCCATCTGTCACATCCTGGCATCAGTCCTGTCTGTCACACCTGGAATGTCTACAGCAATCCATTCCCTGACACCCCGTTATCCAGCATCCAACCCCCCAGCATCATCCCCAAATCCCTCTGGCATCCTCTCATCACAACCCCTGCCTGTCGAAGCATGGAGAACCAACATACACTGCCTGTACCCCCCACACCTCCGGACTTGCCAGCTATCAGATTTTCAATCATCCCCTTTTGTTACTGTAGGGATCATAAGACAATGGAATCCCCACAGTGCAGAAGGAGGCCATTTGGCTCATCAATCTGCACCAACCACAATTCACCCAGGCCCTATTCCTGTAATCTCACATATTTACCCTGTTAATCTCCTGACATTAGGATCAATTTAGCATAGCCAATAAACCTAACCCGCACATCTTTGGAAAAGATGGTCCATAATAGAAGGGAGCGGAAGAAGATAGACAGGGGATTTCCCAAGTTGTGGCTCCTGATCCCCTTTGAGGACCGAGCGATGCAGCTCTCAGGTGACACACTCGAGTGAGCTGTGAGTGCCTGTGAGGTCAGCCTTGCCACAGAAGTGAAGATGCAAAGAACGTTCATCCATATGACCAGTAGGTCTCAAACTGTCCAGACACATGTCCCTCCTTTGTCTGTTCCCCTCTCCCTGCGACCCCTGGCAGCTTCTCGGAGGAAAGCTCCAAGGAAACCATTGGCCAGCCATCACAGGTATAAACCACATCATCCACCAGTGCAGGAATACACACCTTGGTGGGTGGAATTAGCAGACAGGCTTCAGGATCATTGTGAGAATTACACAGCTGCTGATGCACATCAGATGGAGGTGGGAGCATTCAAGAGATCTGGAAGACGAGGCCTGCTAGATCCCATGAAACAGCTGTCCTCTAGCTAGAGGCCGAACTGCTGGAAAAAGTTCTCCCAAAGCTGCTGGAGTTGCGGAGGCAGAACCAAGGATTGCAGGAGGGGGTGTCAGCATCACTTCAGCAATTGCAAAGTTGCTTGGAGAAGTTCCATGCCTCTAAGTGCAAGAGATGGTGCTGGCATTGCATAGCGCACAGGCCAACATTACAAGGGTGTAGACCACAGTGCAAAGCCTGGGGCAAGAAATGGGTGCCCCTTTCTGAGCATGATCTGGTTTGCATCATTAGACAAGGACAGGGGTGATTGTGAACCATTTCCTGCCGGGTGCAGAACCGATTTTTAGGTCTGCATACTATTTTCCGGGATCAGCACAATTTGCGCCACGTGCAGTGAGGTTGGAAAATTGCCCCCATTATATAGGACTTGCATCTGTATTATTCCTCCACTCAGATACTCCATTGCTTCATTTTAATTTATTAAGATTAAGTTCTACATAAGTAAAGACGTAACAATTTTCATAACAGAAGAGGTTGGGAATTGATATTTTAGATGGTGGCTAGACCACGACTAGAAACCACCAATTGATCCCGGGGGATGTAACCTGTCAGCACTTAAATGGTTCATTTTTCCTGAACCCACCTTTTCCTGGCACATAATCCATTGCATGGATTTCTTGCAGACATACGAATTTCATTTTCTTCTATTGACTTTTAGAGGTCTTAAATTTCAGCCCTCGTAAATTTGAAGCTGAATCAGAAAATCTAAGCCAATTCGTGGAAGATAGAGTGAGCAATTACCCAAACTGACAATAAAATCCTGATGCATTCTCCTTTACTAGTAGGGCAGGGAAAACTAGAGCATATTCACTGTTACACCTCCAGCAATGACAATAGACAACTTTAATTATGCTGCCTGTACGTTGCCACTGACCTGTAATGGATTTGCATCCACTTGGTTACATTACTAGAGAGCAAGATACATTGAGATCGTGTGTGTCTGTCTCGCTACCTCATTTCTTTCTGTTAAGACACTACTTGAAACATACCTCTTTAACCAAGCTTTTGTTCATCTGCTCTCATATCTTATATGAGTTTGATCCAAATTTTCACACAGTCAGAAAGGTTATGCACCTTATCAAAGTGGTGCTATATCCTGGAATACAGAGGTCTCAGCCGGAACCTGGCACAGTGGGGGTGGTATGGTGGGATTATGTTTGTAGGGAATGGGGGATGGGAGGATACGGTGGGATTATGTTTGCGGGGAGTAGGGGGTGGGAGGGCACAGTAGGATTATGGTTGCGGGGAGTAGTGGGTGGGAGGGCACAGTGGGATTATGGTTGCGGGGAGTAGCGGGTGGGAGGGCACAGTGGGATTATGGTTGCGGGGAGTGGGGGTGGGAGGGCACGGTGGGATTATGGTTGCGGGGAGTAGGGGGTGGGAGGGCACAGTGGGATTATGGTTGCGGGGAGTAGTGGGTGGGAGGGCACGGTGGGATTATGGTTGCGGGGAGTAGGGGGTGGGAGGACACAGTGGGATTATGGCTGCGGGGAGTAGGGGGTGGGAGGGCACGGTGGGATTATGGTTGCGGGGAGTAGGGGGTGGGAGGGCACGGTGGGATTATGGTTGCGGGGAGTGGGGGTGGGAGGGCACAGTGGGATTATGGTTGCGGGGAGTAGCGGGTGGGAGGGCACAGTGGGATTATGTTTGCGGGGAGTAGGGGGTGGGAGGGCACAGTGGGATTATGGTTGCGGGGAGTAGCGGGTGGGAGGGCACGGTGGGATTATGGTTGCGGGGAGTAGGGGGTGGGAGGGCACGGTGGGATTATGGTTGCGGGGAGTAGGGGGTGGGAGGGCACAGTGGGATTATGGTTGCGGGGAGTAGCGGGTGGGAGGGCACAGTGGGATTATGGTTGCGGGGAGTAGGGGGTGGGAGGGCACGGTGGGATTATGGTTGCGGGGAGTAGCGGGTGGGAGGGCACAGTGGGATTATGGTTGCGGGGAGTAGCGGGTGGGAGGGCACGGTGGGATTATGGTTGCGGGGAGTAGCGGGTGGGAGGGCACAGTGGGATTATGGTTGTGGGGATTAGGGGGTGGGAGGGCACGGTGGGATTATGGTTGCACATCTGTGTTCCTCAAAGGCAGCGGCAGATTTAAAATGACAGCTACCTTCACTCAGCTGGCAGTGGCCACTCACCTGACGAGGGAACAGCGTTCTGAAAGCTTGTGGGTTTACTATCAAATAAACTTGTTGGACTTTAACCTGGTGTTGTGAGACTTCTTACTGAGAATATCAAACGCAGGTGTCTGGCTGTAGGACGCCCAGGGGAGTTGGAGAGTAGGGTCTGTGACCTTGGTAAGGCAAATATTTTTGCCCATCATGATGCGAGCATGCAGGTGGGCAGAGGAGAATGTGCCAGAGAAATGTGAAAGTGCTTTTTGTGCTAAAGAAGGCGGTGGGGGGGGTGGGGTTCACCTTCACCTATTTTTGCCATCGGTAGCAATGTACAAACAGAAGAAGGGGACAAGGCAGGAGTTGGAGGCACTGCAGGGTGTAACATGTATGAGGGGAGGTTTTAGTCTGAGGTAACAGTGTACATCATATTTGAATATCAAGTGACGTAATGCAGACGGTGGCTCAGATTGGTCATCAAAATATTGCCACGGTGCAAGAAGAGCTGACACCTCAGTCTGCTGATCCACCTGCTCTGCCTGTGACTCTAAAGATCACAATTGCTCTGAGTTTTTATGCCGTCAGATCTTTCCATCTTTCCAGCCAGATGCCTGTGTGGTATCTCCTACACAGAAGCAGTCACAGATCTCCTCTTTGCATGAATGAGGGGAGAAAATTCACTTCCCTATCGATGTGGTGCTACAGTCGGTTTATGGGGACGGCAGGTTTTCCTCAAGTAAGGGGCTATTGATTGCAGACAAATAACTATAAGGGCACCAACACATCAAACTGACACCTTTGTCAACTGAAAATATTTCCACTCCCTGAATGGGCAGATGCTGTGCAATATATTCCAACATGTACCTGCACATTACCCTGGAAGGTACTGAACTCTTATTGAGGAATTCATAATTCCTTCAGTTGTTAAACACCGGTACAAATCCATAGTTTATTTCTAGAGCATAAAAGGATGCCTCTTAAGGAGGTGGCTAATGCCCATCTATCAGCAGCCATAAACAGAGCCCCAAGGTCACTCCAAAAACAACCAAATGTCTAACCACAATTCAATAGAGCAGGCTATCAGGATCTTGAAGATGCATACTAGGTGCTTTGGCTGTTCTGGAACTGCTCTACAGTATTCCTCTGCCAGGAACTCGAGAATGATAGTGATGTGCTGCATATATCACAATATGGCACAAGAGAGGAGTCTACTGTTAGAGGGGTAGAAGTCATCCCTATAGTTAGAACAACAGAGGATGAAGAGTCTCCTGTTCAGGATGATGAAACTGGCATGGAGGAGGATGAGGAGGAAAAGGGTAACAATAGGAGACTGCTGAGGGACAGTCCCACCTTACCATGGCAGATTCTTTGCAGGAGGGGGGTCATTACAATGAGTCTTCAAGTTCATTAATTACCTCAGCAGGTCCCCAGTATTATGTATGCCCCTATGGACCAAGGGTGCATGAAAAATCACAAGCTAAGCTTGGTAACTTGAATAGTAAGGGCTCTTTATTTAAGGTATGCACTGTTCCACAGTCAGCTCTAAGACTGCCCAACAGGCCCCCACACTGGGAGAAGCTAATTGCCCAGGGGTCACCTGACCAACACTCTTAAAGGGGCAGTCCACAGCCCAAACCCCAACATACAATATATAAACATATATTACAACCAGTGAGCATCTTCCACGTATGTTAAGTCTTTAACTTGAAATGGCTATCCCTCATCAAGAGAGAAAAATAACAGCTTATACTGAGTTATTGCCAATAATATGATTAAAAGCATGACCGTCAACATACTGCACAAACATGTCTTGAATAGTCCTTTGAAATATATGTTAGAGGCTGTTAGTGAGGCAGAGAAAACATCACCTTGTACCAAGTCAGACAATGCCTACTATGCCAAAAATGTCAGCAGGAGCATAGTTTCTTATCCATGACCTTCAGATATGCTTGTATGCACTGATACTGCTGCCAATGCACATTGTGCAGAGTGAAGCCATGTGTGTTAGAAGGAACTCCTCTAAAAAAAAAATTCATGGGATGTGGGCATTGCTGGATGATCCAGCATTTATTGTCAATCTCTAATTACACTCAAACTGAGAGGCCATTTAATGATAACCACATTCCTGTGGATCTGGAGTCACATGTAGGCCAGACCAGGTAAAGATGGTAGATTTCCTTCTCTAAAAGACATTAGTGGATTTTTCTGACAATCGACAATGGCTTCATGGTCATCATTAGATTTTTAATTCCGGATTTTTATTGAATTCAATTTTCATCATCTGCCGTGGTGGAGTTTGAACCCAAGTGCCCACAGCATTACACCAGGTCTTGGAATCTCTAGTCCAATGGCAATACCACTACACAACCATCTCTCCTACCATCCACAACATCAATCCATCACTGACATGTAGTGTTAGGAGTGTGGGAGATCTGCAACATGCAATGCTGCCAACACCTTGGTTCCCTATGAACCCACAGCCTCTAACTTCTAAAACACAAAGGTTTCAAATGTGGTGGAGAAGCCACACCAGCATGCTGGCCAGGGGCACGCTGCATGCCATCTTGACATGCAGTAAGTACACTTAGGTCACAATGTAACAATCACATGCTTTTGATACAGCAATGATGCTTAAAGAACACCTGGTAAATTTAGTTTAACATTGAGTCTGATCACTTATCCTTTCTTAAGAACAATCATTAATTTACAGGAAATGCTGCAAAGAGCACCTCAATCAGCAGCTGTGATTAATTATATTCCTTGAAAATTTGGAGTAGGATACAGCTTTTCCACTTTCAGACATGCAATGGGCACATCCTTACTCCTGATGGTGTCAATGGAAGAGGGAATTCAGAATGCAGCCTTCACTGCCAATGGTAAGAATCTCCTCCATTCTGTAAAGTTTTAAATAAAAAATGTTTGTGTATAACAGCAGGCCAGACATCCTACTTATATATCCATAGAAACACTTATGGCGGAATTCCACCGCCTGCCATGGAATCGGAGCAGGTGAGGGTCAGACAATGGAAAAGCCTGTTGACCTTGGGTGGGAATTTCCAGTCTTGCTTGAGCATAAGATCCTGCCCTTACTGTGTGTTTTATGCTGCATGCAAGTTTTCTTTCAAAATTCATTTTCTTAATTCTTAAGAGCTTTTTAATCTTTTGCTGCTGGATCCTAAAAACTTTCCAATCTTTTGGTCTACCACTGTCCCTTATCACTTTGCATGTCCTGCTTTTGAATTTAACATTATCCTGGATCTCCTTTGTTAACCATAGATTTTGCCCTTTCGAGTGTAATCTCTCTTCTTGATTTGAATAAAGGCCTGCTGAGCCTTTTGGACTAGTTGTTTGAAAATCTGTCACTGCTGAGCTGTATCTTAACTTGTTTAACCAGCTCACCTTCGGCAACTCCTCCCTCATACCATACAATTACCCTTGTTTAAGTTGAAGACACTGGTTATGGACCTATTGGAATTCCAACATATTGTGGTCACTACCGCCGAGGGTTTCATTAACCACAAGATTTCTTATTAATCCTTATTCATGACACTAAACCAAATATGTATATGATCCTCAATGTACTGCTCTAAAAAACAATCCTTGATGCACTCCATATATTCTACTTCTATGCTACCCTTGCCAGTTTGGTTTGTAGAGTTTTGAAGTTGAGGTCAAGGAGTGTAAACTGAAGGGGAGTGAGGAAGCAGTGCTCTCAGCAATGACAGGTGTGGTGAGAGATCAGTATTTAATATTTGGTATGGGACAATTATGGACAGCTGTGTTACAGAAGAAGAGTTTGTGGAGTTTGTGGAAGGCTGGCAAGGAGGGCATTGCAATATTCACATCAATGGGTGATGAAGGCATGTTAGGCTTTCACAGGGGAGGAACAGAATTAAGTATATGGTAATGTTAGGCAGAAGGAAATTGGATATCTCTCACATTTGAACTAACTTAGGGTTGTATGGAGATTCTAGGGTGCACTAAACAGAACAAAGCAAATGAGATCTGATTGTTTTGCTTTTTGGATTTAAACCACCTGATGTTTTAATTCTGCTATTTTCATTACCTGCTGTTATCACTAACAAATGTTATAAAATGTAGGCCATCTATTATATTAGAAAGGAAATGGTCAACATTTTATTGATTTGAACCTTTGAGCAAAATGGAGGGTTGACTATGTCCATTTTTATGTGATCAATTTTAATTTTGATATGTTAACACTTTAGAAACAGCTGCATATCTTATTCTCAATTGTCAGAAGGGTTAGCTTTATCACTGCTTGTGATTTAAAAAAATAATTGAATTCTAACTGTTGGAACATATTCTGCTACATGTCTAAAATGTTTTATTATCTTGCAAACAAGTAGCTCTTTGTTAATGTCTTTCTGAAACCTTTTGTCAAGTGGTAAGCCTGATTCAAGTCCTGATCCTCTTTTCCACCCCTTTTGAATGTTGCCAAAGTCAAAATGAATGCTGGACATCATTAAACAAATGCAAATTACTGAACCATAGGATTTTAATCACCATAGCAAACGACACACAGTGATCCTGGAATCAATTTGAACTAAAACTCATAATTACTTCTAGATCAGCAGGCTTCAGTTAGAGCAGGCAGTTTGAATCAAGTAATTACACTGCACAGACTATAGCAAAGTCCAGGATTGTAGCTGCACAGTAACTGTTTCCTGGAAACAGGACGCAGACAGCAGGAGTACCTGGAATCCGGACCACTGCCTGACCACAGGAAAAGCACAAGTAAAGGAGACACAGCGAATTAGATAGAAAGAGGTTACAATGAGCAATTAGTTTCAGAGGATTTTCTAGCCTGTTACACAAATATGCTGGGTAGACAACCCTGCAAGTTACCAGGCAAATGTTTCCAGAATGAACCTTGAAAGTGTTAGAGGGAAATAATGAATATGGTTCATTACAACAAACTCTTAGGGAATAAAGCAAGTGTTGGTTATTTAGGGATCTCTATAAAGGTTAAATATCTCATCACAAGGGAGTAGGGAATCTATGTAAAACTGTTGAAAAGCTTATGTAAAATTCCACAATCGGGGGGGAAGGAGATGTTGATATAAACAAAAGAATGTGTATGTGAGTGACTAGCTAGCTTGTATGCCTGGAGACTTACGTAATACTTAGATGGCTTGAATTAGCAGACAAAACTAGCAGTGCAAGGCCAAGCCTGGCAACAACAAACACTAGGGAAGAGATTAGGAGGAGCCGAAGGGAGACAAGGAAGACAATAGTTCTTGGGATAATAGACATTCTGCCTTGTGCACATCTGCAAATTGTTTAATGTAAAACCTAAAACCAGACAACGTTGGAATGTAAGTAATGCTTTGCCTTCGTGACTTACAATGAATAAATATTGCACGGTTCTACAGCTGGGTAGGGTCTGCCTCAGAGATCGTCCTCTGAAGTAATGCTCTTCCTGCATATGCTTGAAAAATAAAGTGATCATCACCTATTCTGAGTTTCCTGTGGTTCGTTCATAAGACATCTGCGGTAACAAGAGTAAGGCCTGAATTTTCACTACAATGGGGAGTCTCACTGTTGTAGTGAAAATGACTGATGCAGCTAGACATTGGAAATCCCATCCCCTAACTCGACACCTACCATTTTTGCGAGAGTAGGAATGGGCCCAGGTCAGGATTTATGTTGCCCATTTCACAGAACAGCTGTCTATATAAAACAGCAGCTGCCTCCATAAGTTGGAGTTTGGACATATAGCTGTCTGAAATGCAACATATGCTGTAGACCTGGTAGGAATGTGTCTGAACTTTGTGCACGTCTTTGGATAGCTAGGGCACCCAGGTGAAATTTGATTCACACTTGTCTTAACTGCTTCAAAGTTGGCAAAAGCTCAATTGAAAATGTCTTGCTTTAATCCAGAAGCCAGTGCTGTAGTGCTGTTGGAGCGTACCTGAGAACCATGCTGGGATTTTTTCATTACAGGCAGACTTGTTAGCTCAATGAGGTGTGCCAAACCTGGATATTCAAGAGACTGATATTTGAAAAATGCTGTAAAGCTGCTTAGATTAAATCACAGCCTGCTATCACCTTGCATTTGAGAAACTAGCCTGTAAGTGGACAATGAACAAAGTAAAGTACTGAAGGCAAGTTTCAGGGCCCAGAGCATGAGGCAGCTGGAGCAATGGTGTAAGGCCCAGACAAGGCAGCTGGAGCTGTGGTGTGGGCCCAGGCAAGATAGCTAGAGCAATGGTGCAGCACCCAGGTGAGGCAACTTAAGTGAGCCCACTGACATTTGAGTGAGTGATTGGAGACTGTGAGAGAGAAAGTGTAAGATGCTGGAGAGAAAGAGTGTGAGGTGGTGGGAGGAGTGAGCAAGCAAGAGGTGGTGAAGAATGTGAGGCGTGAGAAAGTGTGATGGTTGAGAACAGAGAGTGTGAGGGTGGGGGAGAGAGAGAGAGTGTTGGGGGGGGGCACGGGCGGGGTTGCAAGATTGTGTTGGGGAAAGGATTCAAATTAATTCCTTAACTGTGATGGCCTGAGGAAGTGAGTCACGGTATACTATTCATGTTCCCTGCTGGCAACTTTACATGAAATTTACAGCACAGAAACAGGCCATTTAGCCTACTTCATTTATGTTGGCGTTTATTTTCCACACAAACCTCTATCCACCCTTATTGATCACAATATCAGGATAATGTTCTGTTTCTTTCTTCCTCATGTGTTTATCAACTTCCTTGAACATATCTATACACAAATTATAGAACGGTTATAGCATGAGTACTACCTGTAGTGTAAGGATTAACAGAATGGATATGCTAATGTCTGATGTAGGTGATGATGTATCATTGACATTAGTCAGTCATGTGTTGAGAGAAAGAGGGAGAGAGGTTGGAACATACCATGCAGAGGAGCAACATACCTACTCTATAACTGGGTTAATGTAGTATTAATAAGCAATTGTTCAGCAAGTACCAGAGGAAGACTGCCATCTGTTCAGGGAACAAGAATCATGTCAAGAGCCAAAAGACCAGATGAACGATGATAGCAGCAATGGAGACATCAATGTTTAAAATCCATTCAGTTATTTGATAGTACGGAACTTGTGTATTGTGGAAAAAAGAGCCATGAGTTGGGATTTCTCTGCCTTATTTCATTGGGTGGGTTTGACACTGGGAGCGGAAAATATTACAAGAACAGCCAAATCACTGAGACTGATAATAGGCGTGAAAAGCAGCATTGAAGCTGCCAACAGCAATGGGGGCTTGTTCTGCTATATGGTGCAGGACTTAGAAAAATAAGTGCAAGGGCCTGTTGGGCCGAAGGACCTGTTTCCCGTGCTGGGTTGTTCTTTGGAAGGCCTCACAACATATTGCCTCAGATTGAGGCAAAGTTAGTCAGATTCAGAGTTTTACAGCGAAGAAAGAGGCCCTTTAGCACATCATGTCAGTGCTAGCCATCAAACATCTAACTATTCTAATCCCATTTTCCAGCACTTGGTCCATAGCTGCATATGCTATGATGTTTCAAGTGCTCATCTAACTGTTATGAGTGTTCTAGCCTTTACCACCCTTTCAGTGAATTCCAGATTCTCGCTACACTGAGTGAAAAGTTTTTTTCTCAAATCCCCTCTAAATCCCCTGCCCCCTGATCTTAAGTCCATGCCCTGGTTATGGGGAAACAAAACTAAGGGGAAAAGTTTCTTCCTATCTACCCTTTCTTTGTCCCTCATAGAAACATAGAATTCAACAGAGAAAAAACACAATGAGGTCGATACTGCAACTCACACTTTCAATACAAGTCAAAGAGAGTGATAAGGATCATACTAAAGACTAAAGCTTTGGTCCAGAATAGGTTTTAATATCTGAATTAAGGTCAGCATGGTCTGAAAGCAAAATAGCAGAATGTGTTAGCAACAGAAGAGATTCAATGCTGTCTGAAAGCAAAACATGAGAACAAGATACAACTTAGCACTTGTTAGGAAAAAGGAAAATCAAAATTGAGGACTGAATTCATGGTCTGAAGCTATTGAACACAATGTTGAGTCTGGAAGGCTGTACAGTGCCTAATTGGAAGATGAGATGTTGTTCCTACATTTTGCATTGGGCTTTACTGGAACATTGTAGAAGTTTGAGGACAGAAATGTCGGCATGAGAATGAGATGATGAATTAAAATGGTAAGTGACAGGGAGGTCAGGGTCATGTTTGTGGACTGAATAAAGGTGTTCTGCAAAGTGGTTACCAGTCTGCATTTAGTATCTCCAATATAGAGACCACATTAGGAGAAGCAAATGAAGTCGACCAAATTGAAAAAAATGCAAATAATTCACAGCTTCACTTGGAAGGAGTGTTTAAGGCCTTGGACAGTGAAAGGGGAGGAGGTAAAGGGGCATGTGTTTTAACTGCTGATATTGCATAGGAAGGTGCCATGAGAAGGCAATGAGTGTTGGAGGTGATAGAGGGGTGGACCAGGGTGTCACGGAGGGAACAATTCCTTCAGAATGCTGACATGAGAGGAGGGGAGAAGATGTGTGTAGTGGTGCTGAAGTAGTGATGGAAATGGTAGAGGCTGATCCTTAGAATATGGAGACTGGCTGGGTGGAAAGTGAGGGCAAGGGGAATGGTACCATGGTTCTGGCTGAGAGGAGAAGGAGATTAAAGAACCTTTTACATTGATGCCACAATTACTCAGCCTGTCCCTCACAAGGGAAATAAGCAATTTGGATGAGTTTTACACAGTTCCATCAAAATGGCTGAAATGCTTAGCATCATGACGATGGGCTTCCAAATATTACAAATACGCATGGTTAAAAATTCCTTCGCAACCTGGCCCCTTCACATAAAAACAACGTCTGTAAATGAGGCAGCTAAACTTCCACCTTGTTCTTAATCAAACCATGTCCACAATGTTGAGAGTGGCATAACTTAAGATTTTACTCCAAGTACGTGCTGATAGGAGTGTATGTGCCAGAAATCATGCAGATAAAACACATTGCACAGGATGAATTCACAACTGTGCAACAACAGCTCTTTGCAAAACTTGTGCACCATCTATTCCAAAGTCTATATTGGTTATAGATGTACTTGAAGTTTCTTTCCTCAGCAGTGATCACACTTAAAAAGAAACTACACTTTGAATTGGCTGTGAAGTACTTTGGGACATCCCGATATCATGAAAAGTGTTCTATTTGCTTTCTTCTTTCTTTGTTTTAATCTGGTAGATTCAAGGCATAATCCAGACAAAAAGAATCAAGACCTGTAAGCCTCCAATTATGCTATTCTGTAATTAGCCACTAGAAAGCACTCAAACCTGATGTGATATGACATCTGCAATTCTTAACCTCTATCCTTGTGGATGAGATGTGTTCTACGCTGAACAACAGCTCCTGCATGGTCATATTAATGAAAGTGAAAACACCCTCGAAAGGAATTGTACACATACATCTATCTACATTTTGCATGTGCTGCAGCAATGTTCCCCCCCCACATTGTGTTATCTAATTTGTTTCAAAATTATTCGGAAATTCTACTCAGGACATTCTAACCAGCTTTCATTTCTCTTTCACTGATATGGTGAAAATGCACTGTTAACATCACAGACAAAGAAAAGCCGTGCAATTACACTGTGCCAGTTTTGCTAGCAATGTTTCTTTTAAGCAGTGAGGTTTATAAAGGATAATGCAGTCGGTGTGCATTTAGAGATAGCACTCAGCTTTCTTGTGGTGTAAACCGAAACAGGTTTGTTAGTTGCTGAGGCAACAAACAAAACACATCAGTTTCTACTATGTGCTCCTGATCTTCCACCGCTGGGATTATACTCTCAGGATCCACTAGAAACTGAAATCCAAATGATAAATACTAATGGCTTCTATTATGTCAGGAAACACCTTTGCTGACTAGACCTATCAACTTGTACAAAAAATATGTTTGGAATCTGTCTGACATTATTCCTCAATGTATTGATTCTTTTGTGTTATTAATTAGAATAGATATTTTCCTAAAGGGATTAATACAGACATAATACAATCGCTAAACATTCACTTTGCTTACACTTTTTCTATAAACTGAATAATGGTGGATTGTATTCATTTTCAGTAGTACTGATACAATGTTGCCAATACAGGGAATTAATAGAAAATTCATCTGCCTCAGGCACTAGTCACAGTCAATATAGGCTGATGTATTTACGTCAAACACCTATGACGTTCGTACTCGACCCAACACTCAGTGTTAATAAAGCAAGCAGTTATTCCATCAGTGGCCTGTGCATGGATAACAAAATGCTTTCTAAATCAAATAGGAACAATCTTATTGATTGAACTTGTTGGTATCCACAAATACAATGGAAATCCTTTTCCCTTTATTATATGATAGAAATATGTTTGGAAGCTCTTTTCCCATTTTCCTTTTTTTGGCATCCCTAAGAGAATGACAGTGGTTGGTTTCAGCTACAGCCATTCTTCTGACTTTGCAAACCAGCAGCTCACAATAGTTCACGATGATTCCCCATGGCTGTGAAAATTGGGTGATGTCTGTCTATGAATCTCCAAACATCAGAAAACATCAGCTGGGATGTTTCCAGTGCCTATTGGTGCACCCTGATTGGCAAAGTGCTAATGTGAGTATGGTGTGGTGCAGGGCAAACATACAGAAAGGGTGGTTAATGATGTCATAGAATCATAGTGCAAAAGGCCATTCAGCCCATTAAGCCTGCATCGACAACAATCCCACCCAGGCCCTATTCCAGTAACCCTATGCATTTACCCTACCAATTTCCCTGATACTAAGGGGCAATTTAGCATGGCCAATCTACCTAACCCACACATCTTTGGACTGTGGGGGGGAAACAGGAGCAACTGGAGGAAACCCACACTGATATAGGGAAAATGTATAAATTCCACACAGACAGTCAACCATCTCATGAACAGATAAATATGAAAAAAAGAATTAAAAATACTTCTCACCTCTATATGATGATTGGGAACCCGATATATAATGGACATGATATTAAATCCCATGTCCTCATGCTACATGATATGGGGATGGATTTTATAGGGACCTCCCAGAAGTTAGTCACTACCTCAGTGACCTGACATTCAGCTTCCCTGCAGCAATGTTACAGTGGGAGTTCTGCATGTCCACTAGGGAAGAAACTCCACACTGGAAAGCTGCCAGCAGCTCTGTAGCCCCAGAACTGCCAAAAGAGTGTAGTGGTCACTGCTGGGACTACAAGCAGACCCAAAGAAGAAGAGAATGGGTGCAATCATACGGCCCATTCACTGTACACTCCCATTGCAGTGAAGGCGGAGAATTTGGTGACAAGCCAAATCCCTGTTCCCTGAGGCAGGATGGGAAAAACCCAATGGCATGAATGGTCAAAAAATTCCAGCCAAGATATGTCCTTAACTTGAGATGAGTCTTGCAATTTCTGGGCATGCTTGGTTGGAAGCTCCTGGGAGGGAAGGGGAAGGAAGCAGGGGAGATTCATATTAGAGAAGGGAGGGGGGTGGAAATGGAGAGATAGAGGGTAGATACAGTCTTGGGGAGGTGCCCTGATGGGCAGAGGGACAATTCTAAAGGAGATATGCCCCAATCTTCCTGCCTGACAGTTGCCCTTGCAGTCAAAACTGTTGAGCTGCTCACCTTGCCCCTGTCTTCCATTGCAGGCTGAAAAGTCGTGGTGAAAGCAGAATCAGGCACATAAGTACCAGTTAACTGGCCACTTAAGGGCCTCAATCAGCCTAAAGACAGGCAGGATGCCTGATGCCTTACCCACCTCCCATAATATGGGGGAGAGGTTGGGATGAGCTGGAAAATGGTTTATTTTCCAGACTCTCCCCTTGCCTTCAAATACGCTGCCCTGGGCTCTGTAAAATGTGTCTCATGATGTCCAAAAGGTCCTTTATGCTACAAAAGAGATCATTTATAACTTTTCATTGTTCACTACAAAGAATAGATGAAACTCAGCAACCCCAGTAACATGGGCCTGTAAAAGTACATCCCTGTTGTGAAAACCCTTATTAAACCAACAAATTTCCCCAACCTTTATTTGTGACATATTATTGGTTAAATGAATTCAAATTTAGAGGGAATACTTTTTAATCTCCATATATTCTCCAATTATTGACCAAATTTGAAATTGCTTACGGCTTAATAACACAAATCCAGGTCACATCTGCTCTACTATAGTTGGATCGCCAGAGGCAATGTGTTCAGAATAGTA
Source organism: Carcharhinus amblyrhynchos (assembly GCF_965287045.1). NCBI lineage: Eukaryota > Metazoa > Chordata > Chondrichthyes > Carcharhiniformes > Carcharhinidae > Carcharhinus > Carcharhinus amblyrhynchos. The sequence goes on from NC_137330.1 coordinate 62,121,770, forward strand.
AGTAAGCGTTGTTTATAGGGTATTCTTCTGCTATATTAAAATATTTATCAAAACAAAGTATCCACATACTGCAGCTGAGGAACTCAATGCTTCATTTAAAAAAAAATAAATTATTTCATTCTGGAAACACGCATGCATCAGAAGATGAGATTTCGTTCTGGAAAATGTGCATGCTGTACAAGATGAGCAAAGTAAATTGTTTTTGCATTCTAGTAAAATTCCTTTCAAAGGAATACTAACAAAACACACATGCACACATGGTGAAACTGCTAGCAGTTTCTTTTCTCAGTTGAAAAGTCATGACCACTTACCTAAGGAGCAGTGCTGCGAAAGCTCCTGATTCCAAATAAACCTGTTGGACTTTAACCTGGTGAGACCACTTAAAAGGTCATAAGTTCAAGTCAGACTTGTGAACTTGAGCTTGTTAACTGGACTAATAGACTGACCCAACAATGCACTGATGGAAATGCACATTGTTGAAGTCGTTAAACTGAAGCCCTATCTACCTGTTCAGGTGGTGCCAAAAATTCCAGGCAACTTTTGAATAAGAGCGATAAAACTCTTCTGGTCAACATTTTTCTCTCAACATTGTTGTTAGTGGGATAGAGTTGATTACACCGCTGGAACAATAATTAATTGTTTGAATTTTAAACATTTTGATGGCATAATGTGAAGCTCTGCAAGTGCATTTCTCTTTTTCTAACAATGTGAATAAAATAAGAACATTAGGACATAAGAAATAGGATCTGAAGTAGGCCATTCAACCCATCAGGTCTGCTCTGTCTTAAGATCAGGGCTGATTTGATTGTGGCCTTAATTCCACTTTCCTTCCTGCCTCCTATTTACTTTTGTTCCCTTTTAGATCAGAAATATGTCTTATGCAGCTTTGAATAAATTTGAAAACCCAGCCTCCACTGCTCTCCAAGATTTTGTACTCCAAATATTAATGACTCGCCATAAGAAGTAATTCCTCCTCATCTCCACTTAAACAGAAACACTCTCTTATTTTGAAATTATGCCACCTAATTCTAGATTCCCCATGAGACTAAACATTGTCTCAGCATCTACTCTGTCAAGCCCTCTCTGAATTGTTTATGTTTCAATAAGATCACCTCTAATTCTTCCAAACCTCAGCGAGCATAGGCCCAGTCTGCTCAAACGGTCCTCACAACACAAGCCATTCATCCCAAGAATTGACCTCTTCTGAATATCTTCCAATGCAAATATATCCCTCCTTAAATAAGGCGATGAAGTCTCAGCAATGCCCTGTACAAATAAGATTTCCCTACTTTTATACTCTATTCCTATTGCAATGAAGACTTATGGTACATGTTCTGACTTGTAGACCTAAATCTACTTGAGATAATTCAGTGATGTTTAGTCCCACACCCCAAAGATGTGATCTTAGGCTGATTGGTGTAACAAATTGACCCTAAATTATTCTCCCCTTAATCTGGTTTCCAATGGAGGTACCATAAGCATAGACATGGGGCAAGGATGGAGGAGGAAAAACACATTGTTAAGATGGCGGCGCGGGCTCGTTTCCCGTGCTGTGTTGTTCTTCGTTCTTTGTTGTCCTATCCCAGCCCACCAGGTATTTGCAAATTCTGATAAACCACACCTTAACATATTGCTTGTGGTATGTTAAGATAATCAATCAGAAATTATTTGGAATTATTCATTCAGACTCCTGAATGAGACATGTTATGTATGTCATTACATGCTAACAAATGGTAATGAGAGCTAATGAATGCAGCATAATACATTGGTAATGCTTAAACTGAAACACAAAATTGAGATAACAGAGAAAATCATGTTTTGCATAATTATAATTATTCACATTATTCAACCATTTCATGATTTTTAGATACTTTCTTGAAGACTTTGCAGAAAGGCAGGCATCTTAATCTTGAATGACAATTTAATCCTCTCAAAGCATGGCGGCTCATTCCTGTAAAACATTAACAATAATGCTCATACTTACATTTAATATTGGCACCTCATTACATGAAGTGTCACAAAATAATTTCCAGAATTAAATCAGGAGTAAAGTTAATTGTTTCCTTGGCAAATGATATGTCGAAGGAGCAGTACATCAGTTTGATGGCCTTGAATTGCTTTCAGTTGGTCCAGCTATCAATGGCATTTAAAGTATAACCATTTTCTTTGTTGAATCACTTGTGTTTGGTATTAATATGGTCAATTCACTGTTGCAGGAAGATTAAAGGATGAAAATGTTGTCACATGGGGGTGCGTTACTTTAACAGTTAGTCGAGCTTTATTGGACAGATGTTGCTTGCTTACAGACTACGATAGAAGAGAGGGAAGAATCCACAAATGTCTCTGATGGTTTCACTACGCACCATGTGACTAATCAAAGTACCTCCCATACAGGTACTGATGAAATTGTTTGATTCTAAAAATTACACTCTGGGCTTCTTTCTCAAGTTGAGCATAATTCTCTTCAGCACTTGCTAAAGTTCTAGATGCAAATGCTATTGGCTGTTCTTCTCTTGTTGGCATGATAAGTGAGACAACTGCACCCACCCTAAAGGGCGGTGCATTACATGCTAGGTGAATTTTCAGCTTTGGGTTAAAGTGGACCAATAATTCAGATTGCTTGAGCATGTCTTTAATTTTTTTTGTATTCACTTTCATACTCTTTTATCCAATTCCATTGTTGGTTAGCACACTATGAGGTATGAAGTGGTTTCAGTAACGTTGCAAGGTTAGGAATTAATTTTTCATAATAATTTATTAGTCCTAAAAATGATTGCAACTATGGCATGTTCCATGGTCTTGGTGCCTTTAGGATCACTGTCATTTTATTTGATTATTTATGGTGGTTATCTTTATCTACGACTTGACATAGATAACTGATTTCTTTCTGTCCGTTCCCATCCTTATGTATTTTGGCTTCAGCTCCAATTTGGGAAGTTTTCTTAATGGCCAATTCCACGGACACCAGAATCTCAACAGCAAGTTTTAGTGTTAAAGAACTTCCAACAAGTCTGTCTCGCAGACTGTCAGAAAAATTGGAAATACAGAGAATATCAGGCAGCAACTAAAAGTGGGTCAAGACAATTAAAATAAGAGGCCATTAACTGATTATCCAAAGACATGCCAATGTTGCAAGGCTCCATATGTTTGAAATAATTTTACAAATCTACTTTACATTATCCAGGCCGAACAATAAATAAAGAAGTTCTGGACACTATAATTTGAACATTAGATTGCTTCACAGTGATTACTCCATTAATCAGATAAATCCAATAATGTTTTATTGACGTTAAGTCATTTTACTATCCTCTCCTGAATCGTTGAAAGCGCTCCAAATTCACTGGTTAGAAATTAGCTTTTTTTATGTAAAGTGATGCATCAGCAAATCCTGTTAGGACAAAATTACATGCATCTTAGTAAACTCAATTGGGGGCGATCTACCAGAATTTGGCAGAGTGCCAGTTCTGGCGAGAAAAATGGAGACAGCTCTTACAATTTCTGATCGGATCTGGAGCCTGATTGGCAAAACTTCTTATGTCCACAAGAATAACACTGCATCCGTGGTGGCCTCCCTCTGATTTGCCCACCACAGCTCCACTTAATTGTGCTAATCACTGGAAAGCTGCATAAAAATGGTTCCCCAGCACTTGCCAGCACTGGTGGGAATCCATGGGTGTCACAGCCAGAGGACATTGGAGCTTCTGAATCAAACTCTAGCTGCCCATTTATCCCATGGAAGATCGCCAGGCTCGAAAAGATGAGGATTGTCTGGTTCACACCTAGGGCTTTCCACCAAGGAAACCCTGGGGGTGTCCAGTTTTTGAGTCCCCCCTTCCTGTCAGCAATGCACTTCCAGCCCTACAAACTGCTAAGGGCAGCACTGCAATTCCCGTGCTGCCCAAAAGCAGGCCAAGGCCCTCAAGGTTCAAGACCCCAGCAGACACTCATCAAGGTTATCTGAGGCAACAGAGCACAGAAGTCTGCAGGCCTCAACCTCAGCTACAGATCCTGGGCACACATCCAGTTGTAGTGGGAAGGGGCGGAAGGTTAAGAAGTGATAAACACCTAGTTGGCATGGGTGGAAGTAGGCACTATTGTAGAGAGGTTAGAGCTGTATATAATAACAAATAATAAAATATTCCATTCGCTCACAGAGCCTGCAGTCTGTCATTTCATGCCGCCAAGCTCGGTGCATCCATGCACACAGCCAGCGCTTCATTCCTGTGGAGTGTGAGAATGGCTGTACCATGTCTCTCCCAGGCTAAGGACAGAATAAAGAAGCTCTGCTGCACATAACCTCATCTCCCTCCAATCCCTGGTCACCGTTCCCAAGACATGGAAGGAGCAACCCCTCCACCCGTCCATCCAGACAAACATAAGAACATAAGAAATAGAAGCAGGAGTAGGCCATCTAGCCCTTCGAGCCTGCCCCGCCATTCAATAAGATCATGGCTGATCTGTCGTGGCTCAGTTCCACATTCCTGCCCTCTCCCCATAACCCTTAATCCCCTCGCTTATCAAAAACCCATCAACCCGCGTCTTAAAAATATTTAGCGAGGCAGCCTCCACCACCTCAACGGGCAGAGAATTCCAGAGATTCACCACCCTTTGAGTGAAGAAGTTCCTCCTCAACTCAGTTCTAAACCGCCCCCCCCTTTATCTTGAGGCTGCGCCCCCTAGTTCTACTGTCCTTTCTGAGCGGGAAGAGTCTCTCCACCTCTATCCTATCCATCCCATTCATCATCTTATACGTCTCAATGAGATCTCCCCAATGGAATTTAATGTTGGCAAGTGCGAGGTGCTCCACTTTGGTAGGAATAATGGTAGGAAGGACTATTACTTATGTGGCGAAAAACTGCAGCAGGCGATGGTGCAGAGGGACCTCGGGGTCCTTGTGCCTGAGTCGCAAAAACCCAGCTTGCAGACAAAGACAATTGACAAGATGCAATTTTGCATCTCTTCATCTGAGCAGCAAAGACCAAGGAGCTGTCGAAGTTTTGATTGTCTGCTCACCTGGGATGTAAGATGAAAGTGAAAACCTGGCCACATACTTGGAGGAGTGTGTACTGCCTGAGACTATTTATTCCAGCTTTGATGAACCTCATGATGTGCCCATTCATTGGCAGGCACATGCGGCACTCTGTCACTCTGTTAGGCAGGAGTCAGACATATCGCTGAGGATGTGGGAAGCATTCAGGAACTGTAAGGCAATCCTTTCAAACAGAGCAGCAGTGCTTGTTGAGCTGGCAACCCATTCAGTATGGTGGCAGCACCTGCCTTTGAATCAAGAGACACCACCATAGGTGCTTTGCATTCCCCTCTCTGCTCTTTAATTGAACCCAGTTGGGGTATGATGCTGATACAGAGCAGGAAGGCATTTTAAAGTTGCGCATCTAAGTCATTGCTGTGAAGGCAGCCACAGCACAAAAAAAAACCACCCTTTCTTTTGCGAAGGACTTGTAGTTGCTTTAGGAGGGAAGAATGTCCTGATGCCCAGGATGGACATAGAAGTAAAGTCCAGCGATTAACCTCATTAGTCCCGGAAAAATCATTGCACTTCCTGCAGTGCCGGTTGGCAGTCAGGAGAGTAACAGAACTCGTACTGAATGGCAGTGCCATCTCTATCATCAACAGTATGCAATAACTCATACGATAACATACAACAGCAACATAAGATTCCTATAGTTTGAAAATTACTAGAAATTGTTTATGCCACAGTTGAATCGATTTGTGACTGAGAAGCATCTGAATTTAGCATTTGGTAAAAGAGGACATATATTAAATCGGTCAGTTTAATACTTTCCTGATCATTTTGTACCATAAGAAATAAAAAGAAAAGCCTGAAACAATTCCAAACGCAATGTTGTGCAATAAACATTGTAAAAATGATTTAGACTAACATTACCTGACTGCCCAATAAAAGGCTGTTTATTTTGTACTGAGGTTACAGACTAAGCACCGTGGTGCAAGAAGACTAGAGCTGTTACATACGTACTCTTTGGAGACAGAGTTTTAATGGTGCCATAAATGAGCTTTCCTTCGATGTTTGAGAAAGAGTGCTGGCTGTGGCTTGAACTCTCTCCTTATTTGGACATGGTCCAAAGTAAGCAGCTGTCACAAGTATTTTTTTTTCTCTAAATGATTTGTTGTTGCACATGTTCTTGTACTGCTTGTGTGATTGTGCGCAAACATTTTCCTTAGTCCGCACGTTTCCCTGTCTTAATCCTGTCTTTAGATTTTGTAATTCGAGATGCGATTGATCTGGGGGGAAATTTAGGTGCGGCAGCATTTCCCCAGAGCACATTTTTCTTCACTTGATGAAGTAATGAGGACCTTGTGAGCCATCCCTGTTTGTTGTCATAGTGCAGACAATACTCATCGGACAACACAGACCGTGCAGTCATTCTGCATTCTCCTAGCCCCACAGGGAATTTAAATCATGCAAAAGATTCTTTTAAAAAGTTCTTTATTCCTTGCTGCTGGTTGAAAGCAATGGGATCTGAGGAGTTTCCAGTGTTAGAAATTGGTGTGCTCTGATCTGTGATCTGCCCACACCAGTTTTGGGTGAGTTGATACTTGGCACACCCACCTCAACTGAACGATAGTGCGTGGCTGAGCAGATCTCGTACCATAGATATCTTTTTAATGCTGACAGGTGCCTCTGTTTTCAATAGGGGAGCCTTAGAGTCATCGGGACAGAATTTTACACTCCCAGGAGGGCAAATTTATAGACAGCCTGTTCACCTATCCCTTACCCCACTGCCATTTTATAATCAGACATTGAGTGGCTCGAATGTCCATGTGCCAACTGAGGTCCTTAAAAGGGCAATTTATGGCCACTTAATGGTCACATTTCTCTTCATCTGTTATTTAACTGGGTACTGATGGACCTAGGGAGGAGTCCAAAACACACAGGGTACACTGTCCATGCTTCAGACAGGAAAGCTGGTACCCATGATTTGACTGGAGGCCCCCCTCTAAACCCCAGGCAGGCCTGCCCTATCCACTCTGGCCCCTGATTCCTCTGGTCCCTCTGCCAGGTCTTGGAAGCTTACAGCTAACAATATCCTGCTGCTCCTTCCCACACTGACTTTTCATTTGGCTCTAGCAAAAAACATCAGATGGGCAGCACCCAGACAGAGCTGGGACCAATGTCCTTGTGAGGGCTTTTGCTAGTTCTGTTGGGGAGCACTTAAACTAGTGTGGAAGGGGGATGCAATCCCAGGGATAGGATCAGACAGGTCAGTTTTGGATCTGGGAATATTGCCTAGTGCTGTAGAATATGTAATGAGGAGACAGCAAATGAGGAGACAGCAAATGAGGAGAAGCAAAGTTTAAAAAATGTTCAGCTAGGGAAATTGACAGGGCAAAATTATTTATACTTCAATGCAAAGAGGTAGGTGATGAAAGGGAAGAAGTGGACACATGGCAGCAGGATCTCAATGCCATAATGGAAACATGGGTAAAGGAGGGGCAAAATCAGCAGCTCGATATCCCTGGTTATAAAGAACATCAGACGTAATAGAATGGGAGATAAAAAAAGGAGGGTGAGTAGCACTAATGGTTAAAGAAACAATTCCAGTTGTGAAAAGGAATGACATACTGAATGGGTCAGCAAACTGGGCAGTCACACTTCTGGGAGAATACTACCAATCCCAAATAGTGAAAAGGAGATAGAAAAACAAATATGTAGACAAATTTCCAACCATAAGAACAAGAGGGCAATAGAGACTTTAATTACCCTAATATCAATGGGGATTCAAACAATATAAAGGGCAATGAGGGAGAAAAATTCATGCAGTGCGTCCAGGAAAATGTTTAAAGTTAATTTATTAGTGTCTCATGTTACTGTGGAAATCCCCCAGCTGCCACACTCCGGCACCTGTTTTAACCAATTAGTGACAAACCCGATGAGAGGAGATGCAATTCTAGGTTTAGTCTTGGGAACAAAGAAGGGCAAATGGGTGAAGTGTCGGTTGGCAATCATATTGAGGATAGAGATCACAATTTAGTTATATTTAACATTACCATGGAAAAGGACAGAGATAAAGCCAGACTAAAAGTTTTGAATTGTGGGGAGGTAAATTTTGCAGGAATGAGAAGGGACTTGGCTGAGGTGGATTGGAAAGCATTGCTAGAAGATAAATTAGTGGATAACCAGTGGGAAACGCTAAAAAGCAAGATCTTAAATGTATAAGCAGACATGTCCCCTCCAAAAATAAGAATGGTACTGCCAAACCTAGGTGCCCTGGTTGTCTCAAACAAGGTAAGAAGTCTGACAACACCAGGTTTAAGTCTAACCGATTTATTTGATAGTAAACTCGCAAGCTTTCGGGGTTAGTCCCTTCGTCAGGCAAATGGAAAGTTCTGGCCTCAGACAGAGCATATAACAGCACAGACAGTTTACAGATTACTGATTAGCTTCTAATCAGCAGAATCTGATTAGATTCTAATCAGTAATCTGACCCAGGGGACAGAGATTCAAGATAAGTGGCAGGAGGTGTAGAGAAGACATGAGGAAGAACCTTTTTACACAGATGGTATTGGGTGTCTGGAATTCATTGGTGGTGGAGGCAGAGAACCTAAACTCTTTTTAAAGGTACCTGGATCAGCACCTTAAGTGCTGTGAGCTACAGGGCTATGGATCAGGTGCAGGAAGGTGGGATTAGGAAAGGCACGAGAGTGTCCTTGGGTTGATATGGAAGAGATTGGCTGAATGGCCCCTTCCAGTGCTATAATCTTTCTATGATTCTGTGGTTGGGACTGGATGTAATCCCAGTCACCATTCTTAGTGGCACTTCTGGGACAAAAGAGCTGCCAGCCATCCAGTTGGCCAGCAGATTTTGGAGGTGAGATTTCCATCCAGGTAAGGACAGAATTCTTGCCTCAAGGTAATTAACATTCCAACAGAGGTTAGACCATGAGACTAGGCAGGTGTGGAAGATACCCCACCTACACATCTGCCCATGGCACCCGCTCCCTGGAACTAAAATCCAGCCTATACATCCATTGCAGCTCAGAAGGGAACTGGTTTGTCCATCAAATCCATCATGTAGAGCAATGCCATCAGTTCCATTGTGCTGCTCTATTTCTGTAGCCCTGCAACTTTATTTTGCTCATGTGCCATCCAGCTTCTGTTGGCCTCGATATTAAGTAGCAACAAATATGACTTACCTTTTTGTTGGCAGCCTTCAGTGTTTCCTTTAAAGTCTTTGCAATGATGAACACTGAGGGGCTTAATGCCTGTTTCAGGTGGATACACTTGAGGGTTGAAGACTTACAATTTGACAATGTCATGTCCAGAAAAGGCATATTCTATTCATAACTTTTAAAACATGGACTATAATTAGTTTGAAATCTTCCAGAATTAACTTTCTTCTGAAGTAGATACTAATGGATTGCTAAGATGATTACCAACAGTCACTTTAAAGGATTCATGGAATCAAAAATGAAGCTGTCCTAAAAAGATGGACTAAGAAGTGTCAATACCCATATCCTGAAACCATCCAGAATTGCAATCCTGACTTGAATGGGTCTTTTCAGAAACAGAGAAGTACTGACCTCAAGCCCACATGGTGAGAAACAATAATCCAGGTGGTAAGCTATCCAAAATAATGCCAACACCATTTTGAAAGAGAGCTGTTTCGTTCAAACAATCGGTCTACAAAGAACACCATAGAAGAACAGGGCAGTAACACTGAAGGCTTTTTAAACTTAATGCATCTTAAAAGCCTCCCAGACTGATTCCTAATCCAAGTCCACCTGTAAATAAACCTGACCTCCTGGTAAGAAAATCTATAAGTGACAACTCTCTGACCAGCTGAAAATCTAGGGAATTCCAGCTATTAAAACAACCTGGACTACAGCTCTGTACTGGACATCTGGACATTTGATGCCAGTTTTTCCTTGGGTGATCCAAAAATATGATCTATGAACAATTCTTTGGTTTACAACTTGTAAAATTACACTATGCTCGTTAACTCTATTCTTCTTGAGTGCCTGAGTGTGTTTGAGTGACACTAGATTATTGGGTGAATGCATGAATAAACCCACAAAAGCTTTCTGCTGTTATTCAAATTGACTACATATTTAATGGAGCTAAGCGACATACATACATCTTGCTTTTCTAAAAACACTCATTACAGTCAGTAAGGAGAAAGGTGCAGGGTTGCAATTCTTACAGAGCCTGTCCATAATACATAATCAATACACTTGCAGGAGGAAATAGGTGAGGAATGTTGTCTAAATTCATCCCAGAAACTCTCAGTTAGCACTCAGAAATAGGATGCAAAGTCCATTGACTTGTGTCATGTCACTGATGATGAACTTTATTCAATGCAGTTCAACGGATCACTGAAATCCTGGATATTTTGTTATTAAATTAAATAGCATAAGGAACGTTGCTTTTTATCTTTTTTGACATCCAGGTTAACGTAATGTGAGACAGTGGTGAGGGTGCTTCTCATTGCGATATATATAAAACAAAATTGCAATCCTGTTTTATATGTGGCAGACCAGAAAGCTTCGTTGTGGTTCCTGATTCATGTAATTGAATCAAAAGAATAAGAAAACAAGTGCGAGCACTGTCATGTTCTTTCAATATGGAAGTCCTTCAATATATTTGCTGTAAAAGACACAAGGCATCAATCACTCATAATGGACTGGGCAAACACTGTAGGTTCATTTATGAAGATTAGTTACATGGAAATAGTCTTATATTGTTGTGAAGCTTGGAGTTCTAGGAGCTGTCGTCAGTCTACTGCTTATGGCAAAAGTGAAACAAACTGGAACATGCAATACATATTTTGGGACGTAACTTCCTCAGATTGCCACTCAATACCCAATTATCTGCACCAAATTTATTTTGTTCTCACCTCGCCTGACTTTCCTGACTCAGGCCGAGTGAGATCGAAGCACCATCTAACAGAGTCAGAGTGAAGGAGGACACCCCTCCTTTTTTACTGCACTAATTGCCGTAAGACAGGTAAGTTTAAAGATCCAACTGAAACAGATAGGCGAGGGAGAAGGTTAGTCTCTAAGATAAGTGGATAGGACTTGACGGCTGAAGGATTGGAGGTTATTAGAGTTGGGACATTGGGGGGGCGTTGGTAGTGGGGATGTTGGATACTGGGGAATGGGGAGTCAGATGGGAGAGTGGAGGGGTCAGGAATGGGGATTTAGACATCTACAGGATGGCAGTTCGGGCATCAGGGGCATGTGTGAGATCTAGGGCGGGGACTGAATCAAGTGGGGGTGCTGGGCCAGGGGGGTCTGGTCAGGTCAGTGAGCCCATTCCACTGGATCAGGGGATTGTGTAAGGTGGGGGTTCCAGATGCATCGGGGGGAGGTTCAAGTCAAGCTGGGTAGGGGGATTGGACCAGGGGATTAGGTCTGGTCTGGTGGCTGTCCAGGCAGACAGTGGGTGTAGGGGGTTGGGGGAAGGGGTGCATAGGAGAGGAACTGGCATTAGTTTTCCAAAATTACTTAATTCTGGAAATGTTCCATCAGACTAGAATGTAGCAAATATAACCTTCTATTCATGAAGGGAGGGAGATAGAAAACAGGGAAATATAGGCTACTTAGGTTGACGTCTGTCAAGGGAAAGTTGTTAGAAACTCAATGTAATTAGGAAGAGTCAGTATAGTTTTGTGAACAGGAAATCTTGTTTAACTGGGCCTGGCTTGTTTCCACTGGGGTTTAGAAGATTGAAGGGTGACTTAATTCAAGTACTGTAAGATCCCGAATGGGCTTGACAAGGTGAGTGTTGAAAGGATGTAAAAGTAAAGTTTATTTATAAGTCACAAATAAGTTTACATTAACACTGCAATGAAGTCATGTGAAAATTCCCTAGTCACCACACTCCAGCACCTGTTCAGGTACACTAAGGAAGAATTTAGCATGGTCAATACACTTAACCACCATGTCTTTCGGACTATGGGAGGAGGAAACCCACACAGACACGGGGAGAATGTGCAAAGTTCACACAGACAGTCACCCATGCCAGGAATTGAACCCAGGTCCCTGGCATTGTGAGGTAGTAGTGCTAACCACTATGCCACTGTGCAGGCTCTTGTGTTGCCTCATGTGGGTGAATTCAGAACTAGGGACACTGTTTTAAAATAAGGCATCATCCTTTTAGAAAAGAATGTTTTTCTCTCAGAGTTTGTGCAACTGTGGAATGCTGTCTCAGAAGTCCATGGGGGTGGGGACATTGAATATTCTTAAGGTGGAGGTAGATAGATTCTTGTTAGGCAAGGGAATCAAATGTTATCGGGGATAAATGATTATGTGGAATTCGAAAAACAAATGGATGAACCATAATCGTATTGAATAACAAAGCAGGCTCAATGAGCTACTTCTACTCCTATTTTATATTTATATGTAACATATATGTGTAAGTACTACAACAAGCACAATCCTGCTACTTGAAATATAGTTTTAAACCATCACCAAAGTAACAGGTTTGGCAAATAGATGGTTTCAAACTTTCTGTTCCTTCAAACATTCTTTCTCCTGGGAAAAATGAGGAGAATTATTTCAGGAAAAAATTCTTCATTTTGTTTAACGTTTCCACTTATCTCATCCTGGATAAAATGAGTTAATTATTTACAACTTGAAATATGTGCCTTTCTTTCTGGTTTGCATCCTTTTTTTTTAAGGTGATGGCAACTTGCCCTCAACCACCCTACGGCAGAAGAAGTTTCCGTCTAGACTAATACCTCCTTTCAAAATCATGAACACCTCAGTCACCCCTTAACTTTTGGTGCTCAAAGCATAATATGCCTAGTTATGTAATTTTGCTGCATAATCTAACCTTGCGGCCCTGGTAATATTCTAATAAATCTGTACTGCACTCCTTCCAGAGCCAATACATGCTTTCCAAGGCGCAGTGTCCAGAACAATGCACAATATTCCATATGTAGCTCAACTAGAGTTTTTCCTAACTGTGCCAAAACTTACTTCATTATATGCTAGCCATTTATTAGAAAGGTTGACATTCCATTAGCCATTTGTATTATTTGTTTGTACCTGACTAATATTCTTCAGACACCTTTTACCTATTGTTATGCAAAATTTTGACATTGGGTGAAAAATAAACAGCCTCTTTAGAGTCTGGTTTGAAATAAGCAATACTATCCAACTTAAAAGGAAGCATCGAATTTGCAGCAGTACATGACATGTCCTGACTTGATGAATAAATGCAAGATTCCTGATGTTATCTTCTTTTTTAATTAGAGGAAAATGCTGTTGAAGGCACATGCAACAAGTCTCATCAAATCTTCCGGTACACTGCTGTTTTTTAAATTATAGCAATGTGTCACCAAGAATGAAAATCAAACAGATCCAGAACGAAATTAGTGAAAATCTAGATGCTATAGCCTAGTTTTAACTTGATGCTTCTTTTCATTTATTCTTTGATAGGACATGGGCATTACTGGCTGGACAAATTTATTGCCCATTCCTTGAGGAACAGTTACGAGTTAACTACATTGCTGTGGATCTGGAGTCACATGTAGGCCAGACCAGATAAGGATAGCAGATTTCCTTCCCTAAAGGACATTAGTGAACCAGTTGGGTTTTTGCAACAATCGACAATGTTTTCATGGTCATCATTAGACTTTTATTTTTTATTGAATTCAAGCTTTAACATCTGCCATCATGGGATATGAGCCCAGGTCTCACAGCATTACTCTAGGTCTCTGGATTACCAGTCCAGCAACAGTACCATTAGGCCACTGCCTCCCAATTAGGCCACTGCCTCAAATGGCAGAAGCTATTTGACGGTGGTGGGCAGTTAATATGAAGGCAGTGAATTATCCCCACTCTGATCCTGCTGCTTCCAGCTGTGCCCCTGTGATAATCCTCTTTCCTGAGTAGAACAGCAGGACACTTGCCCTAAACTATTGAAGTCTTCTTGAAATGAGCAGGTTCAGGACCTGCGACATGATTGAGGTGCAGTCGGTAATTTTATTTTGAGGCTTGAATTGAGGGACAGTGACAAAGAATCCCAACATGTCTGGAGGAAAATCATGGGCCAGCGCAGGCCCAGGCAGCTCAGTTTCAACATTTAATTTTCAGTGCCCCTGGGTTTCATTTGCCTCAGAGTCTCTGTACCCTACCACAACTCCACTGATGTTGTGCAGATCACCTTCCTCCAACCACCTATCTGACTGCAAGGGAGTGTTCCTGCAGCTCTCTGACTGCAGATTCTTATTATATCAATTCCCACTTCTACCCTCCACCAGGTGATAGATCTGGTCTTGTTTGACCTCCAATTCCTTGCATCAATGCAAACACCATACCTCCCATTGTGTTCCTGCAAGCGACATCCCAGGCCCCCAGTCCAGTTTTGAAAATCTACTCCGTGTGTGTTGCCAAAGCTTGAGAAATGCAGGAAATTCACATCCATCTTTCTGTATTTTAACTATTTCTGTTTGTCTGTTGCTGTCTACTGATGTGTTTGATTCTGAGAATGCTTTTGGAGTTCTTAACCTGTAGATTGGTGCTTGGTTTTAACTCTGTGCAAGGGTTTTGAAAGAATTAATATATCATGCGAGCGCCTCATCGTATGATTCATGAAACCTGACTGGAGAGAGATGTTTCAAATTCCAATGCAGGTATTTTAGCAGCTGATGACACCATTTGCATCTGGATCTCTGCTGATGCATCCTGTAAAAACAGAACCTGTCATCATTTCTGGTGTTCCAAATTTTATAGATGTGGTTAGTGGCAGGTTGATGAGTAGAATCAGTTGGATGTTGATCATTATTTGTGTAATATGACTGACAGAATGACATATTAAAAGTAGGTTTTCAAAAAAGAAACTACATTACAGTAAATCTGACCTTCAGTTTTGTAATTCATTTATGGATGTGGGCTGCCAGTCCAGTATTTATTGCTCCTGAGAAGGCAGTGCTGAGCCACCTTCTTGAACCGCTGCAGTCCATGTGGTGTAGATACATCACAATGCTGCTTGGGAGGGAGTTCCAGGATTTTGGTCCAGTAAAAATGAAAGATTGGTGACTTAGTTTCAAGGCAGGATGTTTTATGACTTGGAGAGGAATTTGCAAGCGATGGTGTTCCCATGCATCTGCTGTCCTCGTCTTCCAGGTGATAGGAGTTGTGGGTTTGGAAGATGCTGTCAAAGGTATCTTGGTGAATTGCTGCAGTGCCTCTTGTAGATGGTATACACTGATGCCGCTGTACTTCGATGCTGGAATGAGTGAGTGTTTAAGGTAGTGGGATGGGTTCCCAATCAAGCAGCCTACTTTGTCTTGAATGATGTGGAGCTTCTTGGGTGTTGTTGAAGCTGTACTCATTCAGATCAATGGGAGCACTCTGATAACTTGGACTTTATTTCTCACCACAGACTCCCAACCTACAATATTTACATGGTTATATGGCTCCAGTTCAGTTTCTGGCCGAAGGTGAACCCAGAATATTGATGGTGGGGGATTTGACGAGATTACTATCAGGAGGAGATAGACTTTCACTTGTTGGAGATGGTCATTATTTGGCACTTTTGTGGTATGGCACTTTTGCCACCTATCAACCCAAGTTTGAAAGCTGCCCAGGTCTTGCTGCGCATAGACTTGGATTGTTTCAGTATCTGAGGAGTTGTGAATGGTGCTAAATGTTGCGCAATCATCAGTGGACATCCTCACTTTGCCTACATTGGAAAGAAGTTATTGATGAAGCAGCAGAAGATGGCAGGGCTGAGGATACTACCCTGAAGAACTCCTGTGGAGGCATCCTGGGGCTGAGGTGATTGTCCTCCAAACGCCACAAATAGCTACATTTGTGCTAAATATGACTTCAACTGGTGGAGAGTGCCCCTTTGAATCCCATTAACTTCAGTTTTATAATGGCTCTTTAATGCTACCCTCATTCAGATGTCACCTGGATGTGACAGGCAGTAATTTCACCTAACCTCTGGAATTCAGCTCTTTGTAACATGTTTGGTTGTAACAAGATCTAAGTTGACCTTGATGGAATCCAAACTGAGCATCAGCGAATAGGTTGTCAGTGTCACTCGATAATACTATTGATAACACCTTCCATTACTCTGCTGATGATTGAGTGCAGGCTACTGAGGCAGTAATTGGTCAGGTTGAATTCATCCTGCTTTTTGTAAACAGGTCTTACCAGGGCAATTTTCCACATTGTCAGATAGATATCAGTGCTGTACGGACACCACCAGATAGAAAAAGTAGATGGCTAGAGAAGAAAGTATGAAAGAATCATAGAATCCTCACAGTACAAAAAGAGGCCCATCGAATCTGCACCAACAGCAATCCTACCCAGGCCCTATAATTGTAACCTCACATATTTACTCACTAATCCCCCTAACCTACACATCTCAGGATACTACGGGGCAATTTAGCATGGCCAAAGCACCTAACCCAGACATCTTTGGACTGTGGGAGGAACCCAGAGCATCCGGAGGGAATCCAGGAAGAACATGCAAACTTCACACAGACAGTGGCCCAAGCCAGAATCAAACCTAGGTCCCTGACGCTGTGAGGCAGTAGTGCTAACCACTATGCCACCGTGCTGCTCATGTACTGAAATACCAACGTGGAAATCATTGTCATTTGCGGAGGGACCCCAACTGCACCCGCTGCTACCTACTGCCGCCCCCGCCCCACATGCCCCCCCCCACCCAACACCCATTGTGCCGAAACAAAGAATAGAAATGAATATTTCATATGCTTGGAAACAAGCTGACAAAGGGGTTGGGATCAAAAGAGAAAATGCTGGAAAATCTCAGCAGGTCTGGCAGCATCAGTAAAGAGAGAAAAGAGCTGGTATTTTGAGTCCAGATGATGCAGCATCCGCAGTAATTTGCTTTTATAAAGGGGTAGAGATACTTCATTAGGAAATGGTTATTTATATGTCAATGTGATTGACTTACAGATTTTATATGATTTCAACAATAAGATGGCACAGTGGCATAATGGTTAGCACTGCTGTCTCACAGCACCAGATACCCATGTTTGATTCCTGGCTTGGATCACTCACTGTCTGTGCGGAGCCTACAAGTTCTCCTCGTGTCTGCGTGGGTTTCCTTCGGGTGTTTCGGTTTCTTCCTACAGTCTGAAAGATGTGCTGCTTAGGTGGATTGACCGCTCTAAATTCCCCCTTAGTGTATCTGAAGAGACGCCATCATACTTTCTTACTTAGACTTATTCCACTGGTCCCAAGCAGGTCCCAAGCATTTTCTTCGCTCCAGCCCAGGTGGAGCATTTTGAAGTTCCTTCTTAAATAAATTTCAGCAGGTCTTCTCTGGCCATCTACTTTTTCCATCTGATGGTGTCCGTACTGCTGCAACTTGGTTTAGAAGGTATTTTGAAGAAGCACTTGAGTAAAATTTATTAACTAATAGCTACTATTACATTTCAATTTACTTCTTCTGTTGAAATCGCTATCACAATCAAATTGCTGATGGAAGATCTCCGTGTAAACCGCTCTTCATCAGCTGATGAGATTTCCATGCCATTCCTGCTAGTTTTAATCAGTCTACAAGTTGATTACAGTTTGCCATGGTGATGTGTTTGTTTCCATTATCATGCAACAGTCTCTGAAGAGCAACATATATATCTTGATCTAACAGATGCAAGCAAAATTGATATCACCTTAAGAAGTTTTTTAATGCTGGTATTAGGCATAATACATGCTGCATAAGGAGAAAGTGGAACGAATATCTCTACTAACCATTGCCAAATTTGTCTACATGTAACACTTGCCCATTTAATCTCATGGGCTTTAATTTTACAAACAAGTCTATTATTTTATAATTTAATTCAGTTTTTTTGAATGTGTTTTGAAAGTCATAAATGCAAACACCAACCATGTGCAAAAGTTCTTTACTACTTCATCAAATAGTTCAATCAAGTTAGTAAAATACCTGTTGCCTTTAACAAATCCAAGCTGACTTTCATTTATTAACACATTTTTTCCACAGATTATTCCAGTTTGGCCCTGATTATTATTACTAAAAGTCTTCCCCATCAACATTAGGCTGACAGGCTTGTAGCTGTCCCTTTTATTTGAGCAGGTTGTAACATTTGCAAACCTCCAGACCTCTGGCCCCACTTCCATTTCTAAAGAATATTCAAAGATTGTGGCCATTTTCTCTGCAATTTTCATCATTAATTCCCTCAGAAACCAAGGATACATACCATCCTCTACATGTGCTTGAAATCTTGGAATAATATTTAACTTCTTGCAGTATTTTTTCTGCTGGGCACATTTTTTTTTACTAATGCTAAGACAAGTTTTCCTTTGAGAACTTTTATGTCAGAATTAAATGATTAATTAGTCATTAATTTACTCTGATATCCCATTTATGAAATATATATACATATATATATAGTTTGTACTGATTGTTTGCTCAATAAGAAATTTATTCAGGGGAACATTTTGAGGCAAATACATAGGCAGCACACTGGTTAGCACTGCTGCCTTGCAGTGCCAGGGACCTGGGTTCGATTTCTGGCTTGGGTCACTGTCTGTGCGGAGTCTCCACGTTCTCCCCATGTCTGCGTGGGTTTCCTCCGGATGGTCTGGTTTCCCCCCCACAGTTTGAAAGATGTGCTGGTTAGGTGCATTGGCCATGCTAAATTCTCCCTCAGTGCATCCAAATAAGCATTAGAGTGTGGTGATTAAGGGATTTCCACAGCAATTACATTGCAACACTAATGTGACACCAATAAATAAACTTTACAGATGTTGAAGGCAGTTCTATGACCTCACTGTGCCATTGGTAGATTATGACAGTCCCAGAGAATAGCATTCAGGACTGAAAATCCATTTTGCACCCAGCTCCAAACAGTTTGTGAGTCTCCTTCCTAATGGCATGAACCAATTGCACCCAGAAAGGATGTGAGTCCTATTAGCATATAATTAGCATATAATTCCACCCATATTATTGTTACAAATCTTTTTTCAAGTTATGGCATTTTAGCTGAAGTTGTTTGGGGATTTGGATGTTTTCACATTTTGGCCTTGACTAGATTCAACTTAATTTGGGCATTCATTTCAGTTCACTGCATGTGGCAGCAAGAAACATCTGATGAAAAATTTAAATTGTGGGAAAAGGATGGCATTATTGCAGGATTATACAAATCTCGGAGAAAATGCAGCAACCAGGAAATTACTTTTAGCTATCTTGAAGGGCGAATGTTTAACACCTTTGTCTAGCATTCATGTACTGGCTATTTGAATGCATGTGTTAACCTGTTATTTCAAATAGATTGATAGCTCTGCTAAGATAGCAGACAAGTGAATATCATTTGAATTTGTTATGCGTTGCTCCAATATTATCGTGAAAAATAATCTCTAAACTAGTGTGTCGAGAAAAAACGCAAAAAAAGCTAGTTTATCCCTTTCAATTAAAATGAAAAACCGTCAGATATTGTTGTTGAGGCCTTACACTTACACCCCCACCCCCCACAATCACTCAGCTTCATGAGCTGAGTCTAAATCCCAATACTTGACTGATAATCCCTTCCTAGATGTTATGTTCCATTAGTTTTTTGGAGGTTTGCTTGTAAATCTAAAGGAATGCTGGCTGTGAAAAGCGTACCCATATCTATTCATCTTTGGTGGGTCTCTTCAGCAGTCGTATCCATGGTGATAACTTCATGCTGGATCTAGTGCAGTGGGCACTCGACAGGTTTAAACACAATGTAGAATGCCCAGATTGTTGATTTTATGCCTGTAGTAAATGTACATCTCATTACCTTGATATAAAAGCCCATTCTGGGATGTTCAGTCAGTCAGGAAGTAGTTGATAGAAAATTCTGACCCGTGTTTATTACAGTTGTGATCTTTTGTGCAACTGGGATAACAACATGAATAGAACTCATCACTGGCAAATTTTAAATAGTTGTCAGACGCACTCCACTTCATAGCAGTTGTAAGTCACACTTCTGTCAATGCTTAACCCACCTTAATAAGGGCGAACAGTCAATATTTTAAGATGTCCTGAATACTTTGGACAAAAGGGATGGTTTACCATTCTGATGTATGCAGGAACATTAGGCAATTACAGTGACAAGCACCCCACCCCAACCCCCCTCCGCCTCCCCCAACCCCAACCCTCCCCTATATTTGTGCACGCTATAATATGCACAGTCTGTACTGTGCTCTACATTAGCATTCTGTTGGAACTAGGATGTCAAGATATTCTCGACATGCATATATTAATATTAGCAGAACCCAGGGGATAGAAATGTGCTGCACATGACTGAACATTACAGGATTTGTTACCGTGAGATTGAGGGAAATATCAGACGTTCCACAAGAGGAAACATTTGTCAGTAAATAAAGTATCAAATTTGCGCATGACTGAAAGATAAGATTCAAATGATTCTGTGGATGATATTTTAACCCCAATGCCTGGATTTGTGGTGGGATGTAAAAAAATGTTTAAATTCCAAATGTGAACACAATTTGCCTTAAACCTTCCCACTTTCATTTTGAATGGGCAACAAACTCTCTCTCAGGAGATAATGTGCTTTTTTTGATTTTGATGAGGCTGTGTGTCTCTCATTTTATCTCTCTCCCAGAATGGCTCTTTGGAAGCACTTTCTAACCCTACTTGCTGGCCAAGAATGCTTCATCCTAGTCCTCTAGCAGTTTGTTTTCCCAATCAGTCTGGCTTCCAAGTGAGGGTGCTACTGAGAAAAAGACACATGAAGCTGAATTCTATGTGCATGATGCGGGTTACGTTGGTGGTGAGAAATGGGTGCCATTGCACTGCCAAGTTGTTTAAGGTTTACTTAGACAGGCACATGAGAGGACTAGAGATGGAGGGATACAGGAGACTGTTCTAAATAAGGATCAAGAGCCTTGGGACATTCCTGGGAATCAATTGATTCCTACGGACCTTCCAACATATTTTATGACTCACTTGTCTTACCTCTGAGCTTCTGGAGATTCCGTGAATGTCTGCATACGTTTTACATGTTTATTGATGTCTTTTCTTTTAATCCACAGGTGATTCGGTCCACCTTGTTGTCCAACAAGGGGCACACATGCGGTGGGTCGTGCGAGGGCTACTCTTGGATGTTGCTTCGAGAGTTGCCAAGTGCTTCACGTCGTTAGTGTACGCTTAAACTGGACCATCTGACGGGCAACATGACAGCTCAGTGACTATCACTGTTTGCTGTGCAGATACATGGATTTGGGCCAGTGTCTGTGGGAGTTTGCACATTCTCCCCATGCTTGCGTGGGTTTTCTCCGGATGCTCCGGTTTCCTCCCACACCCCAAAAACGTGCTCTTAGGCTAAATGGTGTAACAAATTGTCCCTAAACTAGTCGTCCCTCAATCTGGTTATGGTTCCTTTATTGTGGAGTCCAATAGGCGCAGACAAAGGTCGTAGGTAGAAGAGGGCACTCACAATATTAAAATGGCGGCCCGGGCTCGTTGGGCTGAAGGGCCTGTTTCTCGTGCTGTGTTGTTCTTTGTTCTTTGTTCTTTGAGTTACATATGGTCAGCCAGTTAGATCAGAAGGCAGAGAGCCAACTGACAACATCAAGGCATGGATCTGTCCAATGGACTAATGGGGGGGGGGTAATGAGATGTTGATCTCAACTTTATCTGATTGTAAGGCAGATACCGACACCAGCTTTGAAAGGGTGCCAGTTCTGTGTTCAGTGCTGCTTTGTTCATCAGGATTGTGGCAGCACACCAGTCCTGATGAGTCACTTGGCTCAGGAGGGGGATGAATCCTTAGAGAATGCAGTGGAAGATCATTCCCCCACACTCTCCATGAGCGCAGATATTCTCACATTGGTGGGTAAATGCTTGCAATTAAATTTAGGATCACAAGCTGGTGACAGAAGCATGACAGCGTAGGCCAGCTGGAGGACTGTGGGAGGCCAGGTTAATGTTGAGCTCCAGGCTAATGACAGATTTCTGGCATTGGCAGAATGGAACCTGTTGGAACTACAGTGAGGGCCGTGGGAACATCTGGCAGAGCTTCCAGAGACTATGCTGACCCATGTACCAATGATGGAGAAGTCCATTCAGGCCATAAGTATTGCTTTGGCTCAGGTGTATGGCTCCCTCCATCAAGAGGCTGTCAACACTCAAGGAGAAGCAGATCCAGCAGACCACTCAGTGGATTCCAGAGATACACATAGACCTGCATATCATTGCCTTACCCATGACATGAGTCCAATGTGGCAGTCACAAGGCAAGAAAGTGTTGAGGTGTCTAGAGTCTTCATCTGCACTTTGTCCCTCTCAGGAGTTACAGGTATACCTTGCAAAGGACGTGGAGTAGCTGCTCACCATTTCTGTGGTCTCTTTCCACTATCCTTGGAAATCTCACCTCAGTAAAGTGACTTTCTGTGACAGTGACACTGATTCATTATCCTACCTCACCTCCTTCATCCTAGTTGCAGCCTTTGAAGTGGTTAGTCAATAATTCTCCCTGAACACTGTCATTCCATTGTCCAGGTCACTCTGGAGATTCCAGTCAGGTCATCTTCTGCATCCCACAGACCCACAGTCGAAGAGTAAGGGATAAACCATTCAGGACTGAGAGAGCTGCGAACTTGTGGAATTTTCTACCACATAAAGTTGTTGGGGCTAGTTCGTTAGATATGTTCAAAAGGGAGCTGGATGTGGCCTTTGTGGCTAAAGGGATCAAGGAGTATAGAGAGAAAGCAGGAGTGGGGATACTGAAAGTGCATGATCAGCCATGATCATATTGAATGATGGTGCAGGTTTGATTAGCCGAATTGCCTACTCCTGCACCTATTTTCTGTGTTTCTATTCGCAGATGCAATTAGTTTCATGCCAGTCTCCAACGGGTTTCCTGATCCTTCGTGGTGGGCACCTGCAGAAGTTCCTGTAGGAAATTCACACTGGTGTAAAACTGATTTTTGGACCTCCTGTCAAATTCTACTGCCCCCTCCACCCCTGTGCTTGCCTATCATTGAACCCACTGGCAGATGGAAGCTTGGGGGAATTCCACCCAATGATTGGATACTGGACCAGCTGAAATAATACAGGACAGATCTGCTGGTTTCATATCAGATAAAAAGACTGAAGCATTGATTTCTCATATAAACTGTATCCTGCCCAATTAATTTTACAATGCTGTTTTGCTTCACCATGTCAATGTACATCTGGATGTTTATAGATTGCATACTTGCATGGGCGTTGCTCAAAGCCTGGAAGTACAAGTGTAAACCTGTAAACAATACTGAGTGTTGATGAACTTTGCTTAAAAGCTAACATCTGCCATACGTGGTTGATGTATTCTCTTGGCAGGGATTCACCCTTCTCTGAAAATTGTTGATAACAATGGACACTTCTCCTTCAGAAGTGTAATCCCCATCTTTCTCCAACTCATTACTGCTATCCAAGGTGGACTCATGGATTAGAGTAGAATGATGGCTTGAAGAATTACCCACTTAAATGCATGTACATGATTGCTTTTGACAATATTTACAAAAATATATTCTTGCATTTACACATAATTCCTTTGTACACTATTTAAACATATGTGTGGATCTATTTACTTTAACACATGATAATACACAGAATGCTGTTTTATTCAACAAAAACACTATGAATGCTGGAAATCTGAAATAAAAACACAAAATGCTGGAAGTGTTCAGAAGGTCTGGTAACATTGTTTTAGGTCTGTGACCATCAGAAACTCTGCTCTACTGTTGCTTAATCTTATTCTAGTCTCGTTGCCAACTTTCTGCCTTTCATTATATTTCATCCTCATTTTTCTTGAAGCACTTACCACTGGTGGTAATAATGACCACACTTATTTTGATCACTCTCTCCATTCACCTCCAACCAAAGGAAGTTTGGATATTTTAATCTATCTGTGTGTTCACTTGTTTATGCATTTTGAATGACAGCACTTTTTCAGCTTTGAAATGTAATTTGCTTTCCTATTCTCAGAACCATTGAATAGAGTCATCTCTTACTCCTGACACTGACCCTCTACTTGGCAATGAACCAAATTGTTCTGTTAATATTTGACTATTATTCATTATATTCCTGGGAGATGATTTATCTCAAATGGAATTGTGTGCATCGAAAGCTGTTGTTGAATTTGCATAATTATATTTAATGTTATTTACCCTCATTTGGCTACCAAGTAACAGAATATCCTATTTTCGTGTCATTTTCTTTCTTGCTTAAAATCTAATACACAAACCTGAGATCAGTAAATCTTTTATCTTATCTTCTTCCATTTTTGAGTAGAAAAATATTTATTTTGTACTCTGACTACCTGGTTGGGATTATTGGCTAATCAACAGTTAATCAAACAGAACAGTGCAGCACTGCATTAAAATTTATTTTAACTAATTTGTAATGATTACATTTTGAGCAGCATGCAAATGTCAATCTGCCACACATATCAGTAACACAACTAAAAAATAAATCATTAAGGCAAGGAAGTATTCAATAACTACCAGCATGTTGCAAACATTTTGCAATAAATACTTAGCTTATTAGATAATGGCTAGTTTGTAATTCTCACAGTTTCAAGCAAGTCGTTTAAGTGAACTGAATTCATGTTGTGCAATATTTGTTAAAAAAAAATTGTTCGATATTTTATCAAACCAGCTAATCCATTGCTGAAACTGTAGGGACTGATAGAAGACAAAAACTTTAAAATGAACAGATTTTATAGATTCTGAATCAAGATGGTTAGTACTGGTTAGTACAAACAATGCAAGGACACCCTCTCAAAGAATCTTCCTATCTTCTTCACTATGCCTTCTTGGGAAAGCATTGCAGCTGACTGACCAATGTGGAGGTGAGCACTGATAAATGGTTCAGTATGCTTCAAGAACCGTCTATTCTACGCCAACCTCACAAAATCCAACACACAGAGGAAGGCAAGAGGAGGCACAGCTACAAAAGTTCCCCAATACCAACAACAATAACACAAACTGCTAGTTTTGTGGACATCCACACTCTAACTATGACTGTAATACTATATTGTGTATTCTCTCCATTCCTTCTCTATGAACAGTATGCTTTGTCTATATAGTAGGCAAGAAACAATACTTTTCACTGCAAACTGATACATGTGATAACAATAAATCAAATGATTTCACATCTCAGTCTTCAGTCATGAGAGAGGATGCACAGGAGATTTTGAAGTCACTTACAGCTTGGATCCACTCAAATAATGAGACTAATGCCACCATTAGTAACTTCAAGTTTGTTCCTGTTGATCAATGCTATTATTTTGCCAGTTACTTGTGTATGAAATTGATGTATTAAAATAAAATTCAGGCAAATTCAAATACAGGCAAAATAAATTCAGTTTAACTAATGGTTAACAGAAGC
Source organism: Carcharhinus amblyrhynchos (assembly GCF_965287045.1). Taxonomy (NCBI): domain Eukaryota; kingdom Metazoa; phylum Chordata; class Chondrichthyes; order Carcharhiniformes; family Carcharhinidae; genus Carcharhinus; species Carcharhinus amblyrhynchos. The sequence continues at coordinate 62,147,111 of NC_137330.1, forward strand.
ACTTAAATCCATCCTTAATTAGCACTAAGTCTGCAGTCTCACCTACAGATGCTTTCAGAATATAGATAGAGTGGGAATTTGAAAATTGATGTTGAAGTCGTACTGAGATTGGTGTTTGATTCTAATGAACTTCATTTTTTGGAGAAGTTGCTAATGTTGTCAACACTGTCACTATACATGTTTCAGAAGTTTGACATTACCATCACTGCAACTTATTCACTAGATGTTAAAGATATGAATTTCACAAAAATGTAGGCACCCACCTATTGTCAAACCAATTGCGGGAAAGTATCTCTGATATGAATTGTCACCTAGCCTGAAGTCAAATATTATTGTGTTCAATGTAATTGAATTGAATTTATGAGCATAAGGACATGAGAAATAGCAGCAAGAGAAGTCTAACATGCCATTCTAAATGATTACTGATCTCAACTATCCCAAGATCCCTTAATCCCTTAGTATCCAAAAATCTCTGTCTTGAACATATCTCACAACTGAGGATCCACAACGTTCTGCAATAAAGAATTTCAAAGATCCATAACAACAAATAAGTTTGTGATACCATTGTCTCAAAGAAATTGTTTGAAGTTCAAATATTATTTGGAACCTTATTGGTTTCTTGAAAAGGCGAGGCAAAAAAAAAGTGGCTTTATTGTTGCTGGAATTGGTTTGTAAACCTCTATTTGCCTCCCTGGTAAGTGGAGCCTCCTAAAACACCACTCTTTCATTTCTTCCAAATAAGTTAAATTTTATTTATTAGTCACACGTAGGCTTACATTAACACTGCAATGAAATTACTGTGAAAATCCCTGAGTTGCCGCACTCTGGCATCTGTTTGGGTACACTGAGGAAGAATTTAGCATGCCAGTGCAACTAGCCAGCACATCTTTCATATTCTGTTAACAGGGTAATAAGGGGCTGGTGAACTTCTGTAATTATGCTTTATTTTCCTGGTGTCCAAAGCTGTAACCTAGTCCTGCTCCAACATGCTGTGATAGACCAGGCACTTACATATCCATATATCTTTAGATATGAGATTTAGGAAAAAAAGCTTGATTCTTGGAATTGTTTGAAACTAATCGATGTTCAGGCTAACACTATCAACACCATTTAAATTAAACACTAAAAGATGTCAGTACGCAGAACCCCTGGGATGAAGTTCTCATTTATCTCCAATATCCACATTTTCACAAGGTGTCAGAAAATGTAATCTTTATCAGAAGATCTCTGCTTGAGCAGATATGGGACCACACTCTGCAGCATCTTAGACGATGAGTGGTTTCTGAATCACATTCCCAGAATTATATCCCCTGAGAAATGGTACTGGAGAATTCAGCTCACAGGGATTAGGTAGAGAAACTAAAAGTAGGTCACCATGTACAGAACAGCTGAGGAAACACAGGAGACTTGAAAGGTGCTGGAAATGTCCAGTAGTTACTTAGCAAGGGTGGAGAGTGTCATTCATTCAGAGATCAGTGGTTCTCAGCAATGTTGCTGCATTGTGGAGTAAGGGGCTATCAAAAGGAGTAGAGACAGCTATACAAAAGAATAAAAACATGGCTGCAGCCAATGGTCACGATCTTCCAGCTGCATTGCAGAGTGGGCCAGAGAATCATAGGTGAGGGGGTTTAGCATGTTTAGCAGATCACTAAAGCTATTGAATAAAAACAGAAGATTTCACTAACGTAAATAGTGAAACAAACACTACATGAAGAGAAAGGGAAATCAGAGGTAAAAAGAAATACTATTATAGAAAAGGTAAGGGAAACGAAAGACTGGCAAAATCATAGAATCCCATCAGTGCAGAAGGAGGCCATTCAGCCCATCGAGTCTGCATCAGCCACAATCTCACCCAGGCTCTATTCCCGTAACCCCTCATATTTATCCTGTTAGTCCCCCTGATATTAGGGTCAATTTAGTCAGGCCACTCCACCTAACCCACACATCTTGGGACTGTAGGAGGAATCCCATGCAGACACAGGGAGAATGTGTAAACTGTACACAGACAGTGACCCGAGGCCGGAATTTAACTTGGGTCCCTGGCGCTGTGAGACAGCAGTGCTAACCACTGTGCCACCGTGCTGCCCTCTCAGGAATGAGAATAAGGATTAACGTTCCATATTGAGTGGCAGGGTTGCAAATGTGCAACATTGTAACGTCAATTACTATGGCACAATATGATTTATGCTCTGTGATATAATTGCTAAAATGGTGGCTATAGGTAAGGAACTTAATATTTCAGTTTATAACATTTAAAATATAGGTGGCTCCGGGCAAGATTTTGGGGGCAATTTTCCTGTCCTGCCCACCACGGGAATCATAGCAGGTGGGAGGGGGGATGGGCCGTGCAAATGTCTGTTGACATCAGGTGGGATTTTCAGGTTTTGGGGCAAGCACAACCAGAAAATCCCATCCTTAATCTTATTCAAATTCCACCTTTTACATACAGTTAACAGGCTCTGAGATGGAAAATACCACTTAACATATCATAGATCATAGAACCCTACAGTGCAGAAAGGGGCCCTTCGGCCCATCGAGTCTGCACCGAACACGGTCCCACCCAGGTTCTACCCCCATATATTATACCCACTAATCCCTCTAACCTACGCATCCCTAGACACTAAGGGGCAATTTCTTAGTATAGCCGATCAGCTTAACCCGCACATCTTTGGACTGTGGGAGGAAACCAGAGTACCTGGAGGAAACCCACGCAGACATGAGGAGAATGTGCAAACTCCAGACCACTCACCTGACAAAGAGGCAAACCCCGAAAGCTAGTGGTGTTTACTACCAAATAAATCTGTTGGACTTTTAACCTTGTTGTGAGACTTTTTACTGTGTTTACCCCAGTCCAACGCCGGCATCTCCACATCATGGAAAATGGGGGCCAAGGGTGCCGTGCATGAGGAGTGACAGTCTTAATGAAGTATCCAATCATGGAGCAAGAATGTAAGGAAGTCCTCAAAATTGAATTAAGACAGGATCAATATGGATAGAGTTAGGAAGGAAAATTATTCAAATCCTGGTAATGCATTACACCAAGATCCTACTTTATAGGATAAGTAATGGAAATGATTTACAAGATATTTTACATAGTTTTGGAATGCCACAATATATGTTAAGTGGCAGTGCAGTGTGTGGTCTGTGCTGCACCACTTCTAATTTACTCCAGGGGTAGAACAAAAATGTTCCATTTTCTCCAGCTGTGCCTTTCTCAGTTTAAGGAGCAACAAATCTCTTATAAGTGAATGCAGAATGGAAAATGACTTCATAAATAACTGTTTCACTTATTCAGGCTTTTGTTTTACTGTTAGCAGATTAAAATTCTCCTTGTATGCATGAGTGACTCATGCCAGAAGCATTGCCTAGTTAGAAAGTGAGCATTAATGGCTTTAATGAACTCCCACAAGACTTAGCACAGGATGTCTTTTCTTTTATTGTTAATGATGCAGTTATTTCAGGCAGTACACCTTTAGGCGCAATGCTAATACTCCAGCTCAGATTTCCAGATGTTGAAAACTCCCCATTTTTCACCTGGCTGCCCTAAAATCCATTAATTACAAGAGCAAATGTAGATTTTTGTGCTCAAGGAGCATCCTGCCAGGCATTGCATATACTGAGCAAAATAAACCGCCGGATGATATAGTTGAAGGGAGAAGTTAGTCACTGGGGTAGGTCTACCTAGCTGTTAAAAGCAGGTGGCAGAAGGCTGCTGCTGGGGACTGCGAGTAAAATGACTAAATGGCTGGAATTTTCCAGTTTCGCCAACAGCAAACCCTTGCCACACATGTCCTGGGGAAGGACACATTGAATGAAAACACCCATGAACAGTGGTGGGATCAAGCGATCCCACCATTAGCCAATGGCGGGCTGCCTCTGCCACCACGAGGGATACGTGGAACATCCCACCCAACACCTCCATTGCTTCTGGGCATGCACTGCCACTTTGGAGCTTGCACACACTTCATTCCTGTCATTGCGGACAATAATAAGTTCAATGTTCAGCTTTTTAACTAAGTACATGGAATTTCTGTTTACTCCACACATCGATTCAGACATTGCATTTTTGAAGATAAAACTTGAAGGGGAGGGGCATTAATTTTCCCTGAATGTCAAGAAACTTGGAAAAGATGGAGATTACAGAATTGGAAACAAGTGAACTGATAAAGATGAACAGATACTTACCTAAGTGAGTTGGAGGACAATTGGTTATGGAATTGCAGTAGTTAAAGAAAAAAGCATGGGAGTTCAAAGAAGAGTTAATGGTGCATGTTACACATACATGCTAAAAGCATGACTTCTAAGACTAGTCATTAGATAAGACAAGATCAAAAGGGATAAATCTTCTATCAGTGCTGTGCTGAATGCTGCTCTTTTAACCCCAGAGATTCTACCTTGAACCAGAAGAGTTTCCCAAAATAAATATAAGATCATATATGGTTACTGTTTTTGGCTCATAGGGTTAAACCTTATGGGAGGTTGTTTTGGGAAAAGGATATTTTCCGAGTTTAGGAAAGTAGATAGATTTGGAACTGGGTTTAGTTCAAGTATACTGAGTGTGTGTAACCATTACTGAAGTTAACTTTAATTTTGTTCTTTATTGTTACTTTTCTAGTTTTGTGTTTTACAGTTTAATAAACATTCATTTACTTGAAAGATTAGAGCAAGGCTTAACCTTTTTTCACTAGTTTTCATATCTTTGCTCACAGTCTATCAAACTCTTTTCCAAGTTACCCTTCTGGGTGTTAAGATATTCATCATGGAATAGAATTGCTACAATGCAGAAGAAGGCCTTTTGGCCTATTAAGTCTGCACTGGATCTCTAAAAGAACATCCCACCCAGACCATCCCCTCTGCCTTTACCACGGCTAATCCACCTAACTTGTTTTTAGCATCAATGGGATTCTTAACACTGAGTTTTTCCCAATATCTAACTGAGACTTTGGGGGGAACATCAGTCAAAGCTCTGCAGAAACAGCTATTTCTCAGGGACTCCCTTGATATTCCAGCAAGCTGAGAGATCAGGAGAACACCTGGCCACCTATAGAATTTTGTGTCCGAGACTCTAATTATACTCTTCTATCAGATCATGATAGAAAGAGTGGGTTATGGATATATTTTTTTAACCACAGTAATGCCTGTTATGGTAATATTCAGTGTTACATTTTTGAATTGCTGTTTACTGAGTAAACAACACCCAAATAGAATCAAAATCAGGTTTATAACCTGTTTGTGTTTCAATAGTACATTTCCAAGTGCTATAGCACATGCCAGTTTCTATGGATGTTTCCGTATATGGTGATTTACTAAGGTTCAGCGTGATGTGGCTTTAGAATCTTCTAGAAAGTACATGACCCTGAAATGAACCCTCAAGCTTTTTGTTACTTGTTGACTAAAAGCAGAGATCCGTTATTTTGAACTGGGGTACCTTTTAATCTTTCTTTGGACAGATTGTTTATAAAACAAAACTGTGCGCCAGCAAACATTTAGCAGAGAACCTCACTTTCAGCATCATGATAGCAGTGCATGCCATTGCCTTCACAGATTGGCAGAGGCACGGTAGCACAGAAATGACAGGTATGAAGGGGGTAGAAAGTGAAGGGAATCTAGGTGGAGTGGTACAGTTTTACTTTTAATAACTTTGTACACGATTGGGATATAGACATATCCTAGTTGCATAATTGCAGTCTTCAGACATTTGTTTTGCAATCATGTAACTGGGAGACTAAATATCTTCTGAATTATTACATTGCTTATAACAAAATAGTTAAAACCCCCAGTAATGTTTTTAATAATAAACCACTGGAGATGAAATATAAAACATGTAGAATATATTGGATATGCTATATTGTCAGTAACATTTGAAGTATAGTTTAAACACTGTCTTTAAATATACTGAGCTGGAAATGTACTGACTAGCCTAGATAAGCAGAATAACTTTTATAGTAAAATATTACCTAATTTCTTTATAAAATAAAGATTTAAAATGCCATACTGTCCCTGTTAGTAAACTAAATAACACTTTTCCTGACTGGTTCACTTTAAGGGAAGATTTGTAATCCTGCCTGTCACATTTAACAAAACTTCAACAAAGAGTTGGACTAAAATTTGATACTTTGTTTTTTTTTTATTTCCTATCTGGACAAGAAATTGATTGTGAAAAATGATGAAGAGCAAGCTAGAGTAAGAGTAATCAACTTCAGGAAAGTCAACTTCAATGGGGTAAGAATGGATATGCGAAAATGAAATAAAATCTGGCACAATAAATGGTAGTAGAACGATGGGCTACATTCAAAGAAGAGATAGATTGGGAACAGTTGAGATATATTGCCTCAAAAAGGAAAGAACATAAGAACATAAGAACATAAGAAATAGGAGCAGGAGTAGGCCATCTAGCCCTTCGAGCCTGCCCCGCCATTCAATAAGATCATGGCTGATCTGTCGTGGCTCAGTTCCACTTTCCCGCCCTCTCCCCATAACCCTTAATCCCTTCTCTTATCAAAAACCCATCAACCCGCTTCTTAAAAATATTTAGCGAGGCAGCCTCCACCACTTCAACGGGCAGAGAATTCCAGAGATTCACCACCCTTTGAGTGAAGAAGTTCCTCCTCAACTCCGTTCTAAACCGCCTCCCCTTTATCTTGAGGCTGTGCCCCCTAGTCCTACTGTCTTTTTTGAGCGGGAAGAGTCTCTCCACCTCTATCCTATCCATCCCATTCATCATCTTATACGTCTCAATGAGATCTCCCCTCATTCTTCTAAACTCTAACGAGTACAAGCCTAGTTTATTCAGCCTCTCCTCATAGCTCAATCCCCTCAACTCCGGTATCAGCCTAGTAAACCTCCTCTGCACTCCCTCCAGGGCCAAAATATCCTTGCGCAGGTGCGGCGCCCAAAACTGCACACAGTACTCCAGCTGCGGCCTCACCAATGCCCTATACAGCTGCAGCAAGACCTCCCTACTTTTATATTCAATCCCCCTCGCTATGAAGGCCAGCATCCCATTCGCCTTCCTGACCACCTGCTGCACCTGCAAGCTGGGTTTTTGCGATTCATGCACAAGGACCCCGAGGTCCCTCTGCACCGTCGCCTGCTGCAGTTTTTCGCCACGTAAGTAATAGTCATTCCTACCATTCTTCCTACCAAAGTGGACCACCTCACACTTGCCAACATTAAATTCCATTTGCCATTTCCTGGCCCATTCGCCCAGCCTATCTAGATCCTTCTGCAGACTCTCCATACCCTCCGCACAATTTGCCGTTCCCCCAATCTTGGTGTCATCAGCAAATTTCGACACCCTGCACTCGGTTCCCTCCTCCAGATCATCTATATAAATGGTAAATAGCTGAGGCCCCAGCACCGACCCCTGGGGCACCCCACTAGTCACCATCCGCCAATCCGAATAGCACCCATTGACCCCCACTCTCTGCCTCCTATTTGACAACCAATCCTCTATCCACGCTAACACCCTACCCCCAACTCCATGTCCCCTGACCTTCTTCAATAACCTCTTGTGAGGTACCTTGTCAAACGCCTTCTGAAAATCCAGAAAGACCACATCCACCGGCTCTCCTCTATCCACTGCCCTAGACACATCCTCATAGAACTCCAGTAAATTTGTCAGACACGACTTCCCTTTAATGAAACCGTGTTGCGTCCGCCCTATCAAGCAATTCCCTTCAAGATGCCTCGCAATTTCCTGCTTAATGATGGATTCTAACATTTTACCTACCACAGACGTTAAACTAACCGGCCTATAATTCCCCGCCTTTTGCCTGGCACCCTTCTTAAACAACGGCGTAACATTAGCCGTTTTCCAATCTTCCGGCACTTCCCCGGAATCCAGCGACTTCTGGAAAATAACCACCAAGGCATCCACTATCACCTCCGCCATTTCTTTCAGAACCCTCGGATGCATTCCATCCGGTCCTGGGGACTTGTCCACAATCAGCCCCTCCAGTCTGTCGAGCACCACCTCTCTAGTAACAGTAATGTCATTAAGACCCTCCATTCCTACCACCTTTCCATCGCTAACACCCGGCAAATTATTCACGTCCTCCTCCGTGAAGACAGAAACAAAAAAGTTATTCAAGACCTTCGCCATATCCCCATCCCCTACCACTAGCTGGTGGGAAAAACACATCGAGAGGTTCCCAAAAGAAAAACAGACAGAAATTAAGCTGAAGAGAAAGTGTGTACTTATGATGTAGTATAAGGGTCTGACACATATAGAGTAAACGTGGGACTAAGTACAGTACCACTGACTCAATAATGTAAGACAGTGCATAACCTGCACCCAGAGTCAGTTAAGTGTTATACAGAGCTGTGTGTACTGGTAAGTACACACAGCTTGCACCCTTTAATGTATAATTGTAAATAGTTGTGTATTTTATTAAAGACTTACAGTTAAACTATGTGTGATTTTTCAGACCTACTGTACTGTACAATACTCTACAACATGGTGGCAGCTTGTGGCAAAACCTAAAACACAGTGAAAAACTGAAATGCTAGAAGACTGAGCAAAAATTTAATAAATGTTTCTGACCTTAAATGATTCTCTAGAAGCATAGGCACAGAGGAAACATTACCCAGAAAAAGTTCCAAAAAAGGCTTAGAAAACAGTGATTTACAATACCTTATTGTAGCAGAAGACGCCACTGCATCTCCTTTGGAATTCCACCTTCACATCCCAGGACACAGATTCAGCAGATCAAGAAGGGTGAGCTAAATCTTTTAAAGCTTCAGGTTACAGCAAATCCTGAGAAATCTTAAAATAATTCAGAGTCAAAAGAGCAGTTTGAAAAAGTCCATCGGTAAAAATCTGCTCCCCGAATCTCTTAATACATGAGGTCTGAGCTTGCTCTAAAAAACTTGATAAATAATTAATTGAATGTTCCAGGAGAATTGTGACTTTTGAAACCAGCTAATGGCAAGAAAAAGCCAGGATTTGACAAATTCACAACTTTAAATATAAACTCTAGGCAAGAGAATTCTATAGGTTGCTGTTTCATGCAGTCATCATTGAGAGTTTTTCCAGCTGAGTGTGGTTGCCTTTAGATCAGAGCCCACCAAACCCGGCACGCATGGGAAATCTTTTTGTCTGCAAACCATGGAGCTTACGGCCCTCCCACTCGGTGGGATATCACGTCCCACCAAAGTGAATGGCAATCTAAATGGCCCACTACATTCATCAGTGGGAAGCACGCCATGGTGGATTGTAAAATCCTAGTCCAAGTGAACTAAAACACCATTTTGAAATTCAGAAAACTCTGCAGAAACTTCACTTGTAAAAAATTAAATTTGGATAAGAATTCCATTCATCTAGAACAGTTTGGACTTAACCAAGGGTCAAACCTCATGCAAAATTTGATGCCCTTGAGAACAGAATTTCAAAACTATCAGAGTATACCAAGCCTAAGTAGAAGATCAGAAAAAGTCCAGATTAATACCTTTTTACACTGGTTTGGTGAACTTGTGGAAGAAGTGATCCTGACGCAAAATATTGATGATTCCTCAGTCAGCTTTGATAAAATATTAAAGCCTTTGATGAATACTTTCATCTTCAAGTTCTGGAGCATACAGAGATTAAGAGGGATAGAAATCCCAATAAAACTATTAAAAAAATACAATGACATTATATGAGTAAGCCACACAAAAGTGCTAGTGAGGTCAAAAACTTCCTGCAAATCCTGAAAAGATATCTTTTTGGAAGTGTGACACATATTATCCAAACTGCAGAGGAAGCAGCTGACTGTGAATGAAGAAAGCTATCTGATAATTCTCAAAATACAACACACCCCTGCAAAATGAAAATGACATATAGCTGAAAAATGTTCATAAAGCTGAATTGGAATATTTGATACACAAAATTCTAGTTAAATATATACCATTCAAAACACACAATAAACTAAAATCTTTAGTGAACCAAATTATTTGAGATCTGAACAAACACATTACTGAGGCAGCTAAAAGGTACCAGGAGAAAAATAACAACATTGAATTCACTTGATGCTTCTCACCCAAGTTGTACCTCTTCCTGAGACACCCAAATACAACTGCATTTTAAACTGAACTGTTCCAGTGGCAGCATTGCTAAACTGATTCTTGTAACTGACTATTTGGTTACCTACTGTCCCACTAGCCTCATAATTTTTCTTCTCAGGACTGAGAAACCTTGTTTTTTCCTCTTTGACACACACTGACTGAACTGCCTCTCAGTTCGTGTCTTTTTCTGTGCCACTTGACCACTGTTGCTAGGCAACTAGACTTCTCTATTTTGCTTCTAAATCCCTAAACCTTTAGACCCCTCAATCCATCTCTTTTGTCCTCAGAGATTATAAAATCTCTTTCAAATGACATATGTACACAAATCCAAAAGATTGACCTGGAATTGGAGGAAGGGTGTTAGCTTGGATTGAAAACTGTCACATAGAAAACAGAGAGTTAGAATAAATGGGTCCTTCTCAGGGTGGAAAGATGTAACTAATGGCATACCGCAGGGATTAATGACCTGGAGGAAAGAACAGAATGTAAGGTTTCTAAATTTGCCAATGATATGAAGCTACATAGGTGGAAGGGCAAGTTGTGATGAGGACATTGTAATTCTGCAATGGGATATAAATAGATTGGGTGGCTAAGTTAAAACCTGGTAAATAGAGTTCAATGTGGGGAAGTGTGAGGTCATGAACTTTGGTAGGAGGAATCAAAAGGCTGATTATTATGGAGAGAGACAGCAGATGAGTGAAGTACAGAGGGATCTCGATGTTCTATTGCATGAAGCACACAAATCTAGCAAGCAGCTCGACAAGTAGTTAAGAAGGCAAATGACATTTTGCCCTTTATTGCAAATCGATTGAAGTTGAAAGGTGTTGTTGAGGCCTCACCTGGAACACTGTGTACAGTTTTGTTCCCCTTAACTTAAAAATGATAGAGTAACATTGGAGTCAGTCCAAAGGAGATTCATCAGGCTAATTCCTAGGATGTGAGGGTTGTCATAACAGGAGAGACTAAATAATCTGGGTCTGTATTCCTCAGAGTTTAGAAGAATGAGACATAACCTTATTCAAATATATAAGATCCTGAGGCGACTTGGCAGGGTAGATGATGAGATGTTTTCATCAGTGGGAAAGTCTCGAACAAGAGGATATAGATACAAGATAAAGGGCTGGTCTAAGGTGCATAGAAATTTCTTCTCATTAAGGTGGTGAATCTCTGGAATTCTCTGCTCCAAAGGGTACTGGAGGCTGAATCATTAGAAGTACTTAAAGTGGAGATCAATGAATAGAGGGCTAAGGGAAATGGCACAGAAAAGGAGCTGAGGCTGGCATAGATCAGCCATGATCGTATTGAATAGTGGGGCAGGCTTGAAGGGTCTGATGACCTACTCCTGCTTCGACTTCTTGTGTTCTTGATCTTTCAGTCACAGGCCCGTTTAGACTTCAAGGCACCAAGGCTCATAACCCAATCCACTCGAAACTGAAACCACTCTACCTTCCTTAGCACAAAAATATATAGCTATATAAATTCAACTTAAAAGTTATACATTGTTCAGCACAATACGTAGATTTTCAAAAGGCATTTGATACAGTGCCACACAACAGACATATGAGCAAAGCTATAGCTCATGGAATAAAAGGGACAGTAGCAACATTGGTATGAAATTGACTTAGTGACAGGAAACACAGTAATGGATAGTGAATCATAAAATCCCTTCTGTGCAGAAGGAGGCCCATTAAGTCTGCACAGACAACAATCACACCCAGACCCTATCCCTGTAACCCCACATATCTACCTTGTTAGTCTCCCTGACACTGAGGGGCAATTTAGCATGACCAATCCACCAAACCTGCACATCTTTGGGCTGTGGGAGGAAACCAGACCACCCAGAGGAAAACCACGCACACATGGGGACAACATGCAAACTCCACACAGACAATCTCCCAAGGCCGGAATTGAATCTGGGTCCCTGGCGCTATGAGGCTGCAGTGTTAACCACTGTGCCACCGTGCTGCCCAATAATTTTCATGCTAGAGGAAGTTTTGTAGGGCACTTCCCAAAATGCCAGTGTAGGGATCCTTGCAGTTCTTGAAGTTTGGTAATGACTTGGACCTTGGTGTGCAGAACACAATTTCAAAATTTGTGGATGGTGCAAAACTTGGAAGCATTGTGAACTGTGAGGAAGATAGCATAGAAGGAGTGCCGGCACAAAGGGCCAAATGGCTTTCTTACTGTAGCAATTCTGTGAAGAAGTTTGACCTCTTACTTTTTCATTGTTCCTTAGAAACTCAATGCTGCAGTTTCCAAATGAGTAGAATTGTCCAGAAGTAATAAATCTATATAGTCCACATTGAACATAGATGAAACAACATCTCAGCTGGGTTAAAAAGCCATTCAACTATACCAAGACAATAAAAAAATGGTCCAACAAGCCTTTACTAATGACAAGATATAATACCAATTTTAAAATAAAATGCCTGGAAGAACAGTGGGGGCAGAATTTGGCATTCAATGGAGAGCAAATCTGACTGGATGTAAGTTTGATATCTGACTTGAATTCCCATGTACATCTGAGTTAAATCAGAGTTCTAATTTTGCAGTAACTGAAAAAGAGCAAAATATAGTGGGAAAGTGTTCTTCTCAGAAAACACTGAAAAGAAGAATAAGAGTTTAGCTATGTTGCATGCTGAAGAGGACACTTGTAAAATAAATGTCATTGAAAATTTGAGAAAATATTAAATAAAACTACAGAAACAAATTACTGCAGAATCAATAAACTCAAATGAGGTCAAGAAGGGGATTTTCTCAGTAACTTCATTGCAGTGTTAATGTAAGTCAACTTGTGACACTGATAAACTTTAGTGACATAGAAATTAATTAACTACAAACATATTTAATTAAGAAACTATTGAAGGAGGGTTGATAAACATATCTTTCCAGTATTTGAATTAAAAGTAAAACTTGAAAAGAAACAAGACAATAAAGAATGAGGGTCAGTGACAGAACAGTTTTATAATGTGAAACAGCCGAAGTTATTGAGAAAAAGTGATTTGAATGTGTTAATTGTTACGGAGGTTGATGTTTTAATGTTTAAAAAAATCTAATGGATTTCATAAAAGAGTAATTTTTTGCTCTGCTGATGTCACTGCCATCTATAAAGAAGTCAGCCTTGCACCTGATGGATAAACAGAAGTAGAAATTCTGTCAGGCTTTGGCAGAAAATTGGGAGAAAGTGCACAGAAACGCCAGGCACCAGGAATGGATTCATTGAAACTTTATCCAGATAATAATTACGTATTAATCAGAACATTGTGAACAGCTCATCAATAACAGTACTGAAGGATTTATTACAGTGCATCTTATTCATCCGTTTAATATAAAACTAAAGATGAAATGAGTTATAAGAAAAACACACCTTACTCAATCATATTTGGAACTATACTCCAGCTAAAAAGGTAGCAGTGGAGTAAGAATCCTCAAGAAAGTAATTGTTGCTCCCAACAATTTTGGAATTTTTGGAATTTTTGGATGATGGAAATATTGCAGTCCTGTTTTGACAGAGTAAGGAGAATGTGCATCTCATGTTTCTAAACTCTATGGTCCAAAGTCATGCAGACCAGCTGACTGTACAAGAATCATGTCAGAGACTCTCTGCTATAACACTAAAGAGATTTAGTTGAGCTGTCATTCCCAAACAAGGTCATATTTGGAATGGAGCCACAAGAGTTAAGGCTTAAATCACACTCCCATATTTATGTCAGGAACATAAAGTTGCTGCAGCTACAGCTCTGTGATCTATATCAGTCTATACCTATATGATCAGAAATTACTCATTGATTTATCTGCTCATCAAATTTCCACCCCAGACAGTGTCATTGCATTTACCTCTATCGCCTGAACAACAACATTTAAATTGAGATAGATATCATATATTTTTATTCATTCTTTCATGGCACATGGGGTGTCACTGGCTATGCCAGCATTTGTTGCCCATTCTTAATTGCCCTTTCGAAGGTGAACTGGCTTCTTGAATTGCTGCAGTCCATGTGGTGTAGGTACAACCACAATGCTGTTAGAATCACAGAATTGTTGTAGCACAGAAGGAAGCCATTCAGCCTCTGGTGTCTCCAAAGGAGCAATTTACCTTGTTTCATTATTATACCATCTCCCCATAGCCCGAATATTCTTCTTCGCCTAATACCCTCTTAAACCAACCTCTAGTATACTCTCAGAGAACACATTCCAGATCTTAACCACTCACTGTGTGAAAATGTTTCTCCTCAGATCTCTGTTGCTTCTTTTGCCAATTACTTTAACCCTGTGTCCTCTTGTTCTTGCTCCTCCACTAATGGGAGCAATTTCTGGGACATGAGATAAAGCAAATTACTGTGGACGCTGGAATCTGAAACCAAAAGAGAAAATGCTGGAAAATCTCAGTAGGCCTGGCAGCATCTGTAAGGAGAGAAAAAAGCTAACGTTTTGAGTCCAGGTGACCCGACAAAAAAAAAGACTCTTACAGATGCTGCCAGACTTGCTGAGATTTTTCCAGCATTTTCTCTTTTGGTTTCAGATTCCAGCGAGCACAGTAATTTGCTTTATCTGGTGTCCCAGAATTTGCTTTTTTTTTGCTGTCTGGACATCACAATGTTTTGAATACTCCTGATGTGGAGATGCCAGCATTTTGAATGAGGTAAATTGCCTCTTTGGAGACACCAGGGGCTGAATAGCTTCCTTTCATGCTATAACAATTCTTTGAATACTCCTATCAGATCTCCTCTCAACCTTCTCTGCTGTAAGGAAAACAGTACTAATTACTCCAATCAATCTACATATCAAATGTTCTTTGTCCCTGGAACCAGTCTTGTGCATATTTTCTGCACTCTGTGATGCCTTTACATCATTCCTAAAATGCGGTGCCTAGGAATGGATGCAATATTCCAGCTGAGACCAAACCAGTGTTCTATACAAGTTTAACGTAACTTCCTTGCTTTTATTCTCCAATTCCCCTATTAATAAACCCTATGACACTGTCTGCTTTACTAACCATGCTCTCAACAAGCCCTGCCACCTTCAGTGACTTACACACATATACATACAGGTCCCTCTGCTCCTGTACCTCCTTTAGAATTGTATCTCTTAATTGTATTGTTTTTCCACTTTCTTCCGAGCAAAACAGATCACTTAACACTTTGTTGCACTGAATTTCATCTGCCACTTATCTGTGCACACCTACAACATGTCTATGTCCTTTTGAAGTTGAAAACTATCCTGCTCATAGTCAGGAATTCTTGCTGTCTGCAAATTTTAAAATTTTGTTCTGCAGAACAATGTGCAGGTATTTAATACATGTTAAGAAGAGGACTACTGACCCCTGGGGAAGTCTAGTACAGATATTTCTCTAGTTCACACACATCCATTAACCACTATTTTCCATTTCCTCTCAATCAGCCAGTCTCATATCTGTGCTGTTAGTCATCCTTTCATTCCTTAGTTATAACATTGATTACCAGTCTGTTGTGTGGAACTTTATCAAATGCCTTTTGGAAATAAGTAATACCTCATCAGTTATTTCATCAAAAACTCTTGCAAGTTTAGTTGAACACAATTGGCAGTGTAGCTCTGATATTTAAGGATGATGTGGAGATGTGGTGTTGGACTGGGGTAAACACAATAAGAAGTCTCACAACACCAGGTTGGACTTTAACCTGGTGTTGTGAGACTTCTTACTGTATTTAAGGATGACATCAGGGTGGTTCTGATAGATGATATAGGTTCTATGGGAAAAAAGATTGACTCCATTTGGGTGGAAATTAGAAATAATAAGGAAAAAAGGGGTCACTGATAGGCATAGTCTACAAGGCACCAAATAATAACATCATGGCGGGGGGGGGGGGGGGGGGGGGGAGGTGAGAAATAAACAAAGAAATATCTGATGCATGTAAAAATGGTACAGTAATTATCATGGGGATTTTAAGCTACATGTCAAATGGTCAAAGCAGATTGGTCGAGGCAGCCTTGAGGAGGACTTCATAGAATGTATCTGTGACAGTTTCCTTGAACAGTATGTAATGGAACCTATGAGGGAGCAAGCTATCCCAGATCTGGTCCTGTGTAATGAAACAGGAATATTAATGATTTTACAGTTAGGGAATTTAGGTTGAATTTAAATTGAATTTAAAATACAGATGGAGCATGAGAAGGTAAAACCCAATAACAGTGTCTTGTGCTTAAACAAAGGAGATTATAACTGGGTGTAAATGGGTACTTTTCTGGCTGGCGATCAGTGACTATTGGTGTGCCTCAGGGATCAGTGATGGGACTGCAATTGTTTACAACTTACACAGATGATTTGGAGTTGGGGGACCAAGTATAGTGTGTCAAAATTTGCAGATGATGCTAAGATGGGTGGCAGAGCAAAGTGTACAGAGGACACTGTGGGTGCGATTTTACCATCGGGCTGCACCCGTTTTTGGGCATGAAAACTTGGTAAAGTCGGGTGAGAGGTGAATAGCGCGATCCGCACCCGCCTCCGCGCTGGTTCCCTGTTTACAAAGCCCCAAAAATGGCCGCAATCAAGACGATGCCCGAAACGGGCACAATGGTCATTTAAATGCATTCAAATTGAGTTAATGGACTGCACGCCCAACTTTATCGGCACTTCCCTCTTTACCACCGCATTTGCTCATCCAGAATCGGTATAAAACAGGAATGCTCCACAAAAGTCTGATTTGGGTGTTCCAGTTAGTGAGAAGTAGGTGCCTAGCTGCCCTCTGCTCGAGATCAGTGGTGGAGGGGAGGGGTGTCTGCTGCCACTCTGCCTGAGATCATGGGGGAGGGAAGTGGGGTTTCGCTGCCATTCTACCTGAGATAAGTGGAGGGGGAAGAGGGGTCTGCTGCCGTTCTGCCTGAGGTCAGTGGGGGTGAAGGGGGAAGGGGCCCACAATTAGTCTGTTTGGCGGAGGTGAGTGGATAAGGGGATCAGTAATGTTGTGGGACTGGAGCAATGTCTGTGGGGGCCAAGGGAATGCATTATCTGGCCCAGGAGGGATGTGGCAGGGGAGCAGCATTCTATCTTTTTTTTTTGTGCATGCACAGTTGGAAGTGCCGTTTGGAGCTGCAGGGTTTCGAGCACATTAAGCCCCGCATACAGGCTTGTGCAGCGTGATTCGAAATTGCTGATATTTTGCAGACTGCATATGGGAGTGCCTGAGAATGGGTCTAAAAGTCGGATCTGAAACACTCCCAGTTTCAACTCCACCCAGCACTTTGAATCAAAATGGTAAAAAGGGCCCTGAAAATCTGCAAAGGGATATAGATAGTCCAACTGAGTGAGCAATGGTCTGGCAGATGGAGCACAATGTTGGTAAATGTGAGGAGATTCATTTTAGTGGGAATAAGAGCAAAATGGGCCATTATTTAAATGGTAAAAAATTGCAGCATGCTGCTGTGCAGAGGGACCTGGGTGTCCTTGTGCAAGAATTACAAGGAGTTGGATATAGGTGCAGCAATTATTTAAGAAGGCAAATTGAATTTTGTCCTACATTGATAGAGGGATGGAGTCTAAAAACAGGGAGACTATGTTGCAGCTGTATAAGATGCTGGTGAAACCACACCTGGAGTACTGTGTACAGTTTTGGTCTTCTCACTTGAGAAAGGATGTACTGGTACTGGAGGGGGTACAGAGGAGATTCACTAGGTTTATTCTGGAATTGAGAGGGTTGGCTTATGAGGAGACACTGAGTTAACTGGGACTATACTCACTGGAATTCAAAAGAATGAGGGGAGGTCTTATAGAAATATATAAAATTGTGAAGGGAATAGATAAAATAGAAGCAGGAAGGTTGTTTCCACTGGTGGGTGAAACTAGAACTGGGGGGCACGGCCCCAAAATAAGGAGAAGCAGATTTAGGACTGAGCTGAGATTACTAAATGATTGGATCTCAGGTGAACTCTGAATTGAAGCAGATTGGGGAGTCTGTCTCTCTGTCAAAATCTCTCACTTCCGTGGTATTGCTGTTTATTGTATTGGCTACATGAACCACTAGTTTTAGGCTTTTGTTGGAACTCCTTGCCTAAAAGCTGCCTCATGTTGATTTTGAAAATAGAGAACAAAATAAGTTCCTTGTCATGATTTCCACAAATTCACTGTCCTTTTTTCCAAACAAAGAGTGGTGTGTGTTTTGATCCCAATCATCCCACAATGTAGTTCAACACCTTGAATGTTTGATACAGCCAAGGACTGAACAACCCTTTCAATTTGACAATATATTTTTGGATTAACTTTAGGGAAAAATTCAACATCAGCCTGGAATGTTTCTTTTACTTTTGCTTTAGAAAGGAGAGTTGTTTCAATTGACAAAAGAAGTCAGATGACCCTTCGGTGGCCATCTTGTGCAGGATTTTGTAGTTAGTTTCAAAACATAGAATTAAGTTTGAAATTCAAGATACCTTGGGGCATGACAGTAAATTATCCAAACGTTCATTTTAAAACTTGATATTTAATTATCATGTAATCAGTCCTCTATCTATAGGGTTAACAATGTGTAGCAACAGTCTGCTCAACCACCTCATGCACAACATTGTAGCTCTTTAATGATAGCTGAGGGACTGGGGGAATCTGCACTTGGCTGCACAGTAAGTGACTGGAACAGTAAGCATGGGACCCAGTTTAAAATAGAACATGGATAGCAAATTGCAGTTTCAATTCACCTTGTTGAGATCAAATTATATATGTGTTAAAATACTGGAAATTTCAAGGTTGTCTGAATAAAAGAGGTCATTGATGAGCTTGTGGCAAGACACCCAAATTCAGGAGGAAATCCATGGCAACTGATCTTTTCTGCAACATCTTCCAAACTTGTCTGGCTAGGAGGGCTTGTGTCTTAATTAAATATTGCGTGCTGTATAATCTAATATCAGGTTTAGCTTCTGAATAATCTATTCTTAGAAACCTGGGTCTGTTGATGTTAAAATATCATATACAATACTTTTTCTTCTTTCTTTCCCTTGTGAAGAGCACCTCCCACTTTATTCTTGCAGCCTGGAGGAGAACCTGCAGGTTGGCATCACGTAGTTGTGGGGCTACCTGATGTCTTCCTTCTGTCTTGGTTGCTGCAAGTTTTCATTCACTCCTTGGAGTCAGCTGTAGACATGCAGGCATAAAGTCCTGAGGCTTGTAAGACAGCTAACAGTGAATGCAGAGCCGGTTGCCTTTAAATATGGCACCAATACCTAGCTCTAAGCCAGCTGACACCAATGCCATGTTCCTTACCCTTGCTGTTTGAACAGGCTCCAAGCCTCCCCCAGTTTAACTGGCTAGCTGCCTTGTGATTATGTTTGACCAATATATTTCCAGTACTTTGGGTACCTATGGCTTTGCAATAAAATTCAGCCTAGTGAATGTGATGAAATTGGCTGGTGTGGTTGTCATAAGAACATAAGAACATAAGAAATAGGAGCAGGAGTAGGCCATCTAGCCCTTCGAGCCTGCCCCGCCACTCAATAAGATCATGGCTGATCTGTCGTGGCTCAATTCCACATTCCCGCCCTCTCCCCATAACCCTTAATCCCCTCCCTTATCAAAAACCCATCAACCCGCGTCTTAAAAATATTTAGCAAGGTAGCCTCCACCACTTTAATGGGCAGAGAATTCCAGAGATTCACCACCCTTTGAGTGAAGAAGTTCCTCCTCAACTCCGTTCTAAACCGCCCCCCCCTTTATCTTGAGGCTGTGCCCCCTAGTCCTACTATCCTTTCTGAGCGGGAAGAGTCTCTCCACCTCTATCCTATCCATCCCATTCATCATCTTATACGTCTCAATGAGATCTCCCCTCATTCTTCTGAACTCTAATGAGTACAAGCCTAATTTATTCAGCCTCTCCTCATAGCTCAACCCCCTGAACTCCGGCATCAGCCTAGTAAACCTCCTCTGCACTCCCTCCAAGGCCAAAATATCCTTGCGTAAACGTGTGCAAACTGTGAGGTGTGGTGTGAAGTTTGCAGCAGGGTTAACTGTGTTAGGGTGAGATGAAGCAATGAATGTTGTGTATAAATCATAATTGATAATAGATTGTGGTAGGTGAGTGATGGGAGACGTGGCACATTGAGCAGTTTGCCTGGGTGGCAGTGCAGTTGGTGGGAGATAGCATTTGAAGATATATTCACTAACTTTAAACACACATGTCAGGTAAATGAACTTCTTACGGCACTGCATTCCAGTCCTCAGGGCTGGACTCTGACACTGACATGCATGGTTATCTGGTTCCTGACTTCTTGTGGATTGTTAACACCTCTCCTTTGCTCCACCCTCTGCATCCAGGATTTCTAGTGCAACATTGCAAAATCTTGGAGCTCATCTTCTGGTCATTCTCTTGTCATTCCCACATCAAGATCAGTTTTATAGTGTTTTTCAGTATCAGCTCCAATCAAAATGCACCTCCCCTTAAGAGGTGCAGTCTGGCTCTTAGTATCACAGGCTAGCTGGAACTCATACTTGTCTCTCACATGCTCGGGCATGCGACTATTCAACAGCACCTTCGCGCTGTCAGCATGCTACAATCATTCAAATTAGCAGGCAGAACTCATTTTAGATGTCTCTTGCATCAGAAGTAATGGTTGGGGTTAATCACGCATTGATACCCCTGCACCCCTGTCCCTGAGTTATCCAATCTCATGGCCATGGTGATTATATCCTTCAGTGTTGCTACAGCATAATGATGTATTGTGATTTATTCCTGGTATTTGCAAACTGTTTTAAAATTCACAGATACATAGAAGTCAATAAAAAAAAACAAAGCTGGGTAATAAGCTGATTGCCAGTTCGCCATTGCCTATTTTGTGTCTCAAAATGACATTTAAAATGATTAATATTCGCCCCCATCACCCCCCCCCCAATATTCCCATCTTGTCTGTACCAAAGGTTTGATGCAAAAGAGTCATTTATTACACTCCCATCTGCTTTACATGGCTTACTCTTGGTTGCACCGGAGCAGAGAGGATAAAAGAGCACGAGAAAGAGTGAGACCGAGAGCGGAGCTGGGAGGGTAAAAGAGCACAAAAGAGACAATTCAAAAGCATGCCATCAATTTTTGAAAAAAATGCATCAGCGAAGTGGAGAAAACGGATCGGCAGGTAGTGAGCAAGTTGTTTTCTTTACTGGAAAGCTACATTAAGGAAAGGTAAGAGTTTTTCAAAAAAATAAGCTTTTCAAAAAAATAACAAGTTTTCTACTTGGCATAAATTTAAGATAAGAGCCTTTGAACTAAAATTATGACTGGGAGTTCAGTCCCATGTTTTGCGGGCCTGCAGCATGTAGGAATTCCAAGACACTCTGTGTGGTCTGGTTAACCACTATGCAGGAAGTGCCACCGATTTAAACAGCTGAGAGCCAGGTTTCATAGCTTTGAGTATTCGCTGGAGACACTGCAGTGCTTCTGCAAGACTTAAGAGGTTCCATGAATAGCGTTGTTTTTAGATGTGTTCGCATCGCAGCTTAAGGAAGTGCAGTCAGAGGGTGAACGGATGATGACCAGTCAGAAGAAATGGGGCAGCAGGTAGACAGGAATGTCCCAGAGTGCATCTCACTCAAGAAATGTTTCTCTGTGTTGGAAAATGGTGATAATGATAGTTCTTGTGGAGAGTGGCAACCAAAGACAAGTTCAAGACATTGTGTAGCTCAGTTCACAAGGAGGGAGGAGTAAGAGTGGAAGGGCAAAAGTTGTAGGAGACTCTGACAATAAGGGGTGCAGACAGGCTGCAGACATGACTCCAGGATTGTGTACTGTCTCCCTGGTGCCAGGGTCAAGAATGTCACTGAGTGGTTGCAGGGAATTCTAAAGGAGGAGGGTGAACAGTCAGAGGCCATAGTTTATGTTGATCACATAAATAGAAAGAAGGATGAGGTGCTGCAACAAGAATCCAGGGAGTTAGGTAGCAGATTGAAAAGCAGAGCCTCAAAGTTTGTAATCTTTGGATTACTATCAGTGTCATGTGCTAGTGAGGAATAGGAGAATAGAGCAGTTGAATGCGTGGCTGGAGTGATGGTGCAGGAGGTTTCTTGAATCACCGGATCCATTGTTGGGAAAGGTGAGACCTATATAAGTGGGACAGGTTGCACTTGAACCGGAACAGGGCCGAGATCCTTGTGGGGAGGTTTGCTAGTTCTGTTGAGCGTGGATTGAAATTAATTTGGCAGAGAGATGAGATATGGAGTGGAGGTGCAGTTGAGGGGTTGGGGGGCGGGGTGGTGGGGGAGGGTGATGCACAACCAAATATAGAAGAAAAAGAAAGTTAATCTGGAAAGCAGAGAGAAGATAGGCATTTTAAGGTGCTACAGAATATGGCAAGGCTGGGTGGCATTTATTTTAATGCAAGGATTAGAATTCTTTCAGATAAGGCAGATGAATTGAGGGCATTGATTAACACATGGGAATAGTTACGTTATTTCTATCACAGACACATGGTTGAGGGAGAGGCAGGATTGGCGACTCAATATTCCATGTATAGAGGCTTCAGGCAAGATGGGGGATGGGGTGGTGTAAAAGAGGCGGCAGTGTCGCAGTATTGATCAAGAAGGCAATTACTGTAGTTAGGAGGGATGATGTCAGAGCAAGCTCCAACATTGAGGCAATGTGAGTAGAATTTAAAAACAAAAATGGGGAAATTTGCTGGGAGGAAATTATAGGCCCCCAAGCAATCAAGGAGATGTAGAAGATCTGTAGACAAATTGCAGAGAAGTGTAAAAATAATAGAGTAATAAATATTAAGGGATTTCATTTTCCTAATATTAATTGAGATAGACAAAGTGTTCAAGAATTCAAGATAGACAAAGAATTCTTACAGTGCATCCAAATGAGTCTTCTGAGGCAGCATGTAGAAAATTCTACAAGAAAGAGAGTATTACTGGATCTAATTTTAGGAAATGAAGCTGGATAGGTGGTAGAATTGTCAGCAGTAGAGCATTTCAATGATGGTGACTCTAACTCAGTAAGATTTAAAGGAATTATGGAAAGACTGGAAATAAAGGTTCTGAGTTTGGGGAAGGACGGTTTTAAGAAGATAAGCCAAAGCAAAGTGGGAGCAGCTACTTGTAGGAAAATCCACATCAGAACAGTAGTAGTCTTCAAAAGGAAATAGAAAGCGTACAGAGCCAGTATGCTTTCAATAAAGGTAAAGGGTGGGACAAACAAGTCCTGAGAATTCTGGATGTCAAATGATGTACAAAATTAGATATGGGTAAAAGTTTATTTATTTATTGTTGTCAAGTATTGTCTCAGCCTCAAGTACAGAGTGGATGGGAAACTCTTCAGCCTGAGGAGACTTCAAGCTATTACCAAAATGAAGGAGACTGTTCTGAGAGACTTCCTCTTTGCCAACTGTCCCCTGTATACTGGCTCAGAGCCAGAGATGCAAGTCAGTGTGGACAAATTTTCCACGGCTTGTGACAACTTTGGACTCACCATCAACATTAAAAAGACTGAAGTCATGCACCCAACACAGAATTCATAATCACAATCAAAGGGCAGAAACTACAGTCAGTGGACCAGTTCACTTATCTTGGCAGCACCCTCTTCTGAGCAGTGACTAGTGATTCAGAAGTTAACTGCAGAATAGCAAAGGCAAGTTCTGCTTTTGGTAGACTGCGCTCCACTGTATGGAAATGTTGAGCAATCAGCCCAGCAACAAAACTGAAGGTTTACAGTGCCATGGTATTCACTACCCTCCTGTATGCCTGTGAAACGTGGACTGTGTATCGAAGGCATGCAAGACAACTCAATCATTTCCACATGACTTGTCTCCGCAGAATATTACGCATCAGATGGCAAGACAAAGTACCAGACACTGAAGTTCTCTCTAGAGCAAATCTACCATCAGTCCACACACTGCTGATGAGAGCGCAACCCTGAGGGCAGGTCATGTCATCCGTATGTCAGACGAGCGCATACCCAAGCAGCTCCTTTTCGGGGAACTCTCTGCTGGAAGACACTCACATGGAGGGCAGAAGAAACATTTCAAAGACACACTCAAGGCCTCCCTGAAATCGCTTGACATTGACACGACCACCTGGGAAACACTGGCACAAAACCGAGCTATTTGGCGCTGCCTCATCCACAAGGGCTGTCAAGCTTACAAAGCAAGGTGCAATGCCAAAGCACAGCTTAAGCACGAGCTGTGCAAGTCCAGAGCCACAAGTGAAACAACTGCAGTGTCTACACAAGTCTGTTCAGTATGTGCCAGGACATTCTGTGTCCAAATTAGCCTGATCAGTCATCTTTAGACACACCGCATCCAGCTTCAAAATGACTAATGGTGTCGAGGTCCTCATCGACGATGATGGACGAACAATGTTGTCACAAGTAGGCTTACATTAACACTGCAATGAATTTATTGTGAAAATCCGCTAGTCACCACATTCCAGTGCCTGTTCGGGTACACTGCTAAAGGATGGGACAAACAAGTCCAGAGAATTCTGGATGTCAAATGATGTACAAAATCGGGTATGGAGAAAAGGGAGGCTTATGGCAGATGTAGAAAGCTCAAAATAGTGGAAACCCTACAGTATAGAAAGTGCCAGGTGCTATCTCGCCTTTTGCTCCTTGATAGAGGGCCAATAACCAAGGGCCATAGATTGAAGGTAAGTGGTAGGTGAACTGGAAGGAATTTGAGGAAAAATCTTTTCAATTTGAGGGTGGGGAATCTAGAACTCTGCCTGAAAGAATCGTAGAGATGAGAACCTTTAGAATGTTTAAGAAGCATTTGATGAGCACGTGAAATGTCATAGCATACAAGGCTACGGACCAAGTGCTGAAAAATGGGATTAGAGTAGATAGGTGATTGATGGTTGGTGCAGAATTGGTGGCTGGAGTTTTACTGTACTTCCGGCCAGGGGATTTGGAGCGGATGAGGGGCATACCATGGAAAGATCAGTTGACCTCGGGCAGGGTTTTACAGCTTCGGGATGACTAAGGCCGTAAAATCCTGCCCGATGGGCCCAAAACTCTATGACTAAGTGTTCCAATCCTTGGGACAGAACCCTGTAAATCCTAGGGTGTCAGGTGGGGAACGGCGGAGGACAGTCATGTTTCCTCTCTTGGGTGTCTGTTTACTGAGCATTCACCAAGGGTAAAGGACAGAGCTTCACAGAGCAAAATTTTCCAACCCATCCTGACCATATGTTGGTGTTCACTTTCTGGCACACAGATGGAATGTAGGTTGGGCACACGTACGCCACTGCGGGTATTTGTTAAATTTGTCAAAGCTCAAGGCTGATTCTGTGCTTGCAGGAACAAAAATGGCACAAAATCAAAAGGTGACAACGCTACCCGCTGAGCCACAGCTGACTCTAATTGGGTTCATTAATCACCAGCGTGCTGAATAAGTCTAGTGATTGAATCATGCTTATTACAAAGATTCTGGGTGAAAAGCTCATGTTTGCGGAGAAGGGGTTGATTATGCCGAGGAGCCCATGGCAAACATGTTCAACCAACGGTCACAAATCAATAATTCAGGCATTACCTGAAAGTTTGTTTTCTGAGATGAGAAAGGGACAATACTGTGCTAGCAGACAGACAATACAAAATTTAACAGCACATAGTTCAAAGCAGCCAATGCTTTGATTCTAATCCCATATATAAAATGCGAGATAAATAAGAAAAGGTATATTTTTTGCTGTAGTCTCATTATTATTGTATCTCTCATAATAATTAAAACAACATGGAGATAGATCTTCACTACTAGGTGGTGGCTCAATAGTGTCTACAGGAATTCCAGTCCAATTTGTATGCTGGGGCTGATTGAAAATGTGCCCTGTGCTCCAGGCATCAAATCACCAAGCAGTATAGTTTATCAACTCAGCAGGCTCCATAATGGCTGGTTCAGAGGCTGACCCAGGTGGAAAACAGTAGGTTGTGGGGGAGCTTACAAACACAGGGGATAGCCATGATGGCTACCGCCCAGTATTTCTGCTTTTCCTGGTCCACAAACATTTTCAGGTTTGTTCTGCTGTTTGTCTTGGTTTTACTTAGTAGTCCCCATGACACACATTCTGTCCAGAAAGCAGCTGAAAATGGCCTTATTATTCAGTCATAAGATCTTGATCTATATAGAGTAATGAAACTATTGTCCAATTCAGTTAGGTGCCTGACCACCCATTTAAAGGGCGCAGGAAAAATAGTACAGCTGAAAAGGGGAAATAATTCAATTGCCTTGTTTTTAACTCCTTTGCCATACCTCTATCAGGTGAGGAGAGTTTAAAATCTCACCCCACCCCCATGAATCATATATTAAACAACCATGACTCATTTTCCAATAATATCATGTACTAGAGATTTGCAGAAATAAAATAACTCTCAGATTCCTAAATATTGGGAGCTTGAACCCTGAGATGATACCAGTAACGCACAGTAATAAACTTTCACAATATCTAGAAGTTGTAATTGTACAATTTATTACAAGTTAGCTATTTCTCAACACTCTGGTGCTCACTAGAAAAGACAGATCCCTTCTGGCCAGTATGTGCCTTTTTATGAGCTAAAGCTGAACATGACGTGGATTTGATTAATTCCCCAACCTGCGAGCTATGTTACTGTGAGAAAGAGATAGCCATTATTAGCAATGACTCTCCCGCTGGGGAGTATCTCATCAGGAAGAGCTGCTTTTCAGACTGTCTAATGCCAAGTCATAAAATAAGTCACAGTTTGAAGATTGGGAAGGCTGAAGCCATTGTTTTCTGTTCATCATACCTGTTCTCACTCAGTAACATCGTTCCCTGTCTCCCACTGCATGAAATTTTAAATCCTCTTCCCCATTCCCTGCAATGCCACGCTTAATCCAATTTCAGCCTTTAATCACCTCCCATTGCTTTGGTCTTCCAACATTTACTTATTTTGTGTTTCTTTTTGCCCCTTCATTTGTGGTAAAATCTTTAGCCACCTCAGCTCAACATTTTACCTAAATGCCTCCACTTTTCTTCCTCTCTCTATTCTTAAAGCCTCCTCAGAACACATCTTCATACCAAGCAATCTGTCACCTTTCCCGATCTCTCCCACAAAGGCTCAACATCTATTCTGCTGTGTATTTTTTTCTTGCCATCTCTGTTAAGCATTTTGAGACTTTAAAGAGAGTTTCCTTTTGTGGAATGTGAGAGACTCTGGCATGGCTGGCATTTGTTACTCATTTATAATTGTCCTTGAGAAGATTCTAAACAAATGTGAATTATTGTTGACCTTGGAAGGCATTACGATCCCTAAATTATCTCTTGCCACATGAAAGTGTAATGACTTCAGTCAGGCCATTGAGGTTGGCCTATTGGAGTATGAACTCCCCGATTATGGATCCAAATGATGGGCCATTCAGTGAGTCTTTGCTTTGTACTTAATCATGTCAGTTCCTCTGACACCCCTGGAGATAGATTGCTAGCACTCTGTGTATTGCTGTTAGAGTTTGTAAATGAAGGGATTTTGGTAAAAGGACTTCTGCCTCTGAAGACTTATGACAAAAGGGCTGTTTCCGGCATTATTGTTCACTTTTGTTTTTTTAGATCACCTGTATTATCAGATCATATTGGTCAGATAAAGCTTTGAAAGCATAAAGCTATATGTTTACATAAAATGCTCATCAAATGGCTCAATTGCAAAAATGTTCCATAAATAGAGCTGAGTATTTCAGAATAACTTATCCTGCTGGAGTCAGAATACAGTTCAAGGCACTAATGAAAATTGTTTTTATTTTATACATTGATTTATTTTCCTTTCACTGAGAAAAGTCACAATGAACAATGGGTAATCCATGCCATACGGACTAGATCCCAATGGAAACATCTAAATTAGTAAATCAGGGTGGTTCTGTGTTGTGTCCTATGTTAATCTATATTATGATCTATATTAATCAGTCCTGAAAGATAGAGCTTGTCTATCAACTAAGATATCAACTTCCTTCAGCACTCAAGTCTGAAACCTCCATGCCTGGTGATGGGACAAACTTTTGGTAAACCAGAATTTTTGCCCACTGCTTTGCCAACGCACCCCTCCCTGCAATGAATGTGTCCCTAATTCTGGAGAGGATGTTATTTTGAAAATATTTCAGAAGTCCATATATGGACTAGGTTTCAAAGTTTGTTGCTTGGTGTACCAGTAGTTACAGTGAGAACATCAGCTAGCATATTGGTGAATATTTGGATTGAATTTACACAGAGGTTCTGCAGATTTCTCACTAACAGGTAGAAATCCTTTAAAACTTGAATCCTAACCTTATCTGCCACTAAATTGGAAAATTCAACCCAGGCTAGAGAATAAAGCTGGGTGGTGAAATGTGACTCCGTAGTGTTGGTGCACTGATGCAACTGGAGACCAGTGCATGCAGAATGATGGCAGACCTTGCAAGATGCTGTGATTGTAATGATGCTGTGTGGATCCTGGCAGCACGCAGAGAGGGAAGATCATGAAACCAAGCAGCATATTCCAATGATCCGGTACACAACCCACCATATTGTAAGTCACAGGTCCCTGTTATCACCCTCTCTTAAACTCTCTCCACTGAACATGTGCCCAGCTGCATAAGAGAATGCCACCCCTCCCATTCCCCCACACCGCCCACCCACCCCCCGCCCCCCCCCCCCCCCCACCCCGCAAAGAACAAAGAACAAAGAACAACACAGCACGGGAAACAGGCCCTTCGGCCCAATGAGCCCGCGCCGCCATCTTAACAAAGCATTTTCCTACACCTACCTTGACCCGTGTGTATGCGTATGGTAGCCCCACTGGAAACCAGAATCAGGGGAGTTGCGTTGTTTAAAGGAATCACCATACAATTTCCAGTTGAGGTGCTTTTGACTTTTTTTTTCTGCTGCTGCAGAAAGAGGAAGTTCACTTGTAGTTGGAGGAATTTGGGGGCGACACGGCGACATATTGGTTAGCACTGCTGCCTCATGGCGTCAGGGACCTGGATTTGATTCCTGGCTTGGGTCACTGTCTGTGTGGAGTCTGCATATTTTCCCCATATCTGCGTGGGTTTTCTTTGGGTGCTCCAGTTTCCTCCTACATTCTGGTGTTGTGAGATTGACTTTTTCCCCGTATCTGCGTGGCTGTCCTCTGGGTGCTCCGGTTTCCTTCCACAGTCCGAAAGGTGTG
Organism: Carcharhinus amblyrhynchos; assembly: GCF_965287045.1. Taxonomy (NCBI): domain Eukaryota; kingdom Metazoa; phylum Chordata; class Chondrichthyes; order Carcharhiniformes; family Carcharhinidae; genus Carcharhinus; species Carcharhinus amblyrhynchos. The sequence continues at coordinate 62,176,231 of NC_137330.1, forward strand.
CTGGCTAAGTGCATTGGTCATGGTAAATTCTCCCTCAGTGTACCCAAACAGGTGGCAGAGTATGGCGGCTAGGGGATTTTCACAGTAACTTCATTGCAGTATTAATATAAGCCTACTTGTAACACTAATAAGTAAACTTAAAAAAAATTTTTTTCGAGGAATTTGGAAAATATTTTGGCTTCAGAAGGGAGTGATGCTGGACTGTGAGAAGGCAGTCAGAGAAGTTTGGAGGCCTGCCTTCAGAAAGTCAGTTTTTAGTAACGGGAGCTATAGTTGCAGTCCCTCCTCTTGACTGCAGCACAACACAGGATGGAGCACAGACAGTCAAGAGGGGAAACTGCACAGGGGGAGGTTGAGTTACTGGAAGGCTCACAGTTGAAAGCTGTACCCACTAATAATCTTCAGGGAGCAATTCTCCTATCTTCACCTGGAACAGTGCCTGAGGCACTTGTGTTTCCCCAAAGAGGGGAAAATTAAATTGTGCCACTTCCTATAAGATGACATTCAGTCAAGAACCATGGGAAAGGATAGTGCTGTCAGGGGCTGTGAAGATAATTATATCCCCAATTTTTATACTGGGGATACTGCCGGGTGGGAACAGGCGATATTGGCAATATTTCCCAGAATGCTGTGCATCACTGCATCACAGAGGTGACAGAAGCAGGAGCCGAGATTTAATAGTCTTTTCTTTTGGCAGAGAGAAGCAGAAGGAGTAAACACGTGGTTTAGCCAGACTGATGAGATTTTGAGTGGTGCAATGTTCCATCCACGTATGTGGCTTTGTAGGTTCCACGTATTATTGGGGATGGTCTACCACAACAGCAAGGGCTACTATTCCTCTAAGATGTAGTTAAATCCACTTCTGACATGTGGGAGGCTTTTAAAGGCCATTGATTGGAATTTTGCAGGACAGGCATGTCCTTGCAAAAATAAAGGGTAGGAATGGAGGATTTAGGAACCATGGATGACAAGGGAAATTGTAAGCTCGGTCAAAAGGGAAAAGGAAGCATACCATAGGTATAGGCATCTAAAAACTGACAGAGCCCTTGAGGAATATAGTGAAAGTAGGAAGGAACCTAAATGCAGAATTAGGAGAGCTAAAAGGGGCTATGAAATTTAGCAAACAGGGTCAAGGAGAATCCCATGGCTTTTTATGCAAATATTAGGAGCAAGAGGGTAGCGAGAGAAAGAGTAGGTCCACACAGGGACAATGGAGGGAAGTTATGCATGGAGCCTCAGGAATTGGGTGGGATCCTTAATGAGTACTTTGTATCGGCATTCACCAAAGAGAAGAACATGACAAATGTTGAGGTCAGGAATAGGTGTGTGAACGTTCTAGAGAATCTCAGTATATCAAAGAAGGAAGTGTTGGATATCCTAAATTGTATTAAGGTGGACAAGTCACCAGGCCAATGAGAGAGAGCAGTGAGGGAGAGAGAGAGATAGTGAGGGAGAAAAAGATAGTGAGGGAGAGAGATGGTGAGGGAGAGAGATAGAGAGGAGAGAGAGATAGTGAAGGAGACATAGTGAGGGAGAGAGAGAGATAGTGAGGGAGACAGATAGTTAGAGTGTAGGCCAACTGTTATAGACAATTGAAATGTAAGATTAATGTGTGTACATTGTAATGGCTGTGTGAAAAAATGTGTTCACATCACCGTTACCATGAATGCAATGTAAAAAACATAAGCAAGATTCCTGTTCTGCCAGGCAACTGAAGTATGTCATGCCCAGTTCTGTCAGGAAAAAGATACAAAAGTCTGAGGACACATACAACAAGCTCATGAACAACTTCTTCCCTGCTGCCATCAGACTTTTGAATGGGCCTACCTCGCATTAATTCGATTTTTCTCTACATCCTAGCTATGACTGTAACATTACATTCTGCACTCTCTCCTTTCCTTCTCTACGTACAGTATGCTTTGTCTGTATAGCACACAAGAAAATACTTTTCACTGTATACTAATACATGTGACAATAATAAATCAAGGATGTCCTAATCATACATTTAAATATGCTACATTCAGAATATAATTTTCTATTATTGTCTTTTATTAAGAATGGATTCTAATATAAGACGGCTGCCAAGGGTCAGATGACTTTTGCAATTTCTGCACAGTTAGGAAATTAACTCATGTCTAAAATGCCTCTGTGAGGTTTCACAAATGTAAATGGTTCCTTAGATGCAAAGGGGTCATCCTTACAGCTCAGTGGATGAGATCTAACAAACAGTGGCTGCCAGATGTGTGAGAGTCTGAGGCTGGAACATCAAATAACGTCTTCCAGTGAGTTAATCGTAGCGAGTATGTTGATTGGCTATCATTTCCTCCATTGTGTATCAATCACACTGGCTCCAACCCATTATGTAGACAATGGAACACATTGAAACTTGAATCTATTACAACAAGATCCAGAGAAAATCTGGTCAATCTACACAAAACATCAGCTGCAGAATACCAATTACAAAACATGGCTGTATCACCTGTGCTTTTTAAAACTGAAGACTACTACATCTAAAATGTTTCTCAGCCTGATTCCTATTCCAAGTCCACTTGTAAAAAAATGACTTCCTGGTAAGTACCAGTGATTAACTTTGCAATCTGTTGAGCATCCATCTATTTGAAGGAATCTCACAATAATCCCTGATATACAGCTACTGAAACCATTTAAATTACCCTTCTGGAATGAAAACACAACCTTCAAAGGATTCACAATAACTGTTTTTCTTATGCAAAGCCAAACATGTGAACTGTGTCTTAGTTTTTGGTTTACAGCTTAATACAAGGAAAAGGAGAAAAGGGATTCTGTTTTCTCCCAACCTTGTCTGTAACAATCCAAACACTGGTTAGAATGTGGAGCTTGCGACTACAAGAAGTAGTTGAGGCGAATTGCATAAATGTACAAAGTTGAAGTTTGATGCAACAAGAATTTACATTTATACAGCATTTTTGTCCACGTAAAATGCCCCAAATTGCTTCTCAAGAGCAAAGAAACTTTGACACCAAGCCACATAAGTTAATAGTAAAGAAGAAGAGATATGTTTTTAAAGAATCTTAAAGGAGAGGGGTGAAGCAGAGATGGTTAGGGAGCAAATTAGTAAGAAGTCTGACAACACCAGGTTTAAGTCCAACCGATTTATTTGATAGTACACTCACAAGCTTTCGAGGTTTGTCCCTTCGTCAGGTGAATGGAGAGTTCTGGCCTCAGACAGAGCATGTAAAGCACAGACAGTTTACAGATTACTGATTAGAATGCGAGTCTTTACAACTAACCTGCTATTCAAGTCTTAAAGATACCGACAATGTGACTGGAGAGAGCATTAAGCACAGGTTAAGGAGATGTGTATTGTCTCCAGACAGTACAGTAAGTGAGGTTTTGCAAACCCAGGCAAGTCATGGGGGTTACAGAAACCTGTGCTTAATGCTGTTTCCACTCACATTGTCGGCATCTTTAAGACTTGAATAGCAGGTTAGTTGTAAAGACTCGCATTCTAATCAGTAATCTGTAAACTGTGCTGTTATACGCTCTGTCTGAGGCCAGAACTCTCCATTCACCTGACGAAGGGACAAAACCTGAAAGCTTGTGAGTTTACTATCAAATAAATCGGTTGGACTTAAACCTGGTGTTGTCAGACTTCTTACTGAGTTTACCCCAGTCCAACGCCGCCATCTCCACTTTAGGAAGCAAATGCCAGAGCTTAGTGCCTCAGCAGCTGAAAGCATGGTCACCAATGATCATAGAGTAGAATCCCCACAGTGCAGAGGCGGCCATTTGGCCCATTGAGCCTGCAGCAACGACAATCTCACCGAGGCCTTATCCCCATAAAATGCATGTATTTATCCTGCTAATTCCCCTGACAATAAGGGACAATTTAGCATGGCCTATCGACCTAATCCTCACATCTTTGGACTGTGGGAAGAAAGTGGAGCAACTGAGGGAGACCCACACAGACATGGGGAGAACGTACAAACTCCACGGTCACCCAAAGCCAGAATTGAATCCAGGTCCCTGGCACTGTGAGGCAGCAGTGCTAACCACTGTGCCACCATGCTGCAATAGAGTAACTAAAATTGTGTCCAAAATGAAATGTGTAGATAGATCTCAGGGTTGTGGAGTTGAAGCAGATGACAGAGGCAAGGAGGGACAATGTGATAGAGGGGTTTGAAAGCAAGGATGAGAATTTTAAAGTCAAGGAGTCAACGTATTTCAGTGAGTACAGAGCTGATGGCTGAATGGGACTTTGTGCAATTAAAACTCAAGCAGTAGATGAGCTATAGATGGGCTTATGTTTACGGAGGATGGAAGACGGAATATTGCCAGGACTGCAATAGAACCGTCAAATCTAGAGGTGTAAAATGCATAGATGAGAGTTTCAGCAGCTGGTGAGCTGAGGCGGGAGCAAAGCCTGATGATGACCAGGTGAAAGTCAGACATTTCAGTCTGACTTTCAGCAGATATGCAGACAGAAAGTCATCTCAGGATCAATTGCAATACCAAGGTTGTGAAAGGATGCTGCCAAACCCACTGAGTATTTCCAGCATTTTTTTTGTTTTTATTTTGGATTTCCAGTGTCCATGACATTTTATCTTATGAAAAATCTGGTTCAGCCCCAAAACAGGGGTATCAGGGAGAGGATAGAACCTGGGGCTATGGAATCGTAAGAAAAGGCTTCAATCTTCCCAGCATCTGGTTGGAGGAAATTTCTGCCACAGTATTAGGTTTATACAAGCAGTCTGACAATATATAGACAATTGAACAATGAGGTTGACGACTTGAATCCATAAAACCCGATGTGTGCTTTTGGATGAGTGGCAGCATATAGATGAACATGAAGGGGAGAGAAAAAGGGGTGATGCTGATACAGGGAGTTGGGGGGGGGAACAGGCACAAACTCCTGCATTAATTAGTTTCTGTGCTGTAAACACAGTAATTTTAGGTAACACAGAAAAGGTTTCTTGGTTCCCAAATTGGCTGCTGAATTCTTATTCGACAACGTAACAGCTGAAAAAAAATGCTGCATCCTTTCCACGTACTTGCGAAAAAAGCATATATTGTCAATCATACTCTCTGTCTGATGTTATAGGTTATGATAACTTCTAGTTTTGCCTTCTTACTCAAGATTGGTGGATGGTGATAACTGGAGCCCAAAAATAAAGCTGATTTTCCTATGAAATGCTAACAAACCAACCTTATAGTTAGTCACTGACAACCTGAAATGCTGATGATTTACATGAATACTCTCATCATGTTTTTTTCTCCTTATTTGGAGACTCACAGGCTTCACACCACACTTAGTATATTGCAATGCAATCAAAAAAAACAAAAGCTCTGAGAGTCATATGGACTCTGCACGTTAACTGTTTCTTTCTATAGATGCTGCCACATCTGCTGTGTGTTTCCAGAATTTTCTGTTTTTATTTTATATTGTATATGTAATGCAAGTTCAGTTTGTAGTGTTTCTTTACAACTAGCATTCTAATATATTCTCTGTTATTGTAGGCCTACAAGAGAAGCCTGTGAGTGGCTCTTAGCAAATCTATACTCCACAGTGCCCTTTGTTACTGACAGTATTGGTTGTTGGCACTGGTACAGCTACATATACCTCAAATAAAGCAGCAAAGTATAGTGCGCCTGATTTTAACTCAATTTTTCAGTTTTGCGGGAGTTAAACTTTTTTCCACTGAACATAAGGAGCTAGTAAAGGGAGATCATAATGCACAAGTAAGCAGTAGTAAGTGAAGGTCCCAGAGGAGATGCAATAATCTGCTATCAAAATGAGCTTGTTGATGTCCTTGTTCATTAGGAAATCTGGTAGTGTGCTAGGATTGGGCCATGCCATCATGTTCCTGCAGCTATTCTGTAGGAAAAGAGATGAAAGTAATGGAGGTGTTCATTGGTGCATCAATGCCTTGGCTGGTACATCAGTTGGCAGTGAATTGGCCAACAATGCACGTGCCTTCCATGCTGAAAGGATGCTGAAGGTGAATATGTCAGTTATTGCCAATAACCATGTCATAAGTATGGTGGGAGATAGCTTCCTCTGAGCAGATAACACAACTGTCTCCCTGATCAACTTACCTTGAATAGGCATCACCAAGAAGGTTTGCCTAAGCCTGTGGAAAAGGTTAAAAGTCTAGTGATAATGCATGTAATCTCGTACTAGTGACACCTTCTTTGACATATCACCTTTTATTCTTCTGCTGATTTATCATGAAGGATCACCAAAGGTATATAATGTGCAGTGGAATGGCAACAAAAATATACATGTGTATTTTTGGCCTTTAATCGCTTTTTTTGAACAGGTAAACTTCGTATCAGGCAACAAAACAGGAAATCAATGGCTGCTTCATTATGCTGGTTATTAAATAAAATTGACCTATCTAAGAAAAGTTCTCATCCATTCTGTGCAATAGAAAGCACAGGTGGTGGACATCCAGATAAGGAGTCTAGTGCACTATGTGAAGCTCATAATAGTCCATCTTCCACCAGTCCAGTTCCTGCTGATAAGAGCATTTCACCAGAGATTTCTATTCTCACAGGTCCAAATGATTGCTAATGATTAATAAAATAGAAACATGCAAAACAAAATTCATATGATATGCACATTTTATTTTGTTCCAAAAATAGCAAAATGTATATTAAGACACTCATATGGAATTAGTTGCAAAGTATCTGGCAAATTACTGTCCAATACACAGGCTCAAGTGTTGTACCGGAAATACGATAACCCACATTCCAATTAATCGTTCAATCAATTTTCATGGACATTAAAATAATAATTCCTCGTAGATTTAAAGCTACTTGCACTTTTAGACTACAAATTCTGTCTATTCATCATGGATGAGGAATTGAGTGAAGGTAAATGCCATTCTGGTGTTCTTGTCTGGACTGAGATTTGAACTCAGTCAATACCTGAGCAGCTGGTTAATGCAGAACTGACAAACACAGCATGAAATATGTCTGCGACACTCCAAACCAGCATGAAAAAAAATCCCATTGATGCAAAGATGCCAGTTCAGATCACAATCTACAAATATTCAATCATTAATTTGTACTGAAAATAACATCTCTTTAAAATAGACATGCACTTCTCACATAAATACATTTCTTAAAAGTGCCTTAAAATATAAACACATGATAGAAACCAATGCTCCTTCAAAACCTCGTTTCTGAAGCTCCGCGCCTTAGCTTGTTATCTAAAAATTCATCGTTTTCAAAACTTAGATTGTTATGAGATCTCGAGATCATAAGTAATTTCTCTTTATTTGTATAACTGCTTTTTGCAGCAGCCTGTGGTACAGGTAGTGTGTCCATTGGATCTTCTTTGTTTTCCAGTTTCACATAACCCTTGCTGTTACTACGGTCAAGTCTTGGCCAGCTTGGGTGCTTTCTTTGCTCTCCTTGTACTGCAAGTGTTGAGGAACCTCTCTCCAGGTCCAAAGACTTTGAATGACAGGACAACATGTGAAGGGAAGTGTTTGATCCAAACTCTTTCTTGGGGAAGCCTGGTGATAGAAAGGTTCCCACTGATGCACCAGAAGATGCATTGGGCGGTTTGCCACCTGTTATCGTGGTGTTGCTTCTTAATAAACGTGGATTCGGTGGCTTATACGAATCAATGATATCAGTTGACGGTACGGTTAAAGATGACATGGATGTATGCCTAACTCTACCTTTACTGAGGTCAGAATCCTCTGTGATATTATCAAGTTCAGGCTCATCTATCACACAATTGTTAAGTTTAATAACTGGGAGTGTGAAAGCACTGATAGATGATGAAACAATAGACTTTGTCTCACACTTTTTAAGATAGCTACATTTCTCTCTATGAGATTCTGTCTGTGGCCGATTGCTGGATCCTGATGGTGTCAGGGATTTTGGGTATAACCGTGCTTTAACATCCTTAGGTAGGCCATCCTCTTCCTCATAAGCATTCCATTTCTGTGGAGTGATTTTATCATTAGGCAACCCAGAAAATGACAATAATACATTAGCAGCCAGCTTAGCAGCACATTGGTTGTCAGGACATTTGATGTCAGAATTCGCAGGATGGCCAATCCAAGCCCCGTTCATATGTCTTTGCTCTTTAATTCTTTGGCTATGGATATCAATGACAGTGGAATAAATATCTTGCATATGTATCACCTTTGTTTCTTTGTCCCTATTTTCATGTAGTATCGCATTAGCGCAAATAAATATAAATATCCCAATCCCCATTGTGAAAGGGCCAATCATTTTCATTTTATCAGAATGCAAGTGCTGTTCGAAAAACTCCATTAATAGTCCAGCGTGATTTGTTATCACATGAGACCCATTATCCGGTAGTCCAAATTTCGAAGCTACGGGGTCTTTCTTATCAGCCTCCTCCGGCCAGTAGCCAAGAACTGCCATTGCGATCCCAACCATCAAAATTAAAATTCCAAGAAAAAGGAAAAATCCTGAAGGTGAATAGAGTCTGATTTTGCCTCTTACAATAACAACATTGGCTTTGGGCTTACGTTTAGGTTTCCTTTTCTCTGAAGCAGAAGATGGAGGAGGAGGATGAAAGTGCTGTGATCTAGCGGAGTCCTGTCTCTTCAGGGCTGCCAGTCCTGTTATTACACCCCCTGTTGCTATCATAGTGCTGTCTTCTTCCTTGGATGCAAAAGTAGGATAATAGAACTTCAGATGACAGAGCTGAATTTTGAACAGTGTACACAAGATACATTCTCCAAATAGCCATCTACAATATCTCAGAAATATTATTCTTAGGGGGCCTATTAAGTAAATGTTAATATGAGGAATATCAGTTAATTAAATGAGAAATTCATATTGCTTTAAATTTACTACTATTAACAAAGAATTGCACATTGATATCAAATACATCCTGCTTGTTCCCTTACAATAATATGTTTGAACTACTTCAATATATACTAATTAAAATGAAAGCTCATTATGGACATTACAGATGCAACAAAACACTGGGTCATAAATTGGCATGGAGAAAGCTTACACTTATGATTCCCATACTGGGTTAAGCATTTCTCTGGTTACTAATCAATTCATACAGCTAGGTCTGTTTCTGACAATTTCTTAATTCAGCATTTCTAACAAAATCGTAAAAATAAAACGCTTACTTAAAAATATGTTAATTCCATTTAAAATATTAAAGAAAAAAATCTGCATCAATGCAGCAAGCAACAACTGTGCTGCACATAGCAACCAGAGGAACTCTTACCTCCTGCTGAGTTACCTTTGCAGTCAAACCATCGTGGACAAATAGTACACGAAAGCACTTTCCCCACAGACAGGGAGTGAAAATTGAAGCAGAATCATGCTAAGCCACTCTCAAATTGCCTAAGATCTGGTTATAAAGCCAAATTTTCAGAGTCTTTAGTGAGCAATTATTGCATTGCCGTCTTGGCTGTGAGTGTGGGTGACATAGAGATGCAATAGGATTGGAAGAGGAAACAACATAATTAAAAATTTCAGGTTCAGTTTATTTATTAATATCACAAGTAGGCTTATATTAACACTGCAATGAAGTTACTGTGAATATGCCCAAGGTTTTCAATAGTTAAATAGTTAGGTCTTCAATAGTTAAAATGAATAGTTAACTGCTTTAGTGGCCTTCCACCTCATGAGGTAGGTGATGGTTTGCGCCTTGGTGATCAACTCTTTTAGAAATCAATCACCTGGTGTAGCTTAGGAGTCCTACTCTGGTGTGGCAGTCTGCCACATTTACTGCAGAGGGAGAGAATGGGCAGACAATATGCGGAATTCACCAACATCCATTTTGCAGCCAACTGAGCTTTCCAGTTCTCCTTGCCTCTAGTAATTCTTCTCTAACCAGTCAGCTCCAAAAACTATCTCCTACTTCGTGTCAATGTCTGCCATATTCATATCTTGCATGCAGGCGTCCTTGTAGCAGAGGTATGGGCATCCAGCAGGTCATGACCCACTGCTCAGTTCACTGTAGAGAAGGTTTTTGAAAAAATGGCCATCATCCATCTGATGAATGTGGCTAAGCCAGTGCAGATATTGTTGGATTAATAATGAGTGTCTGCTGATCGAATTAGCATGCTTCGAAACCTCTTAAGATGGTCACCCTGTCCTGTCAAGAGATACATCTGAAACAGCAAAGGAGGAAATTTCTGCCTTTTGTCAACCTAACATATGTTGTCCATTGCACATCTAGTGTAGATAGGTACAATCATGCCTCAGTCTTGGTAGACTCGCAGTTCGGTTTCCTGGTTAGAATGCTTTTCTTCACTCTCTCTTATCCAGCTTAAACAGAACAACTATAGCTTTCGTAAGGCAAGTGTTGATTTCAGCATCAGGTGACAGATCCCTGGTGAATATGGAGCCTAAATACATGAAGCTATCAACAACCTCCAACATCACATTGTCAAAGTTGATTGATGGTGGCACAGCAATATCCTGGAATATGGCATTTGTCTTCCTACAGATTAGCTATCAAGTCAATATAAAATGAATGACAATAGCACATTGTCACTGAGAACCAAGTTCAAGTTCATTCCTGAGAAAATCAATTAGGAATTTCTTCTTTCCAACAACTTTTAAGAATGAGAAATGATTTTCAAGATTGCTTGAATGCAGATCACAATGAAAAATTATGCCTGATACAGCTGCCACCAAATAGCATGTACAATTTACAACTTAAATTGTATACTATTAATAACTTAGCAATCTCACTTTAAATTTAGAGAATACAGGAAAAGTTATAATGCTGCAGAAGCAGGTGACTTGTTGAGACTGGGCATATTGTCAGACTTTTGTTGTGTGTTATATTTGACTTAGGAGTTCTTCGCATGGTCAGTGGTTTCGAAAGCATTCCACTTCCCTTAAAATGCGAAGCAGTTACAGTGTAATTTGGTCCATCCAGTCTGCATCGATATTTTACCTCCATGCAAGCAAATATTTCTAGTGATATTTATCCACACTGTTCCTTTGTCACTTCTAGCAATTTCCTTCAGCTTAATCTTGAATGCTAGAATAATTTCTGCCTCAGTACAGATCTGGAAGTGAAAACTCTGTGTAAAGAAGGTTTTTTCTTGTCTTAAATTCTAAACCTCCTAAATTTAATCTTGTGTGTATAGCTTCTCATTCCTGACAACTTCCATCTCCCATGATCATCCGTTACTTCAAATACTACAAATTCTATAGAAGAGAGGAATTAAAATGTGTCCAAGACCCAACCATCTGCAGCTGCTTCATCAAGTGCCTTTCCCCCATCATAAGGTCAAGAGAGAAGATGCTGACTAATGATTGCACAATGTTCAGTACCATTCATGACTCCTTGGATACTGAGGCAGTCCATGTTCAAATGCGACAAGGCCTTGACAATATCCAGGCTTGGACTGACAAGTGGCAAGTCAAATTTGCACCACACAAGTGTCAGACAAAGGCCATCTGCAAAAACAGAGGATCCAACCATCGCCTCTTGACCTTCATTGGCGTTACCATCAATGAATCTCCCACTATCAACATCTGGGGTTACCACGGACCAAAGACTGAACCAGACTAGCCATATAAATACTGTGGCTACAAGAGCATGTCAGAAGCTGGGAATCCGATGTGTGAGTAACTCATCTCCTGAATCCCCAAAGCCTTTAAATTAAATACATGGTGTCAGTCAGGAATATGACAGAATATTCTCCACTTGCCTAATGGGTGCAACTCAAACAACAGTCAAGAAACTTGACACTGTCCAGGACAAAGCAGCCTGCTTGATTGTTACCCCTTCCACAAACATTCACTTCCTCCTCCATTGACACGGTGGCAACATCTACAAGACATACTGCAGGAACTCACCAAGCCTCCTCAGCCAGCACCTTCCAAATGTACAATCACTATCATTTAGAAGGACAAAGGCAACAGACACATGGGAACATCACCACCTGGAATATCTCCTTCAAGTCACCCACTATCCTGACTTGAAATACATTGCTGTTCCTACACTGTTGCTGAGTCAAAATCCTGGACCTCCCTTCCTAACAGCATTGGGAGTGTACCTATAACACTGGGATTGCAGCAGTTAAAAAGGCAGCTCATCACCACCTTTTCAAGGGAAATTAGGGAGGGACAAAAATTGCTGACCAAGTCAGTGATGCCTCCAAGCCAAGGATGAATAAAAATGTAGTGCAAATATTGGATTGCCTTGCTTCAAAATCACACCCTGCTATAAACTGCTGCAATAATTACAAATTAGCAACCAAGTAATTATGGTTTTTTCCTTCTTAGGCAGTCCCTTGGGATAAAGGATGACTTGCTGCCACTTCAGTTTGATGGGCTCTGAAATTATACACAAGTACAATGCAAGATCTGTAGACATTGCTGCACATGGGGTGGTAGTCCTTAGAGAGTCTGGTAGACAAGATGTTGGGAGGTTTGTGCATTCTCTAGTGTCTCAGCTTCACTTCTGCATATTCCAACAGAAGTATCTTGATGTGTTTTGTGTTTTCCTAAATAAACCTTCTCCACTTCAGTCTGTCACAAGCCAGGTTCTCTCACGTGGGTGTTTCACATCTTCAGGGATGTTTTGAAGACATCCTTAAGAGTGTTTCCTTGTTCTCCTGCAAGTCTCCTGCCATGATGAAGTTCCGAATAGAACAATTGCTTCGAGATCTGGTGTCAGACATATGCATGGTACATCCTCCTGATCAATGGAGCTGGTTTTGAGAGATTATCACCTGGATGCCATAGTTGTAGTCTTGGGAGAGCATGCTGCTGTTGAACCATTTTTCTTGCTAACTGATTTGGAGGATATTGGAAAGGTTTCCTTGCTGATACTTCCCCTTGCTTTAAGGTGCCTGTTGTCCAAATGTCAGAAACATATACAGGTGTACAGAGATCATTCTTGCTCAGTAAACCCTGACCTTAGTCTTGGAGAGGAGGTCCTGGTTATCAAATATTTTTTCCTTAGATAGCTGAAGGCTGAGCTGACACTGAAAGTGAAGATGAATTTTATTATCATTGGGAGGAGGCTCCAAAGATATGGAAAATGCTCTGTATTTTCCAGGATCTTGCACTGATTTAAATTAATGGAAGGAAGGTTTTGTGCTATGGGAGTTGGTTGGAAGGGCTTTGGTTTTCTGGGCATTTAAGGGTCTTTCGCTAAATAGCTAGAATTGTAGCTTTAACAACGATCAGAATAACATAAATATGTCATATTCTTTAGGAGGTTTTTCATAAGCCTTCTCATGGCAATCAATTTTGTTAAGATATGGTTCTGGATCCTTAAAATAATTTTCACAATAGGCTAAAGAACCAAAATGCTTTTTAATGTATGTCCAGGAAGAGCTGATTCATGGAAAAAGAGAAAGAACAACAAAATTGCAATGAAGTGAATATAATTCACTGAAGTATACAGTAAGAGATCAAACCGTATGGAGTATGTTAGTATGATCTTTACTTCTCATGGAGTGATTAAACTGATGCCTGTAGCTTAGAATGGTAGTCTTAACCTAAAAGATAAACGAGTGTTAAGATACATGTGAACATGCATTCTTAACATAGGTAGACTTCTAAATCAATTTTTGTAAAGAAACAAAGCCTAACTATAACCTAGAAAATTCAATCAGCTAATTCCAAGATTGCTGATATGGGAATGCCAAGGTACACCTGGGCAAATGTTGAAAACTGCATTAACTATAGTTGTGATTCAGTAACTCCAATTCTCATGATTCTTAAAAATAATTTTCATCAATATTGTGTTGTTAACATGCTCAGTTGTCAAAGGCATGTCACAGAAGCATAATCACATAAAAATATAGGCTCTTAAAAGAGAAAAGGTGGAAAGGTTTAAGGAGGGTAAAATTAGGGGTGCTTTGATGAAAAAGATGCAAATTTAAATTTGAGGCAGTGGTGAACTGACAGTCAACTATCTGTGTTAGCCTGAGACAGTGCCAGTGGAGGTAGACAGAATTGTGGTGAGTATGAAATTTGTAATTTGGACCAAAGGCAATGGCTTTGGTTTTCACAATGTTTAACTGGAGAAAGTTGGGGTTCATTCATGGCTGGATGCCAGGCAAGTAGGCTGGCAATGCAAATGTCTCATAGTGTCAATATGCAGCTGAGAAATAAGAAGGGTTCATGGATAGATCTTTGGGGGATTCCAGTGGGAACTGTGTGGGATTGTGATGACGAATCATTGCATGAGATTCTCTGGCTACGATTGGAAAGATAGGAGTACAGTCATGAAGGGACAATCCTATTCAGCTAGATGACAGTGTTGTTGGTAGGAACTGCTACCTTATGTCAAACACAAACACTACTCATTTTACCTTATACTTTGCCTTAAGTGACAATGTTGTCAATTGCAACATTACCAATTTGAGGGGATGTGATGACCTAATGGTATTATCACTAGACTACTAATCCATAAATTTAGCTAATGTTCTGGGGACCTGAGTTTGAATTACGCAATGGTAGATTGTGGAATTTGAATTCAACAAAATAAAATCTGGAATTAAGCATCTATTGATGACCATGAAACCATTGTCAAATAGTCAGAAAAAACCATCTGGTTCATTAATGTCCTCTAGGGAAGGAAATCTGCTGTCTTTACCTGATCTGGCCTATCGGTGACTCCAAAACCCACAGCAATGTGGTTGACTTTCAAGTGCCCTTGAGCAACGAGGGATGGGCAATAAATGCTGGCCAGCCAGCAATGCCCATATCCCTTGAATGAATAAAAAAAGTGCACTGTGGTTACAGTGGAGAGAAAGTTATCAGTGATGGCTTCTCCTACACTGCCATTTTAACTGACAAAGAAATGATGGCAACAGTCCTGTAAATTAGCCAATTAACCAAGAAGTGCGGATGTTCTTCAATGTAATATTGAATAGGGATATTAAAAATTCAGTACAAGTATGGAAATGAATGAAATGGAATAACCCTGCAGAGACTACAAGTGCTATTTGCAACTTTTACTACTAATCCAGTGATGGATCTAGTTTTTTTTTAATAGCTTAGCCATTTCAGTTCACAATAGCAATTATTAAAAAAAAATTCTACTGCCTGCGACTTTATCTTTCTCTACTTAAATAAAGGCAAAATACTGCAGATGCTGGAATCTGAAAAAAAAGAAAAAGCCGGAAAATTTCAGCAGGTCTGACAGCATTTATGGAGAGAGATTAGAGTGGATGTCCTTTTGTGTATGTCATCCTTCACAGTATAAATCTTGTTCTATTTTCCTTATCTTCAGCTTTGATGAAGGGTCACCCTGACTCAAAACGTTAGCTCTATTCTTTCTCCACAGATGCTGTCAGACCTGCTGAGATTTTCCAGCATTCTGTTTTTGTATCTCTCTCTACTAACCTGATAACTATCAATTCCGGGCGTAGCCAGTCAATTGTTTTCTTTTCAAATGATATTTTCCATCTTATAACTATACCATCCATTATTTGTGTGTTTACAGAGTTATGTTCGATTTGGATTCATTTAATTAAAAATAAATAAGAATTGAGCCATGTTTAACTTTGTAGCATTATTTCTGAATGTTTCCTTTAATCCAATTGCATTCCATTAACATGTTCACTTCATCTATAATCACAAAGAGTGTATTCATTGATTTATAGTCTCACTTATAAAGCTCACCTGTAATTAAAAGTATATTTTTGAGGAGTGAATTAAATGCTAAATTACATGCAGTCGACAAATACATCTTAATAGCATGATAAAATCAAAATTACATCCCAACTAAAGCTCATTTTCCCCCTTCCTATTATGCCCTTTACTTCTATGTTTATTGTTTACCAGTGTTTTGCATGTTCCTTTCAAAAGGAACCAATTTGACGAAAGGCTCTCTGTCTTTTGAATGAATGCAGCACTCCAGTTCCAAAAACAGAAAAATGTTGCAAAATTTCAACAGGTCTGACAGCATATGTGCAGAGAGAATAGAGAGCTAACGTTTTGAATCTGGACGAGCAGACTCGAAACTTTACTCTCTCTCCACAGATGCTGTCAGACCTGTTGAGATTTTGCAGTATCCACTCTGATTTTGCTTTTACTCTCCGGCTCCAACCGTTCTAATAGAATTTGAGTAGATAGCCAGCTGTTGGCTCATGAGAAGGTGGACTTGCAGCTCAGGTGGCTTCTCGCATACAAAGGGCTTCAATTTCAAATTCCAAGATTTTACTTGTCTCACTATTTAGGTCAGAGCACGCAGCACCTCGGGGACTATCAAAGGGAGCCTCTCGTTTCCTTCTGATCGCCAGTTTAAGTCCCAAATGCGTTATCTAAATTTGCAACAAGTACCAAAGCGGAATCGTCTTTTGCAGTTTGACCGCCTTCCAATTCACAAGCTTTTGGGAATCCAGCTCACATTTAACAGCAGCGATTTCACCACTTACTCTATAAAAAGCCACGGAATGAGCATAGGGAATTAAAGAGGCACTCTCACATATCTGGCCTCATTTACACTTCACAGCAACAGCCGGCGGCAGGCTGTTTTCGCAGTTAGTTTATTATATAATGCACGCTAAATACCCTGCTTCTCTGGCAGGGAAGGATTCTTTGGGTTCGCTATGAGATACTACCTTCATTTTAAAATGTGAAACTCTCACCTGGATGAATGAGTGAACTCCTCGGGAATATAACCGTGCAGATAAGACTGGAACTGGGGGGAAGGAATCCGTCCACCCGTGTGCAATCCTGTTTTAACCGTTCAGCTGATCGAACTCCACCTTCATTGTTTAAACTTTCTCGGTGGTGTCCTTACATTTCTGCCCTTGGCGGCGGGGTGGGGGGAGCGACCCTTTTAACTGGAGACCCATGGCGATTGGGAACGATTCGGAGTGCCCCCGTTGGGTTTCGTGTTGATCATTTTGGAGCTGGACTCGGCTTTGTGCCGGCGGCGATCCCCGGGCTTGAGGAAAGCGCTTTTGGAGCCAGTTACACAGAGAGGCGACAAGATCCCCCAGTTTGCCCGCACACAGCCTGGAGGGAGCAGATACAATGAAATGGTCACACTCACTGACTGCCCTGTACTCACACCACACCTCTCAGCCCACATCGCTGCCGAAAGGCGGGCAGGAAAAGAAAAGTTGACTTTATATATCGCAAAGCGAGATAAATTTAAAACATGTTTAATCTGATAGTGATCAGTGTTCAGCATTTCAAGTTAGTTTCAAATGGCGAACTCTCAGATAAAGGGTTAGGATTACTTGTAAACTTGCTTTCTGTGATCAGTTGCTACTTACAGACCTGAGTCTTGTTGAACCCTGAGTATTTTCTTCTTTGGCTTCCTGGATAAGGTGTTGCCGCTCGGTCTGAAAGCTGAGTTTGAAGGTTTCAGGGACTTTTAGCCACCGCGTGATGCTTCCCTTGCACTGAGTGTGAGGCACATTAAAGCGGGGAGCCTCTCCCTCTGTCTAGTGATCACTCATTCTCCATTCCCCCATATACCTTCAGCAACTTCCATCTCGGTTTGGCGCTCATTGGTCATTTACATTTCCTACGTCTCATTTGCGTTATTACAGCATCTTCCCTTCCCCCATCCCTTTCCATATTAGTGATTGAATCCTGCCTCTGAGACAGCTGGACATGGCGTGGATACTATGTCCTGTATGTGAATTTACATCAGAGTTCAGTCCCGCAGTCCAATGATGTAAGGACTGATTGCTAAATGTCCCGTTTCTCATTGACACAGGAAGCTTAGCCTAACAAAGTAACAACTCAACATCATCCACTGTCAAATATCTGTTACACTTTTCAATCTTTAAAACACATCCTCATCAGATTCAGGTTGATCTGTTTGTGATTACTCAACAATTACGAGGAAACCAGCTATATATATATATATAAAACACAGGCAGTAAAAGCGTCGGCAGGTGTATGAAAATGAAAGAAGTCGCTAAAGTGAGCACTGGTCCCTTGAAGGGTGATTCTCGGAAATTAATAACGAGAATTGAGGAAATGGCAGAAATTTTAAATACATATTTTGTATCTGTCTTCACACAAGAGAAAAAGTAGCACCCCAAGAATGGTAGAGAATCAATAAGTGAAATGAAGGGAGGAACAATCACTGTCACTGGAGGAAAAGTAATGGGGAAAGTAATGGGACTGAAGGCTAACAAGACTACTGGACCTGATGGTCCGTAAACTAGGGTGCAAAGATTATGGATGCATTTGGTTGTAATCTTCCAAAATTCCTTAGGTTATGGAAAGGTCCCAGTGGATTGGAAAACCACAATGCAACACTTCTGTTCAAGAAAGGAGGGAGAAAGAAAGCAGAAAACTACAGGCCAGTTAGCCCAACATTGGGAAAATGCTAACATCCATTCTTACAAATGTAGTCGCAGGGTATTTAGGAAATTGTAACACAATCAGAGAGAATCAACATGGTTATCTGTGAATGTAAAAGCATAGTTCATTAAGGGGAACCAGTAGATAAAGTGTATTTGAATTTCCAAAGGCATTCAATAAGGTGCCATATAAGAGGTTATTACACAAGAACGTAGTGGCAGGGGTGAAATATTGAGCATGGACAGAGGGCTGGCAAACTTACAGGAACAGAGTTTCAGATAAATGACTTTCAGGTTGGCAAACTAATGAGAACTTCAGGATCACTGTTAGGGTGTCAACTACATATGATCTATATTAATGACCTATGTGACGGGAACAACAGTATTGTAGCCAAGTTTGCTGACAGTACAAAGTAAGAAGGAAAGCAAATTATGACAAGGCTCTAAAGAGTCTGCAGGTTAAGTGATTGGGCAATCAATTAGATGAAGTATAATGTGGAAACTGAGATTATCCACTTTAGCAGGAAAAAAAGAAAAGGAGAGTTTCATTTAAATGGAGACAGCAGAATTCTGCAGTACAGAGGGACATTGCTATCCTTGTACATGGATTGCAAAAAGTTAGCATATATGTACTACAAATAATTAGAAAGGCAAAATGAATGTTGTCCTTTATTGCAAGGCTGAGGGAGTATACAAGAAGGGACATCTTATTGTACAGGGTATTGGTGACATCACACTTAGAATACTGTGTATAGTTTTGGTCACCTTACTTAAGGAGGGATATACTTAGATTTAAGGCAGTTGAAAGGATTCACTATGCTGATTCCTTGGAAGAATGAATTGTCTTATGAAGAAAGATTGATCAAGTAAGCTGGATCCTAGAGGGAAATATTTTTTGATGATCATTAACTTTTTTTAGTATTTTGGAAACAAGGAGGAAAAGCTACTGACCCCAAGAGCATAGAACTCCAGTAACCCCTTTAGTATTTTAAAAATCAAAATATTTATTATCAAGAAAAAAGCATTATGCATGTAAGATTAAAGTTAGACAGTTAAGATAGTCTTACAGAACAATCCTCCCCCAAAAGAATATACTTAGAACGCACAAGTAAATTCCCTTACAAATATTTGCTTACCATGACAGCCAAAGATTATTGGGGGTTGGGGAGTGGTGGAAGGGCAGGCTGGAAAGCAGAGTTAGGCCAAATCAGATCAACAATGACCTCATTAACTGGCAAAGCAGGTTTAAGACGCCTACACCTTCTCTCATTTCTTACGTGAGTTTCTGAATCAGTTGATGTTGCCTGAATGGGAACTTTGCAGCAAATAAAAATGCACATTATATGATGCATTGACCATGTGCTGGATCTTCTGATTTTCCACAGACAATGCCAACTGCACCAATCAAACTATCAAGGCATTTGAGGTTTGCACCTATTTTTCATTAAGATGAATGACTGTAACAATTCTTGAATCTAAATTTAATAAATGGTCTTCCCCTTACTCTCAGCACTTACTGAATAACTTGAAAAATAGATAATTAATGAAAAGGATCACACAAGGATATGCGCAGTCGAATCCTTGGGATATCAAACTTAAATTTTGAGAAAAATATATGTTATACAAGTATTCAGCAGGTTGGGCAGCACTGGCGGAGAAACACAGAATTAATGTCTTGGTTCTGATGAAAGGCCTTCAATCTGAAATGTTGGATGGACTCTTGTGCCCTTTGCCATGCCAGTTAGATGATGGTGTTGGGTGGAAGGGTTTGGGGGGGCGGGGGGGGGGAGAAAGGGTGGGGGTGTTGGTGAGCATTTAATCAGGCAGGATGTTGGTGTTCCTTAGCAGGAAGGCCTATGGCTGACCTTCCTACCCTGTTTCTAAGGAGGAGGGGTGAGGAGGGGAGGAGGAGAGGAGGAGGAGGGGGGAAATGGGGAAGGGGGGAATGGGGGAGAGGGGGAGGGGCGAGAAAGGGAGGAGGGGAAGGAAGCAGGATGGGGAGGAGGGAGGAGGGGAGCAGGTGTATGGTTCTCACCATGCAAGGCACATGACAAGCAAGCCCATGTGGGATTGCTTGAGGGAGGGGTAGGATCCCACAGTCAAAGGCACTCATTGTCCAATCAAGAGAACCCAGCGTCAGGAAGGGATGGCCCAATGAGTGCTGGTCCCCTGCTCCTTTTATCAAACCACTTCCCCATTTCCCTTGTGACCCCCACCATGCAGCCTCCCCCTTTCACCTGGCAGTACTCATCAGTGGCCAGCGATCCAGTGACAAAGTCTTGGCTGGGCATTATACTGACAGTGGCCACCACCTCTGATTGGCCAACAGCTTTCGGCAGCTAGGACCTCTGCCTCAGGGTCTGTGACCCTTGGAAAGGCCTACCACTGTCCACTTTAGGATGTAATGTGGACTCTCACTGTGTCTCCAGCTGGTGGATGAGACCCCATCACCTCTATTAAATAACATCCATGAACTGTTTTTCTCTCTCTACAGATGCTGCCTGACCTGCTGAGTGTTTCCATCATTTTCTCTTTATATTTCAGATTTGCAGCATCTAACTATTTTTCTTTTTCTCTATCATAATCATTTAGTTGGTCTCAACAGTGTTATTCGACATTCTTTTCTCTGTTTCCTGTCCTGTTTTGGGTTGTGGGATAACTTTTATAACAGATTTCTTATTGTTCGGATCTACTAACTATGTTGGCCATCTGTATACATCATTTCCAACAGAAAAGCTCATCCCTCTTAATGTCATTAAATTATCCAAAGGTACACATGAAACAGCAGGTATCTAGGCGAGGGTGGCTAATTTCAAATTTTTTGCTCGTGATTCGACTTGTGATTTCTTATCAATTGAAGATAAAACACTGCCTGGAAACCAAAGCGGTCTCCTGTCTTAGCAACATTTCCCTATGGATCAATGACTCATCCGAAATCAGTCACAGCAGCTTCGAGTGTAAATATGAAAAAAGAGATCGACATTCCAGCTCGACACCTTGGAACTACTTATCCAAATTGCAGCTAAAGGTCAACGCTCATTACCGGAACATACATTACTTCTGATTAGGAATACAATGGATCTGAAATTCCTGGAGGATGGGTTGTAAATTTGGGATGTTATCAGGGTCGTTGGGAACTGGAGCAGGACCTGAGTCCCTCGGTCTTTGTTTATTCTGTGCAGTGCTGGAGGGAGCTTTCTGTCTCCGCCTTCTTAGTCCCATTGTGTCAGGATTTGTAATGTTAGGAAGCGGAATCGTTCTGGTTTCTTTCCATTGATCCTAGACACTTTCGTCCGGGGCATCTCTGGAGGATACTAACGGGCGCAATTCAGGCGTTACAGCGGAATTGTAAATGCAAGGAAGGGTTACTTTCAGAATTGTATCTAATGGACAGGGTTCTGCTAGCCAAGTTTTTTTATTTAGGATTTCTTTTATTGGTGAGATACTTTGCAGTATATTGAAAGGGACAAGTCTGAACTCACTTTGCTGAAGACAATTCGTGCTGCACTAACATGCACTGCTACACTCCAGATGCAACAATGTGAGAATTTATACTCGGGAGACGCCCTAGATTCTGATGTGGAAAGAAACCAAACCTTTCCAAATTTAATTAATTACAAACTTCAAGCTGCTCCGACATAGCTTCATCTTTGCAATGGAGGCGCCTATTTCCATTCCCGGTCCCTTTCATCTTATGGCAACTTGTTCTATTGCACCCAGATCAACAGACACAACCCCGCCGCCAATCATCCATCTGCGTTGGATTAGGGTTGGATTGAACTGTGGTTCGAGCAGGAAGGATGGTCCCGGGTTAAGACTGGTTTCATCCATCGAATCCGTTTTGTGGGAATGTGGAAAGCTTCTGCTGCACGGTTAAGTTGGAATTGTCAATCAAATCTCTGACTTTTAGGACTTTTGACGACTGGAGAGGTGAGGCAAGTCACTTTGTGAACATTGCCTTCGTCATGCCTTGATCCCGATTTGCTGAACCTAGGCATGCTTCACAAAGCGAGTGCACATCAAAGACATTGGCCTTATCCCAACCTTCACAAAACCCACCATTTACACTCCTGTGAGGTTTTCCCAATTTAAAACATTTTGCGAATGATTTGCATGAAATCTGCATCTGCTGAACTCCACATGCAGAACATCTGATGTCACAAATCGAAGTCTCAAAGCACTTAAAAACAAAATGAAAGGAAAGCCTGTTATTTCCAGCACTTTTTCCAGTTTTGATAATTGACCATTACCTGAAAGGAAACATGTTTGCGAGGTCAAGCAAAGGCAAGTACAGGTGGCACTGGCTGAATTACTCCTACAAAAATGATAGGGGCCAAACAGCCTATAACCATTCTGTGATTCAATGGGCAGAATTTTACACCCCACTTGGGT
Organism: Carcharhinus amblyrhynchos; assembly: GCF_965287045.1. Classification (NCBI taxonomy): domain Eukaryota; kingdom Metazoa; phylum Chordata; class Chondrichthyes; order Carcharhiniformes; family Carcharhinidae; genus Carcharhinus; species Carcharhinus amblyrhynchos. Next base: position 62,198,868 of record NC_137330.1, read on the forward strand.
GGGTTTGCAGACAAGGGGACATACAAAATTGTGTGGGTGACTTTCCTGCTGCTTACCAACTAGCCCATCAACTTCACCGCAGTTTTAACAGGTGGAGAGTTGGTGATGATGCTGCAAGCCCGGGCAGTTATTACCCGTTAGTGGCATTAAGTGGCCAATTACCCAGCTGCATTTTTTGGCCAGCGGGGAGAGGTCAGGGCTGACAGGGGTGAGAGGGGGTGTGCCCAGCTGGGTCACCTGCCTGGACCATGAGCGGGAAAGGGAAGGGTGCCTCCCTGATGGGCCCCATTTGCAACTGCTGCCCTTCCACACCTGGACTTTGTACTGCATCCCAAACCCCCAACAAACACTGCACCTCCCATCCCTTCCCCCCCAGCTTGCAAGCCAACTGTCTGTTCTCTTGGCCATGCTGTGAGCCCTAAAGCCTTACCTTGCATCTAGCTTCTGGTACTTCTATTTTGGGAATAGATGTACTCTCTCCAGTGTTGCTGATATGAGCAGAGAGCTGCCAATCGACCAGCTGACCATGAGCTCAAAAAGATGGAACTTTCTTGTGAGGTAAGGGCAGATAGGGCATCTCTGTCCAGTTAAAACTCTACCATGTGTTAGATGGCTGCAGGGCAGCTGTTGGGAGCAGGGATGAGTAATGAAATTTTTGGTAGCAAGAGTAGGAAACCCCTGCTAGCTGTTAACTGCTGCTCAATGATTCTCAGGAACTAGTGCACGGAATTTACAAGCTGCTTTCTCCAGAAATGCCCAAGCAAAAAGCCAAAAATCAACCTTTGGATGTGCTTATTTGGGCCACTTCCAACAGAGGAGACCTAGTGAAGTATTGTTGAAAACATTGAAAGCATGTGGTGCTCCCCAGCTAAACATAAGCACTGCCACAGTAGATAAAGTAGCAATATAGTCAGACAGTAAATCTGGAACACAATGTAGCTCACACTTTAAATTAAATCCACACCTGAACAAATCTCCCAAATATTTCTCATATCCTAAGGAATCAAGTTTCCCAGGACCTAATCAAAAACATCTCGCTATCTTTCAACACATATTGCACAGTATTCTTCTTCAATTCCAGGACTGTTTTCCACGCTGCATTCTCTTTCTTTCAGTTTAACACAAATCTTGAACCTAGGCCATATTCTTTAAGCCACCACAAGTAATGCCATGGGGGATCCGTGAGTCTTTTTTTTAAATGTCCTGAAGGAGTTGAAGAACCACAAGCAAAAAGATTAAGCAGCTTGAATTTCTTATCACCTGCAAAGTAATTCACTGAAAACATCAGGGTATCAGCTCAATCTTGCAATGTAGTTTATCCTGATATAAAAGAGTTTTTCAATCTATATTTCACAGCTTCCATTTGTGCAATTCTGGAAGGCTTTGAACTCTACTTTTGATTGAAAACTATTCTACATATATGTTGCTCTATGGAAAAGACCCTTCTAAGTTTTAGTTATATTAGCAGTGTAGTGAGGGTTATATGTGGAAGGTGTTGTTGACCTTTCTATTGAATGGTACACACAGCAATAAGCTCCTTATCTCATTACAGCCGTGGTCCAAACATGGGCAAAACAGATGAATTCAAGGGGTGAGTGCAAAGTGTCTGCCCTTGACATCAACACCATGTTTGATGAGTATGGTATCAAGGGCCTCTAGTAAAAGTGAAGTCAATGGGAATCCTGGGAAAACTCTTTACTACCTGCCTCACACCTTGCACAAAGGAACATAGTTGTTGTTGGAGGCCAATCATCTCAGGACATCCCTGCAGCAGTTCCTCTGGGTAATGCTTTAGGTCCAACCATCTTCTTCTGCTTCCCTCCATGATTAGGTTAGATAAGGGGCTGTTCGCTGATGCTTGCACAGCATTCAGTATAATTGTGACTCCTCAGACACTGAAGCAGTCAGTCTTCTTGTGCAGAAAGATATGGACAACATTCAGGCCTGGGCTGATAAGTGGCAAGTAACACAAGAGTCTGATAATGATGATCTCCAACAACAGAGAATCATCTCCTTTTGATTTTCAGTGGCATTACCACCATCTTGTATTAATATTTTGGGGGTTACCATTGATCAGAAACAACAGGAATATCTAAAAAAAAATACAGTGGCTACAGGAGTAGAGGCTGGAATTTTGTGGTGAATATCTCGTCTCTTGACTATCCAAAGGCTGTCCACCATATCCAAGAGTTGGAATATTCTGCAATTTATTGGATGAATGTGACTCCGACAACACTCAAGAAGCTCAACACAACCAAGGACAAAGCAGTCTGTAGAATAGGCACCCCATCCACCATTCATTCCCACCATTACCAACGCTCAGCCACGTGTACCAAATACAAGATGTTCCACAACAACTTAGGAAAGATCCTTCAAAAGTAGCTTCTACATCTGCAACCTGTACCGGCTAAAAAGATAAGCAGCAGATGCATGGGAACACCGCCACCAGTAAGCACCACCCGCAAGCCACATACTACTCTAACTTGGAAATATGCTGTGATTACTTCAACGTCGCTGGATCAAAACCTGGAACTCCCAAACAGCAGTGCACCCACACCAGACTGCAGTAGTTTAAGAAGATAGCCCACCACCATCTTCCCAAGTGCAGTAGGGATAAGCAATAAATGCTGGCCTTAGCAGCAATACTCATGTCCCCTGGAAGAATGCAAAAAAAGGCCCTTTTATGTGACTTGGACCATGTGAGAACATGAGTATAATAGAGGTGCCATATTTGAAAAAGTGCACAGTTATTGAATTGGATTTCTTGGGCATTTTACATTGAGCCTCTGTAATATTAAGACAATGCTACCTTTACTCTATTAACATTAAAAAGTGCAACCAAAGTGCAGAGCTCTATGCCCAGAAGGAAACAGTAAAAATGGGGAGAAGAAAACCACCCCACCCCATATTGGAGTCAACATTCAACTCCAGCCCCTTACCCTCCCACCCAACCCTCGCGATCATCAGCCCTTCCCATCCCCCCTCCCCTACACAGTCTGAGTTGGCATCCATTTCCACACCCTGCCCATCCAAGCTGCCATTGCCAGCATCCCTAGCTCCCCTGACACTCCCTCCTCCGATGAAGCTCCCACTGGGATTCGTCCCTTGGCACAGGTTGGCAATGCCAGGGTGGCACTACCCAGCTTGGCATTAGCATGATGCCAACTTGGCAGTGTCAGATTGTGCCAAGGGACAGTGCCAGGGGGAGATCCCCACAACAGGTAGATGTAGAGGTGAACCTATTGTAATTGTGTCAATGTGGCATCATGTAGGCACGGTTTGAAAATATGGCGGGGATCAATACCTGCCGAGGAGGCATGTTAATAATACTAAAGCAAATGGACCTAAATCTGATGACATCGCCCACGAGGGAAGGAGAAGATCCACAATCGCAAACCGACAAGAACAGCAACTTTTGGATCTTGAATCCCCACCGGCATTCCCGCAGACAGCAGGAGTGGGTTCAAGATCCCCTCTCCAATTCTGTCTCTTCATAGCCATATGTCACCACTGTTAATACATTGATCTCTAGTAATCTTTGTTGAGATGTTCAGCTTCCTTCTTAAAAGTTCTTTCATGTTCCAGAATGCATTTCACTCTGCCTAAAGGCTATCTTCTTCTGCTGTATTCATCTGTAGGATGTAGCCCTCTTTGTGCTTTCTCAGGAGGGATTTCTGCCATTTACTGCTGTGTTGCCAAGATGTGATGCTGGTAATAATTGGCCAGGAATCGTGTCTGTTCTTCCTGCCTAGCACGTCATTTGGGGAATATTAACAGATTGATTAAGAAGCTGCTTGGCTTCATCATAAATACTCCTTCCATGGACAAAAAGTCCTAGAGTAGGATTTGAATCAGCTGCTTCTGGCTCAGAGCCACAACATCTCCACCTGGAGTCTAAAATGGTTTGCAAATTGTCAGATTGATTTCTTATTAATATTATAAAGGAGAGTTAACAAATCTTTAAAGCAGTACAGATTCGCCTCGCATTTATGCTTTGAATGAAGCTGAAATATGTTGAGCCAATCTGCTCAAGGTAGTCACATACTGTTTGCCAAAGTATCTATTGCATGTTTTCATAGTTTGCATTGATACAAATCTAAAATTGCATTAAAGTAGTGTGAGTACTTTAGTATAACCAGTTATTTATGACTTGAATCACAGGAGGTGGTCTTACCAAAAGAATTCTAAGTCCTGAACGAGCGTGAATATGGGAGAAAATTTGTGCCTTTTTTTGGGTGACTTAAAATTGGAATCTTACCTGACTCTGGCAAAAAAATCTTGACAAACTTGAAATTTGCCAGCAAGAAGAGTGGGTAAATCACCTGAAAGCCAGCTGAAAGCAGCAGATAGCGCAATTGTGCATGTGTCTCTGTTGCCTCCACTGTCAGTCACTGTGGCCCAGCACCACCCCCCCTCACCCCGTCCACTATTGTGGGGCTCTGCAACATGATTGCCACCCCCCTCCTCCCCACCAGCTGCCGCTCCCCGATCGCTGTTGCAGAGTGTGCAGTGGTTCCCCCCTCCCCCCCCACTGACCGTGACTGTAGAGCAGCAGCCCTATCCCCTCCCCAGCCACCGAACTCCGATCCCATCTGGCCCCGCAACTTCAGTTGTTCTTCCCACCACCACCACCAGGCCTGCCAATTCTGGTGCACAGTTCTTGTGAAGACAAAGTCTTATCTTCACATTGAAGATACCCTCCATCATGTAGACTTCAAATAGATCTAGCAACTCAAGACAGGACATCCATGAGGCATTGTGGGCCACCATCAGCAGCAGAATTGTACTCAACTACAATCTGTAACTTTGCGGCCCAACATATCCCCCATTGGTGCCAGAGAATCAATCAATGAAGAGTGCAAGAATAACACCAGGCAAATATAAAAATGAGGTGTCCCCCTGATGAGGCTACAACACAGGACAATGTGCATGTCAAGCACTAAAAGGAACAAGTAATAGAGAAAGCAAAGCAATCCCACAACTAACAGATCAGACCTATGCTCTGTATCCTAGCCACATCCGGTGGATGGTGGTGGACAGTTAAACAGCTCACGGGAGGACGAGGCTCCAAAAATATCCCCATTTTCAATGATGGAGGAGCCCAGCATATCAGTGCAAAAGATAAAACTGAAGTATTTGCAGCAATCTTCAATTAAAAGTGCCAAATGCAAGACCCATCTTGGCTTCCTCAAGTGGTCCCCAGCTTCATTGGTGTTGATCTTCAGCCAATTTGATTTACTCCACAAGTTATCAAGAAATGGCTGAAGCACTGGATATTGCAAAGGCTATGGTCCTGACAATATTCTGGCAACAATACCGAAGAAATGTGCTCCAGAACCTGCCATCTACCTAGTCAAGCTGTTCCGGTGTAGTTATAACACTGGCATCTATCCAGTGGTGTGGAAAGAGGTATATCCTGTGCACAAGAAACAGGAAAAATCCAAATAGGCTAATTACTGCCCCATTAGTCTACTCTCAATTATCAGTAAAATGAGGAAGGAGTCATCTGCAGTGCTATCAAGCTGCACTTACTTAACTATAACCTGCTCACTGACATTCAGTTTGGGTTCCACCAAGGTCACTCAGCTCCTGACCTCATTGCAGCCTGTTTCAACATGGACAAAGGAGCTGAATGCCAGAGATGAGTTGAGAGTGACTGCCCTTGACATCAAGGTACCATTTGACTGAGTGTGGCATCAAGGAGCAAAACTGGAGTTAATGGGAATCAGGGGAGACCTTCAGTTGGTTGGAGTCACATCTGGTACAAAGGAAGATCATTGTGGTGGTTAGAGATCAATCATCTCAGCCCCAGGACATCACTGCAGGAGATCCTCAGGGTAGTATACTAGGTCTAACCATCTTCAGTTGCTTCATTAATAACTTTTCTCCCATCTTAAGGTCAGAAGTGGGGATGTTTGCTGATGACTGCACAACGTTCAAGCACCAATTGCAACTCCTCAGATACTGAAGCAGTCCATATCCAAATGCAGTAAAACGTGGCAAATGTCTAAACTTGTACTGACAAGTGGCAAGTAACATTCAAGCCAAACAAGTGCAGACAATGACCATCTCCAACAAGAGATGATCCAATCATCACCCTTGATATTCAATGACATTACCATTGCTGAATCCCCCACTATCAACATCCTGGGGTTCACCATTGACCAGAAGTTGAGCTGGACTAGCTATATAAATACAATGACTAACAGAGCAGGTGAAATGCCATGAATCTTGTGGCGACTATAACAAAGAAAGTTACAGCACAGGAACAGGTCCTTCGGCCTGAGTAACTCACCTCTGACATCCCAAAGCCTGTTCACAAGGCACAATTCTGGGGTGTATTTGGATACTCTGCACTTGTCTGGATGAGTGCATTTCCAACAACATTCTAAAGGTTTGACACTATCCAAGACAAAGCATCTTGCTTGATCACAATCTTTTCTACAAACATTCACTCTCTCCACCACTGACAAACAGTAGCAGTCTTATGAACCATCTACAAGATGCACTGCAGCAACAGCATGGGAGTGGCACAGTGGCACAGTGGTTAGCACCTCTGCTTCACAATGCCAGGGCCCTGGATTCAATTCCCAACTTGGGTCACTGTTTGTATGGAGTTTGCACATTGTCCCTGTGTCTGCCTGGGTTTCCTCGGGTGCTCCAGTTTCCTCCCCCGGTCCAAAATGTTTGCGTTAGGTTGATTGGTATGCTAAATTGATCTTAGCGTCTGGGGGATTAGCAGGGTAAATATGTGAGGTTACAGGAATAGGGCCTGAGTGGGATGTGGTCAGTGGGCCAAATGGATTCCTTCTGAACTGTAGGGATTCTTTGGATTCTATAACTCACCAAGATTCCTTAGACAGCACCTTCCAAACCTATGACCATTATCATTTAGAAGGATAGGAACAACAGATATATGGGAAAACCACCACCTAGAAATTTTCTGCCAAACCACTCACCATCCTGACTTGGAAATATATCATAGAGTCCTACAGTACAGAATGAGGCCATTCGGCCCATCAAGTCTGCACCTACCATAATCCCACTTAGTCCCTATCCTTATAATCCCATGCATTTACCCTAGCTAGTCCCCTTGACACTAAGGGGTAATTTAGCATGGCCAATCCACCTAACCTGCACATCTTTGAACTGTGAGAGGAAACCGGAGCACCCAGAGGTAACCCACACAGACATGGGGAGAATGTCCAATGTATTGCTATTCCTTCACTACCATTGGATCAAAATTCTGGAACTCCCTCCCTAATAGTACTGTGAGAGTACCTACATCACATGGACTGCAGCAGATCAAGAAGGAAGCTCACCACCAACTTTAAGGTCAATTGGGGATGGCCTCTATGTCTGAGCTGGCCAACGATGCTCACATCTGTTGAATGAAATTTTAAAAATTGAAAAAGCATCTTAAGCAACATAATGATGAGTGTTAAATATCCTCACTTGCCTTGAAAAATTAAATGTATGATTGCAGAATGTCATTTTTTTTCCCAATAACATGAAACATTCCCATATACTTGTAATTGAATTTCTCTTAATACAACTATAAATCATTTATTTTGCTGTCTGCAATTTTAAATTGAAAGTATAAGAATTCAGTGCTTTAATTTCCTAGTTGGCTGGCTGTGAGGACACTTCAGTCTGATTGGCTGCTTACATTGTTTGATGATATAATTGCTGCTGCACAACTTTTAATACGCTTGAATAGGCACCAAGTTTAAATTGGCCATCAAGAAAAGGGAAATCTGTGTTACAGAGATCACTACATCCTTTTCGGCAGCTCTTTGAAGTCAGGAATGATTGTTGCTGTTTTGCTGCTCACTGTAAAATCCAGGTCAGTAACTTACATATTGCCTTAACCAGCTAGTTACATGGTATTGAAATCACTTATCTTGTCTTTGAATTAATATGTCTGGAGATTAATGTGTCTCTTCAGTGTTTGATTAGCATTGTTAGCACAGGTAAGGTAAAGTTGCCACAGTCTGCATCACTAATCAGCTGTCTAGCCAACTGAGCTAAACTGATACTGTCACTGTGGCGCAATGGTTAGCATTGCTTCCTCACAGTGCCAGGGACCCAGGTTTGATTCCGGCCTCAAGTCACTGTGTGGAGTTTGCACTTTCTCCCCCTGTCTGTGTGGGTTTCCTCCAGATGCTCCGGTTTCCTCCCACAGTCTGAAAGGTGTGCAGGTTAGATGACTTGGCAATGCTAGATTTTCCCTCAGTATACCCGAACAGGCACTGGAGTGTGGCAACCACGGGATTTTCACAGTAACTTCAATGCAGTGTTAATGTAAGCATACTTGTGACAATAATACTTAATAATAAAAATTGGAAATTTTATTCAAATACACGGGCAGCATGGTGGCACAGTGATTAGCACTGCTGCCTCACAGCAGCAGAGTCCCAGGTTCAATTCTAGCCTCAGGTCACTGTCTGTGTGGAGTTTGCACATTCTTCCTGTGTCTGTGTGGGTTTCCTCTGAGTGCTCTGATTTCCTCCCACAATCCAAAGATATGCAGGTCAGGTTGATTGGCCATGCTAAATTGACCCTAACGTCAGCGGGATTAACAGGGTAAATGCGCAGAGTTACAGGAGTGTCGGGCCAGGGTGGGATTGTGGTTGGTACAGACTCAATGGGCCAAATAATCTCCTTCTGTACTATAGGGATTCTGTGATATCCTCTCGGTTTTTGCTGCTGTACATTGCTTCATGCATAGCTACTGTGCTTTATCTCACATTTAACATCCACCCACTGTGGTCCATGCCTTGCAGACTTCTGCATATGTTATAGATTCCACCATTTGATCTGGAAATCCTCCTCACCGTCATCCAAGTATGTTTGTCTTTGATTAATTATTGATGGTGCCTTTTAGGGACTGTTTTCTTTCTGGATATCTCATCAGAAATTTAGAACATAAAGCTCTTTGAAAGTGAGATCTGTTTTTCAACATTCTACACTTGGAATTTGCATGGAGGAATATGAAGGGTGTCCCTTGATCGGTGGCCTAGCTTTCATAACAGCCCCAAATAGACATGTAAATGTGATTGAAGTGCATTGGTCATTCAAAATTGCATTGGCATCCTATTGATGCCAAAGGGTCTCAACTTACATCTGTAAGTGAAGCTCCTTCTATGTGCCTGGGGTGTCCAATTAAAGGCCATTGTCAAAATGGCAAAGACAGGGATGTGAGTAGAAACAAGGCAGTGAATGATTTGCTCCTACATTCATTTTATTACCTCCCTGTTAAGCAACTACAACTTGTATTTACATAACATCTTTAAAACCCTGAGATGCTTTACAGGAACGTAATGAGACAAAAACAGGTACCCTTCCAAAGGGACATTAGGATAGGTGAACTTCAGGGTAATCGTTACCTAATTGGCTATGAAAATAAGCCCTTTGTCAGAGAATTGAGAATGGGATACAGAGGGATTCATAGCCCACCATTCATTTTGAGGTCAGTCAATTGTGTGTGCATGGAGAGAAGTTTTTGTATCAGATAGCAAACATGTTCAGTGACACTTCACAGGCACAGGGCACCCAGCCAATGTAGCAGTGGGAGGCCCAAAATTGAAAGAACCTTTTTCAAGATCAAAACATTTTGATGTGTTCCAGATACAAATGGCTACTCTGCTATGGCTTGCTATCAACAGCAAGATCATCTGACTACTGCAGGCAGCCACCTGGGAGGTAAGCCTTGTGGGTGATGGGGCAGAGGAACAGATGCTGAGGTACATGGTGGACTCTCAGAAGATTGCTACTGTGGGAGCTGGAGGAACACTCCTGCCCCTGCACCTCACAGGGAAACTTTGCCTCTGTGTTCAATTCATCCAAATCAAGTCTTCCCCACCCGACAAATCACCAAATTTCCTTAATTTGTTTTTATTAGATTAATATTCAAATACTATTGGATTCAAAGAAAGCAAAGTACTGATAACACAGAGAATTACAAAATATGCACATTCACAAAGAGTGCTTGATAATGGTTGTAATATAATTCTCTTCTGCTGTTTTACCTGATACAAGCCCCTAAGATGCCATTAGCAGCTCATTGTGAATAATAAGCATAATCACCTGCAATTGTCCATATGTATTAGTAAAATAAATGTTGAAGTTTCTAATTGTGATTTTTCAGTGGGTTAGTTAGACTTCACACGTACTGAGAGTTAATGGAAGAACTTATAACTTGCAGGAGAGAAGCATGCGGAATTATCTATAATGAATTGACTATTGAAATAAAGCTTTTGACTTATTTTATTGATATTGAATGCTAATGTTCTATCTATATGTATAAAAATCACGACTGCCATACAAGAATAGATGATGGTTTTTCAGATTTTGAATTCATTGGGATTATCCCATTATTGTAATAAACTGCATTTTGCCAAGGTGCTTAAAAAAATTCATTCTTCTTCCCTGGGCTGCTGCCATGGCTAATTATTATTTTGAGCCTCTAACTCTCCTCATCAGGTCTTTGTTCCATTTGCAGCAATGTATATCAATTCTTATAGGCTGGCCTTGTCTTCTTTTGGAAATGTTTGACCATTTTTTCTTAGAAAAGGGGATTACTTTCATTGCTGGTTTTTAAAGGTGCGCCATATTCAGTATTAAATAAAATAAGGCAAAGATTATGGATAGTTTAAATGCCTGTGTGTTACTTTTGAAGTTATTTCCTGATACAAATAATAAGCAATTTGTTATCTCATCTCCATAATCGCACCTATTGCATTGGAAAGTTATTCGTGATATTTCGGCTATAAATAGTGAGGATTAATACAAAGGCTGGAAGACAAGTGGGAAGGAGCTTTATTAGAAGAAAAGCAGTAAACGTTTTCATGGAGACCAGAAAAATAATTAGAAATCTGCTTGTTTAAGCAATTAAAGACTATCCACAAATGCGAGATAGAGTGACATTTTCTCTTTTCTAATTATTACACAAAGGTAAAGTGTACAGATGAATGAAATGAGTCCCGTTTTAAACATTTTTGTACATATTAGGACACATTTTAATGATTAACTAACAGTGCTGGAGCAACACATTATTAATATGCAAATCAACCAACATCTCGGAGAGAGGAAGAAAGGCCCCATGAATTTCAAATTGTCACAAATTACTAGCCGATTCTACCACTAGCTTTGTAAAATGGCATCTCATCCTTAACATCCCCGTGATATTCATGAAGTTGCTGCATTTCCACATTAATTCTAATAAGCCTGAACTCCAGGTATGAAGCCTCGATCTTCTGAGGATTGGCAGTCATTGTTGGATCGCCATCGCATCTGAAACTTCTCCAATCCAACTCTGCTCCGCATTTCTACCCGGGTCTTCCAAACCCTGCAGTCCAAGAAATGCCGAGTGCAGCACTCCTTGGAAAACTCAGTCAGATTGTAGTAGAGTTGGGGGAAGTAAAAGCATTCTCCCTTTTTATGATTTTAGCTTCTGAATATTAGTGAATTAATATTTGTAAACAAATATTTGTGAATGGGTAAGTGAGTGAATGAGTGAGTGAATGGGTGAGTGATCAAATGATGGGTGAGGTAGGTAACTAGGTGAGTGTGTTGGGTAGATGAGAAAGGTAGTCAGGGATGTTACTTGGGATCTGGATGATATTTGGAGAGATAGTTTGGGGGTTTGTAGTCAGCAGGTTGGAAGGGTAAGCACTGTTTGGAAGGATTGCCAGAGTGTCAGGAGGGTTATTGAGGGGCCATTTGTGTAGTTACCCAAATGTTATCCTCAGTTTTAATCTGTCCACTATTTCCTGGGTAACTGCTCAGGTAGGAACAGTGGAACTGTCCCAAGTCTCTAGGTCAGAGTCAGAGACATTCACAGGGAGTCACGGGGAGCAGAGGAATTACTCATTGGGATTTGAACTGGAGGTCAAATGATTTGGTCCTATGTCGAGTAATTATCAGCTTAAATGTTCTTTTAATGACATGATGATTGTTAATTGGTAGTGATCAATCTCTCCTGCCAAGAAAGTAAACAATTTTAAAAGACAGACAGAACATTACAGCGCAGTACAGGCCCTTCGGCCCTCGATGTTGCACCGACCAGTGGAACAAATCTAATGACCCTCTAACCTAAACTATTCCAATGTTATCCATATGCCTATCCACTGACCATTTGAACGCCCTTAAAGTTGGTGAGTCCGCAACTGCTGCAGGCAGGGCATTCCATGCCCTTACTACCCTCTGAGTAAAGAACCTACCTCTGACATCCATCCTATAATTATCACTCGTCAATTTAAAGCTATGTCCTCTCGAGTTAGCCATCACCATCCGAGGAAAAAGGCTCTCACTGTCCACCCTATCTAACCCTCTGATCATCTTGTATGCCTCAATTAGGTCACCTCTTAACCTTCTTTTCTCTAACGAAAACCTCAAGTACCTCAGCCTTTCCTCATAATACCTTCCCACCATACCAGGCAACATCCTGGTAAACCTCCTCTGCACCCTTTCCATGCGGTGACCAGAACTGTACGCAATACTCCAAATGCGGCCGCATCAGAGATTTAAGTTTGCAGTTTATTTCCTTTTAGTTCCTTATTTGACATTGATTTTACCTATTCCAACTTACACTTTGCAAGATGAGATTGGATGGGATAGAGAATAGTAGATCCATGGGGGTCACTGAGAAGTCCATGGTCCCCCTGTGCCAAAGATTCTAGTAGCATGGAGCATTGTGGAAGCCCAAGATACATATATAGATATATACAAGCTCCCAGCAGTATTGTGCCTTTTCAACCATAGTGACTGGATTATGAACCATGCGTATGCATTTTGTGAGCTTGTTAGCCTATCTTTAAAGTGAAGGACTGATACCATGGGAAAAATAGGTTTTATATGCGTTTTAGTTTAATTTGGCTAATTTAGCCATCTACAGAGCCACAAATTCAGATTTAAAATTCTCCTTCAAAACACTTCATGGCCATGGCCCTCCAATCCCTGTGACCTTCATGAGCCCTACAGTGCTTTGAGAATTCTTTGTTCAGTACTGTAACCTGTCATCCGGTGTCCTACATATCCACCTTTGCTCCACCATCGGTGATCTGCCTTCAGTATTTCAGTAAGTCTCTCCATCTTCATCCCCTCCTTTAAGACACTCCTGAAAACACTACAAGCTTTTACTCACCCCTCCTAAAATCTACTCCTTTAGCATGGGATCCATCTTTGTCGTTACTGTAGGCTAAACAGGTTATGCAAATACAGGATTATATTGTTACAAGCAGGACAATATGGCCCTAAATTTAAGAATCACTTTGACTGGAAATCGGGTCAATATTCCATTTTATTATGAGGCCACATTTGGGAGCTTCATCTTTGTGAAAAGAGAAAGGAAGGAAAACACCCAGACAATTGTTTTGACAGCAGGTTAGGAATAGGGTCACAGTTATTGTAAATGGGATTATCTGATGTCAATTTCTTTCTACATGGCTCTCTTGTCAGAAATCGTTCAAGTGTGTCAGGGCTTCCCTGTCAAATGCAATTTCTTCTATTTACTTACTAGTTTTAAAATATAAAAAGTGAGAATGGAAAGTGTTGTTTGCTATTCAGTTCATGGCTACATTAGCAGTGCAATGTATTTGCTGTTATTGTATAAAAGTTTGTAGTGTTTCCTGCAGTGTCTTAAAGGAGGGGATGAAGATGGAGAGGCTTCGACAGGAAGTTGAAATGATGAAGGCACATCACCAATGGTGGAGCAAAGGTGGATACATAGGACACCAGATGACAGAACTCACATCCTGAAGCTTGAATTTTTTGTGCCTCTCTTACTGATTTGACATTTAAATGACCATTGCTTTCAAACAAAAAACAGGAAAGTAGAAATCAGTATGAAACATATTTCTGACACTGATGTCGACGGAACAAAAATGACAGCTGTTCTGCCTCTTTTATCTCTTTAAGCAAAATATTTTTGCTGATCATTATTTAGTAAAACAATAGCCTTCAACAATATCCATTGGTTGGTTTGGCATTCAAATCACATTTTGCTTAAAGGCAGAACTGCAATTATGCAGTTTTGAAAATAAACATCAAGGGATGTGAGTTTTAATGTAATCTCACAAAATAACAGAATATAATCATTGATGTCTTAAGAATAATTAAGATTCAGAGCACATCACTGCTGCTCATTTATTTAAATGAGAGGCTTGAAGTGGAGCCAGGAAATCCTAGTGCAAGTTCAAGAGATAATTTCTTGAATAAAACACAGTCCAAATACCTAATGGGACCACTTTCTTAGTTTGCAGTCCTGTGTGGAGTCTCACTCATCAGGAACGCTTAATGGAATTTGCATGCATGCTGCATGTTATCTACTGTCCTTTGAAAATTAATGGTCAGCATGTTTTGTGCAATGACACCAAGGTTTCCAATGTGAGCTGCTGGATATGAAGATAATTTTACTGCCCTTTTCTTCTGTCTTCAATGACCTACCTTGACTTCAAAGCAAGTTAAAAATTCCCTTTATCTCCAGAACCTCCATGGCTTTGCCCCACTCTGTCTGCAATTTTCCTCAACTTTCCACACTCTGAGATCAGCCCAGTTCAGTTGTTTTGTGCATTTCTTCCTATATATCATGGATGATACTCTTCATCCACCTTAACCCTAAGGAACTCCTTGCACAACCTCCTCCTCCTTCCACCCCAATCCCCACCCCATCAATCCATTTCTGTCTCTATCTTTAAAAGCTTTCTCAAAATCTTTCTCTTTGAACAGCTTTTACCCACTCTTCACAATTGCTTCTCTGTGTTTCTGCATTTTCCTTACTATCTGTAAAGATCATTAGGACAATTGTTAAAGGTATGATGTGAATGTAAGTTGCTATTTTGTTAAGGTTTGATGTTAATAAACATTTGGGGTCCATTTCTATTTTCCATATATATTTTCTAATCTTAATAGAATAGAAGTATTGGGTGGGAGTGGCAGAATATTAGATGATGATTTAGCAAACCATATGTGTGGAAGATGAATTGTGTGGCCCTTGTTGAATAGTACCATAATTCCCATTTTTCTCTTCCTCAGAAAGACCCAGTACCCTATCAACAAAGAGATACTGGAGAACACCAGGCATACATACTGTGATGGTAGTGTGCCTCGAAGAAATGTTTTTATTATTATGTTTCTTGTAAGGAGTATGCTTAAAATTCAGCTCTGTTTTACATGGTGCCAATTTGTCTGCACCAGGCAGCTCACTTGTTGAGAATGCAAGTTAATTATTGATTTTAACGAGTGATGTATTTGTTTTAATCTGAGTTAATACATTTTTGCTTATTTTAGTTTTTGCCTGGAGTTTCGGAGTAGTGTTTTGATGGGATTGATTGACAAAGACAGAGTCATGTGAATGGACAGAGCTAAACTTGCGTGATAAAACACACAATCTTTTTTTATTTTAAAACAGTGAGTTTTCTGTCTGGTCCTGAAAAAAACAACAGGTCTCTCTCTCTGGAGGCTGCTGTTTGGGTTGTAAGAAGACAGGTGTCCCTCTCCCTCTCTCTCTCACTCTCTCTCCAGAAGGGCTGTTAACAAGTAAAAACAAGTAAACTTGTGTTGTTTCCTAACAGATTTTGAAGAAGAGGTTAAATCTATAAGAGGAATATAGCTTAAATTGGAATTAATAGAAACAGATTAGCAGTTAAGAATTGAATCTTGTCATGTTTAAGTATTTCATTTGGTAAACGTAAAGCTGATTCATTTGATATAGTTAAACTGTGTTGTTAAATAAAGTTTGTTTTTATAAAGGCTTCTTAGTGTGTTAATAGAATCACACCAGCAATGAAATATCTTATCCTCACACTAATGCCAAAATAGAGAAAAAACAATACTGTTGGAGATTAGTAGGACTTCATAACATACTTTGGGGTTTCTGTTCTGGTACCTTAACAATACTTGCCAAATTGTGAAAAGAGGCACAATATGGGTTTTTATCCTGGTGATTGTATCCTGGGCTCCTCAAGAAAAAGCATGTTGTTTGAAAAAAATATTTTAATGTTGTTCCCCAACCATGGGGAGGGCACACTGTAATTCCATCTAAGGATGGGAAGAGTGGAGTTTGGTAAGAATATTTCCTCTCTAAAACTGACAATCTCTCTTGCCATTTGTACTATATAGCACAGTGGTGAGGACTCGCTAATAACATAGATGGCAGCCATTTGACTGAAAATGAATGGACCACTCCTCCTTCTCCTCCCCCTCTATCTGCCCCACCCCCTCCATACCTTGGATAGGGTCAGCAGCAAAGAATGTAGGTAGTTAAATTCCATCACTTATCATAGGCTGCGAGCATTCCCCAAGGATATTCGATCCCCATATATTTTGTGTTTCTCTTGGAATCCTATCCCACAAAGAGGCATAAGATGTTGAGAGAGTGTGAGGTAACAAAATAACATGATACATCATACAGACTTCAAGAAGTGGAGCATCTCTACATTTAGGTAGACTTAATTATTGAATTTCAGTAAAGTAAAACTGTGTCCCTCCCAAAACTTAATAGAAATTCTTTATGGTGACCACGTAGAGAGTTCAGTGAGCCAATTAACCAATAAATCGTGTCAGCTTCTTAGAAGTTGATACAGAAATTTAAAAAAAGACAGCCTGGGAGGTGGTAATATCAGAAGAGGTATGATATTTGTTATGTGACTTACCAGCTAGAGATTTTGATTACACAAATTAATACTGCAAAGAAAAATGCAATAAAGCAGTGTAATAATGAGTGTATTTCAACAATTGGTGACCAAGAGAAAATTTAAATGGAAAATGTGTCTATACATTGTGAAATTCATCATGTTTTAGTTGCTCTCTCCTAAGAGAGAGAGACTCTGACAAACAGTTTTTATTGATTTATTCTCGAGTATAAAACACTACAACCACAGTTAACAAAAAAAATGTAAACTTACATAAGGTCCTCTTCAAAAGACAGATAATGTGTCCTGAGTGAATCTCACCTCAAATCTTTTCAACAGTTTCTGCTTGAGGCATTGTGTACGAACATTCTTGATCCACTCTTGGAGAATTATTGCTCTGAACGAAACATGATAAAATGATAACCTCACAGTTGTTTCTTTGTGTTTACAGTCAAAAGTCAGAAGTTCTTCCGCATACAGGGGAAGGCTGGCATAAAGCTTTTCAATTAAAAATAACTAATGTCATACACAAGACAGAGCGAGCAGAGTTTCCAAGGAAATTATTTTGTGACATAATCCGTTTGCTAGCTCAGCTTGTGTGCAGTTTGGGAACTCTGGCAATCTTGCTTTATATTTTTGTCTCACTGTGGGTGTGAGAGTCAGAGGAATGTTACCATTTAACATTAACGCTAGCATTAGATACGGTGGAGAGAAGAAAATTAAGCTGGATTGTGTGAGAAAGATGGAGTGAGGAGTCAGGTACGGAAATAAAAAGAAAGAAATACAAATCATGGAGAAATGATGATCGATTTTAGATGCATGGATAATGAAGAAATCTCAAAGAGCAGACAAACCAGAATCGGAAAATAAAATAGCAGAACATAAAAGATCTTGAATGAGGGGGAATAATAGACAATTTTACAAAAAATTGGCTACAATACAAATGTTAATCCTCTACACAAGTAGTCCTAACTCCTCACTCTATTAACCCAGAGTCTTCACCCATCTATATAGTTTCTAAAATGTGACCAAGAGATGGGTCTTCCCCTTTGCATTGTGAAACACAAATCCTGACTTTGCAATCCTGAACTTGTCACCTTCTCACACTCCAACAGTAATGTTAACTCTGTGAGATGTGGATAAGCAAGGTTCATGTCTGCCGTCTCCCTAGGTAGGCCCAAAACATTGAAGGAGGCAGGCAGGTTCTGAGGTTAGCTATTTAGTAGCCCAACTTTAGTTCTCTTGTACATGGTTCCAATCCTTTACACAATTGTTAGGCATCTTATCTCTTATAGCTCACCCCCACTGATTCCCTCAACCAATGCCTGCTCCATTCTCCCTCATAACCCTCATTTAGGGGGAGGTGATGGCCTAGTGCCGATATGGCTAAACTATTAACTTAAAAACTCAGCTAATGTTCTGGGGACCCGGGTTTGAATTTGAATCCAATAATGAGTATCTGGAATTAAAAATCTACTGAAGCCATTGTCAATTGTAGGAAAAATCCATCCAGTTCATAATGTCCTATAGGGAAGGAAATCCTTGTCTGGCCTTCATGCAAATCCACACCCACAACAATGTGGTTGACTCTCAACTGCCCTCAGGTAACTAGGGATGGGCAAGAAATGTTGGCCAGTCAACAGTTCCCATGACTCATGAATGAATTAATAAATAAAAAGAAACTCCTATGCGCCATCCATAACTTTCATGCCTCCTCATATCCCCTCCATACCCTGTGCCCCCTCCGCCAATCATGCCCTCCATACCATTTCCATTACTTCCATGCATCCTCCGTACACACCCTGTGACTAACAATTGAGTGATTGGAAATACTTTGAGGTCTTTGAATTGCTCCTAAAAATGACACAATTAGAACATAGAACATTACAGCGCAGTACAGACCCTTTGGCCCTCGATGTTGTGCCAACCAGTGGAACCAATCTAATGACCCTCTAACCTAAACTATTCCAATGTTATCTATATGCCTATCCACTGACCATTTGAACGCCCTTAAAGTTGGCGAGTCCACAACTGCTGCAGGCAGGGCATTCCACGCCCTTACTACCCTCTGAGTAAAGAATCTACCTCTAACATCCGTCCTATAATTACCACCCCTTAATTTAAAGCTATTTCCCCTCGTGTTAGCCATCACCATCCGAGGAAAAAGGCTCTCACTGTCCACCCTATCTAACCCTCCGATCATCTTGTATGCCTCAATTAGCAAGACAACGATCATCCTGATATAAAAAAAGCCAGGCAGCGTGCCTTAATGATTATTATCCAATGGCTCTGACATCCATCATTATGAAGTGCTTTGAAGAGTTAGTCTTGGCAGGAATCTGTTCCAGCCTCCCAGATTGCCTGGATCCACTATAGTTTGCTTATCACCGCAACAGGTCCAAAGCAGAAGTCATCTCCCTGGCTCTACACTCAACCCTGGAACACCTAGACAACAAAGACACTAATGTCAGACCCTTACTTATTGACTACAGCTCAGCCTTTAACACCATTATTCCTATAAAACTCATCTACAAATTCCTTGGCCTGGGGTTCGGCTCCTCCCTCTGCGACTGGATCCCAGACTTCCTAGACACAGACTGCAATCAGTAAGCCCATCAATGCCTCTATTTTCTCAAGAGGCTTAGGAAATTTGGCATGTCAGCTACAACTCTTACTAACTTTTACAGATGCACAATTGAAAACATTCTTTCTGGTTGATATGGTCCCTGCTGTGTCCAAGACTGCAAGAATACTACAAAGGGTCATGAACAGAGCCCGATCCATCACACAAATCAGCCTTCCATCCATTGACTCTTTCTACATTTCTCATTGCCTTGGGAAAGCCGCCAGCATAATTATACATCCTAGACATGCTCTCCCACCATTTTCAGTCGGGAAAAAGATACAGAAGTTTGAGGATATGTGCCAACCGACTGAAGAACAGTTTCTGCTATCAGATTTTTGAACGGACTTACGTCACATTAAGTTGTTCTTTCTCCACACCACAGTTATGACTGTATTTTGCACTCTCCTTTCCTTCTCAATGTACGGTATGCTTCATCTGTATAATGCGCAAGAAACAATACTTTTCACTGTACACTAATACATGTGACAATAATAAACCAAATAAAAAAGAAAGCTTAGAAATTCTCAGTAGAAAAAACTGTGCATCTTAAAAATGATGTAACACACAAAGAGCCCAATTTTACCATTTTCATTCTAAGTGCTGAGTCTGGGCGTAATTCAGATCTGACTTGGAAATCTGTTCTCAGGTGCCTCCATAGCACGTAACTTGAAGAAAAAATCACAAGTCTGAATCGCAATGTGGGCAGGGTTTAGCGCGCCTGAAACAACCGGAGCTCTGAACAGCGCATGCTCAGTGAGGAAACAAATTTGAAAATCGCACTGCTGTCACATTGCTTCCAGGCCGCAAAAAGCGGATAAAGCGGCCCAGAAGTGATGTCCTCACAGACATCGCCCCCACACCTACATAACTTTCCCCCTTATGCATCCATCCCATCCCGCTACCCAGATCAACCATGGCCCTCTGCCCCCTTTCCCCCCACTAATCGCTCACAAAGCGGCAGCGAAGCCCCCTGCCCCCTTATCCTCCACCAGAGATCCATTTGGCCTCTCTCCCCCCAGAGAATGATCACCTCTCCCCACCAAGAGAATGATCGGGCCTCCCCACACCCTCCTCCCCCCACCAAACGCCTCCACCCACCCCCTCCATTGCACCACCAGAAATCCACTTGCCCCCCCCACCAACCCAGTATATTTCAAATATCACAGCTGAGTACTTTGACAGTTTCACTGATTAAGTGCACGTGCACTATTATAGCTGTGGAATCCTTTCTCTCTGCTGCCTGTACTTGCAAAATCCACTGAGGTACATATTCAGGCCTTTATTGAAGTTGTGTAATGAAACATATACAAATAACCCGTTGTTTGATTCAACAATCTTTGCAATTGTGTTTAGCAACAGCCAACTTGCAGTAAATTCTAAGAGCTGCATTTCTAAGTTTAGAAGATAATTTGGGAAATGGTAATAAGAAATGTGATGGGTTAGAATTAATTCCCCCCCCCGAGAATGATCAGGTGTCCCCCACCCCTCGACCCCCAAGAGAAAGTTCAGGCCTCCCCCCACCAGACAACGATCTGGCCTCCTTCCCCCCCACCAAACAACAATCGGGCCTCCCTCCTCCCTCCTCCCTCCTCCCACCTCCAGAGATACATCTGACCTGCCTCCTCCTCCCTTTCCCCCACCAGAGAATGATCGGACACGCCTCCCCTACCTCCCTCCAGATAACAATCTGGCCTCCCTCTGCCCTCCCCTTCCCAACCCCCCTATTAGACAATGCCCTCCCCTCCCCGTCCACCAGAGATACATCTGACCCACCTCCTCCTTCCCCCCCCACCAGAAAATGGTCAGGCCTCCCTTCTCCCACCCCCCCATTCTCACCACAGAATGATCTGGCCCACCTCCTTCCCCATCCCTAAACCGACCTGAGTCAGAGAGCTGTCTGAACTTACCTCTTCAGTAGCTAGAGCGCCTGAAACAGACCTTTGCTGAGCATGTCTATTTCGGACCGAATCTGGATGGGTGAACGCTTTGATAAAGACAGAAATGCTGATCAAGTTGGGCGGGCAGTTCATTAATTCAATTTAAATACATGCAAATGCATTTAAATCGCTGTTGCGCCCGTTTCGGTAAAGTAGGCATCTGCACGGACATGGGCGCGGATCATGTTAATGGCCTCACATCCGACTTTATCATGTTTTCACGCCCGAGAACAGGTGTGACACAATAGTAAGTTCAGGTCCAATGTGTCAATCAACCAGAGCCATCCATAATATCAAATACAAAGGCTTTAATACTGTTAACTCCTTATAGTATTACTGAAATAAACATACAGACATTGAAAAACTACTTTGAAGACATAATAATTTATTACAACCTGATAAAGCTGTTAATCAAACAAAGCTAGCAGTCCCCATCAAGATGTGTAGACAGGCCTCTGCAGAGCTGAGTCCATTAATAATTCTTGGCACACAGCCAAGCTTTCATAACAAAGTCATCTGAAAAAACAGATATTTGCCCAGTTGTTTAAACTGCTTATATTGACACAGCAATTTGGCCAAGGGGACTTTGCCTGCCGAACATCTATCTTGCAGATGTATCGAGACAATGGGCACGACCTCCTCCTTCTCCATCCCATCCAATTATATTTTGTCTCCTCCACCCAGCAGCTCATTCCCAGTGGTGCATAAATTCTGGCTAAAGGGTTATAAATAAAGAAATTGTTATAGATAAATCTACTAGGGAAATCACAGAAACTTTACAGTGCAGAATCAGCCCACCGAGTCTGATAACCAAATGGTGTCATCAACTGCTGCCTCCATTATCCATTGAGAAGTCCAGCTTTCATCACAGAATCTTTACAGTGCACAGAAAGGTCATTTGGTCCATCAGAACTACACTGGCTCTATCCTTGATTGAACTTCCCTCCACCACCCTTTCAAAAGGAATCTTCCTAGACATTGACTGCAAATGAGGTAAACAACAGGACAGATCTTTATTGGATACATTGCATTAACATGCTGCATTTTGCCATTCATTTTACTTAAAATTCACAATTCATCTTAACAGCAACTGTGGGCTATACAAAATCCTTATAGCAACATAAAAACATAAGAACATAAGAAATAGGAGCAGGAGTAGGCCAACTAGCCCTTCGAGCCTGCCCCGCCATTCAATAAGATCATGGCTGATCTGTCTTGGCTCAGTTCCACACTCCCGCCCTCTCCCCATAACCCTTAATCCCCTCTCTTATCAAAAACCCATCAACCCGCGTCTTAAAAATATTTAACGAGGTAGCCTCCACCACTTCAACGGGCAGAGAATTCCAGAGATTCACCACCCTTTGAGTGAAGAAGTTCCTCCTCAACTCCGTTCTAAACCGCCCCCCCTTTATCTTGAGGCTGTGCCCCCTAGTCCTACTATTGCAATCCAGGTAGAGAAATACCAGACAAATGAGAAGCGGTTTACATAATATAATGAGAACATTAAGTATGCAGTGCTCTTTATAGCTTTGACTTAATTTGAATGGTTTAAAGTAAATGTAATCTAAGTGTGTTAAGCGTTGCATTCCGATTTTCTCACATTGTAATCTCAAGGTCATTGTGGCCAATAAAAGAATTGCTAAATGAAACAAAAGTGCAAAGAAAAAGCTTCTCAAATGAAGCAAACTGGACATTTTGTGGACAACTAAAGAATATGGGGACTGATAATGAGATCCTGTTGAGAGACAGAAATGACCACTCTTTGATTTCTGTACAGTTTGTACTGCAGAAGGTGGACCTGCCTTTGTTGTGAAATTGCAGTGCATTGGCAACACTGTTGAAAACATTAGCGTCCAGCATTATCTATCGGCAACAACTTTGAAAGGGCTGCTGAACTTCCATATAACCTTTCTGTTTCTGAAAAGGGAGAGAAAAGGTTACGTAAACACAAATGACTCAATTTAAATGAAGCAGCAGTGAGGCTGCAGCTAAGAAGGTAGATCTATTTTGCTGCTCAGAGCCATCTTCTGGTGAAGAGCAGAACCAGTCCTGCTTGGATACAAGTTATTGAAAGGGTGTCTTAACAGTGTACCAAAACTGAGGACATTGAAGAAAAAAATCTGCTTGCCATGGGAAGATTGTAACAATAATTTGACTTTAATACCACTTAATTTTATAATGTTGATTTACAGGTCAATTAAAAATCTGTCTAATTATGTGGCAGCATCACACTAGGATATAACATGCTGATGCCTACTTATGTATAAGTTTTCTCATTTAGTAAGGGTGCCTTTATCTCCACATCACAATGTATTTCCCCTATGACCCATTAAATATGACAAGTAACAAGCATGCAGTCAGTCTAATGTATCTGCATTCTACTTGTTTCAAATTCGCAAAGTGGATGACCTGTCGGGCACACATCTATTCTCAGATTTCTTTTTTTTTGATATATGTTTAATGAAAATATCCTTATAATTTACCTAGCAAACAAACACAGATACAGATCTACACAGTGCTCGGGTGTACATTCCAATGTGACTGGGCACAGGGCTCCCCGTGGCCTGGGGACGAGCCCCTGGTACCCCCGGCATCCACCCCACCCAAGTCCCGTCTAATTGCACCAGTAACAATGGTAATAATATAAAAACAAAAAGGCAGAGGAACGCCGCTGGAGAACCAACTGAGCACTCAAACAGCCCAGGCTATAAACTAGCAAGCAGAGAAAAGAAAGAGAGACAGCGAAGGAGAGAGAAGAAGAGTGAGAGGGAAAAGAGAAAAGTTCTCGTGTTGGTCCCTTCTCTACTGAGCACACACAGTAAATCCCAACCAGCAGGAAGGGATCCAGCTAGACTTTTGAAGTTGTCTCTTTGCAACTGCACTCCAGGTATGTTTAAAGCTTGCTTGATGTACATTAACCTCTCTCCAGATCTCAACAAACAGCTGGATTTCAAGAAGGATCTTGCCACCAGTCAATCATGCTTCCTCTCACACCACTGCCATCTTTGATTCCTCCCTCAGATTTTTTAATCTATGTTTAATTTGCTTGCAGATAGAAGGTGCAAATAATGAATGGGAGATGTATAGACCAATGAGACCAGAGTGTTCTCCCAAATATGACTGTCAGGTAACTTGGAAATACTCAGCATGGAGACAGGAACATCAGAGGCTTTCTAAGAGTTCATTGTTAATATCAGTTTTTTGTTTTTAATATTTCTTATTCACTTATTCAAGAAATATTTAATATTTCTTATTCACTTCTTCACAGATGGACAAACGCTGTACTAATTCAGCATTGCACAGTGAGCTTGATACTCATTGCAGCCTTAATCAACAATCTCACAACCTAGGCTAAAACGTTCAATTTGGCCAGTTTGCAGGATCAGGTATCATAGTGAGACCTACAGCACAAGTGGCCCAGCACATGTAGCCACTCATACGTATAATACACAAACTTCTCATTTCCATATTTTTCAAAAAATTCCAATTCAATCAAATCAAGTCCAATTCAGAGTCTCAACAAGTTGAGACATTCCTGATCCAATCTTGATTTCATTTGCATCTTAGCCAAAAGGCCGAGATGCCACTTTTAAAAATTGCTTCAAATGAAGCTAAACTGCAACCAAATGACTTCAAGCAGCATTACATCAAGCCTTGGAGGAGGAGCTACACCTACTCTAATCAGCTTGGATCATGTAGGTCAAGCCCAAGACAGGAGGTGAGAGCCCTGTCTTGTCAGCTTGGATCGGGAATGTCCCAACTTGTTGGGACTCTGAATTGGCTTTAATTTGACTTGATTGGATTGGGATAAAGTAAACAAAAAAAAGTTAGGAAACCAAAGGCAAAATGGGGGAAGGCCACCTTTTAAAGCCTTTTGACTGAGGGCCTGGTAACTAGAATACCCTCAGCCTGCAGAACTGTGTGCCAATCTGAAAAATAACAGCGCACAGTAAAATCTGATGTATGCATATAGTTTTAAGTAATGAAATGTAATGTTGTGTAAATAAGCATTGTATAGGACTGTAAGAATGACTTTTTTTTGCACTGTTTGTAAATTTTGGATATATTGTGTTGCAATGGTTCATTTTTGAGGTTTTTTTGTGAATAAAGTATATTTTTGAAATAAAAATGAAAGCTTGAAGTATCTGACTAAAGAAATGAATATGCTCTTCCTTTCTTACCCCATGCTATTTTTGTCTGACATTTTTGACAGTCATGAAAGCCCAAAGTTATGACCAATAATTGGGTCGCCATCGTCAGTACTATTGGAAATTTAAATTTCCTCTCCCCTGCTATTTTTGTGCGTTGGTGCAGATTTTGGAGGTCCTAAAAAAAGTTCACCTTGTTAGAGAGTTTGTGACTACTGGGAAGAACCTAATGAGGAGTTGGGAACATTCTGACAGGGTAATGTCTGAAT
Organism: Carcharhinus amblyrhynchos; assembly: GCF_965287045.1. NCBI lineage: Eukaryota > Metazoa > Chordata > Chondrichthyes > Carcharhiniformes > Carcharhinidae > Carcharhinus > Carcharhinus amblyrhynchos. The sequence goes on from NC_137330.1 coordinate 62,224,482, forward strand.
ATTCCAAGCTCCTGGTGAGACTTTGACATCTGCAAATGTCACTATTGAAGTTATATTGTAATGTAGTTGTGTTACAATGATAGTGGTTCATTATAGGGCTCTGTCCTGTAAAAGATAATTTGATCATTGTAATCATGCACTTAAGCATTCAAAACTGAATCACAAAGAAAACCTCTGTCAGAAAAGAAAGCAGCCCTCTGCTCCTGACCTGCTTTGATTAGCAGGACATCTGGTTTAACTTGGAGAAAAGGCTATCTGGTTCTTCCATTTTAGCAAACTTCATTGTTTAGATTTCTTTGGACAGCTGATCCCTTTACACATGATTGGCCAAGTTTCACATTTTGTAGGGGGTATTGTTCATATTTTGGTCGACTTTTTTTAAGAACTTATTAACTGATTACCTTTCTTTAATGTGCTAATTGAATAACAGTTTTACAATAGATTGGTTGCTTCAGGGGAACTAACCATTTTTTAAATGGTTTTAATGAATGAGTTCTTGAATAATAGTCCCAACAGAATTTTAGAAATTTTTTTAATGTCCCAAGAACACAAGCAATAGGAGTAGGAGTAGACCATGTGGCCCAGTCCATCATTCAGTATGATTATGGCTGATCTTGAGCTTCAATTTCATTTGACCACCCACTTCCTACGTCCTTTAATTCCCTGAGAGACAAAAATGTATTCAATAATGGAACGTCTGCAATCCTCTGGAGTAGAACATTCCAAAGATTCAGCCCTTTGAATGAAGTAATTTCTCTTCATCTCGGTCCTAAATGATCGGCCCCATATCCTGAGATAATGCCTCCTTGTTTTAGACTTCCCAACTGGCAGCAACAAATTCTCAGTGTCTATCCTAAGAAACCCTCTAGAATTTATATACTTAAATTGATCATCTCTCATTCTTCTAATCTTAAGAGAATATAAGCCTTATTTACTTTGGCCCTCATCCCAGGAACTAACCTAATGAAGCTTCAATGTACTGCTAACAATATAAGTATATTCTTTTCTAAATGCAGAGACCAAAGCTTTGTACAATATTCTAGATGTGGTGTCACCAAAACCCCATACAAGTGTAGTAACCTAGTAACTTTCAAAGACATCCTGAGGTCTGTCTATGTGGATTTTAGGTGAATGGTTATAGGGGATATAAGAGGGCATGAAAATGGGTATGGGGAATGTGATAGGGCTCAAAGTTGAGATTTAACTACTTAGAAATGATGGTGGGTGCTGGCTTGCTGTCCCTGAGAACTGAGGCAGCCTATCTAACCATCCCATCTCTGTACTCACACTGCATCATGGCTCACAAAACCCAACTCTTCACACCTGCGTCTCTCAGAGATAAAGAAAATGTCCAGAATGGAGCTGGGATGCGGGCTTGTATTTTAGAACCTACAGAAGAGCCCAACTCCTTTCCTCAAATGAAAATCCAGTCCTAGGTTAAGGCGAGTTTGGAATGAGTTAAAAATAATCTCCCTTCATAAAGGACTGCAACACATGTTGAAACTGACTCTGCAAATGTTTCTCACATGAAAGAAAGAGACACATTGGGGCATCAGGACAAAAACAGGATTTTAGATTCTCAAATATTGCACCAGATGTGGAAAGGAGGACAAGCATAATGCAGGAGCCTGAGACATCCTTCAGGCACACACCACAAAGGGAATGAGAGCAGATAGCTACAAACGTCAATGCAAGAAATGTCACCTTGAGAACATGGCAGGTGTGCTACAAAAAGTTCAATGACTTCACATGAATGCTCAAAGTTAGTGTGTGTACTTTCAAAACAAATATCTTAGCAACTGGACTATTAACTCTTCAGATCAATCAGCAGCATTATTCATCTATACACATTCTCTAGCAATCAGGATTTAGCATTTGGATGCTTCATCTCACCCTCACATCGTTGCTAGTTCTGTCGGTCTTACCTCTCATTCTCATTTTCTCATATTTCACTGCTTAGAAATACTTCCATCTATTTAGCTTTGAGAAGTATTTAACCTTGGCACATTGCAGCACCCTCTCTGACACTTGTCCCTCCCTCTTGCAGGCCAGGGTGGTACATTACAGAAGGGAGTAGCAGAAAAACAACAGAGGACATGCAGTGCTATACTTGAACCCCTTGACAGTGTTACAGATTACTGGTGCAACAGTCACTGAGGCAATTGGAAAAACCATCCAGGCTGGTGATTTGTTTTTTTTAATTCATTTGCAGGATGTGGTTATTGCCCATCCTTAACTGCAATCCATTTCAGAGGGCAGTTAAGAGCCAACCACATTACTGTGGGTTTGAAGTCATATGTAGGCCAGGCCAGAAAAAGGCAGCAGATTTCCTTCCCTAAATGGCACTAATGAACCAGATGGGTTTTTATCACAATAAACAATGATTTCATGGTCATCAATAGACTTTTTTTAAATTCCAGATTTTTATTGAATTCATATTTTACCATCTGCTGTGGCAGAATTTGCACCCAAGTCTCCAGAGCATTAGCCTGGGTCCCTGGATTATCAGTCCAGCAACAAAACCACTATGACACTGCCTCCCCATGTTCCTGCCTCATGCGCCTTCTCATATTTCATTCTCACATTTTTCCAAGACCTGGATAATATCGAGGCTTGGGCTTACAAGTAGTTTAGCAACTAGGCATCAGGAGTTTGTGTAATAACCTTGGGTATACCAATGGAGTTAGGTCGAGGAATCAGCCCAACAACAAAACTGAAGGTCTACAGTACCGCAGTACTCACTACCCTCCTGTATGCCTGTGAAACGTGGACTGTGTATCGAAGGCATGCAAGACAGCTCAATCATTTCCACATGACTTGTCTTTGCAGAATATTACGCATCAGATGGCAAGACAAAGTACCAGACACTGAAGTTCTCTCTAGAGCAAGTCTACCATCAGTCCACACACTGCTGATGAGAGCACAGACCCGGAGGGCAGGTCATGTCATCCATATGTCAGACAAGCGCATACCCAAGCAGCTCCTTTTTGGGGAATTCTCTGCTGGAAAGCACTCGCATGGAGGGCAGAAGAAACATTTCAAAGATATACTCAAGGCCTCCCTGAAGTCACTTGACATAGACACAGCCACCTGCGAAACGCTGGCACAAAACCGCCCTACCTGCCGCTCCATTCTTCAATATGAAATTGTCAGAAATGGAACTTTCAAACTGTACAGTGCAATATATGTTGTCAGAGAAAGAATGTATGAGGCTGAGGAGCTTTGGTGGACAGTCAACTTTCTCCAAAATCTTGCAGAGCCCTGTTCTGCTGATGATGTTGAATGCCTTAGTGAGTTATGTGAAAGCATAAAGGTATGTCTGTTCTCTACGCTTCTCTTGTAACTGGCATATGGAGATTATGTCTACAGTGGATCTGCAGGCATGGAAACAGGAGTGCAATTTGAAGCGCACTCAGGCTTCAAGTAATGAAATCTTTTCAGTATCACCATGACAAAGGCCTTCCCCACTAAGCTAAGGAGTGAGGTGTCCGTGTCAGCGTTGCAGTCTCCTCTTTCTCCTTTATTTTTGCAGAGTGATGATTTTTGCATCATGCATCTTCTGTGGAATGCAACCCACTTTTCAGCAGAAAAGGAGATGATCTTTAAGATACAATGATAGATGGGACTTAAGCTGTTTAGCTGTGAATCTATTCTTGCTGCATGTATTACTGCTTGCTATGAGTTCATGGCCTTTTTCAACTGAAAGATGAGTGTTTTTTGCCTAACTTATCTGTGATGGGAAATTGAGGAAGAGTGCTAGAGTCAGACTATCACTTGGGTACACAAAGCTCTTCTGCAATGGTGGAGGTAGTGAATGTTTATGAAAGAGGCAGCAATTAAGCTGGCTGCTTTGTCCTGGACGGCGTCTAATTTCTTCAGTACTCTAGATGCACCCATCCAAGCAAGTGAAGAGTATCCTATCACACTCCTGGCTAGTGCACTGTAGGTGCTGAACAGGCTTTGGGGAGCCAGGAGGTGAATTACTCAGCACAGGATTCTTAGCCTTTGACCTGCTCTGGTAGCCACAATATTTATATGGCTAATCCATATAATCAGTTTCTGGATGTTGAGAGTGGAGATTCAGCGATGGTAATGCCATCGAATGTCAAGGAGTAATGGCTGGATCCTTTCTTGTTCAGATGGCCATTGTCTGGCACTTGTGTGGTGCGAATGTTACTTGCCACTTGTCAGCCCAAACATGCATATTGCCAAGGCATCACTGCATTTGGACATGGACTGCTTCAGGATCTGGGGAGACACAAAAGTGCTGAACATTGTGCAATCATCAGCAAACATCCCCACTTCTGACCTTGCGATGGAAGCAGCTGAAGATAGTTGGGCCTAAGACACTACCCTGAAGAACTCCTACAATGATGACCTGGAACTGAGATGATAGACCTCCAGCCATCACAACCATTTTGCTATGTGCCAGGTATGATTCCAACCAGCAGAGGACTTTTCCCCTGATTCCAATTGTCTCCAGCTTTGCTAGGGCTCCTTGGTGCCACAATCAGTCAAATACTTCCTTCATATCAAGAGTACTCACTTTTCCCTCAGACCTGGAGGTAAGATCTTTTTCCATATTTGAACCAAGGCTGTAATGAGGTCAGGAACTGAGTGGCCCTGGTAGAACCCAAACTCTGTCAGTAGGTTATTGCTGAGCAAGTGCTGCTGATATCCTGTTGATGACCCCTTCCATGATTTTACTGATGTTTGAGAGTAGGTTGCTGGGGCAATAATTGGCCAGATTGGATTTGTCCTGTTTCTTATGCACAGGACATACCTGGGCAATTTTTCACATTGCCGGGTAGATGCCAGTATTGTAGCTGTCTTGGAAGAGCCTGGCTAGGGGAGCTGCAAGTTCTGGAGCACTAGTCTTCCATACTAATGTGGAAATATTGTCAGGGCCCATAGGCTTTATAGTATCCAGCACCTTCAGTCGTTTTTTGATATCATATGGAGTGAATCAAATTGGCTGAAGACTGACACCTGTGATGCCGGGGACCTCTGGAAGGGGCTGAGATGGATCATCCACTCAGCACTTCTGGCTGAAGATTGTGGCAAATATCTCAACCTTTATTTTTACACGTATGTTCTGGACTCCACTATGAATGAGGATGGGTATTTCTGTGGAGACTTCTCCTCCAATGACTTGTTCAATTGTCCACCACCATTTACAGCTGGGTGTGGTAGGACTGCAGAATTTAGATCTGATCCATTGGTTGTGGAATTACTAAGCTCTATTATTTGCTGATATGCTGTTTTGCATCCAAGTACATCTGTGCTGCAGCTTCACCAGGTTGACACCACATTTTTAGATATGCTTACTGTTATTCTTGGCATGTCCTCCTGCAATCTTCTTTGAACCATTGTTGATTCCCTGGCTTGGTGCTAATGATACAGAATAGTATGTGCTGGGCAACAGGTTACAGGTTGTGGTTGAGTGCAATTCTGCTGCTCCTGCTGACCCATAGTGCCTCATGAGCGCTCAGTCCTGGGCTCCTAGACCATAAGGTATCACATATATTCATTTAAACTGATGCACCATTCACTGCACTATTGATTACCGACTTCCAAACATCACAATGCTCCTTTTACAATCAAACATAATCAAATATGCAACTTGATCCAGGTACTGATTAGTTGAAATATCTGCACGCTGCTTGTTAATTCAAGATTGTTGCATTGATGAATCATCATTACTGAAGGTTGGTATTGCAGCAGTAGAGGTTAATGGCATCAGCATTTTTCTTAATGTATTACTTGGAAGCTAGAACAGGTTCTACTGTTAAAATAACTTACAAAATGTACAGCAAAGTTAAATGACAAACTTCAGTAACTTTGGGCAAAATCTTACCAAAAAATGCCAATGTTAGTTCCAGTACAAAGAACAGTGTTTCCTGTCGACGTGTTTTCGGCTGAATCTTATGCCTCAATTAGTGGTCATTTTTATGCCCAAGAGTTTCATGCAGCTCCGTTGGTGTGTTCCCTCTGATTCGCCCACGCCGCAACGATTCAACTGCTGCAAGCACTAGGGAGCCCCATATAAACATCTCCCCAGCACTTGTTCCCCAACAACTGCAGGGGATGGCAGGCAAGAGGGCAGCACCGTGCTTTTCGGAAGGGGGCCCTCACCAGGATGATGGATGGAGTGGAGTGGAGTGAGACACAACATACTCTGCTCTTGCTCCAGGAGATGGCCATCTAGCAGGGTCACCAGTCCCTTCTGGGATTAAGTGCACTCCAAAAGACAGGGCAACAAGGTTGGAAGAAGATGAATAGTCTTCTTTGCTCAGCAGGATAAGCGAACCACTCCCAGTCTCCCACTGGACCCCTCACACACTGCTTGCACCCATGACCCTTTCTCTCATCCAGCTACCTTGGCCTTTGCCAACACAAGGCAAAAGGTGGCCCCTTCCCTCCCACAATCATCATGTTCCTCCAGTAGCTGCCATGCTCCTCACACGCCAGTTCCCACCCAAAACTTGCACCTACACTCTTTATCACTGTGTCAAATGTAGAACAAACTCAACCACAAGAAGCATCAGCGGGCGCAGTCAGCTGGAGTCATGCCCAAGCTGAGAACCCTCAAGCATTTTGAGGAGTGAGCCCTTGACCTGGATGGAGAGGCAGCTGTGCCTGCACTGCTGGTGAAGACCAGCAGAAAGAAATGTGAGAACGTCAACACATATGCTGTCATTCTTCAAGTCTCAAGTTAGTAATTAATGTTCAATGATTGTTTCAAATTCATTAGGGGTGAGGCATCTTGCTGTAAGTGCCAGGATCTGCATACATGTGACTTTATTGAAGATTATGGATTTAAGGGTAGCATGTGGGAACAGCAGATCTTTGGTTGGAGGAACACACAAGAGATCTGTCTGGGGCACCCACATAATGAAGAGGCAAGAAAATCCTGTTGTAGGAGGGGAAAGAGTCCTTCAGTGATGTTTCTGTCAGGGGACACCAATAATATATATAAACCTTTTTGCCTAACATCTTTGACAGTCTGAGCCCCACCACAGGCATGGCTCACATGACTTGACTTAACAGGCACACCACTGTTTTTCCCTATGCCAGATCTTACTGAAAACTAGAGAACAAGAAGTTCCCAGTTGAACACTTCCTGCATTTTCTTATACACTGGGCTTGTACAGTCAGGCTCATACTCCACCACTGCTAGCCGTATTAATGGCCTTGAGATTTCAGGCTTTTGGTATTATTTACGCAAACCTGGGAAACCAACATAAAATAGGTATTAGTTTCAAAAAAGATGACAACTCAATAACAGCCTTGAAAAGTGAAAATGTTGGTACATGATTTATACCTTCAGTGTTAGTTATACACAACAATTCATCACTTGAATAGGAGGGGGGAGAAACAGATATATGAAAGCTTGAAAGCAAATTCCAAATCTTGAAGGCATTAAATTTATACTGCCTTTCCAGAGGCTCCAGGGCCAAGCTTCCAAAAGGTTTGAATTTTTACGAGGAATCATAGGGGTGATTCTCCCATCCCACTATGCTGATCGAGTAATGCAGCAGGGCAGAAGACATCAGTGGCGGCTATTTTGTGGGATTCCTGTCGGGTCTCCAAGCATCTCTCAGCCTACGTTTTTCAGTATCAATGGACTTGTGCTGAATATCAGCGTGGCGGCGATTTGCATGTGTTACCATAGCTTACCACATCATTAGCGGGCCTGTGACTAAACTCCACACCCCCCCCCCCGTTAACGTTTCACACCTCTCTGGTATGAAGTCACGCTGGCGGGGTTTGCAAGTGCTCTATAAAAGTCAGGAGCTGGTGTGGCAGCGTTGAACAAGAGTAAGGAGGTCAGTGTTATGTGGCTTCGGCCTCTGGACTGTAGGGGAGTATGGAGGCAGGGCCAGGAAAATTTCCCCATGGTATGGGGAAGTTCTCGGAGAGCTGGAAGTGCTATCCCCAGGCACAGGGATGCTCTATATGGTCTCTGTGGGGTGGGGTGCGGTCCTTTACTGACTGCTGGCTAGTCTGCAGCAATTGGGATGGTCCATTGTCCTGGCCCTGTGGTCTGGTGAGGGACTGCACCGAGTGCTGGGGTTTTAGGGAGCAGGTGGTGGTGCTGAGGCGGTTGCAAGCAATGACGTGTATTTATCAATCTGTCCCTCTCTGACCCCCACCATGCTGAATGGATTCCAGACTTATTGGTCTAGAGCTGGCCATTATGGTGGTGACTGAGGAGGAGGAGGCGACTCAAGAAGTGGAGGGAGTAGGTAGGCCACTCCAGGAGAGCCGGGGCAGACCCTCAGGAAGGAAAGGTGGCTATGAGGTGGGAGAACAGTCTCCCAAAAAAGGTGGCCAGGAGAAAGAGGATGCGAAGGCCAAGGCAATACCGCAACAGGATATCCTGTGGGGGTCTGTCGGAGGACATGTGCCACCATCAGCTCCTCCTGTCTAAGGATACGGTCCAGCACTTGTGTGAGGTGCTTACACCCCTGGCACCTCAGGGGAGGGGAGGCCACCCACTCCCAGTAGAAGTTAAGGTGACGGCGGGACTCAACTTCTACGCCACAAAGTCATTTCAGGCACTCAGTGGAATCTCACAGGCCTCAGTCCACAGATGTGTTCACCAGGTCAGTTGCCTTGTACCGCCTGGCAGGCGAATACATCTATTTTGATGTTGGCTGGGCACAGCAGGGGACCCAGGCTGCAGGTTTCACCACTATTGCTGGGATACCTCATGGTCAAGGGGCAGTGGATGTGGCACACACCACCCTGTGATCCCCTTGAGGTGAGGGGCAATCATTAATTAACAGGAAGGGATTCCACTCACTGAATGTTCAAATTGACTTTGACTATCACACAGGTCTGTGCACACCACCTAGGAGTGACCACTATACACTGAGATGGTCGAACATCCATGGGCTCTTTGAGGACCAGCCCAGCCTGCTGGGATGGCTACTGGAGGACAAGAGCTAACTGCTGAGGTCGTGGCTAATGCCAGCAGTGCGGAGGCCCAGACCAAGGTGGAGTCCGGTTATAATGAGGTGCACGGTGCCACCCAGTTTGTTGTTGAGCATTGCATAGGCTGCTGAAGATACGGTTCCACTATCTGGGTGCCCTGCAGTATGACCCTGTGTGGTGCTGATGCATCATTATAGTCTGCTGCATACTGCTCAACATTGCGCAGCAGCGGGGAGACCAGCTGGAGGAGGAGTAAAAGGAGGAGGATTGACACCCACCCCTCTTCCCTCTCCCTCTCCCCCCGCAAATCTGAGTAACATCACAACAGGATAATGGGCCTAGGCTGGCTGTGATACTGAATCTTTGGTGAAGGCTGGAGGATGATGACCACTCTCTGTAAGGCACACTGGGATCCTGCCCCTGGTGTTACTCAAGTTTGACCCCTACCTGTTCATCGACTGCCACCTGGGCCCACATAGCAATAAGGGATAGGAACACGAGCATGGGTCGAGAGCTCGACCAGGGGTTGGTATGGCGGTGGGGGGCGGGAGGGTGACACCAGGGGGTTTTGATTGACTAAGGGTCCGGTGGATGCGGCAGAAGGTAGTGCAGACAGACTATAACTTCCGGCCGAGAGACCAGTATTGCACATCACAGCAGCCTGCGCCTCGATGTGTGGGACTGGGGAACAGCTCTGGGGAGAGAATCAGAGACAGATTAGTACAGCTGTGACATGCAAAAAACTTTTAATTGGGCTCTTAACAATTACAAAAACTTAACCCTGACAACTGGTAAACTTCACCTGTGTCCTTTTAGTGAATTACAACTTTCTAACATTGTGCGGCCTATTTCTTCATCTAGGTGCTCATCCAGGGTGCACATCGGAGGTGGAGGAGTCCAGCTGTGATCCACAACCCGCTGCCTGTGATGCTTTTGGTGGCTGTCCCCTGGGGGCTGAAACCTGGAGGGCCCCAGCCAACTTGTGGATGGCACTGTTTCGGTGCTACCCTGTTCATCCAACTGGCCCAGGAATGCCCCAGTGTGAGGAAGGGGGGCAGTTGGAAGGTCTCGGGACATCCAGATCTCCGGGGCTCTAGCAGTTCCTCCTTCCTTGGGGTGCCGAGAGGTCCCGGGAACATCCATGAGATGCCAGGATAGCTGGACTGAGCTCCAGAAGCTCCAGTATCACCTGGCACTGCCATTTCTGGAGGCCCAGATGCGATTGCCCCATGGTCTGTGATCCCTCAACCCTGGCCCTCTGAGACTGGGCCAAGCTCTGGAGCCCCTCATTATTACCTCTATGACACAGGGCCTAGTTGGCAAGGCCCACAGCCACAGCCTGCTGTGTCTCCAGAATCCCAGCGAGAGCCCCAGTCTTGGCCAGCTGTGTCTCCAACATGTCTCCGATATACTTGGCCATGGGCCGATGTGCCTCCAGGATGCTGGCGACACGCTTGGCTGTAGCCTGCTGTGTCTCTGCCATGGCCCACTGTGTCTCCAGGATGGCCTGCACCCTGTCACCCTTGAGGCCAAATCCCTGAGCCAGACTTTCCACTGCAGACACCATCCTTGCAGTGATGGCCTGCCAGCACCACCTCCTGCGACAGCACTTTGTTTGGCTCCTCTGAACAACCTTGCAGTTGCGAGGCTGACAGCCCATGCACAACTCCCCGGGTTTCCTGATGCATCTCCATCAGCTTCGAGATGAACGAACCCTGAGGTCTAGATTCTGGCTTGGAGCCAGCTGAACCCTTACCTCCGGCAGACCTCCATGTGCCCACCTCCACCCGATGTGCATCAGCGGTTGTGACGTGCTCACCAGTTAGTGACTCAGAAGTCTCAGCCCTAACACAATCCACTGTCATGATAGCCTCTGTGTTGAGGGGGTTGTGTGGTTGATGCGTGTGCTGAATCACTGGTGCTGTCCTCAGAGGATTCTTCAGGGCCACCCTCTGAAGTGTTGTCCAAGATGTCAGGGAGTTGGTTCAGGAGCAGCAGCGGTGGGGGTGCTGGCTGTCATTTACCATTCTAGGCTCATCCCCCTGCCAGCTCCAGGGCATACAGTTCACAGACCATCAACATCCACAGCTCAGGAACACCCCCACCAGGCTTTCCCCTTTCACAGAAGTTGTGCTGTGTTTCTCCTGCGGGATTGAAAGTGTGATGTATGAAGAGCATGGGATGCAATGTGTGTTGGGGTTGGGGAGATCATGTTGGCCATTTCAGAGAAATGGATCCCCGCTGGGCGTGCTGATTTGGGGGGTGCCACAGGGGTTGGTGGTAGTACTGTGTTGGGGGGGTGTAGGGTGTTGGTTGGTGACTGCCCCTGGGGTGTCCAGAGAATGGTTTGACATTTTAAGCACAGCACATGCGATAAAAAAAACTATATACCATGAACTCTCCCAAGTGGCTCCTTTCTATTACTATTTTCAACTATCTTCTCTCAGCATCTATTTCTCCTTCCTTTTCCCTGTTGTTTTCACCTTTCTATTCTCTTTCACTGTCAACTTATTCCTTACGGATTGTCTTCCATTTCTTCCATTTTGTTGCCACCCAGTCATCTCCTCACTCCCTCCCCTTCACCCTACCATTGATTTACCTCTCTCCCCTTCTCATGATCAGTCAATAATTTTCATGGTTACCTTATTTCCTTATATCCTCCCATCTAACCCCATAGGAAGATAAATAGACTTAAGGTGCAGATCAAGATCATGATCTAGTTGAATGGTGAAATGGCACTTTCCTGTTTCTGGAGGATCCAGATACTGCCCTATGTGGTCAGCTTTGGCTCAGTTCACATTAAATATGTAACTGAAACACACTATTGCAGCATTCATTAGTGCTTGGAGCACTTTATTCCTGAAATATGCTTTTTTCACTAGTGTTCAGCCAACTTTTCTTGCATTTCATTACTCTATAGCTACATTAACAAGGTTTGGGGAATTTGTACTGGTTAATGGATCAATATTTCATCAATATTCATTGTAATATCTTCATATCTTTTATTGCAGCTAATAAATTCACTTTCATTAAAATTTAACATTGCAGCATCCTGTGTTTTCACTAATGGTTCATGATTAATAAGAAAATAAACATGGCTATCTCAGATTCATCATTGAGAAAGATGTTTTAATTTGTGTATGATTTTCCATTGTCAGCTAGGAATCTGTAATAGCCTGCAGGGACCTGAAATGAGTTGCCACTGACCGCCTGAATACAAGGTTCATTAAATCCTCAGAAAATATTTAGACTGTGGCTTCCACATAATATTAACAGAGAGAATAGGCAGCACTACAGCTCCTCAGCAAGATACTGAAGGGAAGGCCCTACTTACTTAATCAAAACCCTGCATAATTAAAAATGGCTCAATGAAACCTCATGGCTGTCTCAGTTCAATTAAGGTTTGCTTTTCTAAGGCTGGAGTTAAGGCACTTAATTGAGGCTGCATATAGGTTGATTTAAACTGAGTGATTGAGGCATTATATAGGTTGTTTTACACTGAATATAATCTTTGCTTCACTTGAACTGGAGAGCACTGCTAGTTAGCACTGCTGCCTCATAGCACCCCAGACCCGGGTTCGCTCTCAGCCTTGGCTGACTGTCTGTGTGGAGTTTGCATATTCTCCCTGTGTCTGTGTGCATTTCCTCCAGGTGCTCTAGTTTCCTCCTACAGTCCAAAGATGTGCAAGTTAGGTGGGTTGGCCATGCTTAGTATCCAAAGATGTGTAGGTTAATTGGGATTAGCCATGGTAAATGCACAGGATTATAGGGATAGGGCAGAGGAGGGGGGCCTGGTTGGGATGCTCTTTTGGGGGGTTGATGCAGACTTGATGGACCTAATGGCCTCTTTCTGCATATTAAGGATTCTATGGTTCCCATTTTTGAGTCAAATGGGTTTGGTTTAAGTCCCATTTGTGCTTGTATTCAATGGGTATGAGTTGCCTTTTCCAAGTAGATGGGTGTCTTCAGCCAATTTAGAAGAATATACTTGGAAGAGTGGAAAATGTCTGATCTGCTGAGTGATTTTCCATTTTTATTTCAGATGCTAGATGGTCACAAACTTACTTTCAACCAACAAAGGAGAAGTGATTCCTGATTTTGTTAGTATGCCTGTCATACAGTGGTCTGAAAATGTTGTTAGTTGATTAAGCTCTGTTTAATGCTGGTGTTCCAGCCACCACCACTTTGGGAGTAATCATCTGCTGAATGGGTGGAGTGCCTACCTAGCTGTCCTAATAGTTCCTTTTCATATATCCATCAGACCTCAAGTGCAATTTTGAGGATAACGAGGCAAAGCTTGTGCCATTCATTTTTACTATATGGGCATTTCGAAAAGCATCCCCAAATCTTTTTTGATATCATTTTTCTGGGAGTTAGGAGGAACAGAAGGGCTCTTCCAAGATTCAGAGAATTCTATGGCTTTCTCCCATGCTTGCCTCTACTCTTTCCATTGTTTGTTTTCACCTGCCTTCTTCCCCACCCACCAACAAGCTGGAAGGTTGTACAAGTTATAATTCCTCTGAGAGCCAATCAATGAGTTATAGCCACATGCCCAATAAGGTGTCCATCCTTCAGGTGATGATGCTAATGAGGCCCAAGCTACAAAATGGCTCAGGCTTCTTTGCAAATTCAATTGTCCAAACCTACCCATTAATTTTAACTGTACTTAAACACAAGTTCCTTGATGAAAATTAACGTTTTAACATATGGTTCATTGAGTTATTTATAATCAGGACAATTGTGAATTGCTTGCTCCATGTTGGTTGCAGCATTGCTACTGGCAGGATTATTAATATTGTGATGTTATTGTCAACAACCCTTGAATCAAAGATCAAGGGCCCTATTTTACCATTTTGATTCTAAGTACTGGGCAGACTTGAAACTGCGAGTGTTTCAGATCAGACTTTTAGGCCCATTCTGAGGTGCCCCCATACGCACTCTACTTGCAAAAATATCAGCGATTCTAAATCGCACAGTCGACAGGGCAGAACATATCTGAAACCCTGCAGCTCCGATCGGTGCCTCCAACTGCACATGCGCACAAAAATGATAGAATGCCACTTCCCTGCCACATCCCTCCCAGTCCAGATAATGCATTCCCTACTCCCACAATATTACTGACCCTCTTACCCCCACATTCCCACCATCCAGACCAATTGTGGCCCTCTCCTCCCTCCCCCCCCCCCCTCCCTCCCCCCCCCTCCCTCTCCCCCCCCTCCCCCTCCCTCCCCTCCCCCCCCCCCTCCCTCCCCTCCCCCCCCCCCTCCCTCCCCTCCCCCCCCCCCCCCCCCCCCCAACTGATCTCCAGCAGTGTGGTAATGGATCCCCTTCCTCTCCACTGATCTCCAGCATAGTGGCAGCAGAACCCCTTGTGCCCCACTGATCTCCAGCAGAGTGGCAGTGGACCTCACCACCCCCCCCCCCACCCCACCAATAATCTCAGACAGATTGATTCCCCCCTCCTCCCTCCCCCCCACAACCTCGGACCCTCCTGCACAAGGCCCCCATCTCCTCTGGACTCTGATGACTGTGTGAAACCTCACTCTCTCTCTCCCCTGGCCCCAATCATTGAGGCACTGATCCACCACCCGCACCTCTTCCCATCAGCACACCTGTAAGTGCTCACTTGCCTTCCCCTCAATGCTAACAAACAAACTGCATGGAACTTGCTGCAATGCTCTGCCAAACTGCCTGCAGCTGATCTGCCCTAAGGAGGGGCAGCTCCATAAAAACCCTCAAGGATGGACAGGCAGGAAAAAGTGAGTACACAATCAGCACCCCAGTTTACTGAGGGCAAACTCACTCCCCCACTCACATGATCCCCAGAATAACAGATCCCCCATTTCCCCACCCACACGCTCCCCAGAATCACAGATCCCCCCATTCTCCCTCCCACACGCTCCCCAGGATCACACCTCCTTGAAAGCTCAGAGTCTACAGCAGTGCAATTTGCAAGGGCTCTGTGCATATCCTTCAGCTGGCAGCGTGCTGAGTTCACTAGGACCCAGTAGCATCCACAAGATCAAATGTCAGTGCTGAGATTTGTGTCAGTGCTGCAAATTGGACATCGACCACCCTGCTGAGCCCCCATCCCCCCCACACACTTGCAGATCCCCCATCAACCCAGGAAACAAAATAGCTGCAACGAAAGGATGCCTGTAAGTAGCAGAGAGCCATCGGATGCTAGGCACTTACCTCCTCACTAACCCTCACTGATGGAATGTCGGAATCGGACTTTTATGGAGCATGTCTGTTTCATGCTGATTCTGGATGGGCGAACACAATGGTGAAGGGGGAAAATGGTGTGCCACTTTCGGGCCTTGGTAAAGAGAGAACTGATGTGGGGATGGACGCAGACCATGCTACTCGCCTCATGCCCGACTTTATCGAGTTTTAGCCCCCAAAAATGGGCACAATACGATGGTAAAATCGAGCCCCAAATGTTACACTTTATTTGCTTTTCTAACTTGATCTCTAGCAGGGTTAGTCCCTTGCTTTGTTACCAAGGCTACCAGTTTCCTGTTTCTCTACAATAAATTGAAAACTGTACTAAATAATATAAAAGTACCTGCTGAGTAGGGTGCCATGGCAGCAGTCCTTTCTTGTTTCAATATACAAAAAATAAGCAGGAATGCTCATCCCAATTCTACTTCAAAGGAACCAGTCAACAATGCCTCCACACCCTATTCCTTCCCTGTCCATTTGCTATCGTTTTTAGCTCCAACTCCTATTGCCCCAGATTTGATCCTTTGATAGCCCTTCCTCAATCCCTAACATTCCATTCCTTGACCTTCTAATGCCCAATTCCAATCCATTGGCCATAGATGTCAACCCAGTCCTTAGACCTACTTATTCAAAGCCATTATGATAGAAGCAACCCATTTTCCACACCTTGTCAGCAGCCTTTGACATTGCATCGGCTCCACAACAATCCAACAGAGGCCCAATATCCGGGAAGGATCAGGCCTTATTCAGGATCAAGGGATGCAACTGCTCATCCCTACGTGACCATGTCCAAATTCCTGGGAAAATACTTCAAATAGAACAATTGTAATTGAAAAGGTGTCCAAATGATCTCATGATCCTAAAGATATAAACAAAAGAGTTTGAGGATTTTAGCATTGCAAAATGCCATGTTATGTTTTGAACAATTCTCATAAAAAATATAAAATACAAAATATATGCAGGGATACAGGGTACGGGGAATGCATAGGAAATTTGTTGCATCATGAATAGAAGGCAGGATAGAGTAGGAATGTGGTACAAGCAGAGAAAGTTTTATTGATAACATTCTTCTGAAAATTGCCCATTCTTCACAGCCAGGCTTCTTAAATAACTAATGGCAACAATTAGAACATTTTGAAGTAATGTTCCGATGTCGCACAATCAATTGTAGCAGTCATGCTGTTCTAAATCCCATCCTTGATAGACTGCAATCCTTCATATTATTGATCCAGCTCAGTAAAAATGCCACAAATGGAGATATCCATCACTCAGATGACTCACAGCATTTGGCCTTCATTCATTTTGTTGTGCATAACAGATACGAGATCGTGCCAGATACACTGGTGCTCCAACACCTTCCATTTGAAGTTAGGCTACTATTCTCCTTAACTCTTTTGAGTGACACCTTAAACTGAGGTCTTGTCTTTGCTCTAATGACAGTTTAAATGGCTCTCATTGGTACTTCTAATAAAGACTTTGTTAGCTTTGTATTAAACTCATCTGTGTATTACAAATGAGTAAGCAATGACACAGCAGCTAAGAATGAATAATGATTGTCACCAACATATCCTCATTACCATAAAATGGCTAGTGTATAATTAAAATAGACTATAACACAACAGGATCTTACTGCCAAGTATTAATGGGCGCTGAAGACAAGTCCCAGAATATTCCTGTTTTTGTTCATGTAATAAATGGTTTGACCTTTACTATGTGGCACCTTTCTTATTCTCAGAATGTCACAACAAACTTCCCTGAATGCTTTTGAAGCATAGCCATCACTGATATGCAGGAAAACACAGATAGCCACAATGCTCATAACAATATCTCCCAAACAGGAAGGAAGTAAATTTCCATGTAATTTATTACCCTGTCACATTTGTGCTTTAAATGATGGTAAAAGGAAAATAACTTACTTTCTCTCCCTGGGAACAAGGCTGACTGGTTCAAGAGAGGAATTTAATAACAATACTGTAGAAGTTTGAACTGGTCAACTTTAATTGGCTATAAAGGCAGGAATCTAAGAATGAATGATGATTATCAGAAACTCATCCTGATTACCATAAAATAGCCATAATAATATAAAAATAAATGGATACAGAATGGAACTTACTGCCAAATGCTATTAGACACTGAAGTCTGTAAAACACTGCCAGCCATGCTGTCAGTTGGTGGCACTGCACCCACCTGAGGCACAGAATTATCATCAGACCCTCCAAGCCCCAAGATGAGTGAGAGAGAAATGGGCGTTCAGGTGGGGGGAAGCTTTCAGAGACCATACACCTGCCACTTCTGGGTCCCTTGATCAGGAATAGCTTGACCATTAGGGACCCAACCCACCCCATCAAATTCCCTCAGTCCGCTAGGGGGCTGCTGGTAAACCCAACTGGGCACACTTGCAAGGGGGTGGAAATGCCATGCAGCCCCAACGAATCCCTGAGCCACCACTAAATTACGATAGGCTGAGTGATAATGGGTATCAATTGGTTTATTACTGCATCTAATTGACAGCCCCGTTGCCGACAGCCAGAAATCTCATATCAGTCCCCTTCACCCTTGTGCTTAATTGGAGGAAGTCTTGC
This sequence comes from Carcharhinus amblyrhynchos, assembly GCF_965287045.1. Classification (NCBI taxonomy): domain Eukaryota; kingdom Metazoa; phylum Chordata; class Chondrichthyes; order Carcharhiniformes; family Carcharhinidae; genus Carcharhinus; species Carcharhinus amblyrhynchos. The sequence continues at coordinate 62,242,229 of NC_137330.1, forward strand.
TGCCACTGGGAGACTGTCCGACAGTTGCCTACAATGGGCCTTGTTGCCATGCCTCCCTCCACAAACAGATACTTTAAATCCACTCCATTGTTTCAGGCAGGACTCAAGAGTCAGGCATGCAATGAGGTGACCAGAAGTTAATGTCCTGGAACTCACTCTGGGGAGCATGGATGCTTCACCACCCATATCCGTCCATGCATTCCTGTCTCGAGTCCCAAATTACAATCAGCCCTTTGCAATTACTGATGAAGTTTTCTGTCTTTCTTTGAGAGTGGGAATGCTGCTGTCAGCAACAGAGAGCAACTCAACATGAGTGAGCTTACATTTATGATCTCTGCATGCACAATCCCCACATTTGCTGGGTCTTTACTAACAGGTTTTTCAGCCGTTTATTTTCTGTATTTTTTGATTGATTCTATAAAAGCAATTATATGCACAAGCTTTTATATGTAATACATTTATCTAGGGGCACCAAAAATGCATCAATATTTTGTTTAGGAAAGGTTATTAACTGGTCTTAACTTATCGAGTCTGATATAATCCAACGTAAATTCCCCATGCCCTGGAAAGTATTTTAATCAAAAGCACTCACTGAATTCCTTCCCTGCCGTTACCTAGATTATTTGTGCCTTAACTTCCATTGTTCCTCTGAAGTTACCACTTATTCTTGTAAAATACATTAGTTCTAATAAAACTACTACAATACCACAATGCAGGTATACAAAATTAGCTAAAATTATGTTTCCATCTCATTATCAAATTGTTTTCTGGATACCGATCAAAAGTAAGTAAATGTTGATATAAAGCATTTCCAGACTAATTGTTTCAATAGAAGAATTTCACTGCTGGTATTAGAATATACATTTATGTCACTTCATTTTATGTAAGCAATTACTTGCGTAAAGTTCAATTTCAGCCTTGGGTCACTGTCTGTGTGGAGTCTGCTTGTTCTCTCTGTGTCTGTGTGGGTTTCCTCCGAGTGCTCCAGTTTCCTCCACAGTCTGAAAGACATGCTGGTTAGATGCATTGGTCATGCTGAATTTTCCCTCAGTGTACCCAAACAGGAGCCAGAGTGTGGCAACTAGAGGACTTTCACAGTAACTTTTCATAGACAGAATTTATGGCTAGAACTTTGAGTCATTTACACTGGTGACACACCCTCCACTGTGGTTTCCCAGTTTTAAAATAGTTATTTATTATCCCAAACTTGCCCCGGATGTTTGCAAATGCAATGTTTCCCACATATACCCACTGAAAATACACACATGCAATCTGTGTTCAGATTATAATATCCCTGGTCTCACTGTGCTAACACAGAATATTTACAGAACCAGCTGAGGTAAAGAAAACACTGGGGCAATTCTCTGACCTCACCACACTGTTAGTAGATCATACTGATCCCAGAGAATATCGTACGAGCCAAAAGTCAGTTCCATTCTCGGCGCAAACAGTTTGCAATTCTTTCTAATGACATAAACCATTAGTATTTGCATTTAAATATGCATAGTCCATTCCAATCTCATTACACAATTTCATTGGCCTTTGGGCGCAGTGCGATAATGGGTGCGAATCACTACTCCACTAGGGGACACCTGGCATAATTGTCACCCTGAAGGGCTCAGAGACCGCTGAAGCCCTCAGTTGGTTGGGAGAATGGTCGGGCGGAACCCATTGGGCAGTATCCACCTGGCAAGGCCCACCTGGCACACTGGCTGTGCCCAGCAGTGATCAGGGAGCCTGGCAGCGCAGTTGGGAGGGGATGTCGGGGATTGGGCAGCGGGATCCATTGGGAGAGCCCCAAAGTTGGCGACCTGTGTCTGGGATGGCATGGGGGAAGGGGGGGTGCCAGGCTGGAACATGCTGCTGATGTGAGGAGCGGTCCCGATTTCTGTGAGGTGAGAGAAGGGGGTCTCCTAGTGCTTTATGACATTATGGTGCCCTCATGGCATCTGACTCTGAAGCCGGGCTCACCAGCATGTTTAGGCTGCATTCCATGATGGAAATAAAATTGACATCAAAGCTTCTCTCGTCTCCTGACGAAATATAGCATAAGTAGTATGGTTTGATATCATCCCTTCCAACGGATTTAAGAGACCTGTGCAGCAAATAGAATATCTTGTTCTGTCCCGAGATTTTATGTTGTCCAAGCATTCATTGCCATGCAGTAAGTCAAGTCTCCAAACTCTTAGAATTACCACACTCTCATCATAGATGAATACATTATCAAATACACTGAGGTGTCCTCTCCATTCATTGTACTGTCTGAGGATGGGATTGTGTGACATGTATACGGGAAACTCTTTTAGTCAGTAGTCTCTGACCTTAGCACATTGTTCATCAGGTTTCAGCGCATCACCGGTTTCATTTCAGTCGCTGAATTACAGCTGATGGAGTTTTGATAGTTGTTGATTCAAAACATTTCCACCCTGCAACAAGGACTATATCTTGTTGAGGCCTTGCCACTGGCATATGGGACTATTAGCTGACTGCTGTTCTCCCTGAATTTACTCTTTCTTTGTATCAAACTTCATCATCCTCAGTCTGAATCATTGTATTTGTGGAGGCATTTTCAGTAACACCTTCGAATTTAGAGCATCTCTGAGAGGTTGTAATCTGTGGTGACCAGGAACAACAAAATGTTTTGAAAACCCATGTAGCAATTAAAGCTCCTTTTACAATGACTGCATATCTCTGTTCAGTTCCAGTCAGTGAAATGAATGAAATCTACGAAAGAAAGCAAGATCCATAAAACATTGCCTCACTGCCTGTAATTATTTATACTGTGTCTGAATAATATATCATTATATATAAACTACATGATATCACATAGTTAGAAATGACCCCTTATACTACAGATGAAGAACCATCTAAATATTGAGAGGTCAATGAGGACCTCTACACATTCATCCTTTGAGTTTGATGTATCCTTTGTCCATGGTAAACGAGAAAAACTAGTTGGCTGGAATGCTATTGTCCTTTTGTTGATGTTCAGCTTCAAGCAAAGGGATGTTTGAATTTCCCAGATGCTGTGAATGTTCATGCTTAATTAGGTATTTTCTTGAGTCTTTGTGCTATCTGAAGTTGATATTGCCAAAAGTCACATGGTTTTCAGCCCTCATTTTAAGATTTATTATTTAAAATTTTTAAATATGGTCTGAAATTTCAGATTCCATTCGAAGACTTAAACTATCTGAACAGGCAGTTGTCTCCTCTGGGGAACAAGTGTCATCATTCCACCATTAATAAAGTGTGTATTAAACCAATTACACTCGCCAATTACACTTAGACTCATGTAATACAATGCTACTACAGTGTAAAGTGCATTATAAACACAGTCAGTGCACAGCCCTGCCCAAGATACTCATCACTTACTCTGTACAGGAAAATAAAACCTTCATAGCAGACGTTATTATCTTCAGAGCTTTGACTATCAAATGCTTGCTGGCAACAGACCAGAAGTTGTGTATTTTTCATATAGCCCAAAGGCGAGTTGAAGAGGCATCCAGGTTCGCACGGACTGCCCGAATTGCTGACCACAGTAATTTCAAGCAAACTTGTTCTGAAAGTATATTTCAAACAGCATCACAACTTCAGCATCGTAGATGGCCTCCTGATATATGATGCAAGAATGGTGTACCATGAGCTCTCCTCTTGGAAGACCTTTAGAAGATCCACCAAGGACTTCTTCCTATATCCAAGCGTAGAGCCAGCGCACAACTGTTCACACAGTGACCAGGATTTTCACACTCTATTGAAAAGGTGGTCTCCAACTGTGTCACATTGCACCATTCAGACAAGAGAAGAAAGAGATACATCAAGTTCTTGGGAAAGCCTGGGCATGAATTTGTTCAACAGTAAAGGCAAAATATTGCTTTATTCCAGCTGGATATGGCCCTCAGTTCTGAAGCTGCCGTATCTCCTTGAAGAAGATGTTATTCCTGACATTGTCATCTCTGATAACGAAGCAGAATTTTCCAATGAGTTCTTCCAATCCTTTGTAGCATCATATGGATTTGTGCCATAAGAACCTAAAGTACCCTCAATCTAACAGAGAAGCTGAGCAAGGATCATGCGCCATAAAAGTCTTGAAAAAAATGATAAATCTGAGCTTACTTTGCTTAGGTGCTGCTTCATATCATTATATAACATAACTTCTCCATGCAAGCTTCTGATGGGCTATAGGCTAAACACCAAATTTACTATTTTGCCCCACACCTCGCTACCAACTGTCATGGAGGAAGAGCTTGATCTAACAAGGAAGAAGGAAGAAACCTACCGAGTGAGTCAAACTCTTATGTTTAACTAGAGGCATAGGGCTCAAGACCTTCTGATTTTTGGAAGGGGAGAGAGGGTATGGATCAGAGACCAGAACCATACTGCTATGGTAATTGAGAACCTACAGCAACCAAGATCGTATCTGGTCAAGATGCAGTTAGGCATCATTCAAAGGAACAGATCTGCTCTAATTTCAATGAACAGCATGGGCAGAATGTCCTGAAACTCAACCTACAGACCACCAAATGAGGGAAACCAGGAGTGACAACCCCAAGATCTGACTTCAGAGTAATAGGATTGTTATCTACCGCAGAAGAAGGCCAGCACTCATTCAGGAAAACTGTTGCAACCACCAAAAAGACTTTCCCTTTAAGAGAAAATACTTTTCAGGGAGTTGTAAGGGAATATGTATAGAATAATATGACTTGACATATTTGGAAGGAATTGTGGGGTAAAGGGTTAACTGTAATGATAGCTACTGAGCATGTGTGTAAGGAGCGATCTGAGAGGAGATGAGTGTGAAGTGTCTTAGAGAGTAGCTCCAGTTGATTTAACATGTGTAAATAGCTTATAAATATTTATTTTTGAACATAAGATTACTGCCTCCAGCAAGATCTGTTCTCGGGGAAGAAACCAAAGAATCACAAGATAAACACAGAATAACAAGTTTCTGGAGAAACAAACCAAGATTATGAGTTAAACTGTTAAATTAAAACAAGATTAAGATATGACCAACATCAGTATGCACATGTACAACAATATGTACGCCTATGTAAAAACATTGCATTTTAGGCTGCATGCATTATAGAGTATGATTTTTTTAAATTTAGTTAAGTGAAATCTTTTGCATAAAATGTATGATTCAGGAAATAAAATTCGTAAGTCTTGTTTTGTAATGAGTTGCTCCAGATTTGATAATACACTTATAGCATATTTTTCCACAAATGAATAAAATATCAACAACTCTCAATAACTAATATTAACCACAGCCCTCAGTTCTTTCTAAGGTTCTGCAACTTAATTGTAATTGTTGAGAGTTCTGCACTATTCGAGTTGTTGTCTTTTGACCAGATGTTAAACTGAGGCTCCATCTGCTCTGAAAGGTGATGTAAAAGGTTCAATGGCACAATTTCAAAGAAGGGCAGGAGAGTTAAGCTCATTCTGTGGATCAATATTTATCCGTCGATCAATATCACCAAAAGAAAACAGATTATCTGACCATTGTTACGTTTCCGTTTGTGGGAGCTGGCTGTGCACAACATTGAGATCGGTATTTCCTACATGACAGCAGGGACAAAAACTTAAAAGTACGTCAGAGCTTGTGAACTTCTTTGCAACGTAGAGATCATGAAGACGCTACGTAAATGCAATGCCTTTACTTCTTTAACACAAGGAACTCCCTCCGAAGATAGATTGCAATGCTCTTGTGAACTTTGAACTATTTTTAAAATTTTCTTCAAAAATTGCAAGATAGGAGAACATGAACTGGCAACTTGAAAGGACTGCAGCACGAATCTTGGGATTTCCAATGCATTTGATCACCAGATAATATTCAGGACAAAAATATGTATTTTGATCATTGGAAACAATCAATAGAAAGTGGGAAAAAAGTCTAAATAATTTGATTGTGAGAGGCCTTAAGCCTATATATCACTGTTAAATCTTTCTAAGTGAGAATTCCCATGGCATAATATTGAGGACAATTAGTTTGGATTGCTTGACTTTCTTCTGATGTTTTCACTTTAATTTTCACATTCAATCTTGAATGTGAAGATTTGTGCCTGTTTTCTGGAGTTATATAAATAACCCAACTGCATATCAATGAAATTGGATACCAGCCTAAAACATCCTGACTGGTCCAATCACTGAAGCCAGTTAATTTAACACATTTTATGTTAAGCACAGCTGGAGATAACCAAATGCTGAAGTTAGTATCATTTCCAGCCCTTCAATAATAACTGGGTGCTTGCCAATGGAAAATTCTTACCTCTTTGAGAATTTGGAAAGATTTTTGACAACAGTATGACTAATAACGAAATAGCACAGGTCTCTTGACAATTTTAAGGGCTGTAATTTTAGAATTACATTTGGCGATTAGAGGTATTTAAGAAAGAAAACATCTTACAAGTGGCGTGATAAATTATCTGCCACACATTTAGAGAAATTGGTCACATGTCCATGTAATAAGGGAGGGTAGTTTGTTTCAAAACCTCTTCTTGAAATCAAGGCCACTGAGAATTTTTGCAAATCAACCTTCTTTGAGCTTTTCTGATCTTCATCGAAGCCAGGGGCACATCGGTACCCATTGTCATCTTTTTTCAAAGTGATTTTTAGAATTCATTATGGACGGCTCAATGGCATAAGGGCAACACGGTGGCACAGTGGTTACTGCTGCCTCACAGTGCCAGTGACCCAGGTTTGATTCCGGCCTTGGGTGATTGTCTATGTGGAATTTGCATGTTCCCCCGTGTCTGCATGGGTTTCCTCCGAGTGCTCCGGTTTCCTCCCACAGAACAAAGAGCTGCAGGTTAGATATGTTAGCCATGGTAAATGCATGGGGTTACAGGGATCTTGGCAAGATGCTCTCTCAGAGAGTCAGTACAGACTCGATGGGTTGAATTGCCTCCTTCTGCAATAATGGAATTCTGCCAGACCTGCAATCTAAGACCAAGGCCAGGACAGCACTAGCCACGGCTATGAAGGTGACTATGGCCCTGAATTCCTTTGTATTGAGATCCCTATTGTGTCCATTTTTGCAGCATTTACAATTTTAGTCCTAAGATTCAGTGAAGCTAGGCATTGTTAATACCATTCAACAGACTGGTGAAATCCGTTTAAATGATCCTGAATCATTTTCTGAATGGCTGGTTAGGAGGTTTAAGAAAAAAAATATATGTTTGCTGTTTCTTTTGTTCAATTATCCATTTAGCGGACTTTTCTTCAACTACTTGTGCCAATTTCGGTGGTGTAATTTATCTTGACAGAAGGGTTTCCCATGGGAGTCCATTTGAAATGAGAAGAGAAGAAGGAAAGGAAAGAAGTCAGGTAGGTGAAGATACATGAGAGAGAGACATTTTGTCTCAACTTTTGTTTCCCTCGAATTCAGATCCACATATATTTGGACTTGTTTGAACATTTAAATCTTCATAGACTAGGGTTAGGATTTCCCCTGCAGGCTCCAGGTCCCACCATCAGGTTCAAATAAGAGTTAAGAGCTTGCACTTTCTATCACTTACCTGAGATTTTCCCAGAACTAACTAATTAAAAGTCGCAGGGCAGGCTCACCTGGATAGCAGGCAGGCTGTATAAGCTGGAGGACCAATAGGTGGCCATTCAGCCAAAAGCAGCAGGAAGTCCTTACCTGATAATTGAGGGGGAAGACCACCAAACCCGAAATACCATCCCTCTAATCTTTCTTTAAAATCTAAAATATTCAAGGCCTCTACAGCTGATTTTTTTCTCCATTGGAACTGCATTATTCCCCACCACCTATCAGGGCCTGGAGGCTGACTGGGAACTCCCTTAATCAGTCTACACTCACTTGATTGGCAACTGCAGCTCGTGGGTGAGTGGGTCTGCCTTTCTCTGGAAATCCCATCTCTGGATATATGGCCCAGAGTTTGGGATGGAGCTGGAGAAACTGCACAATCATTGGCAGCAAGATATTCTGTGCCCATACGCCTCCACCCCCACCCTCATTAACAGATAAAATTTCCAACCCAAGGATTCAGAGATGTTGGAACACAATACACAATGTGTAACCGCAAGCTAAATTCCTCCAAGTTCAGCAGTGACATTGGCCGGTGAAGTCATTACATCATTTAACCTTTGTGCAATATGAGCCGACAGTAACAGGAATCAATTTACTCTCTCACAGGGATCTTAAGGAGGTGATTGATGTCTTGTTTGGCAGAGTGTGTAATTCTATCACTTCCCCCAGTGTCAATTAGGAAGAGCATGAGAAAACAGTACATTTTTTTTCACCTAAAGAACAGGACATCATAAATGTTTAATAACATGTACACTTGCTATCCCCACCTGCTAACTTGAGTGGTGAATGCATTAATCCAAATGATTTCAGACACATCAGATACTAGTTCTACTGTTCACTCACAAGTGCACATCTAGACTTCTTCTGAAATGCAGAGCTCTTATTCTGGATATGGTTTCCTTCACTACCAGCACATTGGGCCTGCAAATACACAGTGATCCAATTGTGCAAGTTGCATGTGGGTGAGACAACAGAGGCAGAATTTCTGATTGGGTGTTAATGGTGTTTTATGTACAAACAAATTGCCATCACTGTTTCTACTTAGAAGAGTGTCAGCTACCAATTTAGACAGATTGAATGTCTAACAATCCCAATCATGACCACTGATCTCAGACAGCTGTTGCCAACTGCAGCAAATTCCTGCCCTGGTGGATTCCTCAGCTCCAGCCCTTCCATTATAGCAGCTAGAAGTCAGGAAGAGCCTGGAGTACCAGGGGCTTCAGTTGAAGAAGTTGCCTTGGACAACCATATAAAATTACATGAGAATAACATGGATCCTCGAGAAAGGGATCTGATTGATCTGCAATCTTGAAGAAGCTGGTCAAAGACTCTAAAGCAAGTTAGAGGACATGCCATGTGTTGTGAACAGATCAGCCATGATCTTATTGAATGGCGGGGCAGGCTCGAAGGGCTAGATGGCCTACTCCTGCTCCTATTTCTTATGTTCTTATGTTCTTATGTGAATGCTCCACTGCATAAAAAGCAGTGGTCCAGTGGACAGGGCCTCAAAATGCTGAATTTAACATTATTTTTCTGGAGCCCAGAGGAGCAGGGCTGCTGCACCTTGCCCCAAATCACCCCATTCCCATTGCCACTCTGTCTCCTACACATATTTTAATGCTGGCAGAGTTCACACTCAGTGGTCTACTACTACACAAATTACCAGCAATAGTTAATGAGGCCTGGCCTGCTAAATGCACCACAGTTCCTACTGTGTGCATTTGCTGTGTGCTAGCCGACTGCCTGTTAGTTGAGATTCATGCCTACCCCCTCTTTCCAATAACAACCAAGATCTTTATTGTGGTAGAATTGCTATTCTACAAACCATGGGGTAATCTCCAGCTTTGTCAGCCGGTAGTGAATCAACCTCCCACATTGTTCACTCATCATTTTTCTTCCCATTGTTATCAATAGACAGAGGGTTACATAGTAAGTGGATAATTTCTCTCCAGCATTGAAAGTGTTAAATGTCCCCAAAGTGTATCAAATTCCTTGCATTCAGGACAGTATCAATTTTCTTTGGGTGTCATGTTTATAGGGAGGAAAAAGAGGATGTAAAGGGTAATAAAAGCATGTATCCCTCACAAGAAGTGGCCCCTATTCTGGGTTGATATGTATAAAACCAAGGATAAATTCTTAGGGATGTCCCTGGAGGATTGTCATGGCAAGTTCCACAACATCAGTATTGACTGTAGTCTAGAGTTGACTGAAAACTAACTTACAGACAATGTCTGACATTCAAGGTCATCACATTCCGAAACTATTTTGTTTCAGGCTTGTTTTAAGCTACTTTAGGAAGCACAAGAAAGTTGCGTTAATGTGAATTGCTGAGATACATCAAAGAGTTCTGGACAGTTTTGTTTGTTGGGGCAAACACTTTTATCCCTTTAGCCATTGAAAATCAATGAGAGCATAAGAGGTCACCACAATGTTTCCCTAGAGTCCACTATTGATGTCATCAAGACAATTTTGTCATACTCTTCATTAACTGCAAGCTGCTCCATTCCTTAGTACAGATGGCCAGTGATCAGCAACACAGGATGATGCCAATTAATATAATCATGAATCATTCATTTGAAGCCAATTCACTGTGCTATTATTGGAGACTGCTAGGATGACTCTTGGGAAAAAAGTGTTGCCCTCTATAATCTGCCAAATTGTGGCACTGTAAAAGTCAAGTATAGCAGCTCAGCAAAAATCTAACATAAGACCATAATACGTAGGAGTAGAAGTCAGCCATCAGATCTGCTCCACCATTCAATGAGATCATGACTAATCTGACATTCTTCTTAGATCCACTTTCCCACTTGCCCCCATAAACTTGATTCCCTTACTGATTAAAAAATCTGCCTATCTCAGCCATGAACACACTTAATAACCCAACTTCTATAGGTGGTGAAGAATGCCACAGATTCACTACCCTCTGAGAGAAAAAAACTCCTCCTCATTGCTGTCTTAAGTGGGTGACCCTTTACCCTAAGATTATGACCTCTGGTTCTAGACTCTCTGAAAAGGGGAAACAACATCTCAGCTTCTAATCTGTCAAGCCCCTGTAGAATCCAAGATGTCTCAAAAAGGTCTCCTCTTAATTCTTCTAAACTCCAATGAGTACAGGACTGACCTACTTAACTGCTTCTCGTAACAAGGCATGTATAGCCACCAATATCTTTATGAATCATATTGAGGGTATCTTGAAGCAGTGCTTCATATGTCTGAACAGGTAATGAGCATATTAGACTTCTCCAAGGCCTCTGCGATTATTGACATCCACTGTATGCTGCACAATGTTACTATCCAGAGAGGCCCAGATGTAGCAGAGGAACGGTGGGCCACCCATGACCAAACACAGAATAAGTATTCTTGCTGAAAACATTTTACAGCCTGGAATATTCAGACACGGCAGGTATTTTACGACCTCACTCAAGCAAGGCTCGTAAAATCCCACCTGAGGCCAATGGAGAATTCCGATTCTGGGCCGGATGCGGTGGTGAAATTTCGGCACAGGTTCTCATTTTTAAAATGATCGCAGAAATGCTTGAGCCTCACAATAGCCCTGCCTACAATGCAGTGGCTCAATTAACTTTAGCAATGTTGTCTTCCTCATAAAATCAATTGCCATGGTGACCAATCTTTTGATCTGCTAATAACTAAGCTTACAGTGCTCCATCAGAGGAAAACTTGTTGAACACAGTTGAAGTATAAAGCAATCAAAATTAATAACCAAAAGATAATGAGCGTTTGTGTCACAAAAACAGAAAATGCTGGAAAATCTCAGCAGGTCTGACAACATCTGTGGAGAGAGAATAGAGCTAACAAGTGTATGTGCCTACTGTGTTTCAATTAATATGGTCACTTGATGAATGTGTGTGATACGTCTCGAGAAACCAAACCAATGTTTCTTCTAAGGCAGGAGTAAATTTTGCTAGTTACTTCCTTTGCTCCATATGGTCAATGAAATTGTTTAAAAATGACTTTGTCCCTACATTCTGCTACATACCTTGGAGTGACCATATATATATTTATTTTCACCTCACAGTTTGACGAATCTTATTTTCTGCCCATGCTCTTTGATCTGCCATCAACTACAATCCATGCTGGCTGATCACTATATACTAATCATGTGGCTCAATCACTTCTGTGACCATTTTATAAGCTTTCTCAATTCAGATAACGAAAAAGAGTTACAGCACACAAGCCCTTCTAATTGAAAATAGAAACTAAAAAAACGAGATGAATTTCAACAGAAACACCCAGTTTGTCTGCTGTAAATTTGCAGAATACTTGTGGAAGGGAGGAAAGGAGGGCAGGGGGCAGGGGGCGGGGGGGGAACTCAGCATTGGGGAATGGGGGCTAGTGGTGGGGCCTGCCATCAGGGGCAGGGTCAACAAACTGGAGGTGGCGATGTCCAGGGGTAGAGGGATGTCAACTAATCTCCCAGCATGCCCAATGGCCCCCCGAGCACTCTGCTGCCAGCATCTCCAATGGGTTTAGTAGCATCATAAATTCATGAAACTCAGGTCGCCCAAGAAATGGGCTGGGAATCAGGAGATTTTGTTCACTTCGATTTTTCTTTGGAAAATCGCCCCCTATATTTTTTCCAGTGTGGTGGGTTTTTAGTTGTGTACTAAGTTCCTAATTGCTGATAAACACCCTCACTGGACATGAAGAACTATTGTCCTATTTGTAGAAAGCCAAATTTCTCCATTGTTAAAAAGAATCTATATATTTTAAAAAATTTTTTTGAAAATTTGTTTATATTGATATTTTAACTTCTAAGTTAGATTTAATGAGCGGACAATAGATTTCAGGTGAGGAGACACTTAATGCACAGGTATTTATTAACAAATGAAGATAGTCATTATCCTAACATTTGAATGATTCTTGCTTTTCACTGACTGTAATGACAGCAGACAGCTTGTGACTTTCTTCCTCTTTCTCTCCCTATGACTTCAAATCTGCACACCAAAATTGTTTTGCTGTCTGGATTTATTCTCTGAAGCAAGGGCTCATGCTGTGTTCTCATATTGCAGCATACTTTTGATATCACTATCCCATTTATCAATAGTTGTAGACCATGAATAGAATATCTTCAAAACTTAAACAGCCGACTCGTTCCTGTACAACCATTTGCCAGAGTTAATAACTTACACACTTGTCCTTGTCCCAACGTTCATTGATCTATATATTTTGACCATATCTTTTCTGAACATCTGTCTTGCTTCCTTTTTGCTATTCGCACCATCAATTCACCTTACTGTGTGACTTCGATTTGACTCAAGTCACACAGGCCAGATGTCCTTTATATTACAGTTTGACTCCAATTTGACCCATTATGCCAATAGTCCATTTATCATTCACACACATTTAAAATGAACCTTTCATCTACCAGGAACTCATGCAAAATATGAAATACAGAATTCACTGCACAAAGTACTAAAAGGTACACATTTCCCACAAAATCTATCTGAAAATTTAAATTAAAGATAAAAGATTCAATGGTTTTAACTTCCTTGTTTGATGTGAGAATACTTTAATGTGGTTGCTTATCCTGCTTGCTGACATTATTGCCATTAGATCCCTGGAGATTGCCTTGATTTCAAGCCAGATTTAAGCTGCCATCAGGAAAAGGAAAGTTTTCTCCACAGAAATAGTGAGCCCGATTTTACCGTTTTCATTTTAAGTGCTGATTCTGGCGCAGTTCAGATCTGACTTGGAAATCTGCTTACAGGCAGCTGCATTAGCGCATAGCTTGAAAAAAAATCGAGGGTCTGAATTGCACTATGGGCGGGGCTTAGCACGCCTGAAATGCTGATGTCAGGATCGGAGCTTTGAACTGCACATGCACGGTGAGGAAAAAAATTTGAAAACGTGCCCCTGTCACATCGCTCCTGGGCCACAAAAAGCAGATGAAGTGGCCCTGGAGCGATGACCCCCACAAACATTGCCCCACCCCCCCACAATATGACTGCCCCCACTTATCCACCTCCCCCCCCCCCCCCCTGTTACCCAGACAGGTCCTGACCCCCTGTCCTTCCCCCCCCCCCCCAATGATCGCCTGCAAAGTGGCAGCGGACACCCCCTACTCCCCCGCCCCCACTAGAGATACATCTTACCCACCTCCCTTCCACCTCCGCTCCCCCCAACCAGAGATATACCTGACCCGCCTCCTCCTCCCTCCCCACCCTCACCAGAGAATGATCTGGCCCGTCTCCCTCGCCCCCCCCACCCCCCACCACCACCACTGATCTGAGTCAGAGAGCTGTTGGAAGCTCTGAACCTACCTCTTCAGAAGCTAGAGCGCCTGTCCGATTCACGCTGAATCTGGATGCATGAACACGATGGTAAAGGGGGAAATGTTGGTAAAGTTCAGCAGGTAGCCCATTAATTCAATTTAAATGCATGCAAATGCACTTAAATTGACGTTGCACCCATTTCGGGCGTGAATCGGATCATGGCCACTTTCAAGTCTTGGAAAAGTGGGCATCTGTGCGGATGCAGGTGCGGATCGGATTAATGGCCTCATGCCCGACTTTACCAAGTTTTCATGCCCGAAAATGCAATGGTAAAACGGGGTCCATTGAGTACTTTGAGGATAGCTTTCCTCATCGTCAGCAGTGAGTACCATTACTTCAGTACTGACTGTAAATCGAAGCCATAACGTTTTAAACCCTAAGATATTTTCCACCCCTTCAAAATTTGTTTAGAGGCTGATAAGCTGAAATAATATTTTGTTCTGTTCTTTTTGCAATAGTTCCAAAGAAAATTAGCAATGGTCCATCATTTTTACTTGACAGAGCATATTAACACACTAGAGCTAGAATAAGAAAAGTGAGTCAATGGGGAAAGCTAATGGTTGGCACACAGAGTCCATATTGAATGATAAACTGAGATAGAAATAGCATTAATGAATGAAGATATAAATGGCATTTATGAATAATAAAGTTGAGGAGAAAGGACATCAAGAGGCCAATATAGGCAGCAATTAAATGTCGGATTGTGCAGTCATGATCTAAAAGTAGTCATCCAAAAATTCTAACACAATAATTTTCTGGCATGGTGTTGGGGGGCTGGAAGAGATCTTAGAATTCATTCCCTGCAACAGAATGGTGAAACCCAAGCCTCCTGAGATATTGGGCTTCAGGCTGATTTCCACAAGTGAGATACTGCTTCTCCTCTATGTGAATCCTCTAATTCTGAAGGCTGAAGTACCATTTACCTTCTTCACCTGCACTTGCATGCTTACTTTCAGCAACTGAGATATACAAGAATACACAGGTCTCATTGCATATTCCCCTCTCTTGGTCTATAGCCATTCAGATAATAATCTGCTTTCTTGTTTTTGCTGCCAAAGTGGAAAAAGTCACATTTATCCACAGCATATTACATCTAGCATGCATTTGCCCACTCATTCACATCACACTGCGGCATCTCTGCATCCTCTTTACAGTTCACCTTCCCATCTGCTTCCTGTCACCTGCAAATTTGGAATAATACATTCAGTTCCATATCAGGAAGCATTCATTTATTTATTTGTAATACTGCACAAGATGACTTCAACACTTAGTTTTTAATAGTGTGGTGCCACCAGGGGCTGTGTGCTGGAAGGACAGTATTTACCTCATAATATCCTCCAGTTTATGGAATAGACCTTTCCCTACCAAGGTAGCCACAGAAAAATGCCTTCCGTGCCCGCTGGGCACCACAGGGACTGGGGTGCATTATTGACTCCTTTAATCACGTTTTGGTTTGATGTTTTAAGTTTCCCTTCCACTTTGTCTTTTGTTTCAGGCAGTTCCCTTCCTCTTTGGGAGCTGCCCCATATCATTTATCTCCTTGTTAACATGAGTTAGTTTACTTGGTTTACCAAAAAGGTTGGTGGCCACAGGAACTCACATGGTAGACTGATAAGGAATTGATGCAACAAGAATCAGCTGTGCAGCCTTATCAGACTATATAAGCAGAGTACAGAGGCCTGTCTGAAAAGGGAGGAGGCTGTCATGGTGACTGACTGATGGGTCAACCATAAAGTTATACTCAAGGATGATCTAGCTATTGATTGTTTTCTGTTTTGCTATATGTCTGAAGACCTGTAAATAAACATTCGCCTTTATATTGTATCTGGACAATTGTGAGTTATTGATTTGAAAGAAAATTGCAATCTCCAGCCCCTGGTGACATCAAAATAGTGATACTTGCGATGAAAGGGAAAATCACTTTGGACTCTATTCCAGGAAGCAGAAGCTTCACAGAAAACTAAAACAAATAATTTACTTCCTTAAGCAATTCACTCATTTGAATAAAAAGTGAACATTTCTAATACGAAATGTATCGTTGTGACAAATCAGCAATAAAAAACACATTGTTTAAAGAGATGTGTATATAAGGGTCAATTTTACAAATTCCCATCTCTGACAGACTTGCTCAATGGGAGCAGACATCAGGAATCAAAATTGATGGGAAATCATGGCGAGCATACAATGAACTTTGTGATCTCAGTAAGCAAGGGACCTTTGAGCGTGACTGGTCAAATCAACGCTTAATATTGCGGGCATGATCATTGTTCAGAGCTAAAATGAAATAGAGTGGACCTTTGACTGCTGAAGAAATTGCCTCATAACTAATCAGTTTGTCTCTGATTGTGTTTTTTCTGTTGTTCAGGCGGATTTATGATATAAATGGATTTTTGTGGTACCACGGCCATCTGCTGCAATCCCTGCAACAATTTGTTCCGTCAAATTACAAATGACAATTCACTACCAAAATGCTTTCAGCAAGTAAATATTTATTTATTTCAGAATTTTAATTCATCAAAATAACAATAAATGACAGACCTGTTTTCTTTTCAAAACTGTACTCACATATTAAAATTGAAATGTTTATATATATTTGAAGACCCATAATTAGTGGTCAAACAAACACCAATTGCAACATGTAGACAAAAATGAACTATTCCACTGATTTCCTTAAAAAATTGAATTTTTTTCTTGTTATTTGTATTTATTAATTTAAACTTAAAGCTGACTTTGTTTAAAGTAAAGGAAATATTAAACAAGCATTCTCTGAGACTCAGTTTTGGTCAACATTCAGCATTTACTAAACTGTCCAATTATCTTGTTCTCCATATCTTCACTGTTTTCCTTTTTTGTCCAGATTTAATGAGACCTGCTGACTAACACTGAACAAAACAAAGTGTACCCAACAACATATCCAGTTTAGATTTAAAAAAAAATTATTAACCCTCCCACCACCATTTTTCAAAGTCTTTTATTCCCCTTCATATGCCACAGATGTCACTCTGTAATGATTCAGTTGCTTGCTGCCACTTGTGGGTAGGCAGTCAACCTGCATCGAGGTTGTTGCTGCTATGAATCAGTTGCTAGGAGATAAGTGAGACGAGTGGGGGTTGGTTCATCCTTTGACTTTCCCTTCCTCTCAGGATTATCTCAGCACTTCCTCAGCAGCACTCAGCAGAGTTTTAGATTCCCCCTATACTGTAACAATGAATTACACAAATAAATACATTTATGTGCAATCTCTGTGGTGCACCCAGGCAGTGCTTCATTAGAAATTCTCTTTTGAAACACCATGGCACAATCTATGCTTTAAAAGTCAAGTCTGGGAAGCTGAGACCCCACTTATTAAAAATATCTTCAGGTATAAAAATGTTTCCACAAAATGTAGTGTGAATTTCCCATTGTTAGGTACTATTCTATAAAGTCAAATCAAGGGCTCATTTCAACCTCCAATTTTCTTCTCTCACATAGGATGCACAATTGACATTAACCCTGTCTATCCCTGACAATCTCACACACAAATTTTCTAGCACAGTCAAGACCAAGTCTGGCTGATCCCTTGAATGTAAAATCCGCCTTATCAGCTATCTGAGGAGATCAGGTGGTAATTTTCTCATGCCAACACTTTGATTTATAGACAGCTATTCTCATAAGTTCATAAGATGCAGGAGCAGAATTAGGCCATTCGGCCCATTGAGTCCATTCTGCCATTCGATCATGGTTGATATGTCCCTCATCCCCATTTTCCTGCCTTCCCCCCATAACCTTTCAACCCATTACCAATTAAAAATCTGTCTACCGCCTCCTTAAATTTACTCACAATTGCAGCATCCACCACACTTTAGGGTAGCGAAGTCCACAGATTCACAAGCCTTTGGGAGAAGTGGTTTCTCCTCAACTCTGTTTTAAATCTGCTACCCCTTATCCTAAGACTATGACCGCTTATCCTAGAATGCCTCATCAGGAGAAGCATCCACTCCATGTCTACTTTATCCATACCTTTTTTCTCTTGAATACCTCAATTACCTCTGGAATCGATATGGTGAACCTCCTCTGAACTGCCTCCAACGTCACTCCATCTTTCCTCAAATACAGGAACCAAACCCATGCACAATACTCCAGCTACAGCCTCACCAATGCCATGTATAGTTGCAACAATACTTCCTTACCTTTATATTCTATTCCTTTAGCTATAAATGCCAACATTCCATTTGGATCATAGAACCCTACAGTGCAGAAAGAGGTCCTTCCGCCCATCGAGTCTGCACCAAACACAATCCCACCCAGGCCCTACCCCCATATATTATACCCACTAATCCTTCTAATTTACACATCCCTGGACACTAAGGGGCAATTTCTTAGCATGGCCTATCAACCTAACCCGCACATTTTTGGACTGTGGGAGGAAACTGGAGTACCCGGAGGAAACCCACGCAGACACAAGGAGAACGTGCAAACTCCACACAGACAGTGACCCGAACCAGGAATCGAACCCAGGACCCTGGAGCTGTGAAGCAGCAGTGCTAACCACTGTGCTATTGTGTTGCCCCATATTCGCTTTCTTTATTATCTGCTGTACCTGCATGCTAGTTTTCTGTGACTCATGAATGAGGACACCTAGATCCCTCTGCACCAGAGCATCCTGAAGTCTCTCCCCATTTAGATAATAAGTCACCTTCCTATTTTTGCGACCAAAATGCATGACTTCATACTTATCTATGTTAAACTTCATCTGCCACGTTTTGGCCCACTCTCCTAACTTTTCTATATCCATTCTCTATTTATTTCCAAATGCAAAGGAACAGGGGAAAAAGAAGAAGGCGGGAGCTATTTGGCTTCTCAAGGCTGCTCTGCCATTGAATTGAATCATGGCTGATCTTCTACTTCAACACCATTTTCCTGCATTATCCCTATACCAGTTGATGGCTTTGCCATCTAGAAGTTTATTGATCTTTCTCTTGAAAGTACTCAATGACCAAGCCTCCACAGCCCTCTGAGGTACAGGATTCCAAAGATTTACCAACCTTTTACTGAAGAAATTCCTCTCCATCCAAGTCCAAAATGGCCTCTACCTTATTCTGACTCTGTATTCTCTAAGTCTAGACCCAGCACACCACAGCAACATATCAACCACATTGCTGCATAATAGCGGCTTCTTCCAGGCTTCACTGGAAATTTTAAATGATTTTTATCCTGCCTCCAGATGTCACTACTCATTTGAAATTATTGTGCAGCAGCCAGTGAAATTACAATGCATGGGTGTAGTTTTTATTTTCATTATTGTATTGAAAAGTGGTTTGTCAAATGCAAATAACATTAAAGTCTGATTTTAACTTTGATTACCTGGAAGGATTCAGTGAATAAATGTGTTAGAAATGTAAATTCCTAACACATTTATCTCTGCTGCTATTTTAACTTCAACAATTCTGGTCATCGGTAAGGTGCTTACTGCTAGACTCTGGTCTGTTTTTTCACTGAAGGTCATGGCTGCAATGTCCATTCCCGGAACCATCAGAAAATGTTGATATAATTTGTATTCAACAGGATTCAATAGGGATCAGTTGCACTCATTAGCCACCATCTGTGCAAATAAGTGATCTTTTAGCCATCATTTGACATCCCAAGTAGTGATCAATAAACGTTATTTCATCCTTAATTAACATAACTACTCCTCCATCTTCTCATAGCTACCTGTCCTTCTTAAATGTCATGTACCCTTATATTCAGCTCCCAGTTTATGTCACCTTGCAGCTACATCTCTTAATAGTTATGACATAATACGTGATTTCTAATAGTGCTTTCAATTTATCTGCTTTGAAAGTTGCATTCATCTAGATACAGAACCTTTAGTTCAGTCCTTTTACCATCTTCATAACTTTTACCTTTATCGCTGATGCACTCTCAGGTTTGTACACCCTTTCCCTTCCTCCCATGCTCTGATCACCATTTTCCTTTTCCTTGTTCATTTGCCTTTCCTTCTCAGTTTAATTTATTATATTTATTACATTTTCCCAGACTTCCCCAACCCACTATTTAGTTTAAAGTCCTCACTATGACCTTGTTATAATATGTCTTTAAGGGATATGGATGGTACAGTGGCACAGCAGTTGGCATTGCTGCTTCACAGTGCCAGGGACCAGGATTCGATTCCAGCCTGTGTGGAGTTTGAATGTTCTCTATGTTTGTGTGGGTTTCCTTCAGGTGTTCCAGTTTCCTCTCACATTCCAAAGATGTGCAGAATAAAAGCATGGGGTTATGGAGATGGACCGGGGTGGCATGATCTTTTGGAGACTCAGTGGACTGAGTGGCGTCCTTCTGTCTTGTAAGTATTCTATGGTTATATGGATAGGACATGACATTGTTAGAAAGGAAATGTGTCATGCAATCCAATACAGCTTCATTTTTGCTTTGAGCAGAGCACATACAGCTCTGCTGCTGCTGTCATCAAGTTTTATCCCCATGTATATCTCTTTTCATGTATCCAGTTTTAATAAATGCACCCATAATGTTTTCCAACTCCTTATGAGTGATTGATGATTTTATATTCTTACATAAAAGCACAATGTGATGTGCATCAATCATTTCTTTTAAATAATGGTGCTCAGCTTGGTAAAGATTAAATACAAATATGAAATGCTAAACATTCTTAAATCATGCTACATAACATGAGATGATTTTTGGCAACTTGGGCCAAAACACAGTTGCAGTGTCGGAAAATGTTGAAACGGTAATGTTGTAACCATAATGTAATTAAAAAGAAGGCTAGAGAAGGCTGCAATTATAATGACTACAGTGACATTCATTATTACAGGAGGACATAAGAACATAAGAAATAGGAGCAGGAGTAGGCCATCTAGCCCTCCGAGCCTGCCCCGCCATTCAGTAAGATCATGGCTGATCTGCTGTGGCTCAGTTCCACATTCCCGCCCTCTCCCCATAACCCTTAATCCCCTCTCTTATCAGAAACCCATCAACCCGCGTCTTA
The DNA here is from genome assembly GCF_965287045.1 of Carcharhinus amblyrhynchos. Classification (NCBI taxonomy): domain Eukaryota; kingdom Metazoa; phylum Chordata; class Chondrichthyes; order Carcharhiniformes; family Carcharhinidae; genus Carcharhinus; species Carcharhinus amblyrhynchos. The sequence continues at coordinate 62,263,053 of NC_137330.1, forward strand.
AAAATATTTAGCGAGGTAGCCTCCACCACTTCAACGGGCAGAGAATTCCAGAGATTCACCACGCTTTGAGTGAAGAAGTTCTTCCTCAACTCCGTTCTAAACCGCCCCCCCCTTTATCTTGAGGCTGTGCCCCCTAGTCCTACTGTCCTACTGTAGGAGGAGGGTCAAAGGAATATTGTCAATATGTCCACAGAACTTCCCAGTCTGACTTGGGAAGCAGTTAACCTACTGTCCAAATTCAGAACATTTAAGCTATGCTTTTTTGTTTCAGGTTTATCTGATCTAAATAAGAACACCATAAAAATTTGCCTAGCAATTGGGAAAGGTCATCTAAACTGGTTGAACACACCAGGATTAACAGCAGAAGAGCCAATGGTTCCCATAAGATATGAATTATATTAAAGGACCGGTTAAGAATTAGATTAAACTTTCATATTCATGTGGCACAGTGGCCACTGCCTCACTATGCCAGGGATGCGGATTTGATTCGTGGCTTGGGTGATTGTCTGTATGGAGTCTATACATTGTCCCCATGTCTGCATGGGTTTCCTCCAAATGGTCCGGTTTCCTCCCATATTCTGAAAGACATGCTGGATAGGTGCATTGGCCATGCTAAATTCTTCCTCTGTATACCCAAACAGGCGCCGGAGTGTGGGTGACTAGGGAATTGTCACAGTATCTTAATTGCAGTGTGAATGTAGGCCTACTTGTGAATAATAAATAAACTTTTCCTATATGTCATTTTGGCAACATTTTACAGAATCCATAGACCACATCATCAGCCAATGCAGAGAAAAGAACATGTACTGTGATTTTCCAAACACAAAGCTAGCAGACAGGATTGTTGAATTGGTAATCACATCCACTCTCAGAAAGGCAACATTTGCTAAATAATCCTCAGTGTGCTACGCTGACAACCAATTTAAAATTGTCAATTGGAATTGCAGTACAGTGCATTTGCATCTACTGGAAGCTACATATATTAATACACAAGGCTCCGTTCTTTGCAGACAGAAAAAAGATGTACACATATTGCACCTATTTCAGCTAAACAAAATAGGTGACAGCCTATAGCTGATTCATCCTGAAGGCAATGCTTTGATCAATCAGAGTCAAACTGCTTGGTTTAAATTTCAAACAATGCTTTGCAATTACTGTCAGTCACCTGGTGCATTCTCCATGGCAATGCCTCTACCAATCAGAGTCAACTTACCAATCAATTAGCAAGTTCTTTTAATATAGTGTAAATTAATATTTTTCCCTTATATTGGTATTCACATGATGTGTCTTGATGAGCGCAACAGAAAAAGCTTTGATATGTCTCTTTTTTTAGCAATACTTAGGTCCTGTATTACCAAATGACTATTAAACAGGGCAAATAAGGCATCTCCAGTGGAGTTATTTTAAAGACAGTTAGATCATCATATCGGAATCCTCGTGACCTGATATTCTTCAACAACTTCATTACTCTCACAGGGGCATAGAGCCGATGAGAACATTTGCAAAAGACACAGCCCAGAATGAAGATGAAAATGAAGCTGCCATCAAGAGGCATGTCAAGAGAATATGCCAGGTCACATTCCATATGAACTTACAACCTATCCTTGGCCCAAAATTGTACGGATCCTCTTTCACATTCTTGGTACTGACCTCCATTGAAGTACCCAATTATAGACAATTGCACAATATGTTAAGCACAACTGTCATGCATGCAGTAAGTACTATTTTCAATTTGTTTGGTGTGCCTAGAGAAATTGTTATGGATTGCAATTTATTGGTAAAACATTTCAGGATATGTGTGAGAAGTGGAATTTTGATCACCTGGCTACTTCTCCTCATTACCCTAGATCCAAAGGTCTAGTTCAATGAATGAGTTGCACAGTGAAATCCCTAATTCTCAAATGTAGACAGACCAAGCAAGATCTACAAATTGCAATGTTAAATCTGATGGCAACACCTTTAAGTACAACTATTCCATCACTGACAGAGCTTAAGTGAGTACAGTAAAAAGTCTGACAACACCAGGTTTTAGTCCAACCTATTTATTTGATAATATACTCACTAGCTTTCGGGGTTACCCCCTTCGTCAGGTGAATGGAGAGTCCTGGCCTCAGACAGAGCGTATAAAGCACAGACAGTTTAGAGGTTGGACTAAAACCTGGTGTTGTCAGACTTTTTACTGTGTTTACGCCAGTCCAACGCCGGCATACCCACATCAGAGCTTAAGTGAGGCAGACCGGTGCATAACAATCTATCTGATCCATTGTATTTTCTCAGAAACTAGATAGCAACTTTTAAAATGGCAAGAGAAAATGACCAACATGCACAATAAAAATACATGTAGAGAACTGCCAATTTTAAAGTTGGAACAAGTTAGCATCTAGAATCCTACAGAAGATACGTGACAGCCAGCCAAGATGACAAGGTTTTGTTCAGAATCAAGGTCCTATGAGGCCATTTCACACAATGGCACAATGGTGGGCATAACCGAGAACAAATCAGACCCATTCCAGCTACTGAACCGCAATGCAGTCCTATTGCAGAGGACAAGATTCCAAATGGAACCAGGAAGAATGACAACATCCAAGGTCACTGTACGCAATTAAACAAATCCTTCAGACAATATTACCATTGCAAAATCTGAGTGTATCAGCAGTTTACTTCTACAGTTTAAAGTCAAAGGGGGGTGTTGTAAAATGCCTTTAAGAGTTATGATAATTCCAACACTAGAAAGGAAGTGTGTTATGTGTTCCAGTTTAGTTTCATTTCAGCTTTCAGCAGACCACAGCACATACAGCTCTGCTGCTGGTGTCTTCAAGATTTCTGTCCATGTAAATTTGTTCTCATATGCCTCAACTTAATAAATGAACTCACAATGTGTTTACCCAACCCCTTAAGAGAGACTGGTGCCTTTATTTCGTTGTAAAGACATGGCAATCCTTGTTATATGATATATTGGAGCACTGGTCCCAGCATGCTTCAGCTGAAGACAATCCTAGCGCTATTGCTCCTACTTTTCTCAGTACTGCTGCTAGTGCCCCATGAATTTAAATTAATTTCTTCCACACCAAACTTTGAGACATGCGTTTAACTCTCTAATCTTTTTTATCCTATGCCTATTTACTTGTCCTTGCTTGTCCATTTAAGTTTAGCCCTTTGTTCATATTTCTTCAGCAGAACTACTTTCCTAGTTCTACCTATGTCATTTATGCCAATGTGGACCATGACAACTAGATTCTCCCTTCCCATTGCAAGTTCCTCTCCAGCCCAGAGCAGGGGTTCTGAACCCTTGCACCAGGCAGACAACACAGCCGTGTGGACTCTCGCTCATGGCTGCAGAGAATTGTGTCAATTGCCTGATTTTCCGAACCCCTACAATCTCTCTTCTACATCCCCCATCCCCCCTCCCAGTGGTGTGACATCACACCAGTACAAATCACTACTGGTTTTCATGGCATCCCACCCACAGACATCGGTACCCTTGGCATATAAGGTGAATACCCAATCCCACCCATATGCTGAAGTGCCATCTGTCACTGACACATACCTGTGCCTGGCATTTCCCCCGGCATCATGGGCAGACATTATAGCAGCAAGCCCAATAATTAGAATATAATTTATTAAAATTATTGAAATCGGGTTCTCTCCCTCAATGGCCATTACAGGATTTGCGCCCACAGTCAATAGGGCCGTTAGATCATGGCCTGGAAGTTTTTTCAGCTTGTATCTGCAAGAGGCTTAGCAGAAAACTGGAAATGTTTACTGAGAGAATCAGGCTCCAGAATGGTGCAAGTGGGAATCAAGACTTGGACTCTAAAAGATGGTTAGACTTTAAAAAATTAAGCTGCATAATCCCCTCTGTAGAATGGACGAGTGGGATGTCTACACAAGGTCTCTATGGGGCAGTGAGGCATATAGTGTGATTGTGGTAGCTGGATAATAGGGAATCAGTCCTCTGACTCCAGTCAGACACTGGAGTTTTCAGCAGCATAGAGAAAAAAATGGTCCCTAATCCAGTGGTGTCACTGAGGAATAAAATTACAATAATATTTAACTAATTATTAAACTTTGTACACAGCTCTATTAGCCTAAGTGCAAGAGATACTGACAGTCAAAAGCTTGACTCCACATTGTCTTCTAATTGGTGATGATCCCTTTTATACCAATACTTATACTTTGAGTGGTTTCCTTGCAGAGCCCTCTAATCAGATGGAGAGTCCAGCATGAACAGCACATCTCAACGGAGCGTAAGAACTTCATGGTACTTAAATTCTAGAACATGTTTTTTCTGATGTGTTTCATTTTAATTTATACCGTAAGAATGGTTAACATACAGGTGATTTTTTTTGATCCGTTGTTTCTCTGTCAGGACTAATTTTCTACCACCCACACATACCTGTCTAACATTGACACAAACACTATTGCATATAATCCCCATTTGAATTCCAGTTTGAATAGATGCAAGGTTAACACTACTTGCTGCATTGTCAGAATAAAATATCCTCTCAAAATAAAACTGTTATCAACATGGATTAGAATAGGATTGCTCCCTTGACTTTACAGAAGTCTTGTTTACAGTTGACCCACATCCCTATAACCTGTTCTAAAATTTCCTGACAGTTTCTGGGGCTTATATGATGGTCATTAACAATGATCCTCTCACAGGAGAACTGCCTGTGTAGTTGAGGCCAGCATCAACAGATTGTGCTGAGCATGCTAATGAGGCTCAAGGACCAATTTTCATCAATCCTTGAGCATCTCAATTCAAGAGTATTCTTGCACATGAATAGGCCCAGGCTAAAATCTATCCCTTTAATTCCAAAAGGATAACATAGTAAAGTTTAGATTAACATAACATAAGAAACATAAGAAATAGGAGCAGGAGTAGGCCATCTGGCCCTTCAAGCCTGCCCCGCCATTCAGTAAGATCATGGCTGATCTGTTGTGGCTCAGTTCCACATTCCCGCCCTCTCCCCATAACCCTTAATCCCCTCTCTTATCAAAAACCCATCAACCCGCGTCTTAAAAATATTTAGCGAGGTAGCCTCCACCACTTCAACGGGCAGAGAATTCCAGAGATTCACCACCCTTTGAGTGAAGAAATTCTTCCTCAACTCCGTTCTAAACCACCCCCTCTTTATCTTGAGGCTGTGCCCCCTAGTCCTACTGTCCTTTCTGAGTGGGAAGAGTCTCTCCACCTCTATCCTATCCATCCCATTCATCATCTTATACGTCTCAATGAGATCTCCCCTCATTCTCCTAAATTCTAACGAGTACAAGCCTAGTTTATTCAGCCTCTCCTCATAGCTCAACCCCCTCAACTCCGGCATCAGCCTTGTAAACCTCCTCTGCACTCCCTCCAAGGCCAAAATATCCTTGCGTAAGTACGGCGCCCAAAACTGCACACAGTACTCCAGCTGCGGCCTCACCAATGCCCTATATAGCCGCAGCAAGACCTCCCTACTTTTATATTCAATCCCCCTCGCTATGAAGGCCAGCATCCCATTCGCCTTCCTGACCACCTGCTGCACCTGCAAGCTGGGTTTTTGCGACTCATGCACAAGGACCCCGAGGTCCCTCTGCACGGTCGCCTGCTGCAGTTTTTCTCCACGTAAGTAATAATCCTTCCTACCATTATTCCTACCAAAGTGGACCACCTCGCACTTGCCAACATTAAATTCCATTTGCCAGTTCCTGGCCCATTCGCCCAGCCTATCTAGATCCTTCTGTAGACTCTCCACACCCTCCGCGCAATTTGCCGTTCCACCAATCTTGGTGTCGTCAGCAAATTTCGACACTATACACTCGGTTCCCTCCTCCAGATCATCTATATAAATGGTAAATAGCTGAGGCCCCAGCACCGACCCCTGGGGCACTCCACTAGTCACCAACCGCCAATCTGAATAGCACCCATTGACCCCCACTCTCTGCCTCCTATTTGACAACCAGTCCTCTATCCACGCTAACACCCTACCCCCAACTCCATGTCCCCTGACCTTCTGCAATAACCTCTTGTGAGGTACCTTGTCAAACGCCTTCTGAAAATCAAGAAAGACCACATCCACCGGCTCTCCTCTATCCACCGCCCTAGACACATCCTCATAGAACTCCAGTAAATTTGTCAGACACGACTTCCCCTTAATGAAACCGTGCTGCGTCTGCTCTATCAAGCAATTCCCCTCAAGGTGCCTCGCTATTTCCTCCTTGATGACGGATTCTAACATTTTACCTACAACAGACGTTAAACTAACCAGCCTATAATTCCCCGCCTTTTGCCTGGCACCCTTCTTAAACAACGGCGTAACATTAGCCGCTTTCCAATCTTCCGGCACTTCCCCGGAATCCAGCGATGTCTAGAAAATAACCACCAAGGCATCCACTATCACCTCCGCCATTTCTTTCAGAATCCTCGGATGCATTCCATCCGGTCCTGGGGACTTGTCCACAATCAGCCCCTCCAGTCTGTCGAGCACCACCTCTCTAGTAACAGTAATGTCATCGAGACCCTCCAGTCCTACCACCTTTCCATCTCTAACACCTGGCAAATTATTCACGTCCTCCTTATTTTTAGTAATCCTTAAGTTAATCCTTCAAGATAATCCTTTAGTTATCCTTAATCCTCCATTATTTTTAGTGTTCTTTGCTGGGGGGATGTAACATTTGATGACCTCCCTCCAGTGACCAGCACCACCCACCCCTCAGCAAAGAAGGGCACCCTTCCCTTCCACCACTCATATTATGGGTCATTCCACCCCCACCCAACACACACACACCACACATCCATGAATAAACCACTTATTCCTTTGAAGAAACCACAGCTATCAATTGGGCTTAGAGTCTATGTTGGGACAATGGGGCTACTTGAGATCCATTCAAGCATGAAGGAAATGTAAATCAATACAGCAGACTGGAGGCTGAGTAGAATTCCAATAAACTGTCAATGGATGCCTATTTCTGAGCAATGCATCATGAAAATGACAGTGATCAAATGTTTCTAATAGAGTAAAGAGGGTTTCAAAGATTTCAGCTTGCTAGGAAGATTCGGAGATTTTAAATAAAAGCTAGAAGAATACATTGGGGCTGAATGCACAGCTGTGGAGAATGGGCTGGCCCAAATGAAATTGACATCTCCTCTCTACTTCAAAGGGGTCTCTTCAAATCTGCAGCCTCTGATGGAGAGAAAGTGAAAGCTGTTGCAGAAATAAGTGCTGCTGTGATTTAAAAGCATGCCAACTCTCCATCGGTAATTGAGATTGAAGTGGCCTGGCCATTTCTAAACTTCCCTCCCCACCCCTGGGGAGAGTGCAATGCCAATGGTGCACTGCCCCCTGGCAATGACATCCTAATCTGGTACTTTGGGCCCTATTTGCTATTCTGCTGCTGACAGGCTGCAGAGGGAGTGTCCCCCAAGGGTTCTGGGAATTGGGTGAGCTCAGGCTGGGGTCAAGAGGCTGATTTGATCTTATAGAGGTCTTATAAAATAATGAGGAGCATAGATCAGCTAGATAGTCAATATCTTTTCCCAAAGGAAGGGGAGTCTAAAACTAGAAGGCATAAGTTTAAGGTGAGAGGGAACGGATACAAAAGGGTCCAGAGGGGCAATTTTTTCACACAGAGGGTGGTGTCTGGAATAAGCTGCCAGAAGTACTAGTAGAAGCAGGTACAATTTTATCTTTTAAAAAAGTGTTTAGATAGTTACATCAGTAAGGTGGGTATAGAGGGATATGGGTCAAATGCAGGAATTGGGATTAGCTTAGTGGTTAAAAAAAAGGGGTGGCACGGGCAAGTTGGGCTGAAGGGCTTGTTTCCATGCTGTGAAATCTCTATGACTCTATGTTACAAAAAACTCCATTACTTCTTATTTTGAAACCAAGACAGCAAAATCTGGCTTTATAGCACTTGTACTTTCAGCACTACAAGTGACATTTTAGTACCAAAACTGTACCTGTACTTCACATACACTCTTAAGTATATGGTTGCAATGCCTGAAAATCTACTAAGTTGTTAGCCATTAATGGCTAGTATGAAACAATGCAATAATAGTGGCAATTATATTATCTTTAAGTCCCACTGCTACCAGAACCTTGAAGAGCAGTACAATTTCATATAAATGAAATTTCATATAAATGAAATTGCCACTATTATTATACAGCTTAGTTCTTCTAACATTCCTGGAATCTGGTCTCTGGATACAACTTTCCTCCCTCTTGGATATGATGGATGTGAGTAATTATTTAATAACCTCAGCATTTGCTTTATCTCAGCATTTCAATTTCAATTTTGTATGAAGCATTATCTTCACCCTTTTCTACTGCAAATATATTTGAAGAATTACTCTATTGTTTCAATATTTATTTTGCATTTCCTTATTTCTCTTTTTCAAGTGAATCCTCTAACCACCAAATTTCTTAAAATCCTTCTGGTTACTCTAATACTACCCCTCACCACATAATTACATCACCATTTTTCAACATTTAATGTGGTCATGGTTAAATTGTCTGTCAATCAACATAGGACTCCTGTATGAAAAATGTCTTTTGGGCAGGATATATTAGACACATTGAAATGTATCCAAGTGTGAATACCATGTTTAGGAAATGGATTATGAGGGAAAAAAACAGAGATCAGAAGAAAGGGGAGTGGAGTGGAACTCAAACTTACCTAAGATTTAAAAGTGAGATTGGATTGGCTTACAGCTAAGCACTTATTGTATTGAATATTTCAACAGAAAGGAGGATGTGAATTGAATATTATTTTATTAAATAACAGGAATGAGATGGTCAAGCTCTTGTTGAACCATGGTGATCACAAAATGTGCGCAGAGATTAAGCTGAGCGGATAGGTCTCTGGAGCAAAAACTTAATACACAGATTTTAATAGACAATAGATAACTTCATGAATAAGTGAAAATTTTTTCTGTCACCATTTTATTTTTTACATATTTTTCAAGAAAGAAATGAAAAGAAAATTGTCCCATACTAAATAACTGATCCAGACTAATACAAGAATGCCAAATTTCAAATAATTAAAATAATTTACACGGCAAAAGACAACTCTGATTGCTTTCTTTTGGAAATGTAGTCTCCCCAGGCTCTTGGCAATTTTAAAAAGGCACAAGACTTGAACATATTGTTTTTGTTTGCAGAAAATGTATCCCTGCATTCAAATGTATATCACTTGTAGCAAGTATAAATGAGCCAAATTGTGAGCTTGCTGACATTGTTAAATTGGTTGTTGGTGTAACTCTTAGCGCAATCAGAATGGTTCAGCCACATTTGAATTTCAAAAGTACCCAGTCTACCACAAATTACCCTGGAAGGACAATGGAATCTCAAGAACTTGAACAAAAGGGCCTGAATTTTATCCCATCAACATGGAATTGTCTGAATGGGGTTCCCTCCATGATCCCGCCCACCTGCCAAGATCCAGATGCTATTTTGTGGTGGGTAGCCAACAGGTGGCAAGCACATCCGTGTCCCTATTAAGGCCACTTAAGGAACTTTTCCTACCCAGTCTTAATTTCCTGGCTAGTGGGTGTCAGATAACTGAGCATGGGAAATGGAAAAATTCACTGGCCTCAATCTCAGATGGGAAGGTGGGGAGAGAGGATGCTACCATTGGAAACACCCTTCTGACTGGGGGTAATATCTCCCTCATGGAGTAGATATATCTGGACCTCCCTTCCCACCCCAAGCCTATCCTGATTACCCATTCAGCCTCCCTCTATTCTCATGACCTCCTATGGTGTCCCCTCCTCTCCACAGGGCCCCTGCCACTTACCTCACACTAGTTCCCTGCACTTAGTTTCAGGCATGACACTGTAATGTCTCATCTGGCCCCTGCAACACTGTGCCTAGATGGGTTGGAGAATAGCGAACAGTTCCATAAGGTGGGACCTTCTTCCAAGTGTGGATGGAAGACCTGCCTGTTGCCAATCAATCCTCATTTGAGCATAAAATGACAGGAGACCTGTTGAAGTTGTGGAATGCATTCCCCACAAACTCTCCAGATGGCAGGTTGAGTCCTTCCCATCCAAAAAATTCAGGCCCAAGTTAAGGAAGCCATTTCATGCCACTGTTATTCAGCGGTGGGAGGTACTTTTCACTTACAGGATGCTGCCATTAGTACAAAAAGATGTATCTGCCAACCTCACAATTGAGCAATGTCATGTGTGAATTTCAGTGCTGGTGCAATACCAAGTAAGTAGGCTATACATCCCAGTAATTGGATGATCAAATCAAAAGCATGTTTCTTTGGTTGTTCATAATGGGAAAACCAGCCCATGCTTGCAAAACCCAAGAAACATTTACTGGTTGACATAATTCTATCATTGGGCAACACTTGCTGAACAACCCTGAGTGTGCTCATAGCTAAAGTAAGAACCATTTAAGAAAATCAGTTGATTTCATAATGTTGCTTATTAACATTTGCCTAGAGTATCGTACATTTTTAGGTAGAGACCCTGTCCTTTGCAAACTAAAGGAATATGTTGAAGCCTTGTACCTTGCTTTAAATTATCAGGGTTCTTGGGGAGCCTATACCTCTCCATTTCTTTCTTCATAGCAACACCTTGGCCAATCAGAGATAACTTGTCAACCAATTGGTACACTCTTCTCTGAGATTGTAAATTATCATGGCCATTTGAAATTTGGTATTCTTGTCTTTGCCCTGAAGAATTTGAGATGAACACTTTTGATAACATGTCTGTCTTTTCAGGATTCTTTTAATTTTAAAAGCAGAAAAACCATAGCTTCAGGATTTGTTTGAATCCTTAAGAAAAACAAATAGATTGAAACTTAGATGCACAGGCATCAATATGCAATGGGTTCAATCACAATAGAAGTTCAATGTCTGAAAACTTGATAAAACAAAGAAAGCAGTAAGCTTAAGGAAAGTGCATTGCAAAATGGATGACATTTTCAGAAGAGTTATGAGAAGAATTACTTTCAGAAAAAGAACGTAAAATATACCAAAATAGAAATCATTGTTCTCACATAATGACATTCACATAAAACAAAATATATATTTTTTAAAACCCTCAAGGATCAACAATACTCTTACTAACTTAGTTTTATTCTATTCAACAACCTCAATCCTGGGTGTCACAATATGTATAAATGTGAAAAGTGAACATTATTTTATTTTTTGGGTAAACATTAAAATTTGCTATGTTAGGAATATTATTTGGCTGTACAATGAAACAAAAACAGGAGACTATAAGCTCATGCTTTGCTATGACTCATCGTAAGATGCTCAAAATTCTATTCCAGCAAAATGCTGGTTTTTTTCACCTTAACAAATTGTGAAGTGATGACACATTTACTGGGAAAATGTGACATCTCTGAAAGACCACGTTGGACTGGGGAGTATTCTAAAAAAGGTTAATTTGTTTCCTGATTAGGACATGATTAAGTTCCAAGAGATGTTTGGTCACCCACCCACTACAACCATTTATATAGATGATCTGGAGGAGGGAACCGAGTGTATGGTGTCGAAATTTGCTGATGACACCAAGATTGGTGGAACGGCAAATTGCGCAGAGGGTGTGGAGAGTCTGCAGAAGGATCTAGATAGGCTGGGCGAATGGGCCAGGAAATGGCAAATGGAATTTAATGTGGCAAGTGCGAGGTGGTCCACTTTGGTAGGAATAATGGTAGGAAGGACTATTACTTACGGGGTGAAAAACTGCAGCAGGCGATGGTGCAGAGGGACCTCGGGGTCCTTGTGCATGAGTCGCAAAAACCCAGCTTGCAGGTGCAGCAGGTGGTCAGGAAGGCTAATGGGATGCTGGCCTTCATAGTGAGGGGGATTGAATATAAAAGTAGGGAGGTCTTGCTGCAGCTGTATAGGGCATTGGTGAGGCCGCAGCTGGAGTACTGTGTGCAGTTTTGGTCGCCGCACTTACGCAAGGATATTTTGGCCTTGGAGGGAGTGCAGAGGAGGTTTACTAGGCTGATACCGGAGTTGAGGGGGTTGAGCTATGAGGAGAGGCTGAATAAACTAGGCTTGTACTCGTTAGAGTTTAGAAGAATGAGGGGAGATCTCATTGAGACGTATAAGATGATGAATGGGATGGATAGGATAGAGGTGGAGAGGCTCTTCCCGCTCAGAAAGGACAGTAGGACTAGGGGGCACAGCCTCAAGATAAAGGGGGGGGCGGTTTAGAACGGAGTTGAGGAGGAACTTCTTCACTCAAAGGGTGGTGAATCTCTGGAATTCTCTGCCCGTTGAGGTGGTGGAGGCTGCCTCGCTAATAAGAGAGGGGATTAAGGGTCATGGGGAGATGGCGGGAATGTGGAACTGAGCCACGACAGATTAGCCATGATCTTATTGAATGGCGGGGCAGGCTCGAAGGGCTGGATGGCCTACTCCTGCTCCTATTTCTTATGTTCTTATGAACATTCACTCCCTTACCAGTGCACAATGGCAGCAGTGTGTAGCACTGCAAGACGCACTGCAGCAGCTCACCTTCATAGAAATCCTACCTTAAAGTGCAGAAGGAGGCCACTCGGCTCATTGATTCTATGCTGACAACAATCTCACCAAGGCCCCATTCCCGAAACCTCATATATATACTCTATTAATCCCTCTAACACACATAGCCTGGGACACGAAGGGGCAATTTAGCATGGCCAATCAACCTAACCTGCACATCTTTAGACTGTGGGAGGAAACTGGCGCACCCAGAGGAAACCCACACAGACACGGGGAGAACGTGCAAACGCCACACAGACAGTAATCCAAGCCAGGAATTGAACCCAGATCCATGGAGCTGTGAGGCAGCAGAGCTAACCACTGAGCCACCATGCTGCTCCAAAATTTTGTCATCTGCCATGGTGGGTTTCAGTTTCAGGTTCCCAGAACATCATCATGGGTTTCTCGATTGTTAGTCTAGTGACAGTACCATTACAGTACTGCCCCCCCACAACCTTCTGACAGCTTTGACACCACCTTCCAAACCCAAAGCTGCTACCACATAGAAGTACAAGGACACCACCTGCAGGATAGCAACTGGTTTGAAAGTTCCCCTTCAAACCAGTCACTATTCTGATTTGGAATGATATCTTCATTCCTTGACAGTCATTGGGCCAACATCTTGGAACTTGCTAACAATCCCTGGTTGTCCTTACTACAGTAGTTCGAGATGGCAGCACAGCACCAACTTCTCAAGGCCAATTAGAAAGGGCTGTAATGCTGGCCCAGCCTGCAGTGCTCACATCCCATGAAGGAATATACAGAAAATTCAGGTCTGCCAGAACCAGAGTTAGAGAGGGTTCATAGATGTGTGCCTCGTTGGTAGTAATCGTGTCTGGGAGACTTTAGATGGAATACAGCTGCTGGCGATGGCAAATAAAGTGCTGACATAAAGTGCTGAAATGATTGAATGGGAAGTGAAGTATCTTGTAGAGTGGAAGCCAAATTAGAAAAACCAGAAGATTGCATATGATGCCACATTTGTGCAGGATACAATGAGAATGCTTGTACCCTGTGATGAACCACGCTGTGAGAAACACAGCTCACAGTTAAACAATTTAGTCAAGTCAAGTTCTGAAGGAGCAAGATTTTATTTGACGTTCTTGCAAGACCGGGTGTCTAGCGAAATAGGCACACCTCACATAGATTTACAGCACATTTTATACCTTTTTTACAAGCATTGTGATGGCTTTGCAATGTGATGTTCTCTCCTAATTGGTGGTCCCTGTCCCATCTATGTGTTGACATTCTCCTATTGGCTCGAGGTGCCCTAAGTTCCTATCCCATCTAACAATGTCTCCTGTTATCACAAGAGTGCATTAGCAAACTCATCCATCTTATCCAATACTGTTACATGTCCAGTTCAGATTGGCGGTAATCAATCCTTTGCCAACTTAATCACTGCTGTCCCAACCATCTCAGTGACCTTTTCCCCTTTTATGCTTAGTTGTAGAAACAACACATCTTGCAGACCATTTGCTTTTTATAACGTGGGCCTCTTACATTCCTGCAGGATGTGGTGTATGCTTCACTGCACATCACATCTCTGATGTTATCTCTACATTACAGGCAGTCTTTTTATTATCCCTAATTATTGCTGTGTTAGCAGCATCGAACCCTATGTCCTATGTTTGTGACTAAACTCACAGTTGTTTCCATAAAGTGGGTTATCAATATGCCTAACTATATCCAATCTATTTAACTTCAAGCTATTTCTCTATGCTCTACAAATATATGTGTTAACAACATCTTTACCTATTGCTCACAATTCCCCCCTTTTCTTTTTAATTTGTTGTTGACACATCCATCCATCCTCACATTTCAAATTCCTGGAGCATTTGTTCTGCTATTTTATTTACTTCATCATCCAGTTCATTTCCAATTTTCAATAAATTCATTCTCTCTCCATGATCTACCGTAGACATTTTCTTTGTTAGTGTTGTTTCAATAAGCCTTTGGACCAGTCCCCTTACACAGGGGATTATGCAACATCCCACGGTTATCAATATCCTTGCCATTATTATTAAGGAGGTTAGTACTGACACCACCATTCCTTTCCATTTTCCAAACCAGGACTCTAACCAGACAGTGAATACGTTGTTTACCCCAGAGTTTTCTGCTATTTCCTCTGCTAAGGTTGTTAGTCCTCATAAGGCTCGGGTTATAGAGCCATCAGGGGCCGTATTATTTGGGATAAAGGTACAACACTTTCCCCCCAACATTACACATACACCTCCTTTTTCTGCTAACGTCATATCTAAGGCTATCCTATTTTCCCACGCCATTCTACTAGTGGCGTCTAGTTGTTCCTCCAACCCCTTGACAGCATCCCTGGTTTAGTTAATGAATCTCTGTTGGTTATAGTATATATAATTTATCCAATCTACGTTCTTATTTATTGTCACCCACCAAAACAAGGATTCAAACCCAGCTGTAATTTGATTTCGAGCTTTAAATTCATCTGGGACTCCCCGAGGCACTCCTATGGGATCTAGATATATCTTTTCATCAAAAGAAATTCCTATCACTGATCTCTTATTTTTCCTTATCTTTTTCGATTCTTCAAATGCCAGGGTAAATGGTATAGCCAATTGGACAATTGCACATGTACCTTTCCACTGGGGGGGTAGAGTTGGCCTCAGTACCCTTCCTCCACAATACCACCATATATCTGCTCTGGGGATTTTCAATGATGAATAGTTCCCTCCCATTCCGTTCTCTGTAATGCTCCTGATCTCTGAGCATGATTCTAACTCTCCCATATTATGAGTTAACTCTGCCCCTTGTCGGTTCACACATGAAGTGTGATTCACAACAGCAGTGAGAAACTGAGGGGGAGTTTTTAAGTTCTTTGCTTCCACGGGAGGGAACATCAGGGATAGGGATGTGCAGTTCGGATTGCCCCATGCTTCCTTTTCTTGATACAGGGCTAACATGCACTCCACACCTCTTCTGTCGCGTTTCCATCCCAGAGGGAAGGGTACTATTTGGGCCACTGGCCTCCCAGACGCACAGGCATAGCAATTGCTTTTATTTAAGCTTTTTACAGTGTATTTAACTCATTCTACCCAGGCATTGGTTTCCTCATACCCAGTCTCTATTTCAAGGGTTTGTTTTAGGTTGTGTATTTCTACTACTTTTACTGCCCTTGGGTCGTTTTGGGGAACCTTATCATTCTGGTCGGGTGTTTTCAAATTTTTATCTACATAGATTCGGAAACAACATTTCAATTTACTATCTTTTCCTCCCTCCTTCACCCTAATTCCAAATACTGCCTGGTGCAATTGGTAGTCTCTGGTCCAGTTAACTGTAAGGAAGGGTCCACCAGCTATGGAGTACCGGGAGAGGTTCTTAGGATCTAGAACTGGACTGTTTACTTTTTTTTTCCCGGTCCATTTGGTCCCTTTTATTGTTATATATATATATATATAGGATTGCATTTCTTATCTAAGCATTCTGACCTGGACTGCATATATTTCTGATGAAGGGATATTATGGAAGGAAGTCTACCCCAAGGATACTTTCCATCAGCATAAAATTGTAAGAATTCCACCGAATATTTTCGCTGGCTCATCAGATCTCCACATACTACCAAAAAACATAGGTCAGTCTCTACCACCTGTGTTGTAGGGAGATCCAGAATCGTAATTGAGCTTATAGTATTTTTCCTTTCCTTTTCTAATTTATCTAAATTATATCCCATACTTGTAAGTACTTTCTGAGACAAGAGGAAGGAAAGCATTATCCAGGTTACCCCTTCCATTCTATCCCTTTCTCGTTACCTTTTAGGAGAGAACTTATTCAAAACAGTTTCTTTCCCGCGCTCACGCCGCTACTAGAAATTGATTATTTAGAGTCTTTTAAATTTCAGCTTTAAAGGTTCTTCAGTTGGTTCGACCTTCCACGTGTCGGAATTATCTGGAGGTTTTACCAGTCCTTTTGATTCTAGTATGATGTGTCCACCCCTTTTCAGCAGTCCTGATTGCTGTCTCAGTTGTTAGGAGTGCTTGATATGGTTCCTCCCATTCCAGTTGCAGCTTAGTTTCTTTCCATGACTTTACCAGGACCCAATCTCCCGGTCGAATTGTATGTACCGTGAAGTCGAGGGCTGGAGTCTGCGACAATAATCCTTGTTTCCTAAGGGAAGATATCGAGGAGGACAGGCCCAGTATATATTTCTTTACAAATTGATCATTCATTTCAGGAACCGGTAACTCCCCGACTGCTCCCATATAAGACAGTCCAAATAGCATTTCATAGGGGGATAAACCCAAATCCTTTCGAGGAGGTGTACAAATATGCAAAAGTGCTATTGGTAAGCACTTAGTCCAAGGGAGTTTCGTTTCTATTATCAGCTTAGATCCTCTGTCCACTCTAAAACATTAGGTTCTTCTTCTAACAGTTTCAAATATAGTTGTTTAGTTTTCTGTGCGTACCCTTTGATCCACAATCTACAGTATCCTACTAATCCCAAGAACCTCCTAAGTTCTTTTTTAGTCCGTAGTATATTTAGATCTAGGATTCCTTGTATTCTTTCTGGATCTATTCTTCTCCTTCCCTCACTGATTAGGTGTCCAAGGTATTTAACTTCCTTCTCTATGTACTGCAGCTTTTTCTTTGACACCCTGAATCCCTGTTGTCCCAGAAAATTCAATAAGCTATTTGTTGTTTCTATTACCTTTTCCTTTCCTCCTCCTGTTACTAGTAGGTCATCTACATATTGTAGTAACGTGATTTCATCAGGCTTTTTAAATCTTTCTAACACCTGCTTTAAGACTTGACCGAAAAGATTTGGGGACTCTGTGAACCCCTGTGGGAGCACTGTCCACCTGAACTGTTGTTTCCGTCCTGTGATAGGATTTTCCCACTCAAAAGCAAATAAGTCTCGACTTTCTTCCACCAGTGGGCATATCCAAAATGCATCTTTTAGGTCTACTACACTGAACCATCCATGATCAGGAGGAATCTTGCTTAATAAAGTATAAGGATTAGGGACAACGGGGTGTTGTGTCTGCACTATCTGATTCAGGGCCCTTAGGTCTTGTACCAGGCGGTACGTTCCATCAGGCTTCTTTACAGGCAATATAGGGGTATTATAAGGGGACATGCAGGGTTCTAACAGTCCATCTCTAACCAATCCTTCAATTACTGGCTGTAATCCTTGTTTTCCTTGCAAAGGTATAGGGTATTGCTTAACACACACCGTCTCTCCTTTTTTTTTAAATTTATTTGCAGAGGAGGAACGTCTAATCCCCCTCGGTTTTCCTCCCCTGCCCAGACTATCGGGTCTATTTGCTGTTCCTGTTCGTCTGTTAATACTGCCAATGGTTACTGTTAATTGGTTCTTTTCTACTCCAATTGCCAAACCCAATTTAATTATTAAGTCTCTGCCTAATAAATTACTGCCAACTGCTGGTATGTATAAGAGTTGACCCTCTATCCGCTCAGTCTGATATTTAAGCATAATCGGTTCAAACATGGGGACTGTAAAACCTTCCCCTTTCACTCCCGATACCATTAATTTTTTTATCGATTAACTTTATTCCTCTCGGTATATAATTCAGAGAGGATCTAGTGGCCCCCGTATCCACCAGAAACACCGCATCTTCTTGTTGGGGACCCACCTGCAGATTTATCAAGGGTTCCCGGTGGATTCCTGGGGGTAGGAACCCCTGACCTCCCTAATCTTCATCCATACTCATGAGAGGGACTACCCTCTCTTCTCTTTGTAATTCAGGGCACTGTCTTCTAAAATGTCCAACCATTCCACAGTGATAACACCCCTTTTGGGTTTTTTTTGTGTTACCCCACCTTTTAGTGCCCCACCTTTTCTACTTCCGCGCACCTTCCGTTCAACATACTGATACCCTCGTGTCCTTTCCTCAGTTAGGGGATTTACCCTCTTTCTCACAATCTCATCTACGGTCGCTACCATTATCTTTGCCTTCTGTTTCTCTGTCTCATTATCTCTCTTCACAAATACCTTCTGTGCTTCTCTTAACAATTCATCAAGTGGCTTCTCACTCCACCCTTCTATTTTCTGAATTTTTTTTTTATCCCCACTCCACTTCTTAGTGGAAGTGACTACTTGTTCAATTAGTCCAGCTAACTGATGTATTAACAATACTGCTATTTTCTTTGTTTGGTTTCTCTTTTCTAACTCTCTAATCTGTGATTCTGACGTTTCAATTCTCTCCTTGTCGTCAGCCCAATTTTTTACCCAAGACTGAGATGTGTTCAATTAATCCAGTTTAAACCTGTTTAATTAATTCAAACTAAGAGAATTCCAATTATCTTAGTTCCGTCCTTTTTTTTCCCAATCATTTCCATTGTTGATCTAGTGGGTGAAATGGATCCCACCCCTAGGTCGCTCTTATCACAGTCCGGTGATACCTATCAGGGGTGATCAGTCCCCTCCGTACCACCGCTTACACTCGTGGGCTTACACCCTTAAGCTCACACTATTAAGCCGGCTTTCCCTTCTACTCCGACAATCTCTCAGACAGATTCTTTCTTACTCTCATCTGAACATCACATCCCAGGCATCCTTTTCTAGCCTTTACACTCACTTCAAACTTCTGAGCTTCGCATAGGGGGCTACCCCTCTTAACAACTGGTCTAAGGCTGGGTGTAAAGACAGACACCTCCTTATCTGCACGTGCTCAGCTCAGACCTCTCACACACTCACACTCTTTCATCACAGATGAGCACCTACTGTACTTTGATTCACTCCCTTAAATTCGGTAATCTATTCCGGAGCTCCGGTTGTGGCCATTCAACCGGACCCGTAAACAGATCCCAGGTTTCAGCACCAATTCTTGTAGGTAAAGATACCTCTGAATCCAATTGTGAGTCAAAGTACAGCAGTTTATTTAACAAAAGCCTGATTCAGAAAATCCAAAATAAGATTTATTTTTATCACCTTTAAATATCCTCACTAAATCAAGACCCTTGCACATTCTTACAATTCTGGTACAATAAAACAAAACATCACTTGGAACACAGATGCACGAAGAAATACTGAAAGCATTCTAATGTGCAATCTACATGTTTAATTATTTCTACAGCTCTGCCTTTGTAACCAACACAGGCAAGTACAAAATCAAATCTACTGTTTGCCTAAATGGTTAACTCTCCTCACAACTTTAAGATGCAATGTAATGCCACCTTTCCCACTTGGCAGAATTCAAATCTCTGTCCGATCCCTACATAATTTAGTAAACTTAAAGCAATTCACTTTGATTGGCTATACCTATTACATCACATGAGGGTCTCAATTACACAGTTACACCCTCTCTCTCTCTCTGTACCATACAGAGTCAGCCTGCTTGTCTCTTTTTTTAACCCTTTACTGGTGGGAGCTCACTGGCCTCTAATAAATTTGACCTGTTTGATTTGGGTGCCCCATGCCGTGACAAATCCCCTTCTCTCTCAAACAGTCATATAGTCATGCACAATTCCAAATACATAACTGCTATTAGCGTTCACCCCGCACCTCAGTAAAAGCCTATGTCAGGGTTCCCAGTTCCACTGACATACTTCTCTCTACTCTTTCTGCTTCCTCATCACATAACCTCCCCCGCAGCCCCGAAATTAACATTATCCAGCAACTTGCATAGTCAATTCCTTTCTGGGACACCGGCTGCTTCTATCTCACATATTCATTAAGAATATGACAAACCCAATCCTCCTCCGATCCGTACTTTGGCCAGAAGACAGACGGACTCCGGATTGCTTCTTTCACCCAAACAAGACAACAATATCCTCTCATTGTCGTCTTGTTTTTATCCCTAGTACAGCTACTAGTGCTCCAACCTTCCAACATCCTTCCCAACGGACTTTCTGGAGGGATGTTACCTGGGGCCCCAATCCTGACACCTTTCCCGGGGGACTTCTTCCAACTACCCCCATTTTTCCATGGTTTACCGACCACGACCCGGTCGCCAAGGCAATACTTAAAAGTCACTTTTCTTACCTTGGTCCGTGCACAGCGTTGCCCGACCACACGACGGTGCCTATCGTATCCCACTTACTCGTTCAGAACAACTTTCCTAGGATTCTTAACAGTCAGTGGCAGAGAAGCCCACCGATGAGCACCTGGGACCGTTCAATTTGGAACGGGACGCGTCTTCCCAGTTGCCACCGGCAACCTCCCTACCAGGGATGTTAGGATCCCGGACGAGCCCCCAATTGTGAGAAACACAGCTCACAGTTAAACAATTTAGTCAAGTCAAGTTCTGAAGGAGCAAGATTTTATTTGACGTTCTTGCAAGACCGGGTGTCTAGCGAAATAGGCACACCTCACATAGATTTACAGCACATTTTATACCTTTTTTACAAGCATTGTGATGGCTTTGCAATGTGATGTTCTCTCCTAATTGGTGGTCCCTGTCCCATCTATGTGTTGACATTCTCCTATTGGCTCGAGGTGCCCTAAGTTCCTATCCCATCTAACAATGTCTCCTGTTATCACAAGAGTGCATTAGCAAACTCATCCATCTTATCCAATACTGTTACATGTCCAGTTCAGATTGGCGGTAATCAATCCTTTGCCAACTTAATCACTGCTGTCCCAACCATCTCAGTGACCTTTTCCCCTTTTATGCTTAGTTGTAGAAACAACACATCTTGCAGACCATTTGCTTTTTATAACGTGGGCCTCTTACATTCCTGCAGGATGTGGTGTATGCTTCACTGCACATCACATCTCTGATGTTATCTCTACATTACAGGCAGTCTTTTTATTATCCCTAATTATTGCTGTGTTAGCAGCATCGAACCCTATGTCCTATGTTTGTGACTAAACTCACAGTTGTTTCCATAAAGTGGGTTATCAATATGCCTAACTATATCCAATCTATTTAACTTCAAGCTATTTCTCTATGCTCTACAAATATATGTGTTAACAACATCTTTACCTATTGCTCACAACGCTGACGTTAAATGTAAGTGTATTCCAAAACCCAGAAGGGTGACTTGGAACATTAGTTCATAATGGTGCGCGTGAGTTTTTTTGTATAATGTGAGGAATGATGTACAACACAGTGAGGAAACAGTCCAGTTGCTGTGTGAACAATTAATAAAGAATATTTATTAATTTAAAAGAAAAAAACACACATGAGAAGGAGGATTGTAATAGTCTGCAAGACTTAAGGATTATGGAGGCTATACACACTCAGAACATAGAACATAGAACACTACAGCACAAACAGGCCCTTTGGCCCACAAGTTGCGCCAATCATATCCATACCTACCAGGCCTATCTATAACTCTCAATCCCATTAAATCCCATGTACTCATCCAGAAGTCTCTTAAAAGACCCCAACAAATTCGCCTCCACCACCACCGACGGCAGCCAATTCCACTCATTCACCACCCTCTGAGTGAAAAACTTACCCTTGACATCTCCCCTGTAGCTGCTCCCCAGCACCTTAAACCTGTGTCTTCTCGTAGCGATCAAATCAGTCCTGAGAAATAGCCTCCGAGAATCCACCCTATCTATACCTCTCAACATTTTATAAACCTCTATCAGGTTGCCTCTCAATCTTCATCTCTCCAGGGAGAAGAGACCTAGCTCCTTCAACCTATCTTCATAAGGCATGTCTCCCAATCCAGGCAACATCCTTGTAAATCTCCTCTGCACCCTCTCAATAGCTTCCACATCCTTCTTGTAGTGAGGCAACCAGAACTGCGCACAGTACTCCAAGTGGGGTTGACAAGGGTCTTATAAAGTTGCAGCATTACCTCCCGACTCCTAAACTCAATCTCTTGATTAATGAAGGCTAGCACATCATACGCCTTCTTGACTACATCCTCCACCTGTGAGGCCGATTTAAGAGTCCTGCAGATCCAGACCCCAAGGTCCTTCTGCTCCTCAACACTGCTAAGAGTCCTACTCTTGATATTGCACTCCTTCATCCCATTGGACCTGCCAAAATGGACCACTACACATTTATCCGCGTTGAAGTCCATCTGCCACTTCTCCGCCCAGTCTTGCATCCTATCTACGTCTTGTTGCAACTTCTGACATCCCTCCAGACTATCAACACATAATTTTACATGAAACTATCCCTTGGTCCCCAAAACTACTTGCATTCACCTGAACTCTGAGACACCCTTTTTCCCAAACAACATCTAATATTAAGTAACTTTATGCCAAATCCAGCAAATAATTACCAAAACCAGGTTAAGGTGGCTACTTCTGGGATATAGTCCTTTGGTTCAGCAAAGGTAAAAAATGATTGCTTCTCTCGGGATACTACAACTGGAACTCACTACAGACCTGGTGCTAGCTGTCTCTCTTTTCTTTGTGTTCTACCGTTATGCCATTTCTTTCCCTTTGATTTTATGAACCTGTGGACTCAGCTTTTGACAGATACTCGTTAATTTCCTCATCCCTCCACTTCAAAGTTACCAATTCGATAGCCCCATTGTTTTCTCAAGTCATATATGTAAACATTTTCTTTCATTTCCCCAGCCGTCTTGGTTATTTTAATCTTAAATTTTTCCAATTTGTGACATCTGTGAGGCTTATGAGTTTGAGTTTGAGCAAATATTTAAAGTGAAAAGTACTTCTTTATTTGAAATATCCGTTGCCTATTAATTAATGCTTGAATTATGTTAATGTTGCTTGGCCAGTTTCCTTTCTGTCAGCTTTGTGGAGATTGCTTTCTTTTAAAAAGTTATTAATCTACAAGAGGATTGTAACAGTAACTTGAAGATATCCATAGGTCATTTCATACCTAACTTTCATATATGAAATCATGTTTTCTTTTCATTCGGTTACACATTTGGTGATCTTAATCTAATTGTGTAGTTCATGAGAGCAGAAATGGAATCCTTGAAATATTTCCTGTAACTGAACCCAAATGATTTTAAGATTTAAGATTCTTCAAGTTCAAGAGTCATTTGGGCAGAAAGTAAGCAGTGTTTCATGTGAATCATTGGTTTCTGACACTATTCATGTTTAATGCTCAGAATTTGAAGCCATCATCATTTCTTATAACATGGCTTGCATTCTTTTTAATAACATCAAAAAGTGAATTGGAGCATCAGAATATTTTCCACTGTAGATGGAGTATTATTATATCCAAGATTCAATACAAGAAATTCTACTGACATGAAGTTGCTTCAATTTTTGTTTTATAAACTGATTATTTATAACTCACCAGTATTTATGAACAAATTATTTTAATTTTGTGTAAAAACTATAATCCTATCCTAAACCCCTACAATTTTTTGAAATGATGATGCATCTCAGAGAAACCTTTAAAAATGTCAATCCAGAATTTACCAGCTGTTCAAAGCATTAGTCATGTCCACGATGAGCTGACATGAGCCACAAAAATCAAAATGAGAAAAATCATGATTTAGTTACTGTGCAGCTTTGCAATTGATAAAAAAAAGGCCAATCTTAAAACTTGAATAAAAATTATAAAGCTACTTATGATTGACTCTGACAGAAACGGGGGCTTAATGCACAGTGATTACCTGTGTTGCAATTGCATGCAATGGCAGTAATTGACAGCTCTTCCTGTTCTCCTGAGAAGCCCGAATGCTGACACAATCTTTGAAGATGCAGATTGACACGTTGCAAGCAAGATATTAATCTGCAGTCTAATTCAATAAGAAGCTGATTTTGAAAGCATGTCCATTTCACATCTAACTGAATTTCATGTCGAATCTTGCATAAAACCCCAGTGAAAATCACTGTTCATATAACCCTTTTCATAAAACTTCAATTGAAAAATTTTAATACAGAAGACAATCTAGCAATATGTCCTATATAGTCTTGTCCTTAATAAAGTTTAAGTGGACTCTCAAAAAACATTGATATGAATACAGACTACAAAACAAGTTTCAGCTTTCAGCTATCTGAGCTTGAATAAAACCTTTTTAAGCAAAAAGCAGTTCTGCATGAAGTTTAATGGTGACAGTTATATGTTTAAACAAATGTGTACATAGATAGGTCTCTTGTTGCATACAAATTAGTGAAATGGATCTGAAATCAGTCAGCAGATAAACGAAAAAGATAACTTGTTTTTTATAGGTTATGATGACCCACATCGATTGCAATTTTCAGTGCACAAGGCATATATTTCAAAATGTTGCAGTTTGCAACAATTAAAAATACAGGTTTGATTGGTGTCCTCAGGAATTATCCAATCAGATACATACACCGGAACTCTACCGTCTTGCCTGCCATTGAATTGGGCGAACAATGGAAATGCCCATTGACCTCAGGTGAAAGTTTCCAGTCTCACTCAAGCGAGACTGTAAAATCCTGCCTGCTGGATCATCTCCAATTTTGGAAGGAAATTAAACAAATACAGATATCAGGTTATATGTGGCAAAGAGAAAGTTGGAGAATATGAGGACCCATGTGCATATTTGGATCTTGAAGGTTAGATTAGCAGAATCAAGTCTGAGAGCTCCTCTGTGAAGGTGCATGGCCATTGAGTTAGGGGAAGCATCTGCTGAACGCATTTAGATTAAGCAACCCTCTCCCAAAACTAGGAGGTAAATAACTGGCCTGCTAACTTTTCTTTCTGCTCATGGAAATTCAAAGACCTGGGCAACATTTGTAATTCTCTGAATGGGGAGAAGCTGCTGTGACCCCAGGTCAAAATGTGAATAGAAGATTCTAAATGGGCATTTTTTTTGTCAGAAGTAGAGACACCCCAAGGAGTGAAGGCCTTTGTGTTCTTTCTCCCTCGTCTCAAAGCATCACTTCCAGGGAGCATCTATAGAACCTGACACTAAGTGAAATTGGTGAAAAATCTACAAAGATAGACAGTGTTTTTCAACTGTTTGTTCTATTACTGAAAAAAGAGACATTTCTTTGATGAAGCTTTTCCTGCGCTCATCAGGACATTCACAAGAATATAATGTAAGAGAAATAAACAGATTTGTACTGCATGAGAAGAGTGTGCTGATTGGCTGGAAAATGGGCTCCGACTAGTAGAGGTGTTGCCATGGAGAATGCACCTGTTGATGGTAATTCATAATTAACTGCTAAGAATTGTTTGAAATTTGAACCCAGCAGCTATGGTCTGTATGCCAAGAATTAGGCTGACAATAAGACTGGATATCAATTGAGCTCTCAGTGTGATTGTGTGAATACTGGAAGCTACATACATTAATACCTGTTCTTTGCCCTGTTCTTTGCAAATTGAAAGAACATATACACATATTGTACCTATTTCAGCAAAACAAAATAAATGACAGCCATTCACTGGTTAATCTCTCAGGACAATACCTTGACCCAGAGTCAACCTACCTGGTCTAAATCAGCACATTTTCTTATATAGAATAAATCTGCTGATTTTCCTTATATTGCATTCCTGTGAATGTCCTGATGAGGGCAAGATGAAACATGACAAAAAATGTCTCTTTTTTCAACAATGCTCAAGTTCTGTCTCACCAAATGAATATTTGTTTATTTTGTCACTGAGACACAGAAATAGCAAGGAGGTTCAGCAGGTACTGTATAAAATACCAGTTGCAGCAATTGTATTGCATAGAGTTCTGCTCGCTGCTTTCATAGAAATCATACAAATCATAGAAACCTTACAGTACAGAAAGAGGCTATTCAGCTCATCGAGTCTGCACCTACCACAATCCCACCCAGGCCTTATCCCCATATCCCTAAAAATTAACCCACTAATCCCTCTAACTTACGCTTCTCAGGACACTAAGATTTTAGCATGACCAATCAACCTAACCCGCACATTTTTGGACTGTGGAAAGAAACCGGAATACCCAGAGGAAACCCATGCAGATATGAGGAGAACATGCAAACTCCACACAGACAGTGACCCAAGCCAGGAATCGAGGATTGGAGGAAGGATATGATAGCAAAATTATTGGATAAAGTGGATAAGACGGACCTTAGCAGAGAGATCAATAAGCAGGGACCAAATTTGGAAAGAGTTGAGGAGAAATTATTTTCAGCCACAGTAGGGACTGAAACTCACTAAAAGGGTGGTATAGGTGGAAACCTTCATTGCATTTTAAAATGCTACTTGGATTCATATTTAAAGAACTGTAAACAACAACATAATGGATCAAGATCTGAAATGTGAAATTTGGCTGGATAACTTTATTTTGGCTGGCACAATAGAGCATATGGTCTCCTTTTGTGTTAATCTTTCATTAAAAATTCTTTCTATGAAAAAATTATACTGTCAAACGTCTTAGTGCAGAGATCTGCCAGTACTTTTCTACCATTTGGCTTCTCTATCTGTAAAATCAAAGCATCAAAAAATGGTGACAGCACAGGAGGAGCCATTCAGCCAGTCCAGTCTGTGCTTAGTCTCCGCAAAAGCAATTTATGCAGTCCTACTCCCTTGCCCTTTCTGTAGACCTGCAAGTATTTTTCTTCAGGTATTTATCCAATTCCTATTGAAAGTCACAATTTGCCTTATTGCCCTACCAGGAAGAGCATGTGACACTTCATATCTCCCTGTATTCAATTTCATCTGCTGCCTAAGTGCACATTTTAGCTCTCTATATCTTCTAAGTCTAGCACCATTCTCCTCACAATTCACAATGCTTCTAAGTTTTGTATCATCTGCAGATATTGACATGGTGCCCTGCATACTCAAGGCTAATTCACTGATATGTTTGAATAAAAGCAGTGACCTTAAAATCATCTTTTGGATAATCCCATTATATACTTCTCCAGTCTGAAATCTAATGCAGAGAATTGTGAAGTAGTACACTTTGATGGTAGGACAATGGTAGGATAATAAAAACTCAAGAATACAAAGCTAAAGAGAGTGCAGGAGCACAGGGGTCTGGGGTTTTTTATGCACAAATTGCTGAAGCTGGCAGGGCAAATTGAAAAAGCATGTGGATTCTGAGCTTTGTAAGTAGCTGGAGGCGACTCTCCCAAAAAAATTCCAAGTGTTTTTTTCCACTGGGAGTTTTAAAAAGAATCTTCCACACTGCGCAATGCTGAGTGCACTAGTGTAAATCACATTGAAAATCTGGGATGAGGCCCTATCCCCGCAGAAAAGGCCAGCAGCATAACACTAAATGGGCCACTGCGCTTGTGCCAATCTGACAGCACTGAGATCGGCACATGGGCAGTGGCCCCTGTCTGCAGCCTCCCGATTGTTGGCCAGCTCAATCACTGGCCAGTCCCATGACCCTCCATTGCAGGCTCTCCCATCCCCCCGAGTCCAATCACTGAGCCAGGACATGTTAATGGGGAGCTATACTAAATCTTGCTGGAGTGAAATACTCCTGGTGGGGTGGTGGAGGGGTGACGGGCGTGCATGGTTGGGGGGAAGGCGGGGGGAGGGTGGGGGAGAGGCTAGCGGACCTGCAGATTTCAGTCCCAAGCCCGCAAATTGTATGTAAGTTGTAGTGAAATTATCATTTGAATATCTAATGCAGCTCCACGCTGATTTCTGGTGCGGAGCTGACAGCGCCAGAAATCTGGCACTGAGAGACATGCTCAAGGCTAGATGCCCAGTGCGAATCAGCTGGCACTCGAATTTCCTGGCCCGCTGCACTAAGAAAATCAGGGCAGCAGGATGGGAGAATCGCCCCCATGTGTACAAAAGCAAAGAGAAAATAACAAACATTAATAAAACACTCATTCGGCTTCATCTGGGGAATTGTGCCCAATTCTAGGCACCACATGTTGAAAGGACATGAAAGCCTTAGATAAAGCAGTGAAAAGATATACAGTAATGTTTTCAGGGATGAGAGACTTATTCTTGCTTTTATGTTTGATTCATCTCAAAATAAAGGCTAGCCTTCCATTAACCTTCTTGATTACATGTTGCTCCTGCATGCTAACATTTTGTGACTTATACACGAGAATATCTAGATCCTTCTGCACCTTGGAGTTCTGTCATTCTCTCTGTAATACTCTGCTTTTTTATTCTTCCTGTCAAAGTGAACAACTTCACATTTTCCCACGTTATACTCCATCTGCAGATTTTTGCCCCCTCATTCAACTTATCCATATCCATCTATAATCTCCTTATGTCTACTTCACATCGTACTTTCCTACCTTTCCTTGTATCATCTGAGAACTTAGCTACCATGTCTTTGCTCTTCTCATCTAAGTCATTGATGTAAATTGTAAAAGGCTGATGTCTCAACCTGTCACATCCTGCCAATCAGACAAAGACCCATTTATGCATACTCTCTTATATCCTACCAGCCAGCCAATCTTACCCCCTATACCATGAGCTTTTAGTTTCTGCAATTATCTTTGATGTGGCAGTTTATCAAATGCTTTCTGGAAATCTAAGTACAATACATCCATAGGCTCCCCTTTGTCCACAGCAATGTTACACATTCAAAATTTCCCTTTCACAAAACCATGCTTACTCTTCCTGATCACTAAGTTTATCTAAGCGCCCTGCTATAACCGCCTCAATGATTGATTCCAATGACATCCCCATGACAGATGTCAAGCTAATTGGGCATATAGTTTCCTGTTCTCTGCCTTCATCCCTTCTTGAATGGAAGGGTTATACTTGCTGCTTCCAGTTTGACGGAACCTTCAACAAAATCTAACGAACTTTGGAAAATTTACACCAACACATCTACTATCTCATTAGCTCATTAAATCCCTAGGGTGGAGTCTATCAGGACCCAGAGACTTGTCATTCTGCAACTCCATCTGTTTTCTTCCCTGGTGATTACAATTTCTCTCTCCCTACCACCTCCTGATTTACAGCTAATTAGATATTCCAATTCGTCCAAATAGTCAAACCTATAAGTCATTATCTGCCATTTTTTATATTCTGTCCAATCATCTGACCTGCTCCGCATATTATGCAGTTAAAAGTTTTTCCCCCAAGTTGATGCTTTCCTTAACTTCTTTAGTTAAGGGATGGTGATTCCTTCCTTAGAATTTGTCTTTGTGATAGGAATATACTTATTCTGAGTATTCTGAAATATTCTCTTAAATATCTGCCACTGCTTCTCGACTGATCTGTCCCCTAGCCTAGCATTCCAGTTTACTTCAGCTAGCTCAGCCTTCATGCCCACATAGTTGCCCTTATTTAAATTCAAAATTGTAGACTTAGATCCACTCTATTCCCTTTGGAACTGGATGTAAAATTCAATCATATTGCGGTTGCTGCTACTGAGGAATGCCTTTACTCTGAGGTTATTAATTAATTCTGTCACATTACACAACATTAAGTCTCATACAACCTGCTCCCTGGTTAGTTCTGGAACATGCTATTCAGAACATACTACTCAGAATGTGCTGCTCTCAGAAGCTTATCTCAAAAACCTTGTAAGATGTCCTCACCCAGGTTGTTACTACCAATTTGATTTTTCTAGTTTATATGTAGATTGAAATCAACCATGGTTATTTGCCATCCCTTTATCACAAACACCTAATATTTCTTCTAGCATACTTTGTCCTACATTGTGGTTACTGTTACAGGGTCTGTGGACCACTCCCACTAAGTAAGTAAGTTTATTTACTAGTCACAAATAAGGCTTACATTAACACTGCAAATGAAGTTACTGTGAAATTCCTCTAGCCGTCACAGTCTGGCGCCTGTTCGGATCAATGCACCTAACCAGCACATCTTTCAGAGGAAAGATGTAGAAGGAAACCGGAGTACCCGGAGGAAATCCAGGCAGACACAGGGAGAATGTGCAAACTCCACACAGACTCTGACCCAAGCCGGGAATCGAACTTGGGTCCCTGGCACTGTGTGAAGCCAGTAAGGAGTCTCACAACACCAGGTTAAAGTCAACAGGTTTATTTGTAGCAAATGCACTAGCTTTTGGAACTGGCTGTTCCTTTGTCAGGCGGGTGGGAGTTCTGTGTGAAGCAGCAGTGCTAATCACTGTGCCATCATGCCACCAAGCAGCTTTATACAACATTTTCTGTCTTCGTTTCAACTGTATGGAGAGAAACACAGTTCATGTTTTGAGTCCAAGGATTTTTCTACAGAAATGCAGAACAGATTTCCAGGATTCACAATATTTTTCTTTTATTTTTAGCCAAACCTATTGTTCCCACTTCCTCAGACTTCATAACAGTTGTGCAAGTTTCCAGGTAGCTTCATGTCACTGAATCTTTCAACCTTAGATACAAATTTTAGTCACCGAGGAAGCACAGATCAAAGGAAATGTGATACTCACTTCACTGAAGCACTAATTTTTACGTGAAGTAGATCCTTTATCCATACACCATCACCGCTCATCTCAAATCCCAATGGGCATTTGGCAATTATCAGCCAAAACAAATGTTCACAAAGCTAATTATTTTGGCCTTGGAGGGAGTGCAAAGGAGGTTTACTAGGCTGATGCCGGAGTTGAGGGGGTTGAGCTATGAGGAGAGGCTGAATAAACTAGGCTTGTACTCGTTAGAGTTTAGAAGAATGAGGGGAGATCTCATTGAGACGTATAAGATGATGAATGGGATGGATAGGATAGAGGTGGAGAGACTCTTCCCGCTCAAAAAGGACAGTAGGACTAGGGGGCACAGCCTCAAGATAAAGGGGGGGGGCGGTTTAGAGCGGAGTTGAGGAGGAACTTCTTCACTCAAAGGGTGGTGAATCTCTGGAATTCTCTGCCCGTTGAAGTGGTGGAGGCTACCTCGCTAAGTATTTTTAAGACGCGGGTTGATGGGTTTTTGATAAGCGAGGGGATTAAGGGTTATGGGGAGAGGGCGGGAATGTGGAACTGAGCCACGACAGATCAGCCATGATCTTATTGAATGGCGGGGCAGGCTCGAAGGGCTAGATGGCCTACTCCTGCTCCTATTTCTTATGTTCTTGTGTTCTAATTGCAGGCTAGCCACCTGATAAAGCAATTTTTGGTATCCATCTGAGGTATTTATTTTTTTCCCCGAAAGACTATCACTCACTCTGCTACCCAGAGAATGTTGTCAAACAACCTGATATTTCTCAGGTCAAAAGGCAAGTTGGGCTGTTCATCCACCTGAACAATTGACTTTCACAAAAGGTGCTAATCCACAGCAATTAGATCAAGGCAGTATAAAGGAGACTTCAACTGAGCAAGAAACTCAGTTCTATTCCTCATCTCCAACCAAATTGATTCGACATCCTGATCTCCTGAACTGAGTTAATCTTTAACTATTGCATCAGTGCAATCAGTGCAAAGACTGAAACCCAGAAGTATCTGTTACCTCCATAATCCTAAACTCCACTGAGGCCTTGTTCCCCAAAAACCATAAATCAGTCAAATCTAGCCAGTGATTACCACATTATACAGCTTAAGTGACCAGGATTTGGGAATGGTCTTTGGTTCATGAAGATAACAATCTCTTGCACAAATTGACATGCCTTTAGCATTTCATCTCTAGCTGAGCTGTTCCTGAAGATAACTGCCCCCTCTCTGCTTTGATGCTGCTTTTTCAAGACCTCATCTGTATCTAATTCCTGGCTCACAGCATTCTGACTACTAATTGTATCAATTGCAAAGAATTTCCTGTTTCCTATTCTCTCATTTTCCTTCCTTTCTCTTTAGTGCTGTCTAGACCTGATTTACCAAACACATGGCATTGTGATTTACTTGTGCAAAAAAGCATTCATTTTAATAGCATCCTCCCATTTAGTGACGTAGAGCTTTCGTTTGCTTACTGTTAGGACAGGAATGTCAGAACAAATTAGGTCTCTAGCTAGGAGGAGATAACAGTCTTGCTCTGGTGAAATGTTTGATAACAACATCTATATGTAAACAAGATTGGAAATTAAACCATGTTCTGCGTATGTGATTAACAGCTAGAAAAATAGTGATGAAGGCATGTAAAATCGCCAGCTCCAACACACCCTCCCTGATGAGCTCAATGAATTCTATGCTCATTTTGAGCAAGAGGCCAGTGAGAGCATGCCCTCCACCCTGGAAACCCTGGATGAACTTAAATCTGGGGTCACCATTGCAGATGTCAGAGCAGTTTTCTCAAAGATCAACCCACAGAAAGTGACTGTCCTGGATGGGGTACCTGGACGTGCATTCAGATCCTGTGCGGATCAGCTGGCGGGAGTATTCGCAGACATCTTCAACCTCTCTTTACAACAATCTGAGGTCCCTATCTGTTTCAAGAAGACAGCCATCATCCCGGTACCTAAGAAAAACCAAGTAGCATGCCTTAATGACTATTCGCTGATGGCTCTGACATCCATCATTATGCAGTGCTTCAAAAGGCTAGTCATGGCATGAATCAATTCCAGCCTCTTGGATTGCCTGGATCCACTGCAATTTGCCTATCACCACAAGGGGTTCACAGCAGACACCATGTCCATGGTGCTGCACTCAACCCTGGAATACCTAGATAACAAAGACACCTATGTAAGGCTCCTATTTATTGACTACAGCTCAGCCTTCCTCCGAAACTCATCTCCAAATTCTGTGGCCTGGGCTCCCTTAATTATTCTGGCTGCTTTGCTGAGGCAGTGGGAAGTGTAGACAGAGCCAATGGATGGGAGGCTGGTTTGCATGGTGGATTGGGCTACATTCACAACATTTTGTAGTTTCTTGCAGTCTTGGGCAAGCAGGAGCCATACCAAACTGTGATACAACCAGAAGAATGCTTTCTATGATGCATCCAAGGTGTACAGAAAGATCAACTTAATGCGAGGTAGGTCCATTCAAAAGTCTCATGGCAGCAGGGAAAAAACTGTTCTTGAGTCGCTTGGTACACGACCTCAGATTTTTGTATCTTTTTCCCAACGGAAGAAGTTGGAAGAGGGAATATTAGGACCAGAGGAAAAGAGTCCACTGAACCTCAACTGGGGGGCCAAATGCTCCAACAGGAGGTTTATATCAGAACAACACTCCAGATGTTAGTGTAGAATAGTAGAAGCAAAGAATCACAATGGCTTGGGCACATGCAAGAATGCGACCGATAGTTTGACAGAGAAGGCAGGGGCATCAAGAGTGAACGATGGCCTGGGAACTATAGAAGAACATAATGGAGGTTGTTATTTACCCTTTATAGGATTTCTAATGAGCTTCAGAAAGGAAACTGAGTGGGAGAAAGTCCGGAATAAATTGGCCTACATCTGTGTATCTCACAGAAGGGTAAGAAGTGGAAGCAGTTAAGGGAACTGGTAGATAAGTTGCAAAACAGAACAGATTGCTGGCAGGAGAGTATGTCTGTCCTGAACAATCAGTTACTTTGGGAACAAGAGGCACATCATGGGGTGTGTTGTGCTAAGAAAAAGAACTGAAAAGGAACTAGCCAAAGACAGGAATAAAATATTGATTTACAGTCAGAAAATGACAGACCAAGCAAAGAGTTACAAGATATAGTGAGGGCTTTGAGGATGTTAATTCAGTTAAAAAGTATCACCTCTCCTGAAGCAGACCACTCCCTGTGTTTAGTTAAAATCAAACAACCCCAGGCACAGATTAATCAACAGTGAGCGGTTGCTGTCTCCAAAACTAGGACAGTTGTGACAGTTGTAACAGTTGAAAACACTTCCTCCTCTCCTCCCTGTCTCCTATGCGATAAGGAAATGCCAGTGTGTGAGGTTACCCCTGACTCCTGCACTGTCATTATCCACAAACTTTACCCTGAGTACTTTTGCCCAGTTGGGAGTTTAACATACATTTGAGTCAAGTCAATATTAAAGCTGAATGTTGTTTGCAAACATCAGAGATTCGCATAGTTCGTTTGGAAAGTAAGTTAAAAAATGTGATTTGAATTGCTGTGAATTTCTGTGTTCTTTCATTAATGAAAGCACAGGATACGCTGTACAAGTTTAGAATTATGAAGGCCAGGTTGTTCCCAAAATATAAAGATAAGCCTGAAGATTGGCAGCAATCCAATTTCCCACTTAAAAAAAGCAAAATAATTTAATGGAACAAGTTTAAAATGCATTTGATTGTGCTTGGGGGACTTTTTAAAAAAATTATGTAAAGACACAATTGAATGCCAAGTTTTCTCTGTACATCCCTCGCCCCAAATAAACAAGCAGCAGGCTTAACTCTGTGCTGACAGCTGCTTATTTTTAAATCTTCAGATTAAGAGGGCAGATTATATGGCCTGGCTTGAGTGAGACTGGAAATTCCCACCCGAGGACAACGGATAAGTCCGCCCCTTGCTCCAAGACTGTGGCAGATGAGGTGGTAGAATCCTAGCTAATAATGTCTACTGGGCAATACCGGTTATGAAGTTTCTAAATTTACAGCTAGGATTGGACATATCAACCCATTGGGCTTGGGCCTGAATGGATTGTTTGTATTTCTTTTTAAACAGCAGCAGCGGATTAACTACCAACCACACCCCTAGGCTGAAATTTAGTAAGGCCCCCTGACCTTGCCCCCTGTCCCCTGCCCCACCCTTCGTTGAATAGAATAAAGTGACATTAAGTGATGTTAGATAACTTATACCGTTGTACTATGTATAATGTACTACATGTATAATATCATAAAGTTATATGAATCAATTACAGCGATTTTATTCATTTATTTTTTATTTTCTTTACATTTGTACTTTAAAAAGCATCTTTAAAAAGCATCATGATGGTTTTCAGCTCTGAGTAAAATCAGCAGTTTTGGGAATTAAAGCACCCAATAAAAGACTTTACCTTACAGAAATTGGAAATTTAGACTTGCAAATATCTCTGATGCAAAATCACCAAGTCTGCTTTTGAAATTGGAATTGGGAAATATCTGGACATGAGCTGCTACTTCAAGTGTTTAAAATGGAATTTACCTGATGTGTAAGAGAAAGAACAAACAAAAAAAAATTTGTGAGTGCCTGAATTAAACAGGAAAGTTTTGTTTCTGTTTTAAAGATATTAAGAGAACATTTTATTCAACTGAAAAGATTTTCCAGAACTCCTGAAAGCAATACAATAATTTTTCTTGGGTGTAGCTCAATGGAACATATACATTTAGATATTGATGAAAATTCTAGTGAAAGGAAATTATAGAAGAGATTAATGAGGTGATAGCTTTCTCTTGGAGGTATTGGTGTCTTTGCTTATTAACTATTTAAGAGAACAGCATTTGATAATCTGGCCACCTTGGGGACCGTATAAGGGGAAATAAGCAAAGATCTTGAGACAGAGACCCCCTTTTGATTTTGTTGAGAAGATTCTGGAAACATTATTAAATGATGAATCCTCTTAAAGACATTTGGATCCTGGATAGTGAAATTGCCTGGTAAAATACACAGCACAATCCCTATAGACCTGATAAATCTTCCACAAATGCAAAAGGAGGAGTTGTGTGAAAGGGCAGAGAGATGCCACCAAGCATGACAAATGAACACTGCCTGAATAGGAAGTATGGTTTCAAAAACTACAGCCAACAGATCGGAAAAATGTGTGAAGTGACTTATGAATGTGAGATTCCAACAGATGATTAAAGAAGGATATGGAACACACATGTGAGAGAGCAGGAGGTGTTTCTTATTGATGATTGAACTAATATATGAGGGTACATGGTGCAACTGCACTGAAAAAAAGGATTTGCTCAGCTGCTTGACAAACAGAGGAACATGAATTGGTTAATATGGCCTGATGAATAAGAAAATATTTTTAAACGAATTAGGTGCTGACAAACAAAGAACAAGAACAGTACAGTACAGGAACAGCCCCTTCGGCCCACCAAGCCTGCGCCAATGACGTTGTTCTATCTAGGCCAGCCGCCTGTATTCCTCTATTCCCTGTCTGTTCATGTGTCTATCAAAATAAGTCTTAAATGTCACTAACATGTCTGCCTCAATCACCTCACTTGACAGCGCATTCCAGGCTCCCATCACCCTCTGTGTGAAAAAGCTTCCCCTACACATCTCTCCTGAACATTTCCCCCTTTACTTTGAACTTGTGCGCCCTTGTAATTGTCATTTCTGCCCTGGGAAAAAGCTTCCAGTTGTTCATCTTATCAATGTCCCTCATAACTTTATAAAATCTATCAGGTCACCCCTCAGCCTCCGTTTTTCCAGGGAAAACAATCCTAGTTTATTCAATCTCTTCTCATAGCTAATACCCTCCATATCAGGCAACGTCCTGGTAAATCTTTTCTGTATTCTCTCCAAAGCCTTCACATCTTTCTGGTAGCATGACAACCAGAATTGGACACAGTATTCCAAATGTAGTCTAACCAACATTTAATATAACTGTAACATAATTTGCCAACTGGCACACTCAATAGAGAAACTGACTTAAAGACAATTGATTTTACTTCCTCTGACTTTTACCATTTTAGAGCCAAATTAAAGTAAAAGGGAAAGGAATTTTGGTTTGGGATATTGAAGGCGAAGGAGAAATATAGCTTAACAAGAATAAAATAGAAGATGGTGAAGGGCGAACTGGAAAATCTTTTAAGCCTATGCATAATCTACTGCCTTATTGCAATTATATGTACTTAAATTTAGTTAGGAGCTAGCATTACTGCAAAAGCACAGGAGCTGTGTGAAGGGAGGGCAGTAAAAGGACAGTGCCATGAAGTTGGCTACCTTAGCCTGTGCCAAGGGCCGTCTCAGACTCATTCTCTCCACTTCATTCCAGACTTGCTTTCCCACTCCATCCCTGACCAGCACCCTTTCAGCTTCACTTCAGGTCTAGTCTTGCTGCCATTTTTGAATTCTGTTGTTCATGGACTTGATCATGACCTGAACACTACGTCTAGTAATAAAGACAATAGGAAGTTTCATAACACCAGGTTAAAGTTTAACAAGTTTATTTGGAATCATGCGCTTTTGGAGCGCTGCTCCTTCATCAAGTGAGTGGGGATAAGTTCACAAACATGGCATCTATAGGCAAAGACACAACTACAGGATAATTACAGATTGGAATGTGATGAATGGTTGGAATGAGGGGGATGGACTATGAAGAAAGACTCGTTGGAGTTTAGAAGGATGAGGGGGGATCTTATAGAGACGTATAAGATAATGAAGGGGATAGATAGGGTAGAGGTAGAGAGATTTTTCCTGCTCAGAAAGGACAGCAGGACTAGAGGGCACAGCCTCAAGATAAGGGGGGGGGGTGGCAGTTTAGAACAGAGTTGAGGAGGAACTTCTTCACTCAAAGGGTGGTGAATCTCTGGAATTCTCTGCCCGCTGAAGTGGTGGAGATTATCTCGCTAAATATATTTAAGACACGGGTGGATAGGTTTTTGGTAGGCAAGGGAATTAAGGGTTATGGGGAGAAAGCGGGGAAGTGGAACTGATCCACTTCAGATCAGCCAAGATCTTATTGAATGGCAGGGCAGGCTCGAAGGGCTAGATGGCCTACTCCTGCACCTACTTCTTATGTTCTTATGGAATGCAAGGTTCATATCACACTACTTGTAACCACCCCCATGCAACCCCCCACCCCCACCCACCATACTGCCTGGATTTGCAAAATCCAACTAACTGTCCTAGTTTGAGATAATTCACACTTCTTTAACCTGTGATTATCCCCCTCTCCACGTTGTTTGTACCTGTAAAGACTTGATTACCTGTAAACACTCAGATTCCAACCATTCTTCACATTCCAATCTGTGATTACTTTACAATTGTTTCTTTGCCCATACATGCCATGTTGCGAACCTACCTGCACTCATCTGATGAAGGAGCAGCACTCTAAATTCTTGTGATTCTAAATAAACCTGTTGGACTTTAATCTTACCGTGCCCACCCTAGTCCAACACCAGCATCTCCACATCATAGTTTAAATACCACATAATATGTTCTTTTTACCTAGTTCTGGACTAGGCAAATATGGTCCTTATTAAGTATTTTTATATATGCAACAGTTCGAGGGATGGGGGAGTGGGAAATTGATGATTATAATCCCATTGTGTCTTTATTAGGATTGGCTACTGTAATACAATTGTTATTTTCACAAGCAAATCATAGCTCAGTGTTTTTGGAATGATGCTCATTTGGTCACATATTGTAGAATGGAGCGAGAAATATCCAATATAAATTTAGCTTTCCCCAAAGATTATGTCAATCTACATCTGAGACATCGATTTAACCTGGGCTTTATGTTGAATGTCACCTGACACATCCCATCATCATCAAGTAATCATACCAGCAGCGCTGTGTGAGCAGGAAGCCAAGCTAAATATATTGATACAAGGATTAATCTCATGTAGTGCCAGTATTGTGAAGTGGAGACTAATTTGGTTAAAGAACAAAATATAGGTTAAAAGAATTCTACAATCTAAATGTTGGGGTTGGGATGGTTGGAAGGTAGGGCTGGATGTTTACAAGGTGCAAAGAGAATATTCATCAACTCAAACAACAACAAAGCATAGTTAAAAATGTATGTATAAAATGGCAGTGCTAATTTTAAAATAAGGTGATTTGCCCTAGTGTGGGCTAGTTGGCAAAACTTAACCCATCTTTATTCATATCCTGCCAAAATTCTTTAGCATTACTCCATGTTCTATCCTCATCTCTAGTTGCTCACTCAGGCCACCTTGATGCCTTTGAGTAAACGCACATCTCCTCCATAATGATGACAACATGCCTGCAACAGTACATTGTTGAGCAGAATTTAGCCATCCCAGAACACATCCTGTGGCAGACCAGGAAGTGGGTGGTACCTCCGCTCGTGACAGCAATGGACAACAAACATGATGGAATCATGGGACATGCTCCATTATATGATAGGCGCGGGAAGGAAGTCATTGAATCCACTGTCAGCTGATGGGGCCAGAGGTCCAGGTGCTATTTCTAAGGGACAACCCAGATATCCTGCAGTGTCAACAAGTCAGCAGCTTTGGTGTTGCAGAGGCTGACAGGAATTCAATTCCTGACCAAACCTCCAGATCTGGCCTTCATCTCTGTCAGTGAGCCCCAAGCTCATCACCCATTCCTTCAGACTCAGCCTTGTCTATCTTGACTTGTTATCAGTCTCGAGCAGGAGCACCTATCGGCATGTGACTAGAGCAAAGGATGGTCCCACCATTCAGCAATGCCTCCCTCTGGGTTCTTATGCAGGATGCCTGGGAAAGGTGTGAGTACTTTTCAACATCAATGGTATCAGGAAGTTATCCTACCTGAGCAAAGAAGCCTACGTGGAGATTGTAGTGGAGGTTAACAGCTGTGGGGTCCCCAGAAGTACCTGGGTGCAACAGAGAAAGAGGATTAATTACCTCGTCTGTACTACTGAGCTAAGTGATGCTATTGCTAGAACAATTTGGTTCTCATGGGGCAACAAGTAATTTGTCTCAGTAAGGGGACAGTGTAGGAAAGTGGGTGAGAGGAGTGTAAAGCACAGCTGCAGATGCATTGAGACTTTGATTCATGCAGGCTCATGCTTCCATCATTGTCCATATGATAAATGGAAGAGAATAACTCTCCAAAACAGCATCTTACCTAAGCCCACCACCCCACCCCACCATAACCCCATACATTTACCATGTTCAATCCACATAACCTACACAACATTGGACTGTGAGAGCAAACCACCCAGCACCCAGGGGGAATACATGCAGTTATGGGGAAAACATGCAAACAGTCACCTAAAGTCAGAATTGAAGCCTCCGCTCATGGCTGCATATAACAGTGACCTGGCAAAAGA
The DNA here is from genome assembly GCF_965287045.1 of Carcharhinus amblyrhynchos. Classification (NCBI taxonomy): domain Eukaryota; kingdom Metazoa; phylum Chordata; class Chondrichthyes; order Carcharhiniformes; family Carcharhinidae; genus Carcharhinus; species Carcharhinus amblyrhynchos. The sequence goes on from NC_137330.1 coordinate 62,303,012, forward strand.
GGGATGCAGTATCTGGGCCTCCCTTCACATGTCGCTCCTTATCTGGTAATCAGGGAGGTGCACTGAGAGGGAGGATGAGTGCCAGCCTGCCTCTTATGGGGGTTCCTCTCCAGGCATTCAGAGTGAGCCACTGCTCCTCAATCCCTTAGCTATTGTTTGCATTGGGAATCAGTGAGGTCAAAGAAGATGTGTGTGCACCTCTGTAAGAACCTCATCTCAGGCAACCAAAGTGTAGACACCAAGATCATCTCAGCTGCGCGGGATCCCACTCAGCAGCCTGCCTCCATCTCAGCTGCATATTTCAGGATCATACAAGGTCATAGTGATTGTAAGTGTTCCACAGGGATCAGTTCAGGGACCTTTGTTGTTCGCAGTATACATAAATGATTGGAGGAAAACATAGCTGATCTGATTAGTAATATCGCAGATGGCACAAAAATTGGTGGAGTTGCGAATAGTAAAGAGGATTGTCAGAGGATCAGCTAGATACAGACAGGTTGGAGACTTGGATGGAGAAATGGCAAACGGAGTTTAATCTGGTCAAGTGTGAGATAATGCATTTTGGAAGATCCAATGCATGTAGGAATTATACAGTAAATGATAGAACCCTTAGGAGTATTGACAGGTGGGGAGATCTGGGTGTACATGTCCAACAATCACTGAAAATGGCAATGCAGGTGAATAAGGTAGTCAAGAAAGCGTACAGCATGCTTGTCTTCAGTGGTCGGAGCATTGAGTACAAAAATTTGCAGGTCAAGCTGCAGCTGTACAGAACCTTAGTTAGGCCTCATGTAGAATATTGTGTACAATCTTGGACACCACACCACCAGAAGGATGTGGATGCTTTGGAGAGAGCACAGAAGAAGTTTACAAGGATGTTGCCTTATCTGGAGGGTATTAGCTCTGAGAAGAGGTTGGATAAATTCGGTTTGTTCTCACTGGAGGTTGAGAGGTGACCTAATAAAGGTCCACAAGATTGGCTTGGACAGAGTGGATAATCAGGTGCTTTTTCCTAGAGTAGAAAAGTCAAGTACTAGGGGACATAGGTTTAAGATGCCGGGGAAAAGTTTAGAGGAGATGTGTGAGGCAAGTTTTTTTTTTACACAGAGAGTGGTGAATGTCTGGAATATTTTGCCTGGGAAGTGGAGTGGGAGCAGGTATGATTGTGGCATTTAAGGGTCAACTAGACAAATACATGAATGGGATGGGAATGGAAGGATACGGACTCCCTAAATGCTTACGGTTTTAGTTTAGGCAGGCATCGTGATTGATGCAGGCTTGGAGGGCAGAAGGGCCTGTTCCTGAGCTGAACTTTTCTTTGCCCTTTGTAAGAGAAATAGCATGTAACTGTAACTGTAGATGGTGAACAGGGTGGCAGAGATGTTCAAACTTTACATAAGTTTAGCATTTGATTAAATAGTCATTTACTTTATTAATGTATGGATGGTCTTATTGTTATGACCTGGTTAGTAGTGGTAATCGTTTGCTGAATGAGTAACAAGCCTACATAGGTCAAGGTGGAATATCAGCATCTCTGTGACTGGGATGGCAAAAATGAAGTGGCTTGTCTATTCATAATGGTGAGTTGTTGTTGGAGGATGTTCAGGATGCAAGATCTAGAGCAAAGGGTTTGTTTCTTTATTTATTTGTTCACGGGATGTAACCGTCACAGGCTGGGCTAACACTTATTGGCGAGAATTGATCCCTAATTTCCCTTAGCCACCATCTTGAACTGCTGGAGTCCACGTGGTGTTGGTACCTAGAGTGCCATTAGGGAGCTCCTGGATTTTAACCCAGCAACAGTGAAGGAATAGCAGTAGATCCAAATCAGGATCTGCTACCTAAGCTCTTCTACGTAGTAGAGGTCATTCATTTGGAAGGAGCTTTGGTGATTTGCTGCAATATGTTCTGTAGATGGCATACGCGGCTGATGTTGTGCATCAGTGTCAGAGGAAGTGAATGTTGAAGGTGTGGACAGGGTGCCAATCAAGCAGGCTGCTTTGTCCTAGATGGTTTCTGAAGTATTGTTGGAGCTGCACTCATCCAAGTGGGGAGTATTCCATCACACTCCTGACTTGTGCCTTGTAGATGGTGGACAGATTTGGGCAGTCAGGAGACCAGTTGCTCTCTGCAGAACGCCCAGTGTTCATAGCTTGTCAAAGAAGACCTCGCACATCATTCAATGCCATGGTTTCTGGTTATGGAACCACAATATACTGACCTCTGCTGATTCTTCCTCTTGTCAGTTGAGGAGTGTGGTTGCTGTCTGTCCATTGTCAGCAAGGATTCCCTCCACTGTGCGAGGTTGCTAAACATACAGCAGACACAATAATCTTAGAGACCCTCTGAGGTACATTTTGAAGAGCTTTGCAGGAGCAGTGTGGGCATTGGTATTCAAATAAACTGTTCATTTGTTGACTTCATTATAACTCTCCTTGGCTGGAGTCAAGGGTGCCTCATTCTTGTCATCAGCCAAGTCTTGAACATTAATGCTTGTTACCTAGAATCTACCCACCCAGGTGGATGGCACCTCCGAGATCTGTGGCACTTGAGTGTCATAGTGTGTATGAATACAAGGAGATGGTGGTGCTAGAGATGAACTTGGTCTCAGAATACCCAGCTAGTGGTTTTGGGGAGTTGGAAGCCTCCCAGTTACATGGTCACATGGCAAACAACACAATTATGTTGACTTGACAGCAGCAGCCATGGAAATAGAGCCACAGAAATATAATAGATCTACATTGTAAAAAAATCTTAGAACCCATTCACCTTGTCAATTCTAATTCATATCTTTTATTGCCACTAGCCCTGCAAACATCACAAGAGCTGCTACAAGAGGAGGAGAAATCGCTTTAGCAGGACGCAGATGTTAAGCCTCAAGGGCCAACAATGAAGAGAACAATTTTGGAACAGCAGCAGAAATGTCCAAGATACTGTTGGCGTTTCCAGAAGCACAGCACATGACTAGGGAGAAATTGTAAGAGCCACCTCTGGACTGAGTGCTTTGAACTCTCAGGCATTTGTGTTGTTTCTAAATGCAAGGGAAATGTTGGTGCCTGTTTTGAGCATCAGACACAGCAGATGGTGCATACTGGTCTTCACCAATGTCCTGCACACTCTGGCACTCACTTTAAGCAGGATTGAGGAAAGCTTTGCCTTCGCTGTTCAACAATTCACTTATTCGCCAGCTCCTGCCTAGAATGTAAGTTAAGGTGAGAAATGAGAGGGAAGATGGAATAAGGGCATGTGGAAAATGGTGCTTCCAGTCCTGGCTCCTTGCACTCCCCTCCATTCTCACCCATTTTGAACACCACTTCTTCACTCCCAACTGTTGAATCTGCCTCTACTTAGGTATCAGGTGGAACAATCTTTGATGAGTCCCCCACAGGTTCCAAAATCCAGACGACATTGACCAACGGCATCTGAGCAGTCAGAGCAGGGGTATGGGCAGCCTACCTATAGCTCTACTTAAAGCACTGGAATTGCACTGTAAAGAATAATAGGAAAGGTAATAGAAGAAAATTTGGGAGTTATACAACGGTAATAAAACAGGTATTTAATCTTATGTTAAACCATCATCTATTCAATAGTTATAAATCATAAATGTTATTTCCAATCTCAGTCATTTCCATCTTCACTGGTGCCTGATATATTTCTTATGGTATGATGACTAATATTGTTCACAGTACCCCTGACAAAGATAACATCAGGGTTTTATATAAAATATCAGTTTACTGTTTGGTGTGCTTTATATACTTTTGCTAATGCAATCCATTATGCGTATACACTGGAACAATGATTATTCATCAAGAACCACTAAATTCTTATCTTGTATATTACTTCTCCTTCCCATTTAATATACTCACTATATTTTGGGCCTCCCCAATACCTCTAAATTTTATATATTATTTTGTTGGACATTTCAACTAAATATTTCCTGCATTGCTTTTTACAAGCCATTTAACACAAAGTTATTTCTGTACTAAATATTAGGTGTTGGCCCTCTTCTCATGTGCAATTTTCTATATTTTTCACAATTTTTACTAAAATGCCCAGTTAACTCTAGTCTTTAATCTGATGAAGGGCAAATGCAGAAAACGGTCCTGTACTATCTGGAGATCCCAGCTGTAACCTTGCATTTTCCATTCTACTTTTGAATTAAGAAACATTTCTATCTTTTCTTTTAGTTTTCTATTGATGACGTTGAATTGGTTTTTCAATTTATTGGTCAAATTTCTGAAAGGATTCTAAAATGATTTTTTGCTTCATCTTGTCCCATTTGGTATCATTAAACTTAAAGATTCAAATTCAACCAAATTCTTTGCAAACAGCAGAACTCCCAAAAACTGGTCCCTAATTGCCCTTGCTACAATCCCTTTCCAGTGACTATTTCCTCTTTTGATTCACCATCCTGGTGTCCACCCTAATCTAAACATTATTTCATGACCATTTACTTTAGGCATCAATGTTCAATGTGAAACATTATTAAATGTACATTGAACACCAAAGTATCTAGCATTTTTTGTATTTACCCTGTCAACTCTTTGTGGTCATGCCCTGAACCCCTTTTTTCCCTTTAGTCCCTATTTATTTTGTCAGGGCAAAAGGGGCACACAATGCAAAATCCTTCAGGTGCTTGGGTGCATGTGTAAAAACAAACCAATCCCCTTTATTTCATCTTAACTCACATTGTCTGTGCAAGTGATTCATAGAGGATTAAAACATTCCAGTTTAAGGGTTGAGGAAAATATGCCATAATTTATAAAAGGGAAAATCAAAATTAAAACAAACTTCAGTTTATGGGTGATTAGTGAGAAGAGAAACCAGGTTAGTTTAAATTAACCCCCTCCCACCCTGTCTGTAACACCCTGTACATTCCCTCTCTTCAGCTAATAGTCTATAATTCCCTTATTAAACCTGCCTCCAGCACACACTCAGGCAGTGTCTTCCACTTGCTGCACAAAAAAATCTTATTTTATTTTTGCCCCTTTTGCCAATTATTTTAAGTCTGCATCCTTTCATTTTCAATCCTTTCATGAGTGGAAACACTTTCTCCTTATCTATTCTGTCCAGACTCCTCATGATTTTGAATAGCTATATAAAATCCCTTTTTTGTTCCTGAGGGAAACAGCCTCAACTCCTCAAATTTGCCTTATTAATTTAAATTTCTTCTCTCATGAATCTTTTCTGAATTAACTCCAATGCCTTCTTAACTCCCTATAAAGTGTGGTAAACAGAACTGGATACAGTACTCCAGCTGAGGGGAAACTAGTGTCTTATAAAAGTTCAACATAACTTCTTGCTCTTGTCCCTATTAATAAAGCCTCAGATACTGTACGTTTTATTAACAGCTCTCGCAACCTGCCCTGTCATCTTCAATGGCTTATGCACACATATAACAAGGTGCCTCTACTCCTGCACCCCCTTTAGAATTGTCACTCTATGTTCTTCCTACCCTCGTCAGAGTTCACAATGCTTCCAAGTTTTGTTCTCATCCACAAACTTTGAAATTGTGCTCTATACACCAAGGTGTAGATCATTATACATCAGGAAAAAACAATTGTCCCAACACTGATTTTTGGGGAACTCCATCACAAACCTTCATATAGTCCAAAAACCATCTGCTAGCCACTACTCTCTGCTTCTTTTCATTCAAACAAATTTGCACCCATTTACAACTGTCACTTTTATTCCATAAGCTATAACTTTGCTCAAGTATCTTATATGTCCCCTCAGCTAACAAGACACCACGATTGAAGCAAAATTCTGCATTGTAAATTTTAATTCAATTTACTTTTCAAAGGAAAGGGCACATTTATCAAAATACAAAACTGACTTGCTCAACTAGGTAGAAGGGGGAAACTTCCTCAGGTTTCTGAATTAACAGCAGTTTCCCAAAATTCTGCCCCAGCAAGCTCTCAGTGCCTCCATGACTATAGTTGAACTTTCAAGAACAACATGGTTCTCAAAACTCACCTTTAACTCTTCCTATGTCATCTTGAATCAGACCTGTTGGAATTAACCAATTAGTCCTTTGTTGTTGCTTGGTTAATTTTATTTATGTTACGTACGTTACTCCAAGATGGGAAACAATGAGGCAGTTCACCATATTTCCCTTATCTGAATTTGTACAAGTCATCATTCATTCTCTGAAAACCTACCCCAGGCCTTCAAGGACAAAAAGAAAGGATTTCTGGTTGCTCCCTTTCAAAGCTTACAGCTGCAAATATTTTAAATTTCAAACATTAGTATATTATGCAGCCTTAATAGCTACTTGATTAATTACTTACTCTTCAATTATACATTGAGGCTTTCTACTTGTTTAATCATCTGCTACAGGCTGGTTGCTAATTATACAGTAATTCTTGATTAACTTGTCAGTGATTATAATGTACTGAATACAAAATGGCATCTTTAGCCCAGTGTTAGTACAAAATGGCAGCTTGACCTTATTAGCTTACGATAGTGAATGTAATGCGAGAACTTCCTAACTTTAAGCTAATGAAACAAAAATCTACCAACCATGCTACTACATAGCATAGAGCAAGGTGGAGAATCAAAATTACTTGTCAAGTGATTTTAACAGTTTCCCTATTTTTAATGTTGGATTTCCAACATTCTGCTTTTCAATTAGTATCTCATCATTTCCTCTCTGCTCTGTGATTAATCCAGTGATATACCTGAATAGTGTCCTTCTCCTGAGTGGAATATCTAAGCTGGGACTTGAATCAGTAAGATAGCTTCACGGAGTGGGTAAATCAGGTAAGAAAGAGTCCGATTGGAGATATCAGGTTGCTTGCCTATTTTCTTTACACTAACAGGATATTCATTTTAAAAAGGTGCTCACTTGTGTATTAAAAACTGTGACTGCAAGTCAAGTCACAGGTATGCCGACAACAATAGCTCTCAGTTCAAGAAGGCAGCCTACAAGCATCTTCTGAAGGGCAATTTAGGGATGGCCTAGCCGATGGCACTTACATCCCGTAGAACATTTTTAAAAAATAATTTATAACCATAAACAAAGTATCCTATTATCAACCTGAATGTGACAGCATTCATCCAAATTCTTCAAGAGGTTCTCCAGTTTTCAAGAGTAGCAGTTTCCTTCTCACCTTTGTCTTTTTTCAACCTTGCAATTGGAGTGATCAGTCACTTATAAACAAATTCTCAATATCATTTATCCAGATAGTTAGATATACTTCCGCCTGTCCTATCAGTTGCAGGCAATGATATCTTCACTTCTCACTCAAACAATGTAGGATGTGTAAGCCTGAATCTTCATTGACCAGGGAAGTGAAACTTGAATTTAAGTTTGTGTTGTGTAGGGCAGATATCCTTGCATGCGTTGTGAATTGAAACATTCATTGGACTGATCTGTGCTCCCTGGGAAACTACGCAAATGTCATCAACGCTGAATTTAAGGCTAGATGCACAGAGCTTGCCTAGATACTTACCCCAGAAGTGTTACACCCTAACCTATGGTGTAATTCAGGGATTAACCAGTGCAACTGAACTGATAATCTCAACGAATGTCCGCAATCATCCTCTCCACTTACCCGACTCTCACTTACACCTGCCATGGTAGCATGTCCCTTTAAGGGCATGCTCTCAGAGATCATGTAATCCATTCAGCCAGAATACTCAGATCCAAGAGCTGAGTGGGGATTTTCTTTGCCAGTTAGGAGTTTGGAGTCGTGGAGTATGGTAATCTTTACATCCCTCTGTACATAGTTACTTCCCTTAATAAACCGTAAATTCATGAATCTACTTGATGGTCACCCATCTTTGTAAGGCGGGGTGGGGGGGTGCGGTGGTGGGTGGTAAGAGAAACAGTCCAGGAGTTGAGGAGTTTGGAAGCATTTTTATCTCTGTCTTGGAAAGAGCAATTTCCCTCCAAATAAACTCGTTCGTTTACCCGTTTTGTTGGGTGTCAGTTCCTTGCAGCTATTACAAGATTTTCAAAAACTTACCTGAACATGGCAACCATAGTCTTTAAAAATGAGAGGATGTCTTCTCTTTGCCTGTCTTCGACAGTCACTAGACTTGACTTGGATAGTCTGCGCTGGCCCATTTCTGCTGCAGCCAGGAACAGAAGTCTGGGCAGGAAATGTGCAAAATAGTGAAGGTGCACAAAACTTCAGGCAGCAGCTGACCAGAAGATTTGGACCGTGCTATAAGATAGTGGAATGACAGGAGAGATGTATTTAGGTGAGTGGAAAGATCGGAACTCTTTCAACATGATCATCATTGCAGCTTTTGAAAATCTTGGATCTTCATCAATACAATATTGCTCTTTTTTTGCAATATTCAACTGTAGCTTTTTATTTGCTGCAACCAACCCCAGGAATTCAAGTCTGGAGTGTGATTCTCATGAAGCTCCACCATCTTTGTATTAACTGAGCACCCATCAGGAAAATACTGAGAGGTTCCAACAGATTAATGGGCAATGGACAGAAGATAGGAAGAAACTCTTCCCACTCATTAAAGGATCAAAGAGGACATAGATTTAAATTGACTTGGAGAAGAAGCAAATGTGATGTGAGAAAAAAAATCTTTTCATACAAGTGGTTTATGTCTGGAATTCTCTGCTTAGAAGCATGATAGAGGCACACTCAAATGAGCATTCAATGACTTTTTGAATAGAAACACCATGCAGACAAAAGGCAGGCGAGAGGCACCAAGCTTGTTTGGAGAACGAGTGCAGATACAATGGGCCACATGGCCTCCTTCTGCACTGTAATGATTTTGTGATTCTGTTGTGCCAATATTCTGCCAATCTCAGGAAATCTAGACCATTTAAAAGAGTTAAATTAAAACTAAATTAGTTATATTTCATCTAAAAAGTTAAATCAAAACCAAACTGTCTAAAAACAAGCAACTCCAGTAAAAATACCTGTAGAAAATGTTGTGAGGATATGGAATGTGCAGCATCTGGTGGCCACAGAGGTAGAATCAACTGAATGGTTTAAAAGACAGAGGAACTAACTTGGGAGTTAAGGGTATGAAGGTTATGGAAAGGCAAGAAATTGGAATCGAATAGACAATGGTCAAATATTGTAACAAACAAGATTACAGAGAACTCTCGAAGAGTACAAAGGCTTACCTTTGTTATGATAACACGTTGGCTCAGAGAATCAAGTGTGGAAGTCATCATACCTGGCTTGCAGCCCTCCTACTGACATTTCCATCCAATTAATCATACAAGTATAGAATCACAGAATCCCTATACTGCAGAAGACCATTCAGCCCATTGCGTCTGCATCAACTCTGACAGTGTTTTGTTTTATTCATTTGTGGGACATGGGTGTCACTGGCTGGCCAGCATTTATTGCCCAACCCTAGTTGCCCAAGTTGACAGTTAACCACAATGCTGTGCTCTAGAGTCACATTTAGGTCACACCAGGTAAGGACGGCAGATTTCCTTCCTTAAAAGGTCATTAGTGGGTTTTTCGACAATGGTTTTATGGTCATCAGTAGATTCTTAATTGCAAATAATTTTTACTGAATTTAAATTCCACCAGCTGCTATGGCAGGATATGAACCCAGGTGCCCAAAACATTAGCTGGATTAATAGTCCAGTGATAACACCACTCGACTCTCATCCAGGCCCTCTCCCTCGCCCTATCCCCGTAAGGCGCGCATTTCCCTTGGCCAATCCATCTAACCTATTCATCTTGGACACCAAGGGGCTATTTAGCATGGTTAATCCACCTAACATGCAAATCTTTGGACTGTAGGAGGGAACCAAAGCACGCGGAGGAAACCCACGTAGACATGAAACGTGCTACTCCACACTGATAGTAATCCAAGGCTGGAATTGATCCCTAGAGCTATGAGGTAGCAGTGCAAACCACTGTGCCACCATGTCCCTCATCAATCTCCAATACATGCTCCCAGTAAGTGACTTTGTGTGCAAAGGGAGTGAGGGCAGAATACTTTCTAAGGTCTGGGTGGCAGCATTGTTAATTGTGGAGGTGGTTGTGTGGTTGGGTGGTTGGAACAGGGCTGAGAAAATAATGGCAGCAATGTTGGATGTACTCCTACCATCTTGTACTTTCTTCGCAGTGGGCAGGGACACAGATCAGTTGCCCACTAAATTGAGGTGTGCAGATAACTTGCAAAATGAAACACACAATTATGATGATATTACCACCTTGCTGCATGGAGACCATCAGATTAATGGAGGCAGTTTCCTGTGGCAGGGTAGTAGGGTAGGGGCCGGTAAGCAGGCGAGTCAGTCCTCACAATCTCCAAAGAGACAAGCCACTTGACTACAAAGGCCTGTGCCCATTTGGCCCCTCTGGAAGTTTGCTTTAAACTTACCCCATGTTAGGTTTCCCATCAATTCCTGATCTGCTTCAGAGCCTCTCACAGTGGGGCTTCCAGGACTCCAGAGCTGTGAAGAGTTCTAATTGAGCCTGTAGCAAATAGTCAGCCCCATCATCCTTAAATCAGACAGGAGCTTGGGAAATGGCCAATCCAGGAAAACAGCTCTGCAAAACTCCATCAGCAAGTGCGGGTTCAGTTTGGACCCCCTTTGGTCCTGACAGCAAGAAAATCCTGCCCAAAGCCTCAGAGAATGCATTAAGAGTTTGTAACAAGAAGGTTAGACTGTACCTGCAGTTCATTCATCCTTTAATTTATGCAAACCCACTCAGCAAATAATCATTGTATTAAGCAATAACACAATTTGTAATAAACCAGAGAACATTTTAATTAAAGCTGGAAATGGGCAATTGTGTTTGTCTTAATTAACTATTTATGATCTGCCTGAATAGTTTGGATATTAAATTTCTAAGGTGTATACAACCTAACAGTTAAATTAAATCCAGCAGTGTTAACTTCTGAAAATAATATATATCCTTATGTACATTTCATTGGGATAAATGAAATGTTCCATGACCAGATATTGTAATCTGACACACAATTCTACACACAAACAACATCACTGCCAACAAAAGGAGGAATAAAACAACACAATCAATCCATTTTAGTGTCCGTTAGGTGAAGTGTCCAGTTCTTGGAAGAAACCCTTCAGCCATATTTAAATATACAATTCAAGGGTCAATCACAAAAGAGTTCATACCAGCTTCTGCTGGGCAGATATTTGCATAATTAAGTCCTGAGGAAACGGCTGAGAGATGAGCTCATATTTTAGTACTGCACTGCTGAAAGGAATACACTCTAAATGAGTCTGCCAAGTCAACAGTAAATATTCCAGTAGTATTCTTTGAGAATTCCATATTTAGTACAGAGTTCTTGTGCTTTGAATTAAAGATGAGTTTGAATCAAAAAACAGGCCACAGCTGCAAAGCTTTCACTTTTCACTTCTTTCAAAGCTCATTCTGTCCATTTTCCTCCGCAGTTTTAAACATGAGGATGGAATTGTAGATTTTCAGAGCTGGTCCTAGTTTAATGCTCATTATTTTCACAATATCAGTCTGTGTCAGTAGTAGAAATGCTTCTCCATCAATTTGCTAAAGGAAATAAAAGTTGTAAAGTATTAACATAAAACCACCTTAACATGCAACAGCAGTTATTCATGCTGTGAACTATTATCCTTCAAGGTGATAATGCTCAATGTTTGGACATCTCAGAATCATATATTTAATGCACCATTGTATAATGTAGTTTCTTCATTCCACTGAGTCAATTTGCTTTTTTATTTAATTATAGCCTGGGGTCTGCATATGCAAACATGAGAAACTGCAAATTATGGCATTGTAATTTTGCTCCTACCAGGTCAGAAGTACACTTTAAACCATATCATGGCTGTTTATGAGATTCCAGTTTGTGGGTGTAGTTTTCTTAGCATGATAGAAACATGATAATTCTTTACAAAAATAGATAACAAAGAAAATTATTGTATTTTAAAATGTATTCCTTGCATTTTTAGGTATTTTTCTTCTCTCCTTAGGTCTTTTGCACCATGCATGTTGCAACAAGACTGCCTTTTGATTTCCCTGCGCTGTCAAAGCACAGCTACAGCTGTGAAAATAAAAGCATTCTCTAGCTTTTGCTCCCTTCGAGAGCCACCAAGCCTCTGCTTTGCACTTCTCCCCAGTGGAGCATGAGAGTAGAAACTCAGCATGTCAAAAAAATGCTGCTACAGACCCATTATTCTGTTTCCTATAGCCAATCAGACCTCCAACCTGAAATATCTGATATCCCAGCTCAGCCTCAACTCACTGAAGGTAAAATATACCTTAATAAATTGTACACTGGAAACCAATTAACAAAGGGTTGTGTGTGGCACAGTGGTTAGCACTACTGGCTCACAGTGCCAGGGACCTGGGTTTGATCCCCAGCTTGGATCACTGTCTGTGTGGAGTTTGTACATTTTCCCCGTGTCTTCGTGGATTTCCTCCGGGTGCTCTGTTTCCTCCCACACTCCGAAAAACACGTTGGTCAGGTGAACTGGCTATGCTAAATTCTCCCTCAGTGTACTCAAACAGACGTCAGTGTGGCGACTGGGGGATTTTCACAGTAACTCCGGTGCACTGTTAATGTAAGCCTACTTGTGGCACTAATAAATAAACTTAAAACCTTTAATTTATTTTGTAGGCCTCAGTGAATATAGGAACTCTCTGGGCACCCAGGTCCCAGCTTGACTGAACTAATGTGATTATTCTAAGGTTCCATGTGGCAAGTAAAATTCCCACAGCATTTTGCCAGTTAATTTGGTTAAAGAAATGTGTCACTTGAAGTTGAATAAACGATTCCTTACTTATGACTGCATAGAACCACCTGTGAAATTTATGTTCACACAAAATTAAAATACAAAGCAGTGCTTTGGTTTGGTTCTACTAAAAATCCTCCAGAAATCAAATACATAGATAATGCAAATCAGATGATAAATAGTGAATCAGTGGCCCACCCTACATCAAGATGAAAAATGATTTGATATTATTCATCTTACACTAGCATACCAAATCAAAATTCTCCCTACACTCTATTAAAACCACTAGGTTACATATTTACACCCCTCTCATTTCTTTTTACTTCTAGAATTCAATTCAAATTCACTTTGTCTGTAGGGAAAATCAATTTGGGTACATTGTTCATTCACTTAGTAACAATTACACACAGAAGTATGATGATAAATTTTAAAAATTAGCCTATCACAAAAGTCTAACTTTGATTAAATAAACGTGAAAAATTATTCCTGCACAGTCAATGAATCCCATCGAGAGCATATATCCTCATCTATTCATCAAACTTCTGTTAAAATGTCTTATGGAGAAGGGCACAAACAAGTTCAAGGACTGATTTATCCTGTATCTAAGGATTGCAGCCTCTTCCCTGAACATATCCAACAGTGACACAAAGGATGATTTTCACTATTCATAACACTCCTTACTTCGTGACATTTCTTCACGAACAGGTTTCATCAAGAAGGATCTGCTCATCAAATACTCTTGTTCAATAATTGATGCACTTTCTAAGACAACAGTACCAGAAGAGACATCCAGAAAGGATAGCACTCAACAACAACCTATTAGAAGAGTTTTATGATCGTGGGGTTTTCTCAAAAGGTTTTTAACACTGAGGTAGTATAATTTTGTTCCATGTCCACCACATCATCGCAGACCTCTGCACCACAGTAATTCTCTACATCTTGGTAATCTATTCAAATTTGATTAATTACTATTATGCAATAATTCTCGTACTCTTTGTTTTGCCAATTTTAATCATGAAGAATCTAAATACCATCTTCTAAATGTTCTTATTCTGTGTTTCATTAAAAGCTAAAGTCCCATGAAGTCATCTAGAGGGCACAGCCTCAAGATAAGGGGGGAGCAGTTTAGAACGGAGTTGAGGAGGAACTTCTTCACTCAAAGGGTGGTGAATCTCTGGAATTCTCTGCCCTTTGAAGTGGTGGAGGCTACCTCGCTAAATATATTTAAGACACGGGTGGATAGGTTTTTGGTAGGCAAGGGAATTAAGGGTTATGGGGAGAAAGCGGGAAAGTGGAACTGAGACACTTCAGATCAGCCATGATCTTATTGAATGGCGGGGCAGGCTCGAAGGGCTAGATGGCCTACTCCTGCTCCTATTTCTTATGTTCTTATCCTGCTGATGAATAGGCAACATGCAGCATCAGTTGGATCCTTAAAAGATTAATTGTTTGTGTTTCATAGTGCTATTTCAGGGAGTTATAACTTTACTATGAGTAGATATTTTGTAACTTATTTTTGCATTTCCAACTCTCCCTCAAGACTACCCTTTGTTTCAGAAATATCTGTCACAGAAATTAGCTAAGCTTTCCACATATGCAGTCATCAGCAAGTGCAGATTCAAGTCTTTTGTGAGAATATTAATATTTATGCATTCCAAGCCGATGGTTTCATCGTAAAGTGGCTGAAAAGCTTTGATCCATCCTTGAGGGAAATCTGAAGATTTCAAGAGCTTTGGCAGTGCTTGCTTTGGCTCTGAAAGTTAATGCTGTGCTTGATTTCCTGGTCTGCGAGCAACAGGTTAATGCTGCCAGTCGATCAATTTGATGTCCATTCTTGCATGAGGCAAATTATAAATTCACTAGGGCAGCAAAGATTTGACATCTGATGGAGGAGCAAGAGAAATGAGTAAGCAGGCGATTAAGTTTTAATCAGCTCACTGGGTTTCCACGAGTGCTTGGAGCAACAGATTGTGCTCATGTAGCTTTACACATCCCTGTCAACACTTACTACCAAGTCAACCAAAAAGGATTTCACTCTCTTAATGTCCAATTAGTGTGGAAATATAAACATAGATTTCTGCACATCATTGCCCAAGATGTGGGGAACTGCCATGAATTATTCACCCTTCGACAGCCAGTATCATAGAATCCCTACAGTGCAGAAAGAGGCTCATCGAGTCTGCATCAGCTATCCAACAGAGCATCTTACCCAGACCCTATCCCCATAACCCTATGTATTTACCCCACTGATCCCCCTCACCTACATATCTTGGGATATTAAGGGACAATTTAGTATGATCAATCCACCTAACCTGCGCATCTTTGGACTGTGGGAGGAAGCTGGGAGGGACTGTGGGACTCTGGATTATTACTGCGGTGGAAATATTTCTATGCCACCACCTTCCCTCTTAAATGGCCTACCCCTTATTCCGAGATTCTGCTCCTGGTTCTAAATTCACCAGCCAGAGGGAGCATCCTATCTACCCTGCCACACCTTGCAAGAATTTTCAATGAGGTCACCGCTCTTTCTTTGAAACAAAGCGCCATGGAATTTGAGACATGGATTAGTCGACTGCTTGTGCATGTGAAGTCAAGAAGGCTGTTTTTGGAATGAGATCCGGTATTGCAAATGAAGTTGTTGCATATTCAGAGTTAAATAACTCATTTTTCCTCAACTACTGACTGTACTTTCCTAATGCAAATGCATGATTTCTGGCAGGAAAATGAAATTCTTTATTGCTTCATCTCTACAATAATATTGACCCATAATCAGCTGTCAAAACTATTGAGGTTGGCGTCATAGTTTTACAGCAGAAGAGGAGCCATTTGGCCCATCATGTCTGTGCCAGCCATTAAGAACCTATCAACTCCAGTCCCATTTTATATCACTTTGTCCATAGCCTTGTATGCTATGACACTTCAAGTGCTCCTCTAAATGCTTCTTGAATATTGTGAGAATTCTACCACCCATCCCAGCCTGTTAGTTTCAGATTCCCACCACCCTCTGGGTGAAAAGGATTTTCCTCACTTCCCATCTAAATCTTCTTCCCCTCACCTTCAAGCTATGCCCCTTGGTTATTGATCCCTTCACTAAGAGGGAATGTTTCTTCATATCTACCCTAGCCATGCTCCTCAGAAATTTGTAAATCTCAACAACCCCCACTCCAACCAGCCTTTCTTCATGGCTGAAACACTCCAATCCAAGTAACATCCTGGTGAATCTCCTCTGCACCTTCTCTAGAGCAATCACATCCTTCTTATAGTATGCAACCAGAACTGCACACAATACTCTAGCTATGGCCTAATAGGGTTTAATGCAGCTCCATCATATGCCTCAGCTAATAAAGGCAAGTATCCCCATATGTTGTCTTAACCACTTATCTACCTATCCTGCTGCCTTCAGGGATCTAAGGACATGTACCCTAAGGTCCTTCTGGTGCTCAATACTTCCTAGCATCCTACCGTTCATTGTGTGTTCCCTTGCTTGGTTAATCCTCACAAAGCGCATCACACACTTTTGCATCACCTTGCACTTAATTAGGTTTTGTAAAATGTGGTAGCAACTTTAAACAAAGGACAGATGCGAGGTTAAATAAAGAAATACAAAA
This sequence comes from Carcharhinus amblyrhynchos, assembly GCF_965287045.1. NCBI lineage: Eukaryota > Metazoa > Chordata > Chondrichthyes > Carcharhiniformes > Carcharhinidae > Carcharhinus > Carcharhinus amblyrhynchos. Next base: position 62,319,299 of record NC_137330.1, read on the forward strand.
GTTACTGTCCAAGTTGCGCTGCTTCATCAATAGCTACAACATCTCACTGTCTGGCACATCTTTGAAAGGCACTGAAGAGCTTGAATTGTGTGGTAGATACGAACAAAATTCACCACAGCGAGTTTGGTCTAGCAGCCTTTCACAGCACTGTGTTAATTACTGCTTTAGCACAGAAAATTAATACAAAAGGTGGAGAATTATTCCATCAGATTTAAATTATTGTTGAAAATTTTTAGAAATGTTTCTTCTTCTTTTTCCTGCCTCATGTACAGTTGCGTGCCCTGCTCATTCAGGTCCTGGATGCCAGGTTTGCCTCACTGCAGCATTCAGCTATGAAAAATATCTAAAAATCCTAAAACTAATAACAATTGATGCTAGATGCCCTGCCATAGCAAATTACGCCCATTATCTCTATTACCTTTATAGCTATGAAATTCTATTCTATATTGGGATAAAAAAAACTATTTTCTGAAAATACTACTCATCATATTGTAGCATCTAAAATCCAAAAAGCTGGCAGTGAAATTAAAAAACTAAAGCTCAATTTTTTTGGCTCAAATTACTTAATCACTTGAACTTTGCACTTGTGATTTCTCATAAAATCAACACTTCTAAACCTCAGAATCAAATGCAATCAAATCCGACTTACTACAGTTAGCACTTCATTACTTTAGCACAAAACATACAATATATCTGGACATACAATGGTTAAGGGTGAAGGACTGGCAAATTTGTGCAATTAGCAAACTGTACCAATTTTTTTGGCTCAAATTACTTAATCACTTGAACTTTGCACTTGTGATTTCTCATAAAATCAACACTTCTAAACCTCAGAATCAAATGCAATCAAATCCGACTTACCACAGTTAGCACTTCATTACTTTAGCACAAAACATACAATATATCTGGACATGCAATGGTTAAGGGTGAAGGACTGGCAAATTTGTGCAATTAGCAAACTGTACCCATTCCCCAGAGAGACAGACTGTGCACACTGTAAAATGAAACTAATTACATAGATGAGAAGTTCACTGTCAAAATATTTGACAAGACAATAGCACATATTATCTAGAATCCATCATTTAGAACAGACAAGAGCAATGTTAATTATTAACTACCTCATCTTCTTGTTGATAATTACCATATTTAAATGCAAATTACACACCAAGATCATTTGCACTTTAAATTTTTATCTTTAATTATCTTCCATGTCATAGTTCACAAGTAGGCTAGGATATCATTTGTGGTGTTTACAATAGATATTATAGTCTACATAAGTTAGTAATTTGCCACGACCGCAACACATCAAAATCTCTCAAAACTTGCACATGGTTAAAACATTTAAGGCTGTTGACAGTGAAAGACATGGAACTTCACAAATATAATATTTATTTGCCATTTTGCAAAATACAAGTAAATTGCTTTCCTGCCATAAAATTCCTGACTGTTACTTACATTTATGAAGCATCAGTATGACCTCTTTCAATCCCTCCAATGTCTATCAATTGTCTGACTGTATCTTGGATGAGCAGAAATTTCCTCCAACTAAATACTCAGTTGACCAAAATGATTGCCTTCGGTCACCACCACATCCTCTGCTTCCTAACCACTGGCTCCACCCCTTGCTCTGGCAACTGTCTGAGCCCGAATTGGAAACGAGGTTCTGACCATGCAGCTACATCACGTTTCCACCTCCATAATCTGATACTGCCGCAGTTCATCCGCTACCAAAATCCTCATCCATATCATTAACTGCATTTCAAAATGAGCACACTTCCAAAGTATTGCAAAGTGCTTTGGAATGTCTCGACAGCATGAAAAGTGCTATATAATGCAAGTCTTTCTTCTTTTGTTTCCAATAGTCGATTTGCCATCCATATTTAAATACAGGATCTAAGAAGGACAGATTGCCTGCGGTGACAGGGATTTTCAGACCACACCCGCAGCAACACTGGCTCCACAGACGAAACACTTGTTCTTTCCCAGAGCAGCATTGTTGCTCCCTTGTCTCACACTCTGTCAGTACCACACAGCCAGCTGCAATATGCTGCCCACCCCAAGACACTGCTCGATGTCACCCACCACGACCATCTAAAATACCTTCATTGGAAACACAGCAGCCTTCCACCTCCCAAGCCATAACTATTAAGGAAATATCTCCTAGGAGAACAGGGACAGGCCAAGGAGCAGTGATCAAAGCTTCTCCTGCTGTTCTGTTTGTTTCGACTGAGATATCCCACTGGACACAAAACTATGCAACGTATAATCAATTTGGAGATATTGTCAGGGATGCACAGCAGAATTTGTCCAGTACGGTTCAGGCAGAGAAACTATTTGAGCACACACATGGTCTGCCCTTCACTGTGAGCCAGCCTTTTCCCTCTGCCAAGTTTCATATCTGGAACGGCCATCCCTCATTATTAAGTAGCCAACCTATGATCTGACAGTCTGATTGGAATAGAGGTAAGGAAAAGAATTGAAGCAGGCTGAATGAATCATGATTACTACCAGGGAGACAAGAACAGATTCTATGAAACAAATGAGATTAGAAATTATCTGCTAGTTGAGGGAGTCATATTCCTTTCTGTCAAGGGAGATATAACACGTGAATGTCAAACATGATGAAAACATAGATATTCCTCCTGAATGTAAGAGTCTATAATGTGACGATATGTGTAGATTTTATATATACTGTGTAGGTAAGGGTAAAGCTATGTCTGTGTGTGTCCAGGGTTAACGAAAGAGGAGGACGTTTGAGACAGATGGTCTGTGGAATCTAATGGATGAAATGTGTTATCTTGCATTTTGTAATAAAGTCTTAAGATGGGTCTTAACTTACAAGTAAACAGGGTGGATCTTGAAATTTACCTTTGGGGCTAAGTATTGAAATTAGTGTGTAGTTGTTGCATTTCAAAGGTGACAGGGAGAAGATTTGCATATTGCAAGAGCTTTGTGAGTTAAAAGGACAGGCGTTTTACAGGTATGTCAAGAACAGAAGGTTGGTTAGGGCAAGATTAGGGCCAGTTACAGACAGTAGAGGGAAGTTGTGTGTGGAACCGGAGGAGATTGGAGAGGCGTTGAACCAATATTTCTCTTCGGTGTTCACGCAAGGGGACATGAATGTAGCTGAGGAGGACACTGGGGTGCAGGGGTGTAAAATAGATAGTATTGCAATTGATATGGGGGATGTGCTGGATATTCTAGAGGGTTTGAAAATAGATAAGTCCCCTGGTCCGGATGGGATTTACCCTAGGATTCTCTGGGAGGCAAGAGAGGTGATTGCGGAGCCTCTGGCTCTGATCTTCAGGTCGTCGTTGGTCTCTGGTATAGTACCGGAAGATTGGAGGACAGCAAATGTTGTCCCATTGTTTAAGAAGGGGAGCAGAGACTTCCCTGGGAATTATAGACCGGTGAGTCTTACTTCTGTGGTGGGTAAGGTTTTGGAAAGGATTATTAGAGACAGGATTTATAGTTATTTGGAGAGTAATGAATTGATTAGAGACAGTCAGCATGGTTTTGTAGCGGGTAGGTCGTGCCTTACTAACCTTATCGAGTTCTTTGAGAAAGTGACCAAAGAGGTGGATAGGGGTAAGGCAGTTGACGTGGTGTATATGGATTTTAGTAAGGCGTTTGATAAGGTTCACCATGGTAGGCTTCTGCAGAAAATGCAGATGTATGGGATTGGGGGTGATCTAGGTAATTGGATCAGGAATTGGCTAGCAGATAGGAGACAGAGGGTGGTGGTTGATGGTAAATATTCATCATGGAGTTCGGTTACGAGTGGTGTGCCTCAGGGATCTGTTTTGGGGCCACTGCTGTTTGTAATTTTTATTAATGATCTGGATGAGGGTATAGTTGGGTGGATTAGTAAGTTTGCTGATGACACCAAAGTCGGAGGTGTGGTAGATTGTGAGGAAGGGTGTCATAGTTTGCAGGGTGACTTAGAAAGGTTGCAGAGCTGGGCCGCGAGGTGGCGGATGGAGTTTAATGTGGAGAAGTGTGAGGTAATTCATTTTGGTAGGAATAACAGATGTGTTGAGTATAGGGCTAACGGGAGGACTTTGAATAGTGTGGAGGAGCAGAGGGATCTAGGTGTATGTGTACATAGATCCCTGAAAGTTGGGAATCAAGTAGATAAGGTTGTTAAGAAGGCATACGGTGTCTTGGCGTTTATTGGTAGGGGGATTGAATTTAGGAGTCGCAGCGTCATGATGCAACTGTACACAACTCTGGTGCGGCCGCACTTGGAGTATTGTGTGCAGTTCTGGTCCCCACATTACAGGAAGGATGTAGAGGCTTTGGAGAGGGTGCAGAGGAGGTTTACCAGGATGTTGCCTGGTATGGAGGGGAGATCCTATGAGGAGAGACTGAGGGATTTGGGGTTGTTTTCGCTGGAAAGAAGGCGGCTAAGAGGGGACCTTATTGAAACATATAAGATGATTAGAGGTTTAGACAGGGTAGATAGTGATAGCCTTTTTCCTAGGATGGAGAAAGCTAGCACGAGGGGGCACGACTTTAAATTAAGGGGGGGTAGTTATAGGACTGATGTCAGGGGTAGGTTCTTTACCCAGAGGGTGGTGAGGGATTGGAATGCCCTGCCAGCTGCAGTTGTAAATGCGCCTAGTTTGGGGGCGTTTAAGAGATCTGTGGATAGGTTTATGGACGAAATGGGATTGGTTTAGATTAGTGGGTTAGTGTTGTTTTTTTTTTAAAAGCTGGTCGGCGCAACATCGTGGGCCGAAGGGCCTGTTCTGCGCTGTAATGTTCTATGTTCTAGGTGTTTTAAAATCTTACTGACACAAAATAGAGGTAAAAAAAGTTTTAATATTTGCAAGCATTGACAGTTCACATTATCTTGGAGGAATTACCAGAACAATTGGATGTATAAAGGAGTGACAGGGCTAGCATTAGGTGTCTCATTTTTCCTGCATTTAACATGCAGAAATAAACACACTGAATTTTCATTCAGTTATTTGCTTCTGATATCCTTTGTTTCTTTGTCATTTTCAAATATTTAGGGCAGCACGGTGGCACAGTGGTTAGCACTGCTGCCTCACAGCACTGGTTCAATTCTAACCTTGGGTCACTGTCTGTGTGGAGTTTGCGCATTCTCTGTGTCTGCATGGGTTTCCTCCGCGTGCTCCTGTTTCCTTCCACAGTCTGAAGATTTGCAAGTTAGGTTGATTGGCCTTAGTAAATTGTCCCTTCGTGTGAGGGGGACTAGCAGGGTAAACATGTGGGGTTACAGGGATAGAGCCTGGGTGGCATTTTTGTCAATGCAAGCTCGATGGGCCAAATGGCCTCTTTCTGCACTGCAGGGATTCTACGATTAGCATTGCTTCTTGAATGGGGAAGTTATAACTTATGTTATAAGAGGGGAGGGAACCCATTGCAGGCAGGAAAGATGGAACTCTGGTATCCCAGATACCCTATCAAATTTAACAGCAGTACCTCTATCAATATTTTTCTCTACTCCCTGCTGGCAGTCAGATTCAAAGGTTAGCTAGCTGCTGGGTGGAATGGTCAGCGCTGAAATCAGGGAGCAAAGACGAGTGGAACGAGAAACCTTAGTCAAGGAGAGAGGATTTGAAGAAATTGTCGGCGAGAGGGGAAGGTTTCAAAAGTGTTGGGGGAGTGGTGGAATTGAAGAGATTACGTCAGGCAAGGAGGTTGTAGGAGGAGTGGGTGACTGGATCGGGGTGGGAGGTTGCTCGACAGACCATCAGGATAGAAACATGTTTGCTCGAGGAGTTTGGGGAAGCACATTTGCCCCTCAGTGCATAAGCAGTGCTGGAAATGTCCTCAGCAGCTGGATTTGGTGGTTTTGATTCACTTCAGTTGCTAGGGTTAAATCCTAGGAAACAAGGGTTGGAGCCATTCAACACAAAACAAATCTAATAAAACAAGGCAGGCAGCCTTGCGAGTATATTTAAATTACTGACTTACCTCTGGCGGCCCAGTTATTTACCCATCCTCAACCCAACACCAATAAAAAGAGAAGTTGGTGCATTTAAAAGCAGGTTGGATTGGGTTTCAGAGTTTTGAAATTTTAGTCTCTTCCCTCATGATGTTGTATTTCATACACATACGAAACATCGAACAGGGGGAAACTGTATTGCTTTGTTATATGGTGATATCTACACAGTTTTTTTAAACTGTTGTATAACAGATAGCTGGGAGAAAAAAAGTGAATCATCGTTACCTCATTAGTGGTTCTAGCTATGCCCTGCATGCTACAAAACAGTGTACTCTCTGACTTACTGTGAACAACACTTTTAGAGATTTAGTACCTAAATATGTTGTTTATGCTACTCATCATCTTTAAGCCAATGGGAACTACCACTACAGAAAGGGATACCTAACTAGAAATGCACCTAAAATGCAAGTCTTAATGGGCAGGATTTACAAAGCAACACATCATTGGCCAACAGCGTGATCTTCTGGTCACAACATTATCAACGGGGCTTCCCACTGAATGTACCTATCTCTGCTGGAAAGCCCATATCAGGGCTGCACCATTGGCCAGTCGTTTACTAGAAGATTCTAGTAAACAACCCAGAAATGGAGTTTGCAACAATCCTACCAAACTCTGATGAAGGGCAGAATTATTACTTCTGCATTCTCAAATTTATTCACTTCCATCTTGGAAATTTAAGGAAATCACGCAAGATGCCCCAAATTTAATGGAGGTAAATTGTTCGCCTCATTGTTTTTAAGTAAACCATCTAATTTTAATCAGCAACACCATTTTCTCATTCTTCTTCATCCAAACTGACACACTTCATAAGAACCCATGCATTTTGCTAGTAAGGAAAAGGGCCGTTTGTTATTTTTTAAGATTAAGTACGAAAAGTTATACAGAAAAATCTAAAAAGGACATACTAAGTAAGTCCTTTTTGCTTCTTTTCATGTGACAGATAATTGTTTTTTGCAGCCATACCAATGTCATCTTTAAAATAAACCAGATTAAGCTGGGCCTGAGTAAGATGCTATTTTGGAGAGTCAGTGCAGACTCGATGGGCCAAATGGCCTCCTTCTGCACTAGAGGAATTCTACGGTTCTAAGCAGTTATTTGATAGAAAATCTATCCAAAATAACAAGTGTTTGGAAAATAAAGTTTGCCACCTAATCCAATGGATAATTGTCTTGGAATATTTATTCTGTTCTGACAGATGAGATTACATTCCTTTTCCTTTTTACAGAAAACATCAAAAAATTAAGATTTAAAATTATTTCCTCAGAACATCTTCAAACTTACCTCATGCCTAAATGCTTTGGCTTGTTCTTCACAACCGGGCAAACTCAGTATAAATTCTGATACCTATGAATAATACCAGAGACATGTTATTTTCACAGTAAATAGCAACAAGAACTTTAAAGTTTATTTATTATTAGTCACAAGTAGGTTTACATTCGCACTGCAATGAAGTTATTGTGAAAATCCCCTAGTCGCCATACTCTGGCACTTGTTCAAGCACACTGAGGGAGAATTTAGCATGGCCAATGCGCCTAACCAGCACCTCTTTGGACTGTGGGAGGAAACTGGAGCACCCGGAGAAAACCCATGCAGGCACAGGGAGAACGTGCAAACTCCACACAGATGGTGACCCAAGCTGGGAATTGAACCCGGGTCCCTGGCGCTGTGAGGCAGCAGTGCTAACCACTGTGCCAAAGGCACAAATATTCAAATGGCTACACAAGGGTATTCAATATTTAACATTCTGACTATTATTAGTTATTAGCCAATCTCCCACATCTCTACTGAACAGAGGGTTTGCAGCTTCATAAGGGTAGAGCTGTTGTCAGCAAAATATGAATAAAGATTGACAGGGGAAGTAAATCCTGACACTGATTGGAGGTGCGCACTATCTTCAAGAATTGATTTTTTGTCAGGTTATCTAAAAAAAAATGCCAGAAACGTCCAAGAAATTGAGTTGGTGACAAACCTGCTGAACTCCAGGAAAGCATTCATGTTAAAAATTAATAAGCATTGAGGGCAAATGCATTTTTACTGTTAGCAGCTAATTCCAATTCATAACTGGAGTTAGGTACCTAAAGTTGAAAGGAGGGTTGTTACAAAACCCCTTGGATAACCTAAAGAAAAGTCATTCTTTAAATAATGCCGAAACATCACATGCAACAAAAAGTCAAAACATTAAAGCACTTTTCCTAACAAGATCTTTGCGTGACCTAACCCTTGTGTGGATCGTCTTACAATGATGTTTTAAAACTGCACAAAAAGTAAAAAAGAATGTAAAAAAGAAAGGACATCCAGTTTTTCTCAAGTAATTAAAAATTATTCGTGCTTGAAATGTGCCTGCTGAAGGTATTCAACAAAACCTGGGAACAACATCACTCCGATGAATCATTACATGAATAAAAGAATAAAAAGGTCAGATTTTGCTGTAGCAGAATATCTAGATTTGTCCTGGTCACATTTAGGTTTTTACAATTTTTGTGAGATGCATTTCACTGCTTTTACAACTACTTTCAGCATTCTCATCCTTTGAGTAAGTTACAGAAAGTGCCTGTTAATAAGGACGCACCATGGGAATCAGAGCATCTGGGACCTGAGTGAATTGGGAAAGCAACAGCATATCTCCTTAATTGATCAGATTGGAGGGTTCTGCAATTAACAGTAAAGCACAAAAAAGGGTTACTCGCAAGTTTGTAGGTGAATTCAATATCAAATCAGGAGCAAAAAAAAATCAAGTGAGGGAAAGAAGGATTGGATTAACAGATGGGATTAATTGGATTAAGAGACAGGAAGGAAAATTAAAAAATAAAATGGCTGGGATTTTCCAAAATCAGTTAAAACTTTCTGGTCCATTGACTTTTGGTTAGCTTTCCAAATTTTCGATCCTCACCCATGATGGGTCCCACCCAAAAATCCAAGGTGCGAAGTTAAAATTCTACATTTTTAGGATCTTCTACTAGCATTAAAAGTTGATAGAATGAGACTTGACTCAACAGGTCTCTCAGACCATCACGGCAAACAGGGAAAGGAAAGCTAAGCTGAGTGAAGTTGAAGATCAGCTGTGATTGTAGTGAATGGAGGAACAGGCTCAGGGGGGTATGTTCCCTACTCTGCTCCTGTTTATGATCTTAAGCACACTTGCGTAATAGTTAATTTTCAGTGCCAGAGAAGTTGATTAGGAGTAATTAACTCATTATATCATTAAAAAGTACCTCATTTGAAATTACAGCTTAAATTTCTATGATGAATTTTGCTTATCTGAATACATTGAGTACACTTATGATATAATTATCATAATTTTAAACCAAATGTAAAGAAAAAATGTTAGTAATGATTAATTTCATGATTTGACTTCCTTCTTGATAATTCGGCAGAAGTATAACTCAGTCAGTCAGTTATATATATTGTATCATATAAAAGGGGTTGATATTTTTAGTTTAATTTGGGCTAGTTGATGCAAGTAAGTCGAATTCCGATACCAAGTCCTGATTTTAACCCAAAGTTGGGCATCAGTGGGATATGTGGGTGGAGTTGCTGGAAAAGTGTCCACCCTGCCTCAGTCCAGGTGATATTAACTCATTTTAATGTTCTCCCACAGACTTCTGCCTGAATCCATCAAGGACAATAGAGTTGATGGTTAGAAATGGGATATTGCAAGACTGCAGGTCACAAGTAGGTACCCAAAGAATTGTCCCTGGAGAGTTGACAGATAGCCCAGAATGACCATGGAGGTGAGCAGGGAAGGCCCAATGTCTTAATGTGGTACAGTCAGGTGCAATTCTGTTCTTCCTGGTCCACAAGAAACTTCTGTTTATACTACTCTTGTTTGGGCTTCTTCTGGCCAAGATCCTTCCTGCCAACATCCTTTACAGAGAAGACTATGAAAGCCTTAGTCACTCTGAGGGTGGAAGAGTCAATTACTAGGGGCACAGATTTAAGGTGCGAGGGGCGAAGTTTAAAGGAGATGTACAAGGCAGATTTTTTTATTTTTTACACAGAGTGATTTTACCACAATGACATCAGGTTTGACTTGCTTCAAATTAAGTCCCTGCTTCACTGAGCTGTCCCAAAGCCAGAAATTTGCCATTTAAAACAGTGTGTTGTGAATGGCTTGAGTATTTCCCAAACCCAATTTAACACCTCAGGCAAGCTGGGCCACACTTGAGTCTCAAGTACTTTTCTAAATGTTTTCTAATATTTGAGTAGTATTTAATTCTTAAGTTGGTGCAATGGAGGAAATTAACTGCTGAGTAACTGGAAAATTATTCTACTTGCAATGCAAAGTTAAAGTATGGCAGGCTAGCTCAGCCATGTGAAACGTGCCTCAAGTGATATGTTGGAAATCATCGACCTACCATGAAAGCTAGACAAACACTTCTGTAGTCTAAGTATGAACTGCTGCAAAAGCTTGAGCTCAGAAATCAAGTCACGACTGGAGTCACTGCAGTGCATCTGTGATGCAGAAAACTATATGGGTAGTATTGTTAGAGAGGTGGTCATACTGTACATCAGGAGCATGCAACCACAAAGATCAAGATGTAGAATCAATTTGGGTGCAGCTAAGAAATAGCAAGGAGCAGCAAACATCGGTGGGAATTGTTTATAGGCCACCAAATTGTAGTGGTAATGTCGGGCATGGAATAAGTCAACAAGAAAGACGTGTGTATCATTGATGACAAAATGGACAACTTCAATTTACACATTGACTGGGTAGATCAAATTAGTTTTGCTCCTTCCAATTTGAGCTCCCTCTCGGGTCCCCAACCCTCAACATCAATGGTCACGTAGCGTGTGCGTGGAATGGATTTCCGGAGAAGTACATAAGAAATAGGAGCAGGAGTAGGCCATCTAGCCCCTCGAGCCTGCCCCACCATTCAGTAAGATCATGGCTGATCTGTCGTGGCTCAGTTCCACATTCCTGCCCTCTCCCCATAACCCTTAATCCCCTTGCCTATCAAAAACCTATCAACCCGCGTCTTAAAAATATTGAGCGAGGCAGCCTCTACCACTTCAACAGGCAGAGAATTCCAGAGATTCACTACCCTTTGAGTGAAGAAGTTCCTCCTCAACTCCGTTCTAAACCGCCCCCCCTTTATCTTGAGGCTGTGCCCTCTAGTCCTACTGTCCTTTCTGAGCGGGAAGAGTCTCTCCACCTCTATCCTATCCATCCCATTCATCATCTTATATGTCTCAATGAGATTTCCCCTCATTCTTCTAAACTCTAACGAGTACAAGCCTAGTTTATTCAGCCTCTCCTCATAGTTCAACCCCCTCAACTCCGGAATCAGCCTAGTAAACCTCCTCTGCACTCCCTCCAAGGCCAAAATATTCTTGCGTAAGTGCGGCAACCAAAACTGCACACAGAACTCCAGCTGTGGCCTCACCAATGCCCTATACAGCTGCAGCAAGACCTCCCTACTTTTATATTCAATCCCTCTCGCTATGAAGGCCAGCATCCCATTTGCCTTCCTGACCACCTGCTGCACCTGCAGGCTGGGTTTTTGCGACTCATGCACAAGGACCCCGAGGTCCCTCTGCACCGTCACATGCTGCAGTTTTTCGCCACATAAGTAATAGTCCTTCCTATCATTATTCCTACCAAAGTGGACAACCTCACACTTGCCAACATTAAATGACTTCCATTGTTTGCTGGAGCAGGCAAGTGAAGGAGCAGAGAGTCAGGTAAGAAATTACCTGTTTAAAACCTGTTTAAATAAGTTTAAAAGCATTTTCGCGGGCTTTTTAGTGTGTAGTAAGAACTTATCTTGTAGAACTGTTTAAATTATTTAAAAGCATTTTCGCGGGCTTTTTGTGTTTACCGCTTTAAGAATTCAAAGGGAGTGGATAGCAGGGATTTGTGGGTAAGCAGGCTTTTAAACAGCGCCAGGTTTAAAAGGAGGCCTGGTGTAGACAGCGGGCAGCAGAGCGAGAGGGAAGCTGAGTGAGCTACTAGGGCTTAGGATCAAAGGGCTAGGGAGAAAAGGGCCAGGTAAGTTTGCGTTGAAACTGTGCAATATTACTACAGGGAATAATGGAGGGGCATGTGATGTGCTGTTTCTGTATGATGTGGGAGCTGGTGGACCCCAGGGTCCTTCCATGTGACCATGTCTGCAGTAAGTGCTGGTTGCTGAAGGAGCTCCAGCTCAAGGTACATGAACTGGCCTCTGAGCTTCAGACACTGGGGCTCATCAGGGGGAGAGAGGGTGCCATTGACAATGGGGTGAAAGAGACATCCACCCCCCGCTAGACTAGCTAACTCTAAGGGTCAGGAACAGGAGGAAGGAGGGTGGGGACCAAATGCCTCAGCCTCTCAATCTGCATAACAGGTTTGAGGTTCTTGCTTCCAGTGTGGACGAGAACGAGGGCTGTGAGCTTGGTGAGCAAACTGCACATGGTACAGTGATGCAGACACAGGTCATAGGCAAAGAGAAGGTGAAAAGGAACGTAGTAGTAATTGGGGATAGTGTGGTTAAGGGTATTGACACTGTCCTTTGTCACAATGACAAAGTGCACAGAAGGGTGTGTTGTCTGCCTGGTGCTCGGGTCCAGGATGTCACATCTGGGCTGCAGAGGAACCTGGAGTGGGAGGGTGAGAATCCGGTTGTTGTGGTACATGTGGGTGCCAACGACGTAGGCAAAATGCGAACTGAGGATCTGGGGAGGGAGTATGAGAAGCTGGGAATGGAATTAAAAAGTAGAACCGACAAGGTGGTTATCTCCGGACTACTGCCTGAACCGAGTGCAAACGGGCGTAGGGTTGATAAAATTAAGGAAGTGAATGGGTGGCTCAGGGATTGGTGTGGGAGGAATGGGTTTGAATTTATGGGGCATTGGCATCAGTATTGGGGTAGGTGGGACCTGTTCAGGTGGGATGGGGTTGGTCTGAACCGTGCTGGGACCAGAGTCCTTTGGGGGGGGGGGGGGGGGGGGGGGGGTGCGAGGGTAGGTGACATTACGGGGTCTAAAGTAAAGGAGAGGGTGCAGGTAAGGGAGGAGGCCGAGGATGTCCCAATAATAAAAGGAGTAGGGGGCGTGAGTATGGTTGGTGGCGTTCTGGCAAATAGGGTCCAGGTGAAGGCTGGGATGAAGGCACTTTATCTGAATGCACGAAGCATTCGGAATAAAGTGGATGAGCTGGTGGCGCAGATCAGCACTAATGGATATGATCTGGTGGCCATTACAGAGACGTGGCTGCAAGGTGACAGGGACTGGGAGCTGAATGTCCAGGGGTATCAAGTGTTTAGGAAGGATAGGCAGGAGGAAAAAGGGTGGGGGGGGGGGAGGGTAGCTCTGCTGATTAAGGATAGCGTCAGGGTGGTAGTAAGGGATGATATAGGAACCAAAGAGCAGAAAGTAGAATCGTTGTGGGTGGAGATTAGGAACAGCAAAGGAAGGAAGACGCTGGTGGGTGTCGTCTATAGGCCCCCAAATAATGATCTGGAGGTGGGGCGGGCTGTTAACGCGCAAATAAATGCGGCGTGCAGGAATGGAACGGAACGGCGATAATTATGGGGGATTTCAATCTACATATTGATTGGTCGACCCGTGTTGGACGCGGTGGGCTTGAGGAGTTGTTCTTGGAATGCTGCCGGGATAGTTTCCTCGAACAGTGTGTGTTGGAGCCGACGAGGGAGCGAGCTATCTTGGATCTGGTGTTATGTAATGAGACGGGTAGAATTAGGGACCTTGTGGTGAAGGATCCTCTTGGGAAGAGTGATCATTGTATGGTGGAGTTTCTGATGCAGATGGAGGAGGAGAAAGTGGGTTCCCGGACATGTGTCCTTTGTTTGAACAGAGGGGAGTACGGTAGGATGAGAGAGGAATTGGCGAATGTTGATTGGGGGAGCGTGTTGGAAGGTAGGTCTGCTGAGGAGCAGTGGAGGATCTTTAAGGAGATCTTTCTTGGTGCTCAGCAGAAAATTATTCCGATGGTTAAAAACGATCGTAGGAGGAGAGATAATCAGCCGTGGGTAATGAAGGAGGTGAAGGAAAGTGTTAAATTAAAAGCGGATGCGTTTAGAGTAGCTAAGAGTAGTGGGCGAGAAGAGGATTGGGGAGAGGTTTAAATGTCAACAAAGAAGCTGATAAAGAAGGGTAGGATAAACTATGAACCTGGGCTAGCGCTTAATATAAAAAAGGATAGCAAGAGTTTTTATAAATATATAAAAAGGAAGAGGCTGGCTAGGGTGAACGTTGGACCCTTAGAGGATGAGAGGGGGGACTTAGTGGTAGGGGATGGGGAAGTGGCTGAGGTCTTGAATAACTTTTTTGTTTTGGTCTTCATGGAGGAGGACGTGAATAATTTGCCGGGTGTTAGCGATGGAAATATGGTAGGAGTGGAGGGCCTGAATGACATTATTGTTACTAGAGAGGCGGTGCTCGACAGACTGGAGGGACTGATTGTGGACAAGTCCCCAGGACTGGATGGAATGCATCCAAGGGTTCTGAAAGAAATGGTGGAGGTGATAGTGGATGCCTTGGTGATTATTTTCCAAACGTCGCTGGATTCCGGGGAAGTGCCGGAAGATTGGAAAACGGCTAATGTTACGCCGTTGTTTAAGGGTGGCAGGCAAAAGGTGGGGAATTATAGGCCGGTTAGTTTAATGTCTGTTGTAGGAAAAATGTTAGAATCCATGATCAAGGAGAAAATTGCGAGGCATCTTGAGGAGAATTGTTTGGTAGAGCAGACGCAGCACGGTTTTGTTAAGGGGAAGTTGTGTCTGACGAATTTATTGGAGTTCTATGAGGATGTGTCTAGGGCGGTGGATAGAGGAGAGCCGGTGCATGTGGTGTTTCTTGATTTTCAGAAGGCGTTTGACAAGGTGCCTCACAAGAGGTTATTACAGAAGGTAAGGGGGCATGGAGTTGGGGGTAGGGTGTTAGCGTGGATAGAGGATTGGCTGTCACATAGGAGGCAGAGAGTGGGGGTCAATGGGTGCTATTCGGATTGGCGGTTGGTGACTAGTGGAGTAACCCAGGGGTCGGTGCTGGGGCCTCAGCTATTTACCATTTATATAGATGATCTGGAGGAGGGAACCGAGTGTATGGTGTCGAAATTTGCTGATGACACCATGATTGGTGGAACGGCAAATTGTGCAGAGGGTGTGGAGAGTCTGTAGAAGGATCTAGATAGGCTGGGCGAATGGGCCAGGAACTGGCAAATGGAATTTAATGTTGGCAAGTACATTGAAGAACTAACTCAGAATCAGGCTATTTTAGATGTACTATTAGCTAATGAGAAATAATTAATCAATAATCATGCTGTGAAGGAGCCATTTGGAAATAGTGACCTTAATATGAAATAGTTTTACACTAACATTGTATGCGAAGTAGTTAATTCCGAAACTAGCAGATAGGAAATATACAGTAAATGGCAGAACCTTTAAGAGTATTGATATGCAAAGGGATCTGGGTATACAGGCACACGTTACTGGAAGTAGCAAAGCAGGTCAATAAGGTAGTCAAGAAGGCATCCGGCATGCTTGCCTTCATCGGCCAGAACACAGTTTAAAAATTGGCAAATATGTTGCAGCTTTATAGAACCTTAGTTGGACTGCACTTGGAATATAGTGTTCTATTCTGGTCGCCACACTACCAAAAAGACGTGGAGGCTTTGGGGAGGGTACAGAAAAGATTTACCAGGATGTTGCCTGGTATGGAGAGCATTAGCTATGAGGAGAGGTTGGAAAAACTTAAGTTTGTTCTCACTGGAGCTACGCAGGTTGAGAGGCAACCTGATAGAAGTCTGCAAGATTATGAGAAGCATGGACAGAGTGGATAGTCAGAAGCTTTCTCCCCAGGGTGGAAGAGTCAATTACTAGGGGACACAGGTTTAAGGTGTGAGGGGCAAAGTTTAAAGGAGCTGTACAAGGCAGATTTTTTTTTTTTTTACACAGAGTGGGTACCTGAAACTTGTTGCTGAGGAGGTAGTGGGGATGGAAGGGTCATCTTGACAAATACATAAATAGGATGGGAATAGAGGGATATAGTCCCCAGAAGAGTAGGGGTTTTAGTTCAGTTGGGCAGCATTGTTGGTGCAGGTTTGGAGGCCGAAGGGCCTGTTCCTAATCTGTAATTTTCTTTGTAGGTCCTAAATCTGTACAAAAGACTGTGTAAGTATGGGGGGAAAGTTGGCTATGGCAGATTTGCAAAATACATAAAAGACTTGATGGTAGACAGGTAATGGCTAAAATTTAAAGTAGTACTACATGGTCCATGGCAAATATACATTCCTCTAAGACACAAAACCCCAACAGAAAAGTTGACTCAACTGTGGAAAACAGGTGAAGTTAAAAACTGGATTAAATCAAAGGAAGTGGTTTATAAAGTTGCTAGGAAAACTGATCAGCTCATGGATCAGAATCTAGCAGAGGACTACCCAGAACCTGATAAAGGGAAAAGAGAATATGAATGTAACATAGCAAACAGACTGTAGAATTCCTTTTAGGCATATGAAAAGGAAAAGAAAGGGAAAATGTGGGTCCACTGACAGAAGAATTTATAAAGGAGAATATGGAAATGGTGAAAAGACTTTGTGGGTGCCTTTACGGAGGAAGATACAACAGCAACAAGGGCACAGTCTAGAATCAGTTAATAGTGTCTCAGAACAGGACTCAAGCCATTTAAGACTGAGATGAGGTGAATTTTCTTCACTCAGAATTTGGTAAATCTTTGGAATTCTCTACCATGGAGGGCTGTGGAAGCTACTGAGCTATTGAGTATGCTCAATGCAGAAAATAAATACATTTCAGAATACTGACATCAAGGGATATGGAGACAGTGTGAAAAACGTCATTAGTGTAGATTATCAGACATCATCTGAGTGGTGGAGTAGGCTCAACAAGCCGAATGGCTTATTCCTGCTCCTATGTTACTATGTTATCCAAAGATACTTTGACAAGGAAGGAATAAGGACACATCTGTTGCTCTTGATTATTATTTCTTACTAGATATATTAATGTTCCTACCCCATTGTCTTTACAAGGTACCCTGTGACCTTGCTCAAGGTTGGTAGGAATACTAACAACGTATCACAATGGGGTATTATCAATATGCTGTGATGGGAAAAGTGTTGCATAATTAAGTGTGACATTCACACTAAGTGCTCACTGCATGTAAGATTTTAGATAGATAATGTGGAATTTTATTGAAAAAGATTGAGATTGTTTTCTTCCATACCTCTTCAATAGTCCATTTTGCTACTTTTCTGGCAGTGATTCCAGCTACCCCAGGTAATAGCTTGCTGTGTTGTTCCCAGCAGAGAGGCAGACTGGGCACTGGTGATGCTGAAGACATAAACACGGACTGATGCAATGCTTGCTGCAGGTTGAAATCATCATTTTCTGTGGAAGGCAAATTTTGTTAGAAAGGTAACAGATTCATATTAAAAATGATTGTTAAAACAGAAGTGTATGCACAATCTATAATTGCAAAAAATTGATTTGAGTTTTATTAAATTCATTTAGAATTAGAGACCATTCAACAGTTTTGCTTGTAATTCTTGTTTTGTTTCACTCTCTCTCCAAATTATTCCCCATCACCTTTTAGGGTGCTGATTTATGTTGGAGTATAATTCCTCTTGCCACCTACCTTTGAAATTAGATTTTTTTTAGATTTCGATGGTATCAAGCAGTATGTGGAGGAAGTGGGAATATGGCACTGAGATCAAGGATCAACCACGATCATAATGGATGGCAGAACAAGCTCTAAATGCCAAATGGTCTACTCCTGCTCCGAGTTTCTATGTTTCTTTGGTTAATTGTTCAGTCATGCTTCAAGTCTGAAGCCGCACTGAGTGTTATTCAGCTGTTTAGCTGTTGAAGACATCATTCGCAGTCTTGCTTCCATCTAATGTATGCATACAGGCCATGTCTGATAAACTCAAATCAAGGTTTTGAAGAGGTGTTTAAAGAAATGAACAGGAGAATTCTATGTGGACTTCCAGAAGGCATGTGTTACTATCTTGACATTATTTTGTTAGTTAAAGGTGAAGCACGTGGAATTGAAAATAAATTATTGATGCGTTGATGAGATTGGCAGAAACGCAAGAGACATATAAGATGATGAATGGGATGGATAGGATAGAGGTGGAGAGACTCTTCCAGCTCAGAAAGGACAGTAGGACTAGGGGGCACAGCCTCAAGATAAAGCGGGGGGGGGGTTTAGAACGGAGTTGAGGAAGAACTTCTTCACTCAAAGGGTGGTGAATCTCTGGAATTCTCTGCCCGTTGAAGTGGTGGAGGCTGCCTCGCTAAATATTTTTAAGACGCGGGTTGATGGGTTTTTGATAAGAGAGGGGATTAAGGGTTATGGGGAGAGGCGGGAATGTGGAACTAAGCCACAACAGATCAGCCATGATCTTATTGAACGGCGGGGCAGGCTCAAAGGGCTGGATGGCCTACTCCTGCTCCTATTTCTTATGTTCTTATGTTCTTATATGGTCTGGAAGGTGCTCTTTTGCTGTAAAAAGCTCTCTCAGTGACGTCAGCAGTTATGCAGGCAGAGGATAAATCTGTTCACCTGATAATCATCCACTCAGATGTTTCTTGTCCTTTAAATAAGAGAGAGGCAGATTGGATTGCAGCTCTATATTAGTACATAACGATGGTAGTTTAGTAGTTATGTTGCCGGACTAGTAATCCAGAAACCTGAGCTAACAATCCAGTAATTGAGAATTCAAATTTCACCATGCCAGTTTAAACAACTGAAAAAAAGTTAAAAATTAATCAGCAAAAGTGACCACAACATTGCCAAATAGTCCAAATATCCTCCTGGGAAAGAAACTGCCACCCTTTCCCAGCCTGGCCTATATGACACTTGTATTGACCATGGTTGATGTTTTAAATATCCTCTACTTGATAAAATCCAGTGGATTGTTAGGCCAAGGTTCTAGAAAGAATACAATCTACATTGGTTCTAGAAAGCAGCCCACCACCACCTCTCAGGGAGACAAGGGATGAACAATTAATGTCAGCTTTGTCAGTGATGGTCAAAGCCTAGAAATGATTCAAAAACAGGCAGCAAGAATATTTATTAGGTAGTGATTTTCTTTCTGTGGTCCTTTAATTCTTAAGTATCAACTTCTGTTCATGGCAGCTATGGGCTCGATATGAGGAGTTTTGTTTGAAATAATGTATAACAGGAAAACAATACAGAAGTTAGTGTCAATATCACTGTATTGTTACAATGTATTCTGTGTGCTGGAAATTAACATACAATTTGATTCTGTAGGAGATGCCAAATTAATGCAATTTAAACAGCATCAGAGGTATTCAGGTAAGATTTATAACTAATTTGGAGCTGACACGTCAGTTTCAGCCAGTCTCATTCTATTAGCATCTGAAGTTTATAACCATTCAAAATTATCTTTTGTCTATATAATTGGTAAGGGGTCAGTTACATAGAAATACAGAAGGAGATTAGGTTGTCTTCCTCAGAGGAGATTTGATAGATGGGACTCAGACTCTTGCAAGTATAGAGACAACAATCTGCATTATTGTGTTTCTGTGAGAGGCTTTTATTGAACTGATCTTATGATAGCCTCCAGAGGCAGTTTCATGACATGGGTCACATAACTTTGAAAGTCAGTTAGGCAGGCAATACAGGATTGCTTTTCCAAAGCACAAACATTGTTTTTTTTCCCCCAGAAAAAAAATACAAACATTCCCTTTTTCCCAGCAGACATATTTGCATGTATGATGCTGTGTGACCAAGTTGCTCATGTTACCCACTATATACCTACTGTTTTCATGCACTGACAAATCGTAGTTTGTTCTATTAGTCAATCTCTACACATGATTTGCATACAGTCTTCAAATTGTGCAGGTCTCTTAAGGGAACACATGCACATTGAATGTTCTTCTAGGTGACATTCTTTGCCTTGTTCCTGTGGTCCTTGTTGCCTTGGTGACTATGATTGTTCTATTGCAGTTGTTGGGGACTCACTGAGCTCTGGGATTAAAGGTAGTTCTGTACTCAGAACAGCTGCTGAGGTCCCTTCTCTTCAGCTGCTATGAAGGAGCAGCTTCATTAGCTGAGCACATGTGCCTATGGTTGCTTGTAAAGCTGGTTGAGTTTTTTGCAACTCCCTCCCTGAGTTACCAACTGTGGAATTGTAGATCATTCCTCCTGACATCTTTGCATTGCTCATGAATTTGTTTGGTCAGATCTGTCAAAGTTTGGTTCATTGCAGACTTTCATCTATCATTCTTTTTCAAAGGTATATTCTCAGCTGGAATATTGTCCTTTAAATCTTCCAGTTCAACTCTGACGTGAACATTTTCCTGTGGAACATTACCTTGGCTTCATTGCATTGATGTGGTTGGCAACCATCTTGTACTTTACTCAAATATTGTCTCGCTCTCTCTGGGATCTATTGTTTCCCTCTCTCTGGATTATTTTTCTGCTCTGTCTGTTGGCATGTTCAGGGCTACCAGCCCAAGTTTTAGACTTGCCCCAGGTGGGATGACTGGCTGTTTCATCCCACCTATTTTCTGGAACTCAAGGTCTTCCTCCTTGCCATTGCATTGGGCTGTCAAACTAATTTGTTCTCTCGACATAAACACTGTATCATCAAATAGCCTCAATCTTACTTTCAAGGGCTTCATTTTCAGGTCACCACGTTGAGCCATTTCACACAGTTCTGGGAAGATGATCATGTTGTATGACACATTTTGTTTGCTTAATACTTTCCCTCTGCAGTCTTCATGGTAACGGTACAAACTATTTCTCACCTTTGGACTTGGCTGAACCAACCTGTTATATCATGTATAGTACTTCTTCAGATTCATCAGCAATAAGTCATTCCAATGACAATTTGTATAGGATTTTTTTTCCGGCCAAGCACTGGTGTGTGAAATGGCTCTGCTTCTTGCAGGCAAAACACTGTTTTCCTCAACTGGGCAATGTTTCTTTTCCTGTGCATGCTATCATTGAGTCATAAAGATTTACAGCATAAAAACAGGTCCTTCAGTCCAACTTGTCCATGTCACCTTTTTTTTTTAAAAAACCCGTAAACTGATCCCAATTGTCTGCATTTGGCCCATATCCCTCCACTCCCATCTAAACTATCTAAATGCATTTTAAAAGACAAAATTGTACCCACCTCTACAACTACCTCTGGCAGCTTGTTCCAAACACTCACCCCACTGTGTGAAAAAATTGCCCCTCTGGACCCTTTTGTATCTCTCCCCTCTTACCTTAAACCTATGCCTTCTAGTTTTAGACTCCCCTACCTTTGGGAAAAGATATTGACTATCTAGCTAATTTGTGCCCCTCATTATTTTACAGACCTCTGTAAGATCACCCCTCAGTCCCCTACGCTCCAGAGAAAAAAATCCCAGTCTAACCTGCCTCTCCTTATAATTCAATCCATCAAGTCCCAGTAGCATCCTAGTAAATCTTTTCTGCACTCTTCCTAGTTTAATAACATCCTTTTTATAATAGGGTGACCAGAACTGTACATAGTATTCCAAGTGCGGCCTTACCAATGTCTTGTACAACCAAGAATGCCGAATGCCTTCTTCACCACTCTGTCCACCTGTGATTCCACTTACAAGGAGCAATGAACATGTACCCCTAGATCTCTTTGTTCTGTAACTCTCCCCAACGCCCTACCATTAACTGAGTAAGTAGTGCCCTAGTTCAGTCTACCAAAATACATTACCTTGCATTTGTCTGAATTAAACTCCATCTGCCATTTCTCAGCCCACTGGCCCAACTGATCAAGATCGTGTTGCAATTGGAGAGAACTTTCTTCACTGTCCACTATGCTACCAATCTTAGTGTCATCTGCAAACTTACTAACCATGACTCCTATATTCTCATCCAAATCATTAATATAAATGACAAATAACAGTGGACCCAGCACTGATCCCTGAGGCACACTGCTGGTCACAGGCCTCCAGTTTGTAAAACAACTCTTTACAATCACCCTCTGGTTTCTGTCAAGAAGCCAATTTTGTATCCATTTACATACCTCACCCTGAATCCCATGAGATTTAACCTTATGCAACAACCTTGTCAAAGGCCTTGCTAAAGTCCATGTAGACAACATCAACTGCACTGTCCTCATCTACCTTCTTGGTTACCTTTTCAAAACACTCAATTAAATTTGTGAGGCATGATTTTCCATTCACAAAGCAATGCTGACTGTCCCTAATCAATCCTTGCGTCTCTAAATGCTTGTAGATCCTGTCTCTCAAAACACCTTCCAACAATTTAGCCACCACAGATGCAAGGTTAACTGGCCTGTAGTTCCCAGGCTTTTCCTGCAGCCCTTTTTAAACAAAGGCACAACATTTGCAACTCTCCAATCTTCAGGCACTCACCTGTGACTATTGAAGATGCAAATATCTCAGCTAGGGGACCTGCAATTTCTTCCCTAGCCTCCCACAACGTCCTGGGATACTCTTCATCAGGTCCCAGGGTTTTATCTAACTTGATGCGGTTTTAGACGTCCAGCACTTCCTTTTCTATAATATGTACACTCCTCAGACATCACTAGTTATTTCCCAAAGTTCCCTAACATCCATGCTTTTCTCAACTGTCCCATTGTTTATCCTCTATGGCGTCTCGACTAGACAGGGTGGTGGAGGGGGGATTTGGCACATTTGCCTTCATCGGTTAGAGCACTCAGTACAGGAGTTGGGACGTTATGTTACAACTGTACAAGACATTGGTATGGGTACATTTGGAGTACTGCGTACAATTCTGGTCATCTTGCTATTGGAAAGATGTTACTAAACTGGAAACTGAAAAGGTACAATAAAAGATTTACAAGGATGTAACTGGGACTGTAAGGCTTGAATTATAAGGAGAGGCTGGATAGGGGCTGGTGGTACCTTTTTCCCTGGAGCATACGAGGATACGTGGTAACCTTATAGAGATTTATAAAATCATGAGGGGCACAGATAAGGTGTAAAGCCATGGTCTTTTCCCCAGGGTAGGGGAATCCAAAGCTGGGGGGCAGAAGTTTAAGGTAAGAGGGAAAAGATTTGAAAAAGACCTCCGGAGCGACTTTTTCACAAAGAGAGGTGCGTATATTGAATGAGCTGCCAGAGGAGGTTGTAGAGACGAGTAAAATTACAACATTTAAAAGACATTTGGATAGGTACATGGATAGGAAAGGTTCAGAGGGATAAATTCAGCCAAATGCTAGCAAAAGGGACTAGTTCAGTTTAGGAAACCTGGTCACATGGACAAGTTAGGGCCTGGGTCGCTGCAGACTTGATGGGCCGAATGACCTCCTTCTGCACTGTAGGGATTCTACATTTCTGCAGTTTCTGCACTCTGACCTTTGTGACTGCTCAGATCTTTTGACACTGACTGTCTCTCAGTATAATCCGTCTCTTGGTCTGTTTTGCCGTACATGGGCTCCAACCATTGTTTAACAATTTCTGTACATCAACAACACAATTATCACTTTCTTTAGTGTCAATTCCTCATCCTTCAGTAGACTTGCTCTCACTGAGAGGTGTCTCACACTTAGGACCAAGCTATCTTTAATCAGATCATCTTTTAGCTGTGTAAATTCACATGATTTGACTAGCTGCATTACTGCCTTGACATACTGTTTAGTGATCTCATTTTTCCTCTGAACTCCAGTGTTGAACACATTGTTCATCTGTAAAATCCATTTGGGATTCAAAAGGTTTTAAAAATCTTCGTTGTCTTTTTTTTTGCCTAATGGTTAGATTTAGGGTGGTATACACTCTGTAGCAGAGCCTCCTAGAACATTAACAGTGTCGCTATTGTTATCAGTTCAGGGTTGTTGACCACAATTTTACTGCCCTGCCTGCTATGGGAATCGGAGCAAGCAAGGGGCAGACAGCGGGAAGGTCCATCGACCTCGGGTGGATTTTACAGTTTCAAGATAACCAAGGCCTCAATATCCCGCCGATTAATCAAGTCTGTTGCAATCTCATAGTTTTGACATTGCAACTCGAAATTCTGCCAGTTTTAACATGCCTCATTTTTCAATTGGCTTGGATATGGAATTGGGAAATTTACTGAAATACTTTCTACTCGCACAGTAATTTACTTGTGTTTCCCTTTTCTCTACAGCCAGTGCCTTCACTTGCAGCCTTTATCTGTGTTTCCTTTTTCTCTACAGCTGGTGCCTTCACTTGCAGCCTGTGTGTTTTTCTTTTATCTTACAGCCCTCATCTGTTTTCCTTTGCTCTTTTCAGCAGCCTGTTTGCAGAATTTAGAACCTGTGTTTTCAGGATCTTCACCACTCCTTTTGCAAGCTTCAAAACTCTATTTTTTGCCACTTTCCGACACTATGCTATAAGGATTGCAGTCTTCATTACCGCACTGTTGCATGAGTCATTTGTTGAACTGATTTTAAGGTGTCTACCTCCAGAAACAAAGTCTCATAAGTCTCGGATTCTTTGTACACAACAGTGAAATCTGCTGAGCATTCAATATCTGGAGATGCCGGTGTTGGACTGGAGTAAAACAGAAAGAAATCCCACAACACCAGCTTAAAGTCCAAACGCTCCCAGCCACCTGACGATGGGACAACCTGTCCCAAAAGCTTGCGGCTTTTGCTACAAATAAACCTGTTTGGACTTTAAGCTGGTGTTGTGGGATTTCTTTCTGATCATTCAATATTGACAGATGTTTGCTTAAAATCTACACGCTAAGTATTAATACAACATCTCAACTCTACAAATTACATGTGGTCAGTCCAATATGATGCTCCATATTCTCCCTTACCTTTATTTTCATTTTGCCAGTTAATCTTATTTGTAACAACAGATTCCTGCTTTATCCTTGGATGCTTAATTGGCCTTCCAGCTCTAGGAGAGGAGACAAGGTTAAAATAGTTTATTTTCTCAAGACTTATACGATACTAAGAGTAAAATCTGTCCATCATGCTACAATAATAAGGGCAGAAAAAAAAATTATCTATTCAATCATGCGAGCTGGGTTACTTACTCATCAAATTCAAAGTTACCATTCTGGTCACTATCCCGAGCAAAATCATTAACCTGTCCTTTGAAATTCTTTTACGTTTTTGCTTGAAATAATGAATGCAGAAAACCCCAACTTTCACAGGATGAATATCACTGACAAGCAAATGCTTCCCTTAAGCTACATGCCTGTGGTACAACCTGAAATTTTTGACACAAGCAGTGCACATCAGTCCCTTCAAGGTACCGCATGTGCAAAGTCAGGCCAAACACTTAAACAAATTGTCTACGTACTCCAAAAAAAGATGAGAGTGCGCGCTTTGTTGAAAAGTGACTATCCCTAATTACTTTTGAGGTGGTGTTGGTGAGTTACCTTCTTGAACCAACACAGTCTGTGTGGCATTGGTAGTCCCGCAGTTGTTAGGAAAGGAGGTTTTGGATTTCAACCCAGCAACAAAGAAATAGCAACATATTTCCAAGTCAGGATGATTTGTAACTTGGATTATAAGGTGTTGGTGTTCCCATTAGCCTGCTTGCCTTTTCTTTATGAACATACGAACAAGGAGCTGGAGCAGGCAATTCAGCCCCTGAACCCCTCAGCCATTCATAAAGGTTACAACTGATCTGATAGTAACTTCAAATTTGCACTTCGCTTACTCCCGGTAACCAATCACCCCTTGCTTGCCAAGTATCTATTCACTTCTGCCTTAAAAATATTCAAAGATTCTGCTCGCACAATATTTACAGGAAGAGTGCTTCAAAGACTCATGACCATCTATGCTTCATCTGTTTTAAATGGGTGGCTCCTTATTTTTAAAACAATGGCCCACAATATTCTCCCACTAAAGAAACACACACTCCACACCCATCCTATCAAGTCCTCTCAGGATGAAATCAATAGACCTAGGAGTTCAACCCTATGAAGACTCCTTAGGATTTTGTATGTTTCAACCAAGTCACATTTTATTCTTTTGAACTCCAGAAGAATATACAAGCCTAGCCTAACCTTTCCTCATAAGATACCAACCCACTTCAGGTATTAGTCTGGCAAACCTTCTGTGAATTGCATGCAACGCAATTACATCTTTCCTTAAATGTGACCAATACTGTATGCAGTACTCCAAAATGTGGTCACACTTGTGTCTTGTACAATTGAAGCATTACCTCTCAACTTCTGTACTCCATTCTCTTCACAATAAATGATAACATTTTAGTTTTCCTAAATACTTGTTACATCTCCAAGCTAGCCTTTTGTAATGCATACACTAGGACACCCCAATTCCTCTGAATCCCAGAGCTCTGCAATCTCTCACAATTTACATAAAATGTTTCTTCTTTATTATTCTTCCCACCAAAATGGACAATTTCATATTTTCCCACATAATACTCCATTTGCCAAATCTTTCACCACTCAGTTAACCTATCTATATCTTTTTGTAGCCACCTTATGTCCTTTTTGCAACTTAATTTCCTACCTATTTTTGTGTCTTCGGCAAATTTGGAAACCATCCCTTCATCCAAGTCATTTATATAAATTGTAAACAATTGAGGACCCTGCACTGATCCCTGTGACACACCACTCATTACATCTTGCCAACTAGAAAATGACCCATTTATGCCTTCTCTCTGCTTCCTGTAAGACAGCCAATCTTTTATCCATGATACTCCCTAAAATTTGAGCTTTTATTTTCCACTATAATCTTTGATATGGCACATGATCAAAAGCCTTCTGGAATTCTAAGTAACTCTGCTGGTTTTCATTATCTATAGCACGTTACTTCCTGAAATAACTCCAATCAGTTGGTTCAGCATGATTTCTCTTTCACAAAACCATACTGACACAGCCTGATTACCTCGAGGTTATCCAAAGCCCAACTATAACTTCTTTAATAATGACTTTCAACATTTTCTCTACAAGTTTAAAAAAAAAATCGGTGAAATGGAATATAGTAATAAAAAATTAAATAAAGATAACAACAGAAAATAAGCCTCTTGACCACTTAATAAGTAAGTCATATTTTTCACCAGCGGCAACTGAATAAACAAATTTGGCCAAACGTTCTAACACAAAAGGCATTTCACAGAACGAGAACTTCCTGTTGACAGTACAGAATTTTAAAAAAATTATAAGGTCAAAAGGTCAGCTACTTATGCCATATGGATGCCTACATTCCTGGATAGAATTAACAGTGGGGAAAGAAGAACTTCAAAAATACAGAAGGATTCAGGCAATTACAGATCACACTTAATAACCTTGGTTGGGTTAAGGCATATCAAAACAGTCTCCAAACAAACAGAACAAGGATGAACTTCTGTCATTGAAAAGAAATACTAGTTGCTACAGAAACTGTAGTTGGTGAGCTCATCACGACCAGACAAATACAAACAGAGTTCTTGTGCGTCACTTAGTTTTTAGAAATAATGTATTATTTTCTTGTATAAAAAATACCATATGTCATGCAGATTAAGATTAGAGGCTGGATTCTGCCAGCTCACAAAAGTAGGCTTTTTGCTGGCTGGAACCTCATCAGCTAGGCCACCTGCTAGGTGGCCAACTAAGTGCCCAATTAAAGGCCACTTGCTGTCTGTCAGCACTGTACAGGTATCAGGTGGACTGCCAGATGGAAACCAGCAGGGTACAGAGCAGGGATGTTCATTTATGGCCACTCCACGAGCCACAGAGGATCCCACTGGCAGCTACAGCACAGAACCTGCTAGCATGATAATGTCTGTAGAGATCAATAAGAGGAATTCAAAATCTCAATTGACAGCTGAAAGAATGATGGGTCAAGGTTTCACGTTTTAAAACTTTTACTGTAATAAATAACAACTAAACGCTAATCTTCACTATTTTGTGTTTGTAGATAACCTATAAAGTTAAAGTTAATTTATTAGTCATAAGTAAGATTTAACACTGCAATGAAGTTAATGTGAAATTCCCCCAGTCACCATACTCCAGCACCTGTTCAGGTACACCGAGGGAGAATTTAGCATGGCCAATGCTCTTAACCAGCACATCTTTCGGACTGTGGGAGGAAACTGAAGCGCCCAGAGGAAACCCACGCAGACATGGAGAGAACATGCAAACTCCACACAGATAGTGACCCAAGCTGAGAATCGAATCCAGGTCCCTGGTGCTGTGAGACAGCAGTACTAACCACTGTGCCATCTGCCTTTTTAAACTATGGAAGAGAGTATCCCAATTTAACTTTTAACATGATTGAAAATCTCTCACTACAGTTATATATTACACTGTCCCCTAGTGGACACTGCATTTGATAGTAACTAGCCTAAAATTCTCAGCTCCGAATGGCTTTTCTTCTTCTTTTGTTTTCCTAGCTAGGTAACTTCTAATCACAGAACTGCCTTTCATTGTGAGTGTAATGCCATACATCCCTCCTCTGGCTCAAAGCCAAGTAAATCTTGCAGCCTTGTTTAAATCCTGACAAAATGAATCTTCAATCTGAACACAAGCTCCCACTCATTCTAGGCAGTAAAAGATAAATTTAGTTTTTTCTCTGCTTAAGGTGGAGGTCTGAATGATTTCTTCTTTATCTCACAGGACTGTGCAAAAGCAAACTGCATAAATATAAAAGCAAATTACTGCAGATGCTGGAATCTGGAACAAAAACATATGGAAAATCTCAGCAGGTGGCAGCATGGTGGCACAGTAGTTAGCACTGCTGCCACACAGCGCTGGGGACCCGGGTTCAATTCCAGCCTCAGGTCACTGTCTGTGTGGAGTTTGCACATTCTCCCTGTGTCTATGTGGGTTTCTTCCAGGTGCTCCAGTTTCCTCCCAGAGTCCAAACATGTGCTGTTAGGTTGATTAGCCATATTAAACTGTCCCTAGTGTCAGAGGATTGGCAGAGTAAATATGTAGGGTTACGGGAATAGGGCTTAGGTGGAATTGTGTTCAGTGTAGACTTAATTGGCTGAATGGCCTCCTTCTGCACTGTACAAATTATATGAGGTCTGACAGCATCTGTGGGGAGAGAACAGAGCAATTGTTGCTTCGAGGCTGGATGACTCTGTCAGAGCTCTGTCAAAGCATTAGCTCTGTTCTCTCTCTACAGACTACTGCAGTCTGTGGAATTCTTGGTTTTGCAGGGAAGCCTGTAACCTGATTCCAAAATGGCTTTTTTATTGTATTATTCTTTTATTTTTGTTGTATTTTGTATACTGACTTATATTGTTTTTATTGTTTGACCCTTTTACCCAATAATAAACATTAGTTTTATATTGGAATAGAAATGCTAAACAGTTATCTTTGATCCCGATTCCAGTTCATCTTATAACTGAATACATAATTTACAACTTAATGTCTATATCTCCTTTGAGAGACTCGGGGCATACTCACGGTATATCCAGACTGTGCTTATTATCTCCAAGCATAAATATCTAGCACCTGCTTTTCAGTTAAACAATCTGCACGTGCTTTGACCTCTAAACAAACAAACTACCCAGACCTACTCTCAGGCACACTTCAAGTCACATGGCCCACTTCAGTTATCCTAAATTTAAAGTCTTGAAATGTAATCTCGTTCACCAAAATCTACATAAGAAAGCCTAACTGTAACATGAGGAGCAGCCCTTTAAAACAGGAGGCACATCATCACACTCCTGTTATCCTCAAGTGCAAAAAAACACCACGCCCTGCTCACTTGGCTCTCTCTCCTATAACTTCTAGTTAACTTCCCACTCTTGTCCACCTCTCACTATTATCTTTGACTCAATGATGTCAGAGCAGAGTCAGTTGTTACGGGAGTGAGTGGTGATAAGGGACTATGGGAGTGAGAGGTGAACTAGGGCTGACTGAAGTGGGGCACAGTGAAGGGACCGGGGTGAACGGCATTGGGGAAGGAGGTAAACTGCAATAAATACTTACCTTGTAAATATTGAACTTTTTACATGCTTACAAAGTAATGTTGAATCAACTGTTCATGTTAGCTCCTTCCCAAATCCCACAGCTGTTCACTTGAATTGAAGTCTCAAGGAGGTGTACCTTCAGTTCAGGGCAACAAAGGGGGCGCGACTCTGGTGCAACTATGCCTCACCACTATACCTCTCTATTCACCTCAGTGATTGATCCTTAATACAGCTGGGGTAGGAGGTTCCCACTGCAGCTGACAAAAAGGTAAAAATAAGTTTAAAAATGTAGTCAGTGGTATAAGCCACAGGCTTGCCGCTAACATGGGTCGAGACAAAATATTAGAAAAGTTTGATTTGATTTGTCACATGTATTAATATACTACCAAAAGTATTGTTTCTTGCGCTATACAGACAAAGCATACCATTCATAGAAAAGGAGCAGAATATACTCTATAGCTAGTGTGTAGGGAAAGAGCAACTTAAAATGAGGTAGGTCCATTCAAAAGTCTGATGGCAGCAGGGAGGAAGTTGTTTTGGGGTCAGTTGGTACGCGCCCTCCAGCTTTTGTATCTTTTTTCCGACAGGAGGAGGTGCAAGCGAGAATGTCTGAGGTACGTGGAGTTCTTGTTATGTTGGCTGCTTTTCTGAGACAGCGGGAAATGTAGGCAGAGTCAATGGATGGGAGGCTGGTTTGTGTGATGGACTGGGCTTGGTCTTGGGCAGAGCAGGAGGCATACCAAACTGTGATACAACAAGAATGCTTTCTATGGTGCATCAGTAAAGGCTGGTGAGAGTCGTAGTGAACATGCCAAATTACCTTAGCCTCCTGAGAAAGTAGAGGCGTTGGCAGGCTTTCTTAACTATAGTGTTAGCATGGAAGGATCAGGACAGGTTGTTGGTGATCTGGACATCTCAAAACTTGAAGCTTTTGACCATTTCCACTTCACCTCCATTGATGTAGACAGGGGCATGTCCTTGACTACGCTTCCTAAAGTCAATGATTATCTCCTTTGTTTTGTTGACATTGAGGAAGAGATTATTGCCGCTGTACCAGTTCACCAGATTCTCTACCTCTTTCCTATACTCCATCTCATCATTGTTTGAGATCTGAGCCACTACGGTGGTGTTGTCAGCAAACTTGAAAATCAAATTGGAGGGAAAGTTGGCCACACAGTCATAGGCATATGAGGAGTACAGTAAGGGTACAGCCTTGTGGGGCACTGATGCTGAGGATGATCGTGGAGGTGGTGTTGAACCTCTGCAATAGGTTCCCAGACGTCCTAACCCTGTTTGCAGTCTGCAGGTTAGGAAGTCTGGGAACCTGTTGCAGAGGGGAGTGGAGCCCCAGGCCCTGTAGTTTGGAGATGAGTTTTGTAGGAATAATGGTATTGAAGGCTGCAGTCAATAAATAGGAGTCTAACATGAGTGTCTTTGTTATCCAGGTGTTCCAGGGTTCAGTGTAGGGTCAAGGAGATGGTATCTGATGTGGACCTGCTGGGACGGTCAGTGAACTGTAGTGCATCCAGGCAATCTGGAAGGGTAGAATTGATTCGTTGCATGACAAGCCTTTTGAACCATTTCATAATGATGGATGTCAGAGCCACTAGGTTATAGTCATTAAAGAAAGCTGCCTGGCTTTTTTTTGGTACAGGGATAATGTTTGTCTTCTTGAAGCAGATAGGGACCTCAGATTGGTGTAAATACCCCGGCCAGCTGGTCCATTCAGGATCTGAATACTCGCCTGGGTACCCCATCCAGGCCAGCTACTTTCCATAGATTGACTTTCGAGAAGGCCGTTTTGACGTCTGCATTGGTGATCCCAGATATCGGTTCGACCAAGGCTTCCAGGGCGGAAGGTGTGCTCTCGCTGATCTCTTGCTCAAAATGGGCATAGAAAGCGCTGACTTCATCGGGGAAGGGTGCCTTGGTGCCAGCAATTCTACATGCCTTCACCTTGTAGCCTGTTATGCCTTGCAGCCCTTGTCAAAGTCGATAGGGATCCGTGTGGTTTGCCTGGGACTCTAGCTTGGTCCAGTACTGTGATGAGAGCTGTGTTAGGTTGTATACAATTCAGCAGAGAGTCATAGGGTTTTACAGCATGGAAACTGGTCCTTCGGTCCAACTTGCCCATTTCTTTAAACCCCTAAGCTAGTCCCAATTGCCCGCAAATAGCCCATATCCCTCCATACCCATCTTCGCCATGTAGCTGCCTAAATGCTTTTTAAAAGACAAAATTGTGCCCACCACTACTACTACCTCTGGCAGCTTGTTCCAGACACCCACCACCCTGCGTATGAAAAAATTGCCCCTCTGGACCCTTTTGGATTTCTCCCCCCTCACCTTAAATCTATGCCCTCTAGTTTTAGACTCCCCTACCTTTGGGAAAAGATGTTAACTATCCAGCTGATCTATGCCCCTTATTATTTGATAGACTTCGATAAGATCACCCCTCAGCCTTCTAAGCTCCAGAGGAAAAAGTCCCAGTTTATCCAGCCTCTCCTTATAACTCAAACCATCAAGTCCCGGTAGCATCCTTGCAAATCTTTTCTGCACTCTTTCTAGTTTAATAATATCCTTTCAGTAATATGGTGGCCAGAACTGTACACAGTACAGCATGCAAACACACTGACAGTAGATAAAACTAGCTAATACCAGTGTATTTTGATGGGATGGCAGGTTGTGACATAAACCATCTAGGAACTAGAATAATTGCTCCTCATTTGTTTCACTCAGCTTTTTAATGAAAAAGACTGGCAGTAGTGTGCTGAGAAACCACTGTTGTTTCTGATACTATAACACTATGTAGTGTATATACTACAACTTGTTTTTTTTTTAAACCTCTCATTCAACTTCTTTGTCCAATGTAGCTCTTTTTCTGTATTGTCAACATTCTTCACTCTTCTACCCACTTGTCAACCTTTGAAGGCACTGACTGCTTACTGTGATAAAGTGCCACTTTTCATGCATTAGTCCAATCAGCAAAGTGTAAATATGTCATTCAAACACAACGTGTCACAACTATGTCCAATGGTGGTACAGACTCCTGCAAGGCTATCTTGATAATTATTAGGAGTTAGAAATTTGGCTGATGTTCTCCTTCCTCACCCAGAATGGTAACTTAGTGGCCATACTGCTGGGTATTGAACATGCCACTTTTATAGGCCGTACAGACGAGATTTTCAAAGCCGCTTTATCACTCTCATTTTAAACATCAAGGTTAAAATAACATTCATTGGAAATTCCAACTAATGGCTCAGCTGTGCATTGGATAAATTGGCTAAACCACTGTGGGAACTTTATCTTAATCTACTGACAATTACTTAAGACCTCAGCAATTGGGGGTTGTTTTTTTCTGCTATACTCCTGAACAATTAACACGGGCAGTTTTAGGAATGTGTCAGTAAATATAGCAGAATCAAAATGACTCATTTTAAATGTTCTTTATGAGCACCAGTAAGTTTATTTTTCTAACATTATGTAATTTGTGGTAACCATCAAATCTAGGATCATATTGTCATATTATTTCAAAATCAGGTATTTCTCAGGTTTTCCTTCTGGTAGTCTGAATGTGCAGTTAATTTTAATTGTTCTCCAAAATTACAAGCCACATTAAAGCAGAATTGGAGTTAGCTTCCATCAAATGCACTGCTACTTTTCTTTGGATTTCCATATTAATACAAATATAATCTGAAATCATTTACCCTAAACTTTCATGTTCAAGTTTCACATTAAATGGTGAAAACAAATACAAACTCCATCAGATTGATGCCATAAAATGGTTTTTCCATCTGTCATCTTTGCCTATTGTCTTTGTAGTATTATGGTACAGTGACAAGTCTCACAACACCAGGTTAAAGTCCAACAGCTTTATTTGGTGTCACGAGCTTTTGGACTGCCACTCCTCCATCAGGTGAGTGAAGGAGCTGATGAAGGGCAGTGCTCCAAAAGCTCATGATGCCAAATAAACCTGTTGGACTTTAGTCTGGTGTTGTGAAACTTCTTAATGTGCCCCCTCCAATCCAATGCTGGCATCTCCACATCTTGGATTACAGTGCTACTACTAAGCACCATTTAACAGTATGGGTTCATTTGCAGTGGCTCAGTGATGAAATCCTGAGACTTCTATGTTTAAATATGAACTGTTTATTGTTAATCTTTAACTATTTCAGTTTAGCTCTTGATGCAAATATTTTTCCGTAGACCAACTTCATTTAGGTTTTCAACATTTTGCTTCTTTTGAATTACGTCAGATAAGCTTTCCTTCAGTTGTAGCTATCTGCTCACTCTGTACTGCCATCTCCCTCACTCTGGAGTCACTTGGCTCCCTCTGAGGTTTTCTGATATTCTAGCTGCCCTTGCTTTGGGATCTTTTGTTGCCACCAGTGCTTTGTTGGGAGTTGTCCACTCTCTGTGGTCTCTTGTTGCCCTCAATGATTTATTTGGAATTGTCCTCTCTCTGGGTTTCTTCTAATTTTCTGTACATGGCCTTTTCCTTCATACAGTTGCAGTTTCAAATATTGTTGTCTCTTTAAGTTCTCTTGTACAGTAGCTTTATTTCTCCACTAAGATTGTCTTGTAGTCTCCTTGTCGGATTCTCTCTGTGATTTCCTTGTAATTTTCTGATTGTGGCATGTTCCTTAAGCCATCAGCCACTTCATTCCCTATTCTCTCCCCATTAACTTACTCATCCAGATGTCTCTTAAATGATGGTAATGTGCCTGCTTCCACCTCTGGTAGTAAGTTCCAGGCACCCACCACTCTCTGCATGAAAGATTTCCCCCGCATAAAGAACAAAGAAAGGTACAGCATAGGAACAGGGCCTTCAAGCCTGCGCCGATTATGATGCCTACTTAAAGCCGTATGCACTTACGGAATCCTTTTCCTTCCATATCCATCCTATTCATGTATTCGTCTAGTTGTCCTTTAAATGTCGCTATCTTACCTCTCCTACCGCCTCCCTGGGCTGTGCGTTCCAGACATTCAGCACCCTCTGTGTAAAAAAAATTGCCTTGCACATTCCCCAGGCAGCTTAAACCTATGTCCCTCGTACTCGACTTTTCTACCTTAGAAAAGAGCATCTGACTATCCACTCTGACCATGCCACTCAACCTTACAAACCTCAATCAGGTCACCCCTCAACCTCCATCATTCCAGTGAGAATAAACCAAATATATCCAATCTCTCCTCATAGCTAATACCCTCCAGATCAGGCAACATCCTGGTAAACCTCATCTGTACCCCCTCCAAAGTAGCGGCATCTCTCTGGCAGTGTGGATACCAGAATTGTACACAATATTCTAAAAGAGGCCTAACTAAGGTTCTGTATAGCTGCAGCATGACCAGTGAATTTTTATACTCAATCCCCCTATCAATGAAGGTAAGTATGCTAAATAACGACTTCTCCCTTAAACTTCCCCCTCCCATCTTGAACCTGTGTCCCCTTGATACTTTCATCCTGGGAAAAAAAACCTCTGACTATTGACCTCGTCTATGCCTCTCATATTTTTGTAGACCGTTATCAGGTCTCCCCTCAACCTCCGTCTTTCCAATAAAAACAATCCTAGTTTATTCAACCAATCCTCACAGTCAATATCCTGGTGAATCTTCTTTGCACTCTCTCCAAAGCTTCCATGTCCTTCTGGTGCTGAGGCAACCAGCACTGTACACAATACTCCAAATGCTTCCTAACCAAGGTTTTATATAGTTGCATACCAAGTCATATGAGCAAAAGCTTTTCACCCAGCTAAAGAAGCAGCTGTTTGATCTCAGTATGTAAAAACTTTCCAATCTGTCAATTGCTCAGCTTGGTCAATTCCTGTTGTCCTCGTGTCTTTTTCAATCTGGAAAGCTTCAGACAGCCCAGACAGGAAGTTAAAGCTAGAATTCAAGGTTAAAAATGTGATCAATTGCTTTTTAGCATTTGTTAATTACATACTTGCCAGGTCCATGGGGTTTTCCCCCACATACTGACTGAGTTAAATGTGGAATTCAGTTGCTAGCTTCATGAAATACCAGTTTATTTTGCTTCCTTACTCTTCTGGACACACTAACATCTGCACACCCTGGCAACTTAAAATCTTCCTGGTGCTATTTATAATAGAGTATGGAAGATCTATGGATTTGTTACAGTCTATATTCAACAGGATTTACCAGCATATCTCACAAGCAGCTCTGAATAAAACCGTATAATGAATATTAATACTTATGAAATATAGTCTGACCATTTTTCATACAGTAAATTATGAGCCAGACCCACCGGTGTTTCAAATCTTCACATATTCAATTTATTGGCAACCAAATTCATTAGTAGTTTGTGAAAGTGACAATCAAATCAGAATGAATAGCAATTACTTTATTAACTAAATCAGCATGGCAACAAATCCTTTCAATTTGCTCTTTCTTTCTGCAATCAGGGTTTTAAGATAATTTATAGTGAGGAGCACTTTATGTGGATGAGATTGGTCTTGTATTTTAGTCACTTACTAAATTTTGATCAGAGTAGCAAAGTGTGCAGAGCAAATAATGGAGCATCATCTAGGTGTCATCTCAGCAACACTGGACATCTCAGAAGTACTGCATTCCTCAATGAAAAGTGAAAAGTGAAGATAGGGGAACAAAGGTGCCTGTGATATCTATTAACATGGTCCTAGAATATTATTACATCAGCTCATGTACTGAAATGTTAGATCTGCCCCTGAACAAAAGACTACTATGTTTAGTACTAGTTAATATCGATCAGGTACAGTACACAGTTTATAAACTGAGTACCATCTCCTACTCCCTCAACTCTCTGGATTTTGAATGATTTTCAGTTGCTGGTTCTCTGGTTCATGGTATTGTAGCATAGAGATATATTTTACTCAGAATATGGTATCACCACAGATGTGGATCCATTAAAATGAAATCAAAAACTTAAATTGACGTGAGTCATTCCATTTACTCAATGATTTTTGTTTACAAAACAAATGCGTGAACATCTATAAGCCTTCATATTTCTAACAAAGTCTGCAAAATTCATACCTTATGCTGCTGTGCACTTCAGACCGTGTATGCTGGAGTTTATTTTTAAAAGTAGATAAAGGTAATTCTATATTAGATTAAATAACAAGTAGACACTATTGAATATGTACATATATGATTGCAAAGACTGCACAGGTGTGTCCCCTGTCATGGATGAGATTTTCTAAGATTACACCAAATCTTGCAGTCAGCAATAAAACAAGTAATGTGATCTCGTATTGAGAATTTTATATTCAATATTCATATCACAGTAACTATTTGCACAGGACACTGACCTGGTGTATTTTCTTCCTTTGCTGGCACACACAAGAGATTTTTTGCATGGTGATTCTTCATCAGAGATAGAGTCCTCAGCATTCCTCTCTTCTTGAGCAGCAGCTTCTGAGAGCCAATGGTCTTTTGAGAATTTCCTTTAAATCAAGCAATGCATTTTTAATTTGAATCAATAAACTGTTTTATGCTCATCAAATTAAAGCTTACAGTGCTGTATAAACCCAACATGCCAAATTAGAAGGCTCAATGCAGTTGCCAAATAAATGTTTTGTTAATGTGGAGTAAAATTCCCACTGCTCGAGAAATGGTCTTGGCCAACATTTACTTAATAACATAGCCTATTACACCGGTTAGATATTTTCCTATTGCCATCAGGTTTCCTATGATCACTCTACATGATTGACAATTTGTCCAAATTAGTTCGTTGCCTGTAGGGCCAAGTCAACTAGTAACTGCACAGAGATTGCTTAGACCCATTTTACATTTATCTCGCTGCCTGGGCTTTCAGTTTGATCCAAGAACCAGCAGTGGAAGGCCATTGTTTCACCCAATGCATTACGCTGTCTCTACAATTATTATAGCAAGTAATCCAATAATCCTACAGAATGTTTATCATTAGACAGATTGGGAGACAAAATTAGCAAAAGTACAGAATAAGTTCTTGGAACGTATAAAACAATACGTTCAAGAATGAACAATGAAACAGACTGTTTATGATGACTGTTACAATTTTTTTCTCCATTTATTTTGTACTTCAATCAAGTATATTAATACATAAGACTCTAACTTCGAGGTCCAGTGAATTTAAAGGGTTGAAGGGTGGTTGTGCATCTGTATCCAGTTCTGAAAGAGCATGAACAAGCAACTGCTTAAAAACATACACAATTGGTTTATTAAATGATCTCCACTTGCCAACTGCCTAGCAATCCAAATATCGCTAGTAACTAGGTTACCAGTTACCTTGTTTAGGTCATGGGTGGATCTAATATTATGCAATGAAGCAGGCTTAATTAGGTGATTTTACAGTAAACAATCCCCAGGGAAAGGTAATTACTACAGAATTTCATGTTAAATTTGAATATGCTCTATATGAATATGTATTCATAAAGAATACAAATTCAATATATGAATATGTATTCATACAGAATATATATTCAATATATGAATATTGAATATGTATTCTATAGGTATATAAGGAGCAAAAGGATAGCGAGGGATAAAGTTGGTCCTCTTGAAGACCAGAGTGGTAGACTGTGTATGGAACCAAAAGAGATGGGGGAATACTAAATGGTTTTTTTTTGCATCCGTGTTTACTGAGGAAACGGACATGGAGTCTATGGAAATAGGGCAAACTGGTAGGGAGGTCATGGAACCTTTACAGATTACAGTGGAGGAGGTGCTGGCTGTCTTGAGGCAAATCAGAGTGGATAAATCCCCAGGACCAGAAAGGGTATTCCCACGGACCTTGAGGGAGGCTAGTGTTGAACTTGCAGGGGCCCTGGCAGACGTATTTAAAATGTCAGTATTCACGGGGGAAGTGCGGATGATTGGAGGGTGCCTCACGTTGTTCCGTTGTTTAAAAAAGGTTCCAAAAGAAATCCAGGAAATTATAGGCCAGTAAGTTTGACGTTGGTGGTGGGCAAGTTATTGGAAGGTGTGACAAGGGATAGAATCTACAAATGTTTGAACAGACAGGGACTTATTAGGGAGAGTCAACATGGCTTTGTGCGTGGTAGGTCTCTTAGTGATTTTTGAGGTTACCAGGAAAGTGGATGAAGGGAAGGTGGTGGATGTTGTCTACCTGGATTTCAGCAAGGTCTTTGATAAGGTCCCTCATGGGGAGGTTAGTTAGGAGGGTTCAGTTGCAAGGTATATATGGGGAGGTAGTAAATTGGATTTAGACACTGGCTCCGTGGAAGAAGCCAGAGAGTGGTTGTGGAGGATTTCTTCTGAGTGGAGGTCTGTGACAAGTGGTGTGCCGCAGGGATCAGTGTTGGGTCCATTGTTGTTTGTCATCTATATCAATGATCTGGATGATAATGTGGTAAACTGGATCAGCAAATTTGCTGATGATACTAAGATTGGAGGTGTAGTAGACAGTGAGGAAGCTTTTCAAAGCTTGCAGAGGGATTTGGACCAACTAGAAAAGTGGGCTGAAAAATGGCAAATGGACTTTAACGCAGACAAGTGAGACATATTGCACTTTGGAAGGACAAACCAAAGTAGAACATACAGGGTTAATGGTAGGACTCTGAAGAGTGCAGTTGAACAGAGGGATCTGGGAATACAGGTACAGAATTCCCTAAAAGCGACGTCACAGGGGTTGGGTTGCTTGGCCTTTATAAATCGGAGTATTGAGTATAAAAGTTGGAGTGTTATGGTAAGGTTGTATAAAGCATTGGTGAGGCCGAATTTAGAGTATCGTGTACAGTTTTGGTCACCTAGTTACAGGAAGGATGTAATAAGGTTGAAAGAGTGCAGAGAAGGTTTACAAGGATGTTGCCAGGATTTGAGAAGCTGAGTTACAGAGAGAGATAGAATAGGTTAGTACTTTATTCCCTGGAACGTAGAAGAATGAGGGGAGATTGATGGAGGTGTATAAGATTTTAATGGGTATAGAGTGAATGCAAGCAGGCTTTTTCCACTGCGGCTAGAAGAGAAAAAAAAACAGAGGGCATGGGTTAAGGGTGAAAGGAGAAAAGTTTAAAACGGAATACAAGGGGGAGATTCTTCATGCAGAGAGTGGTGGGAGTGTGGAATGAGCTGCCAGATAAAGTGGTAAACGTGGGGTCATTTTTAACTTTTAAGAAAAACTTGTTCATGGATGAGATGGATGTGGAGGGATATGGTCCAAGTGCAGGTCAGTGGGACGAGGCAAAAAATGGTTCGGCACAGACAAGAAGGGCCAAAAGGCCTGTTTCTGAGCTGTAATTTTCTATGGCTCTATGTTGAGGTTAAGTCTGAAATTAAGGTCTTAAGATTTAAATAAAGCCAATTGTAAGGGTGCAAGAGCCAGGTTGGCTGAAGTATATTGGAAAATTAGATTAAAAATGAGAAAGGAATAGAAAATATCGAAAGTAATAATTCAGTGGTCAA
The DNA here is from genome assembly GCF_965287045.1 of Carcharhinus amblyrhynchos. Taxonomy (NCBI): domain Eukaryota; kingdom Metazoa; phylum Chordata; class Chondrichthyes; order Carcharhiniformes; family Carcharhinidae; genus Carcharhinus; species Carcharhinus amblyrhynchos. The sequence continues at coordinate 62,359,454 of NC_137330.1, forward strand.
AGAATATACATTTCCTGGAGGAATTAAAATGATCTCTAGGAAGTGGTACAAACTTGGCTAGCATTAGATGAAAGCAAGAGGTTTACAATGTTGTCAAAAACTAAACATCAAGATTTTGTTTTGGGAGGGGTGGGTTAAAAATCAGCAAAGGATGCTCAAGGAAATTATAAAGAGGGAGAAGCTAGAATGAGAATAAACTGAGAAATATATTTTAAAAATGATATGCAAAAAGGGAGAGATTAGTGAAAGTAAACATGGATCTCCGAGGTACAAACAAAAAAAATTGTGAGAAATAAGATGTCAACCAAATATTTTATGCTAGTCTTCACAATAGAAAACAAACAGCATTTCAGAAATAGCAGAAAACTAAATGTTTAACCAAAGTGAATAAACAAAGTAAACAAAAAAAACTGGAGAAAATAATAGGACTAAAAAAAAATGAAACCCCTGGTCCAGGTAGGCCACATGCAGGGATGTTAAAGTGGGAGCTGAAGAGATGGCAGATACTTTGCTTTCAATCTTCCACAATTCCCTAGATAATGGAACAATTCCTGTGAATTGAAAGGTAGTAGATGTAGCTTGTCTGTTCAAAAGAAAGAGTAAAAACAGGAAACTCTCGGTCAGTTAGTCTGACATTATTAGTAGAGAAAAAGTTAATATCTATTATTAAAGATGTGCCAACAGGGCACTTGAGAACTCAAACATAATTAAACAGAGTCAACATGGTTTTATGAGTGGGAAATTGAACATGACAAATCTATTAAGAATTGTTTCAGGGTGTAACAACAGTTTCTGTTTTCAGTCAGCACCATACAATAAAGTGCTGCACAATGTTAGGATTTATGGGATTAGAGTAATATATTAGCATGGATTGGGAATTGGTTAACAGACAGAAAAGAAAGAAATAAACAGTTCATTTTCAGGATGGCAAGACGCAACTAGTAGAATGCTGAAAGGATCAGTGATTGGCTTCAGTTATTCATAAGCTATATAAATGACTTAAATAAGCCAGAGTATAAAGTAACTAAGTTTACTGAACATACAAAGCTAGGTGAGAATGTAAGCTGAAAGGAAGACAGAAAGGCTAGTTAAATGATTGAGCAAGAATTGTTCTGCCATCTTCAAAGGTTTGTGTACGCATATTGACAGGTCTTTCTTTTTCTGCTTACTCTTTAAAATTATACTATTTAGTTCATATCGTCTCTACTCACCTCACTCTTGCCACCAAAACATATAATTTCGGACTCCTCTGTATTCATCGGTCACATTTCTATGCATTTTATCAGCCTGCTTATGTCTTCCTCAAGTTTAATGCTATCCTCATCATTGACCACTACAATTCCACATTTCATATTATGTACAAACTTTTAAAATATGCCCTTTATGCCCAAGTCCAGGTAATTCACGTATATGGAAAGGAGCAGTGCCCTGAATAATGGGACATCTCATTGTATACATCCCACCAGTCTGAAAATTAAACTGGTGACCACCACTGTTTGCTTTCTGTTTCTGTACCTAAGTCAATTCTGCATCTAAGTAGCCCCTGTCCCTTTAATTTTGATTTTGCTAACAGGTCTATTAAGTGGTACCTTGTCAAAGGGGGAAATTTTCTTCAAAAATGGCACCCTGATCTCTTTGGGGCAAGATTTGCCAGTGTTCTTACACCTTACTTCTGAGAAATGACCCCTGGTTTTAAAGTTTTTCTGGGTGGGGTGGGGTGGGGATGCAGTTGCTAAGAGGAAGCAGAGGGTAGGGATAAATGGTCTTTTCCATATTTGCAAGTTGTGCTCAGTGGAATCCCACAGTGCAAGTGCTGGGGCCTCAATTCTTTACATTTTATATCAATGACTTGGATGAAGGAGTGAAATGTGTGGTTGATGACACAAAGATAGGTAGGAAAGCAAGTTACAAAGAGGACAATAGGAGTCTGCAAAGGGACACAGATAGGTTAAATGAGTGGGCATAAGTTTGGCAGATGGACCTGGGATCAATCCCAACATTGTGCAAGCTCTATACATACAACCACCCATTCTTCTTATGTCTGCATGAGGTTCCTCCAGGTTCTTCCCACAGTCCAAAGATATACAGGTTAGGTGGATTGGCCATGCTAAAATGTGTAGATTAGGAGGATTAGCCATAATAAACGCGCAGGTTACACGGATAGGGCAGAGGGGATAGTTTGGTGGGATGCTCCTTCAGAGATTCGGTGCAGACTTGATGGGCTGAATAGCGTCTTCTGCACTGTATAAATTCTATGGTTCCATGACTCTGCAGTAGAAGGATCTGGGTGTCCTGGTACAAGAACTAGTAAAAGTTTGTAAGCAGGCACAGCAAATGATTAGGAAGGCAAATGGAATGTTATTGTTTATTGGAAGGGGAATGGAACATAACAATAGGGATGTTCTGCTACAGCTACGCAGGGTATTTGTGACACCATATCAATTCACAGAGTCCTCACCCAACAAATACTTGGGATGGGGTGTGAGGGGTATATCTAATGTGGAAAGATTGAATTAGCTGGGCCTGTATCCAATGGAGAGTAGAAGACTGAGGCGATTTATTGAAACATATAAAGATCCTGAAGGAATTTGACAGGGTGAACGCTGAGAGGATGTTTCCCTTTGTGGACAAGACTAGAACTAGGGGAGCTGCAATGAAAACTGAGTGTTGTGAATGCTTGGAACTGTGTTCCCCAGAGAACAGTCTGGGGAAACAGGGTCAATTAACATTTTTAAAGCAAATGTTGATTGATCTTTGACTGAAATGGAGGTTGAAGGATATAGGGATAAGCAGGAATGTGGAGTTGAGGCCACAATCAGATCGACCATGACTTTTTCAAATGGTTGAGCATGCTTGAGGGGCCTAATTCATATAATCATATGTGGCCTTTTGGAACTCCAAGTTCAACACATCTATACTTCCCTTCAATCATTGGTGAGTATTGTGGCACCTTTCTTAAATGCCCTACTTATTTCTTCCTGTATACTTTGACAACAGTGTAACTATTTACATGAAATGCGCAGTGAAAAAAATTCGCAAGCATATTTCAGGAATTTGTCCCTTTGTTATTTACTTTGTTACTATCCTAAAATAATTAAAACTCCCATTATTGCTACTCTGTATTCTTGCACCTTTGTCATTTGCCTACCAATTTTTTCTTCAATTGCCTTCCCAGAACTTTGCGGCCTATCATGAACATTTGGCAGAATAAAGGCTCCTCTTTTGTTTTAAATTCTAACCAAGCGAATTTTGTCTTTATTATATCATGCTTTTCCATTGTTATAGTAGTTAATTTTATTAATCATGCCTACTCTCCTTCCCTATCTTTTCTAAGTACCTTGTTGTCAGGAATATTAATTTCCCAAATCTCCTGTTCTTGATCAAAGTCTGTCATTGACATTATATCAGTCACAACCCATGTGACTTTTTTTTAGTTCACCAACTTTCATCACTGTGCTCCATACATTTAAGTCCAAACACTCCAAAACCATCTTATACTGCTTTGCATTGAACTATCTGACCTTATCCTAAACCACGCTTTGTTCTATTGCTGTATGCAACTTGTTCTCCTATGTTAAAGATTTTAAATAGCCAAAGGATAATGAGCTGGCAAGTCTCCAAATCACATCACGTAGAAACATAGGAGAAAGAGGCAGGCATTTGGCCCTTAGAACCTGCTCCGCCATTCATTATAATCATGGCCAATCACGCTACTCAACAGCCTGATCCCGCTTACCCCCATATCCTTTGATCCCCTTTGTCTCAAGTGTTATATCAAATGCTCCTTGTGCATAATGTGGAATAGATGTGAGAAGCCAGTAACTAGAATTGGAATCTGGATACATGGCAAAATAATGTATTAATGAACACTTTGATTATTAAAGATATGAAAGAAATGTTTTACTGTCACAAAGTTTAAAAAAAGAGTTTTAAATATAGAACAAAGGCACTGACACCCTTTTACAGCAAACTGTCGCTCACAGAAAACATTGTCATGAATTGTGTGTTACTGATTGATCATTGGGCATTAAATAATTAACTAGGAAATAAATCAATCTGACTTCAGAAACAGATGTAATAATTCTTAAAATGCACACTCTTTCAGCCGAGTTTGCATCAATTCCCTGAAAGAGCATCAGGCTAACACACCAGCCCGCCCTATCCTCGTAACTCCACATATTTACCATGACTAATCCCTTTAACCCGCATATCTTTGGACACTAAGGGGCAATTTAACATGACCAATCCACCTAACCTGTACGTCTTTGGACTGCAAGAGAAAACTGGAGCATCCAGAGGAAACCCACGCAGGCACAGAGAGAATGGGTACACAGTCACTCTAAGCTGGAATTGAACCCGAATTCCTGGTGCTGTGAAACAGCAGTGCTAATCACCGTGCCACCTCAGTGTCACAGCATCTCACCCTGAACAACACCTTTTAAACCCAACATATGTCATCTAAAAGGACAAGGACAATAAACACAGGAACACCATCACATTCAAGTTTCTCTCTAGGCCACGCACTGCCCTAACTTGGAAATATATCATCACTCTTTCACTGTTGCTAACTGAACTCCCTTCCTAACAGCACCGAGTGTATCTACACTACATGGATTGCAGCAGTTCAAAGAGGCAGCTCACTACAATACTTCCAGGGATAATCAGAGATGGGCAACAAATGGTGGTCTTGCCAGGAATGCCATCTATCTTATGAATAAATAAAAAAAAAATTGTCTGGGGTTTAAGGCACGGGATCCATGCCCAGCACCTCATGAAGTCCACCAAAGGCAAATATTTTCCAAATTTTAACAAGGGGCTCAAGCAAAACATCTCTGAGAAAGCCCAAGTTTTTATTACAATAATGTGACCTCCAATTACGATCAGTACTTGCCCTGTAACTGTACTGTTCTTAGCTGCATTTATTCATTCTGGTTCCAGTTTAGTAAGGTTTTGTAGCTTTACGTAAGCTTTTAATATTGATTCAAATATTCTTAGCCTTGAAAATCCAAAAGGGACTTAGCCATCCTAAGTCAGGGAGGAGTTGACAAATAGTGATTAGAAAATCTGAACTCCTTGTTTTACAAAGCAGCAGGCGCTGGTTCTTCATGAATCATGTTTTCTTGGGCACTGGAATCAAAGTATCCATTTATTTCTTCTTTGAAGGAGGTCTTGGGACCAGTCACATTTCACACAGATGAATATCTAGATATCCAGCCTATTCTGAAGGCTTGACTATAAGTTGTTTGGTCAAAAAGACTTGTATTTCTAGAGTTTACTTGGTCATCAAATAGCATTCCTCCCTAACAAATTATGAAACTGTGCGCCTGACCTGATTAGTTCAATCTACATATTCATCCATCCATTCAGTGCTCATTGTCAAACGATTTCTCCATCAGGAGAATAAGCTGTTTATCCTCCAAACCATCCGTTTGAGCTTTGCCAGTAATTAAAGGCAGAACCCCTCAGGTACAGAAACAGGGTGACTACTAAAAATCATACAAGTTTAAACATCATGTAGGCTGCTAAAGTTCAACAGGAAAACTCCTGATGAGTAAACATTTGCCTTAGCTACAAATAACAGTCAAGGACCATGGCTGTATTAATTATAAGGGAGGCTTTCTTCACACAATATGCATACAAGTTGCAGCTCATGCAATCAATCACTGGTCAAACATATTTTTTAATCATATTTATGTCTGTAAATTAGTAGATAAATAGAAAGGAATATGTGCTCGTTAACAGTATAATTAAGGGTATGTGTTCAAATTATAATTGGACAACAATACCCATATATTATACATTATGCAATCCCTTTTAATAGTTGCGAATGGACTTAGATAATTTTTTAAAAATGTACAGTTTTGATTAGTAGATTTTAATTGCTTGAAGTTGGGTCCCTTGCTATAGCTCGAATAAAGTTCTTGAACTTGAATTGTTGTCTGGCCAGTTTGAGGAGTGAGGTACGTTACAGTTGAATAGATATCAAACTCCCGCAACATAGGACGCGAGAGTTATAAAAAAGTTCAGAATGCTTGGATTTTGCTCTGAATTAACACCAATTTGAAGGCATAAAACATGACAAGAGGCTATTAGCAACTACTACCACTACTTAAGGTGGCTACATTTAAAGTGTTGTTCAAAAAATAATCAGCAGACATTAAACCTGATGCATTACGCGGAAATTCAATTGACAGGACATACATAATCCTTCTGACACATTTTCTCCAAATACCATAAAAACCAATGCCATCACATTACAAGTGGTGGCAGGTGCTACAGAAAACTCTGAGGTGGATATCACATTGAAACCATTCCAAATGCAGTACAGCTACTGAAGTTTGGCTTCATCTTGCCTCTTCTATTTGATCATCCTAGTCAATCAGGAAGTTTATGATTAATTTTAATCCATTCAATTCAAATTACTACTTTGTGTAGGATTTCCCTGTGGGAACTTTGCTATGAAGGGAATTAGGACATGAAAGAAGAAAGATTGGAAGTTCTTGCTGTGAGTTACTCCAGAGACATATATGAACAAATAAACATATGAAAATGATGTGCAGGAAAAGCCTGTCCCACACACAAGATACCAAGCACGTCATGGGTCTACCCTTTCAAACAATCTTGTCTTCCCTTCCAGCCACATATGCTGGGAGAGTCAAAAACTAGAAAAATTCCAGGGCGAAGGGAAAGGCAAACTCTTAAGGTTGATATTTGTCGAATGTTTCCATTTGTCTAAAAAAAACATGCTATTTAAAATCATTAATAGTAAAGTAGGATATACGCCATAATTTTATCAAAAAGAAAAACTTAAATATCAATGAAAACGTTACTGAAATGAGAGAATTGGGAGGTGGAAATGAAAAAAATTGAAGATGGAAATGAATGACAGAATTAAAGGGTAAGCAAACATAAATCTGCAAAACAGGAAAAATATAAAAAGGGTAAACAACCGTTTGAAGGCAAAATTATTCAATCCCATGATGTATTATCCTAAAGGCAATTCTGCATATATCAAAGGCTTCAAATACCAGCATATTCGGTATTTTTCTGAGAATGAGAATTCAATCAACTAAGATGACAATAAAGAGAACTGAAATGTCACATGCAACTGCAAAACAATGTTGAAATAAAATCTCAGACCCATGAGAAGTGATGTTCGACAAACTGGAGGGTAGTTCTACTGCATCTATCTCCACTCGCTTGCTCTTCAGTATACCAGGAGCAGAGACTGGTACCTCTCCACTCACACGATCCTGCAGCACATTTTCTCTGTTCAGGTTGATCTGAGAGTATGGACAACCTAATGCACTGCAGAAGAAAGAACATTTCTTACAGTTGGTTGAATGAACGGCAAATCCCTTTTCTCTGTCAACATCTTACAAAAGTAGTTTTTTTTTAAAGCTATCTCCAAATTATATTCTGCATGCAACTTAACCTCCATGAGGATCCATTTCAGTGGAATTGGTGGCACAGTGAGTTAAAACGTTGTCTTCTACCTTTGTGACTTGGTTTTAAATTAAGTCCAAGTTGACAGGACAAATAATTTTTACCATAAAAAGGTACAACATGAAATCAGTCTGGGTATTTTAAACCTAGGTCAAAATTTTACCTTGCTTAGGGAAACTGGCACATGCCTGACCTGGAAACATGTGAAACCAGTGAAAAGATGTTGCATGTGTCCTGACATCATCATGCATTTGCACAATATTTCAGTCGGCAGGTGTACACAAGAGTCAGAATCTCACCCACTGATAATTAAGGAAACAATTTTGCCCATTAAGGGCCCAACTGAATGCAATCTTACACGGCCCTTCTGCTTTTACAGTTGACAGGTGGGCCTACTGGCTAGGTGGTGTTTACATTTTAGCTGCAATCTTGATCCAGAATGGGATGATCTGTTCGGGCTGAAATAATGGTCTGTCTGGCCCGAAATAAAATTTAACAAGGTGCTTGGGGACTGAGGTTTGTGTTTCAATATGTGCCCAGACACTCTTAGCACAGCATTTCCATTGCAATTTGGTTTTAAATAGGTCTGCAACTGCCTGAGACATCTCTATTGTGGCAGTCCCCAAAGGAGTGAACTGGAAGCATCAGCTCACACCCTCCATGTTCTTAGCACCCGTCCTCTTCCCACCCTCCCTTGCAGCTCTGGGCCTTTCCAAGTGTGCGTTTCAGGTTGGCTGTCTGTCAATTGGCCAGCCAGTATCAAATCACACTCAGTAACCAAACATGGCCAGAAGCACATTTTACACCAGCTTCCAGGCCTGCTAAGTGCAGGCACCCAGATGAAAAATTCACCTCCAAGTCTTAATTAGCTAGCTATAATTTTAGCTGAATTTCATATTTATTAATCACCATTTTTGCTGAAAAAAAGCATCGCCTTAGGTTTTGACATTTTCATGAGGAACTTCTCTGCATCAGCTTTCTTACAACTTTGAAGATATTATCTCATTTTATTTTCAACAAAAGAAATTGAAAATACCAAAGCCTGTTGCCAATGTTACAGAGACACTTTAATAATACTGTTTTGAAACCAATTCCCACCCCACCCCCAAACTTAAAACTCAAATGAACACGGCAGCAGTCCAAGAGGACAGGTCATCACAATCTTTGCAAAACAAACACTGAATAATAAATATTGTGCCTTCCTGGCAACATCTAAATCCGAAAAATAAATTTAAAATCAAAGATCAAAAACATGCACCAGGCCAACTTGAGCATTCCAAGTAGGCAAGTGAGATTACACAATTGCTTAAACTTTGCGGTGGATAGGGGAGAACGGTGGATGTGGTCTTTCTTGATTTTCAGAAGGCGTTTGACAAGGTACCTCACAAGAGGTTATTGCAGAAGGTCAGGGGACATGGAGTTGGGGGTAGGGTGTTAGCGTGGATAGAGGACTGGTCGTCAAATAGGAGGCAGAGAGTGGGGGTCAATGGGTGCTATTCGGATTGGTGGATGGTGACTAGTGGAGTGCCCCAGGGGTCGGTGCTGGGACCTCAGCTATTTACCATTTATATAGATGTTCTGGAGGAGGGAACCGAGTGTATGGTGTCGAAATTTGCTGATGACAGCAAGATTGGTGGAACGGCAAATTGTGCGGAGGGTGTGGAGAGTCTGCAGAAGGATCTAGATAGGCTGAGCGAATGGGCCAGGAAATGGCAAATGGAATTTAATGTTGGCAAGTGCGAGGTGGTCCACTTTGGTAGGAATAATGGTAGGAAGGACTGTTACTTACGTGGAGAAAAACTGCAGCAGGCGACAGTGCAGAGGGACCTCAGGGTCCTTGTGCATGAGTCGTAAAAACCCAGCTTGCAGGTGCAGCAGGTGGTCAGGAAGGCTAATGGGATGCTGGCCTTCATAGCGAGGGGGATTGAATATAAAAGTAGGGAGGTCTTGCTGCAGCTGTATAGGGCATTGGTGAAGCCGCAGCTGGAGTACTGTGTGCAGTTTTGGGCGCCATACTTACGCAAGGATATTTTGGCCTTGGAGGGAGTGCAGAGGAGGTTTACTAGGCTGATGCCGGAGTTGAGGGGGTTGAGCTATGAGGAAAGGCTGAATAAACTAGGCTTGTACTCATTAGAGTTTAGAAGAATGAGGGGAGATCTCATTGAGACGTGTAAGATGATGAATGGGATGGATAGGGTAGAGGTGGAGAGACTCTTCCCATTCAGAAAGGATAGTAGGACTAGGAGGCACAGCCTCAAGATAAAGGGGGGCGGTTTAGAACGGAGTTGAGGAGGAACTTCTTCACTCAAAGGGTGGTGAATCTCTGGAATTCTCTGCCCGTTGAAGTGGTGGAGGCTACCTCGCTAAATATTTTTAAGACGCGGGTTGATGGGTTTTTGATAAGAGAGGGGATTAAGGGTTATGGGGAGAGGGCGGGAATGTGGAACTGAGCCACGACAGATCAGCCATGATCTTATTGAATGGCGGGGCAGGCTCGAAGGGCTAGATGGCCTACTCCTGCTCCTATTTCTTATGTTCTTATAATTTGACAATATTTCTTCTGCTTTCCCAGGCATTGCGAACTGCTTTGAGAGAAATAACAAAGCACTAGGGATCAGGACAAAGTAGAAAAACAGCTGGATTAAGGAATCAATTCCAAAATTATTTTAAATAATTTTGTGAAATATAAATATCATCCTCAGGAATGGACAAATTAACTCCAGATTTGAAAAATATATGGGTCTTGGGAGTTAATGCTCTCAAAATTGTGCCTAGGTGAGTTATGTTCAGTTTAATGTTATATCCGACTAATTTGAGAGATCAGTTAATTGCCTGCTGAAGGCACTCCCCATAGGTCAATATAATCAGGAGGATGTAATTTAGATATGAACTTTTCAAGTTCATTTTTAATCAAAGCCTCTCACCCAGCAGATTAACAAGATCTGGAGTGCCATCTGTTTTCTTTCTGTACCACAGCTTTTTAGAACTGATTTTTAGAAGTGCTTAACTTCAGTTTCTCTGAACAGCTTTAACTAGGCAGCCAATCTGCAACCACCAGTTTTCTGCTCACGTCCAATGGAAATCAGAGCCCCCAGAGAGTGCACGCTTCAAACTCACTCACCTAAAGAGGATGTCATCTGCATAGTTATTTCAAACTCTACTGTAATAGATACCAACTCCCAGATGTTAATATACCAATAATATACAGACGTTTGAATGAGTGGAAAAGAAACCTGTCAATGACAACTGACTTAATTATTTTTCTTCAACTAATTGCTTTTTAAAAATTCATGCTACAGGATGGCCTAGCCATCCATCCCTTAGTTGCCCTTCAGAAGATTGTGCTGAGCTGCCTGCTTGAACTGCTGCAGACCTTAAGGTGTAGGTACACTCATAGGGCTGTTAGAAAGGGTGTACCTACACCTTAGGATGGCAGTGAATGAGCGACAAAATATTTTCAAGTCAGGATGTGATTGGAGGGGAACTTTCAGGTGGTGAAGCTCCCTGCATCTACTGCGCTTGTCCTTCTCAATAGTAGCAGTCGTGGGTTTGGAATCTAAGGAAACTTGGTGAGTTCTTGCAGATGGTACATGCTGCTGCCATGAGGATGGGGCAAATGAACTTTTGTGAAGGTGTAGCACAAGTGAGCTGGTTTGTCCTCGATGCTGTGGAGTTTCTTTAGTGTTGTTGGAAATGCAATCAACCAAGCAAGTGGACAGTATTTCATCATACAAGGCACAAGTCAGGAGTAGATGGTAGACAGATTTTGGGGGAGGGTGGTAAAGTGGTGAGTGATGGTTAGATCCTCTCTTGTTGAAGATGGTCATTACTTGGCATTTGTATGTCACTTGCCACTCATCAGCCCCAGCCTGAATATGTTTGGATCTTGCTGCATTTGCACATGAATTGCTTCAGTATGAGGAGTCATGAATGGTGCTGAACAATGTGCAATCATTAGCAAACATCCCTGCTTCTGACCTTATGATGGAAGAGGGGGTCACTGAAGAAGCAGATGAAAGCCTAGGACACTCCTACAGTGATGTCCTGGAGCTGAGATGATTGACCTCCAACAATCACAACCATATTTCTTTATGCTAGGTATGACTCCAATTAATGGAGAGTTTCCCATTGACTCCCATTTTGCCAAGGCTTTTTTATGCCATACTCGGTCAAATGCTGTCTTGATATCAAGGGCAGTCACTCTCACCTCACCTCTGTATTCAGCTGTTTGTCTATGTTTAAATCAAGGTTGGAATGAGGTCAAGAGTAGAGTGACAGTGGCAGGATTCAAACCGAGCATTCATGAGCAGGTTATTGCAGAGCAAGTGCTGGGTAAATCTCTTTGTTACTGTGAAATCCAAGGGTTATTTGGCACATACAGTTAGCACAGCAACTGTAGGTGAAATCGGAACTCTCGACATACATTTATTTGCTAAGCTATTTTATTCTCCTATGTAAACATTCTGGTGTTCTGGACCTCTGTTCAATATTACAACCCTGTTACCCCTGACAAATGCTTTTAACTGTAGATCTTCAGCAATATGTTTTCCCTTGCACCCAGAAAACTTGAGGGCTAAATTTAAAATGGTGGTTGGATATGAGGCACACAGCTTCAGTATAATATTAAAATTGCCTTCCTATGTTTTGCAAGCAGGTTGGCTGCCTGTCTCCTGTCCCAACAATGTTAAAAACAGGATTGGGCAGATTGAGATTGGAATACAGGTCATCATCTTAACATTCCACCTACCCTTACTTGCCAGTTAAATTATTCCCTTATGCATAGACAGGGTAGAAGTAGTTTGCAGCTGCTCCTCTCCCCACAACCGTCAGGTTGCAATTAATTTTCTAGCATGTTGGGGCTGGCAGGCATTTTTCTGCATCCCCAAGTGGCACAGGGATCCACCAGTACAACTTGAGATCTCCCTGACCCCATGATCTTTGGCACAAGTGCAGTGGGCTTGTTGTATCGTTATATTATTCATGAAGAATGAGGAACTAATAAGTGTGACTTTACATGAGACTTACATTCCTATCATTATTCTGTAAATTGAGTTTGTGTCTTTATGTGCCCTGTTTGTGAACAGAAATCCCGTTCACCTGATGAAGGGGCAGCGCTCCGAAAGCTAGTGGCTTTTGCTACCAAATAAAACTGTTGGACTTTAACCTGGTGTTGTGAGACTTCTTACTGTGAATAGATTGTTTCCCCAGTTTATTAACTATGAAATAAGTGAGGAATGTTGATTATTTGACAGGCAATACCGAAACTTCAGTCCTTCTATAACATTTCTCTATGGAAACAGAATTCTCACAGAATCAAATCTGTCCAACAATCAAAGCTTAAATAAGGAGCAGAAACAAGGCAGTGCTTCAAGATCATATACATATGTACACTTATGACTGTGTGGCCTAATTCTCCTCCAATTTGATTTTCAAGTTTGCTGCCGACACCACCACAGTGGGTCGGATCTCAAACAGTGACGAGACAGAGTACAGGAATAAGATAGAGAATCTGATGAACTAGTGTGGCAACAATAATCTCTCCCTCAATGTCAACAAAACGAAGGAGATTGTCATTGACTTCAGGAAGTGTAAAGGAGAACATGCCCCTGTCTACATGAATGGGTGGTCATGATGAGGTGGTGACGGTGTTGTATTAAAGTAAACAGTAAAAAGTTTCACAACACCACGTTAAAGTCTAACCAGTTTATTTGCTAATAAACTCACAAGCTTTTGGAAACACTGGTTCTTTGTCAGGTGTGTGGAACCTTCCAGAAAGCCCACCAACGCCTCTACTTTTTCAAGACTAAGGAAATTTGGCATGTCAGCGACAACTCTCACTAACTTTTACAAATGCACCATAGAAAGCATTCTTTCCGGTTGTATCACAGCTTGATATGGTTCCTGCTCTGCCCAAGACTGCAAGGAACTACAAAAGGTTATGAACGTAGCCTAATCCATCACGCAAACCAGCCTCCAATCCACTGACTCTGTCAACACTTGCCGCTGCTTCGGCAAAGCAGCCAGCATAATTAAGGACGCCATGTACCCCGGACATTCTCTCTTCTCCACCTTCTTCCTTCGGGAAGAAGATACAAAAGTCTGAGGCCATGTACCAACTGACTCAAGAACAGCTTCTTCCCTGCTGCTGTCAGACTTTTGAATGGACTTATCTTGTATTAAGTTGATCTTTCTCTACACCCTAGCTGTGACTGTAACACTTCATTCTGCACTCTCTCGTTTCCTTCTCTATGAATTGTATGTTTGTTGGTATAGCGTGCAAGAAACAATACTTTCCATTGTATGTTAATACATGTGACAATAATAAATCAAAAAATAATATACAGAGTGTATTTTGCAACTGTTACATTTGGGATGAAAATGCTTGCGATACCAAGGAATATAATCAGTGATTTACAGTTTTATATTAACTTTCCAATATCTTCCCTTCTAAAGCTGTCAAAAAGATAAGGATACATACTTCAAAGGTTTTTGTAAAAAAAGGATTCAGTTCAGTTCTGAGATGAGAGATCTTTTGTCCTTACTTAGCCTGTTGTCCACTACCACTTTAAATGACAGAACACGACTGAGTAATTGCTGTTTTTTTTTAATTTTTACACTGAAGCTAAAAAGCTCTTGTCTAAATGTACCTCAATACAACTTGTTTTCTTGCTGCAAAAATTAATTCCCCAAGTTCTTTTGCATTGCTTCAATGGTTTCAGGAACAGGCACGGACATGTACAAATAAGTGAATCATGTGTCTTAGCAAGCGCGGACAATTTTACTTCATTAAACAATATTCGGTGTCTGGTTTGATTAATTCATTAAGTATTTCCAAAATGCACAAAGACCTAAATTGCTCATTTGAATTTTGTTATCTTTTTAACATGTATTAATTTCTTGTAAATGTACAAGGTTAACCAATCAGGCAATCTATTCCACATTACATGTTCCCTTTCAATCACTAAGAATATATATTTACTTAACATAAATAGCAATTTTATAATACTTCAGAGACTACTAGAATTCAATCTAATCTTCTTTGTCCCTATAGGCAAAAACCAAAGCACATGTAACATCATTGAGAAAGACATGTACTTTTCAAATAAAAGCCTCAGATTTCCATTTAAAAAGGCTATTATTGTCAATAAACGTAAATGGAATTCTTAAAAAATGAACAATATTATCAGGGTTGTAAACATTAAAGAACATTAGAAACACCATTCATTGAGTTGCACAATGTTAACATATTGACAAGAAACGAGACACTGCAGCAGGGGGAGACAGAGATCACAAACTGGGAATCTCAAAAGCAGGCCAGGTAAACATGTTGGGAGCTATTTTCTCTAAGTGTAAGCGGAAAGCTGACGTAAACTTTTACATCTACTTGTAGCCTAAGGCCTGCAGCCACAAACATCTGCAATTTAGTACTTTATTTCTGCTTTGCTCTTTATTTTAAACCCATAATGAATATTTGAAGTTATCTTGTATCAAATCTTATTTGGTAGACATTGATCTTAACCCAGTTATGATTGTGCTTTAATTTATCAATAATAATTAGTAGCGACATGTTTTTCATACTGGCCATGCACAGTTAGTATTTCAACTACAGGCTCGATTTTACTATTGCACTGCACCTCTTTTCAGACGCGAAAACTTAGTAAAGTCGGACATGAGATAAATAGCACAATCCGCGCCCACATCCATGCAGATTCCCACTTCACCAAGGCCCGAAAATGGCCGCGATCGGAACTGCACCCAAAACTGGCATTTAAGTTGACTTGGTGAGCTGGATGTCCAATTTTACCCGCATTTCCCCCTTTACCATTGCATTTGGCCGTCCAGGTTCGGTGTGAAACAGACATGCTCGGTAGGGGTCTGTTTTGGGCACTCCAGCTTCTGAAGAGGCAAGTTTAGAGCTTCTGGCAGCTCTCTCACTCAGATTGGTGGTGGTGGTGGTGGTGAGGAGGGGAGGCGATCATCTCTGGTGAGGAGGGAGGCCTGATGCTTCTCTGTGGAGGGGGAGGCGGCGGGGAGCAGGTAGATGGATTTCTGGTGGGGAGGCTGGGGGACTGCTGCCACTCTGCAGACGATTGTTGGGGGTCCACTCTCACTCTGCAGTTGATCGGGGGGTGGGGGGGGGGGGGGGGGGGTGGAACGGGGGGACACACGATTGGTCTAGGTAGCAAGGTAGATAAAGGGGATAGTTATTTTGTGGGGGTGGGGTGATATCTGTGGGGGCCATCACTCCTGCTTTTTGCTCCCAGGCCACTTTATCTACTTTTTGTGGGGGCCATCACTCCAGGGCCGCTTTATCTGTTTTTTGCAGCCAGGGAGCGATGTGACAGGAGAGCATCTTTCAAATTTTTTTTTAATGCGCATGTGCAGTTGAAAGCTCTGATCAGAACAGAAGCGTTTCAGGTGCGATAAGCCCCGTCCACAGCACGATTCAGATTTGCAATTTTTTTTTCAGCCTAAGCGTGCATGGGGGCACCTGAGAATAGGTTTCCAAGTCAGATCTGAACTGCACCTAT
Source organism: Carcharhinus amblyrhynchos (assembly GCF_965287045.1). Classification (NCBI taxonomy): domain Eukaryota; kingdom Metazoa; phylum Chordata; class Chondrichthyes; order Carcharhiniformes; family Carcharhinidae; genus Carcharhinus; species Carcharhinus amblyrhynchos. The sequence continues at coordinate 62,375,431 of NC_137330.1, forward strand.
ATTCAGCACTTAAAATCAAAATGGTAAAATTGCCCCCTACATCTTTGTTTTCAATTTTCCAAACTAGAATATTGAATGCGCACACATACAGACCTTTTGATAGATACCTTTCTTCCCTTTTTTAAAATATACAATCAATTATAATTGTCATAACATTATCATTATAATTGTAATTCAATATTTAAATAAATTTCTTTTCACACATTATTTGTCACAGTTTTTCTTTTTGCTTAGGTTTGAGTCCAGAACCTCAGTAAGACTCAGAAAGGGACTCTCATGACCCCTTACACACCCAAGAGGGCAGACATACCCTTGGCTTAACATCTCAACTGAAAAATAGTAACTGTAGCAATGCTCCCTCAGTAGTGCACTGGGGTATTGGCCTAAATTTTGTAATATGTCTCTGGCATATCATACAAAGGAGAACATTTCAAAGCATATCCAGAATTTATAAAATACAACAGATTCATGTTTTTTCTTAAAAACTACTTCCATGTTTTACCTGTGATGACCCGAATGTTTCACTCCTTTTATGTGCCCGATTCCTTTACATCCTGGAGTAGGACATCCTCCTTGTTCAGAAGCTTCTACTAAGTCTAGTGGACCTATATGCATTAAAAAAAACCTTTAAATCTGCAATGTAGCAGTCAACATTTTACATAGTGCAGTACATCCTGCTATTTCACATTTAGACTCTGACTAAATTAGTAACGAGAAGTGTATTAGCTATGCCTTTTCTTCTTCTTTAAACGCAAGCTCCACATGGAAAAGAAAATCAAGAACCATGCTCCTGAGAAAACATGTTATTTTACATGTTTAGTTTTCTTCTATGCTATACACATACATCAATACAATTGTTAAATTAAAACCAGGAACTCTACTCATCTTTCCCTCTGGAAATCAGAGGCATTGGCCATTTGTAGCTCATCCAGTGTCTACAAGGCAGGGAACGAGACCTGACTCCTTTCTGTTCTATATGAACCAATTGTTCATTTAATTCCCATTTGGGAATTTGGACTGTAGTACGTTAAAGATCAGGATATTGTCATTTTAAGAATCTGGTACAGTTTTTCATCCATCCCCATGGTGTACACTTCAGATTTTGTAAGTATTTCTTAAAAATGGTGGCAGCAAGAGAAAGACTGATTTTTTTTGTATGGTGCATCAAATTAAAGTGTCCCATGAATGAGTTAGGTAAAGTAGAAAATCAAGGGACAGAAAGAAACTTTTGTTCCTCAGTCCTTCTGAAAAAGGAGCTGAATCTTGGGTGAGCCAAGTTCTTCTTATTTCTGATTATGAACTGCCATTGCCAGGTATACATACAAACATATGAATTAGGAGCAATAGTAGGCCACTCTGCCTTTCTGCCAATTCCGCCATTCAATAAGATCGTGGCAGATCTGATTGTGACCTCAACTCTACTTTCCCTCATGTCCTCTATACTCTTAGACTCTTGGCTGACAAGAAAGTCCATCTAACTCAGCCTTAAAAAAATTTAACGACCCTACATACACTGCTGTCTGGGAAGAGAGTTTCAAAGGTTCTCAAACCTCTAGGATGGAATAAATTTTACTCATCTGTCTTAAATGGGAGACCCGACCCTTTATTTTTAAAACCGGAGTCCCTTTAGTTTTGAAACCATGTCCCTTAATTCTAGACTCTCCCATAAGGGAAAACATCCTGTCAGCACCCGCCCTATCAAATCCCCTCAGGATCTTGTATGTTTCAACAAGGTCACCTCAAACTCCAATGGATATAGGGTTAACCTTTTCCCATAGGATCACCCCACTCTCTTCATCCTAGGAATCAGTCCAATGAGCATTCTCTGCCTTTTTTTAATGCAGTTATGTCCTTTCATAAACAAGGACACCAAAACTGTACACAGCAACGCCTTGTACAAATGTAGCAAAACATCGCACTTTTTTTTTATTCCATAGGCTTTGCAATTATCAACAACATTCTATTTGCCTTCCTAATCATTTGCTGCCTATGTAAACTAATTTTTGTGACTCATGTAGCAAGACACTCAGATGCCTTTATACCATAGGGTTCTGCCATCTCTCTGCATTTAAATAATATGCTAATTTTCTCTTCCTGCCAAAGAAGGTAAGTTCACATTTTTCCACATTATACTCCATCTGCCAAATATTTGTCCATTCATTTAACCTACATCCTTTTGCAAACTCCTTGTGTCCTCTTCACAATTTACTTCCCAACGTATCTTTGTGTTATCAGCAAATTAAGTATCCAAACATTTAGTCCCATTATCCAAGTCATTAACATAGATCACAAATAGTTGCTGTCCTAGCATTGATCCCTGTTGCATTCCACTTGTTACATTTTGCCAACCTGATAATGACCCATTTATAGCTGATCCCTGCTTTCTGTTAGCTAACCAATCCTCAACCCATGTTAAAATGTTATCCCCTGCACCATGAACTCCTTTTTGTGTAGTAATCTCTGACGCAGCACCTTGTCAAATGCCTTCAGAAAATCCAAGTACACCACATCCACAAGTTTTCCTTTATTTACATTATTTGTTATTTCCTCAATAACTTTTTAAAAAAGTCAAACACAATCTCCCTTTCTCAAAACCATGTTGACTCTGCCTGATTGCGCAGAGATTTACCAAGGACCCTGCTAAACTCTTTAATAATAGATTCCAGCATCTTCCCTGTGACTGATATTAAGCTACCTGAACTGTAGGTTCCTGCTTTCTCTCTCCCTCCTCTCTTGAATAGAAGAGTTACATTTGCTATTTTCCAATTTGACAGGACGGATGCCCTACCAATTCTACTGGTCTCAATTAAGTAATCTACAGCAAATTCCTACCTGACAATTGATCAGATGCTGGGCAGGTGGGAACACATCTAAGTGGTGGAAGGCTGCAGCCTGGTAACAATGAATGGCCTCCAGCCATCAACTGAGCGAGAAGAATGGAATACAATTGAGCTATCATTGGTTGGAGGGTAGAGAAACACTGGGATGATGATCGGGGTTAAGGGATAGGGATAGAGTCAGAGGTTTACAGCATGAAAACAGGCCCTTCGGCCCCAACTTGTCCATGCCGCCCTTATTTATTTCTTTTAAAACCCCTAAGCTAAACCCAATTGCCTGCATTTGGCACACAGAATTCTATACCCATCATACACATGTAACTATCTAAATGCTTTTTAAAACATAAAATTGTACCCACCTCTACTACTATCTCTGGCAGCTTTTTCCAGACAGTCACCACCCTCTGTAAGATGAAATTGCCCCTCTTGACACTTTTGTATTTCTCCCCCCAAACTTAAACCCATTGCTTCTAGCTTTGAGTAAAGATATTGGCCATCTACCTTGTCTATGCCCTTCATTATTTTACAGACCTCTATAAGGTCACCCCTCAGCCTCCTACGGTCCAGAGAAAAACGTCCCAGTCTATTCAGCCTCTCCTTATAACTCAATCAATCAAGTACCGTAGCATCCTAGTAAATCTTTTCTGCACTCTTTCTAGTTTGATAATATCCTTTCTATAATAGGGTGACCAGGATTGCACACAGTATTCTAAGTGTGGCCTTACCAATGTCTTGTCCCAAGACGTCCCAACTCCTGTATTCAATGTTCTGACCAATGAAACCAAGCATGCTGAATGCATTCTTCACCACTCTGTCCATCTGTGACTCCACATTCAAGGAGCTATGAACATGTACCCCTAGATCTCTTTGTCTGTAACTCTCCCCAGTGCCCTACCATTAACTGGGTAAGTCCTGCCCTGGTTCAATCTACCAAAATGCATTATCTCGCATTTGTCTAAATTAAACTCCATCTGCCATTCATCAGCCCACTGGCCCAATTGATCAAGATCCTGCTGCAATTGGAGATAACCATCTTCACTGTCCACCATATCATCAGTCTTGGTGTCATCTGCAAACTTACTAACCATGTCCCCTATATTCTCATCCAAATCATTAATATAAATGACAAATAACAGTGGGCCCAGCACTGATCCCTGAGGAACACCTCTGGTCACGGCCTCCAGTCTGAATGACTAGATGTTGAAGGATTACCTGCAAGGCCTGAGCTGTGAGCTTTAACAAATATTGCATGTAAAGGAAAGCCGTGATCAGTTTGTTTAGCTAAGCTCCTACCACTTATCCTTTAAGAAAATATAGAAGATGGATTTCACAGATGGTGCTTACTGAGAGGTGGTTGAAGAGGGTGTCCAGTTTTAGCACACCAGCCTGCAGGATGGATATCGGGACTGTCAGCATCAACCCAGTAATCATAATCATAGTTCCAGCCATCAAAATGAATCTAGATAAATGATACAAGATGATTAGTCAAACTTAAATTCAGTTATTATAGTAACTGAATTTTTCACTAACACTCTAAAATAATTACATTTTTAAAGATCAATGTTTATGTAAATCTAGTTATTTAGGTAGGAAGGCAACAATTTAAAATCTACCCAGGAAACAATGAACAATCTGTCAAGAGTTCAATATTTGCCAGTGGACCTCCTGTGTGATTGGATATATTAGCCTGGATTTTTATGGAATTGGGGGACTACACAACGTATCCAAAATGTTGGATGGATCTTAGATTTGGACATCCAGCACCCTTTGGCAGCAACAATTTTCTCTGGCAGGGTGGTGGAAAACAGGGAGGATGTGACTTACACATGGGAAACACAAAGCAGGGTTAGTGGAATTAAGTTCAAAAATGTCCAGTTTGTGCTGGAGGAAGGGTTATAATGCTGCTAATGAAAATTGTGTACATTGAACACACTCAACATACAACACTTGCAGCGTTGCTTCAGGAAAGTGCAGCATGCAAGCAACAATGCTAATGATAACTTTAAGAACACAAAAGTGGATAACTTCAAAACATACTATATGGATTAAAAAAAAACTTATTTTGGTGTTCAGAACTTTTGCTGACTTAGAAAAATGAGGAATGAGCAATTCTAAGAAAGCATCTTGAACAATCTGTGGCAAGAAGATGTCACATCATCACCTAGTGGCATAACACTGTAATGACACAGTGCAGGACCCTCTTAATATTTTAAACATAGACAAAAACTTAGAATCAACAAAGCTGACATGGAAATATGCCAACAAAGGACAAGTAGCAAGGTCATGCAAGGAGGAAATGTACTCAGCATATGATATTTAATAAACTATCGATTGGTAAGTTGGTGAGATGGCTTGGGATCATGAAAAACAGGTGAAAATGGACTCCCTTTGTGAATTGTACTTTTTGGTGTAAAACGAATTGGAGAATTCTCGATTCAGTTTCTAGTGGGCTTGGCCTTCAGCACAAGAAGATATCCCTAATTAGACACTAATTAGCAATGCCATTCAGATGGCTTGTACACTCCAGTCTAGAAAAGGTACCACGCCTACTATTAAAAAAGATCTGTGTTTATGTGGCACTTTTAATAACTTCAGAATGTCTCAAAGTTCTTAATGGCCAATTAAAGTATTTTTAAAAATGCAGGGACTATTGTAATAAAAAGAAAACATGGCAGACAATTTGCATACAGCAAGAACAACAAACTGCAGCTGAAATAAAGAACCAAAAATTGTGCTTCAATCATATTAGTCAAAAAATATATACTGACTAGGAAACTGGGAGAATTCTCCTGATCTTCAAATATTACCATGGGATCCACTGCGCATGCTGAAGACAACAGCTGAGACTCTGATTTAACATTTGGTTAATATGCCTGACAGAGCAGCAATCTCATTTTGCAATGTTGGCCTAGTCATGCTCTTAATTTGTATGTTCACATGTTCATGTTTGAAATGTCAACCTAGCTGGTAATGTGGGTCTCTGTTCCTATCAAGGATTTTAAAGGCACTTTCAGCAATCAGTATGCATGGGGCCAGGATGGGCCAATATTATTTCAATCAAGGTTGACTTTATTAGATTCTTTTGAAAGACTTGCTTTCAGCTGCAAACAAAATTAGGCCCAACCTTGTCTTCATTTAGTCTGTGTGAAGATACTGGGACATGGATTTAAAATTAGGATTAGAAACTCTGATCAATTTTATCATACCTCAAATGGACACCCCTCCATCTCTACTGAACTTATAACAAGTATGGAATCTACACCTTGCACATCTGCATGATTCAGATCTGCATCACTCTTTTCATTTATCCATTGGACCAACTGATAGTCACCCGTCACCACATAATAAATCACAAACCAAATCACCTAAACAACTGTACATTTCAACCACAACTACCTCAAAGTGACTTCCACACGCAATAACCCACCTTTACTCTATGATCATCTGTGTCTACAATTGTTGCTACTCTGATCAGCAATGGGTTCCGCTTATCGACAGCCTCAAATTTCATATTTGGCAGAAATCCATGCGTGGGCCGCTGAAACAACACAGGCAAATGATAATTGGTTTGGGAATTACTTTACACAGGCATTCTCTTCAAAAGCTGATATATATGTGACATTCAATAAACCACAATGTTAACTTTGAACTCGGTGTCAAATGGACATAAGGGACCAATTTTTGGTTTTTAAAGATCAGACATTGCACTGAGTCTCAGACATTGAGTAAAATATATTTAGTACTTGCTTAAACACTAGGGAATTAGATTTGGAATCAATTTTTATAAGGCCAAAATATACAACAAGGCCAAAGGGATTTAATTTATAATATCTCAATGTGTTCAGGTAAATTGTTTATTTGATATATTAAATTTGTCTGAGCAACATTACAAATTTATTTTGTAGTTACTTACAGATTTAAATGCCCGTGCAGGAGCAGGCAGAGAGTTTGTTTCTTCTAAATACTTTTCCCAAGAAAACCGTTTAGGATCATGATAATCTATATCAATGAAATAAACAGTTCATGAGTCTTCTTTCAATCTGTCAGTTCAACAAGTAACCCCTTGCAACATTATCAAACCTAGACAACTCTAGTTTTTAACCTTGTACCGGCACTACACATCAATGTAGTGAAGCTACTCAAATGTCACATGTTATATTAATCACATTTAACCCAACAAAATAATGAATACTTTAAAAAGCAAACCCAACATGAGAAGTATATTTTTCGTACAAGTGTTTGGAATGCGATACCTGTAAGCCTGATGGAGGCAAGTTCAATCAAGGCATCAAGACAGCATTAGATGGTTATTTGAATAAAAGAATGTGCAGGGTTGCAGGGAAAAGGCAGGAGATTGGCACTAAGTCACGATGCTCATTTGGTGAAGCAGTGCAGACATAATGAGCTGAATGGTTCTTTTGACACGAAAGCAATTCTGTGATTCCAATGTTCAAAAAAAATTTATCACCACATTTGCCTTATTGCTCTTCTCAATATTTCCCATAACTGCTTTTTTTTAGTTATTTAAGTTTAATTTGATTTTATTTGCTCCTGATATACCAACTAAATGAGCCACGAGACTTCTTTTCACCTGGTGTCTACTTTCCATATCTAAATGTCCATTTTGAATAGAATGATAGGATCCTTACAGTGCAGAAAGAGGCCATCCAGCCATCGAGCTTGCATCAAAAACGATCCCACCCAGGTCCTATCCCCGCAATCCCATACATCAGTTATGGTAACAGGTCGATCAGCTACTTCGGTGCTGATGGGTTTAAAAATATTTCCTAATGGCAACAGTGACTGTTGGAGTATCAGTCTACTTCTCAAGTGGTCCATGTGTTTAGAATCCATCCATCCATCCCTCCACATCCACTTGTATGAAAGGGGTCCAGCCTTGGAGACAATAATTCCAGCAATCCAACTTGATCCACTATTGAAGTTGCTCACATATGCGGTTTCACTTACTATAAATGATTATGCTGTATTTCGCGAATCATAGCTTGCTTTTTGATTATTTTGGTTGACTTCTACCATCCCTGGCAAATTTGGAAACACAAGGCTCAGCGTCTTTCTGAGATGCTGTTTATTAGCAGTTCTGATGGTGGAACTCCTGTTGTTGCATGTGGGGAGGTACGATGGCAAAAAAGGAAGCATTAGATTTTGGTCTCCAAAGTTCCTCCTGGCAGTTTCTTTAGGACAGCCTTGAAAGTTTGGATGGCTCTCTCAGCTTGTCCATTTGATGCGAGGTGGTAAGGTGCAGTTGAGAGCAGTGAAGTTTTGAAACTCAGCGCTGGTTCCATTGTGTGACACCATGACCTCAGCCAATCCATGAGCTGAAAAGCGTTGGTGTAACCTTTCGATGGTAGCATGCAATGTAGATGACATCACCTCAAAAATGCACATCCCTTTACTGTGTGCACCAGTCATGAGCAAAAATATTTTGTCCAGGAATGTACCAATGTAAGCGATACAGACTTGTGCCCATGGCCAGATAGGCCATTCCCAAGGGTGCAGTGGGGTTGTAGCAGGCAACCTTTGTCGCAGTTGGCACTGTTTACAGTGCTTGACTAGATACTTGGGAACAGCATTAATAACAGGCCACCACACAACTTCTGGCAAGAATTTTCATCTTAAAGATGCCCAAATGAACGTTGTATAATTCAGTTAGGAGCCGCTTCTCTTCCTGATACAGGAATGTCTACTCTGGCTCCCCAAAATATGATGCCACCCTGACAATTCAATTCATTCTTGTGGATAAAGAATGGTTTCATTTCCTTGGAAACTGACTCATTTACCCATCTAAGTATATTACCTCTCACTTTGGGCAGAAGTGGATCTTGAATGGTCCAGTTCCTGATCTACCTCACTACGAGTGGCAATGTCTCTTAAAAAAATTAAATGCCATAATTTCTTGTGGCACTGGAACATATGATACGTTCTTGCAAGGGTACATGGCTAACAGCACCCACATTCTTTGTGTGTATTCGAGCTAATACATGAAAGTATTGTCATAGGTGGCATATCTTTTGCATATGCCAACAACCCATTGTTGAGCTATTGCCAAAGCAATCAGTGGGATAGCCTTGTCCTCTTTGAAGAGGCCCCAAGAATGGTTTGTAGTCAGAAGTTTCAACCATGTATGTACAGATAGAATTTTTTGATGCCAAAGACTACTGATAGTCCTGCCTTCTCGATATTTGGGTCACCTTTTTAGACCTAAGATATCCTTGACACATATCTCATTGGTTCATCTCATGGGATAACACCATTCCAACACCATATGGCAATGCTTCACAGATCAATATCAGTACTTTTCACCCATTAAGAACAGGTTTGAAGAATGCAGTAATTGCTTTATCCTGTTGAAAGTTTCGTGAGGAGCTTTCCAAGACCAACAATGACATTTCTTTAGCAGAATATGCAAGGAGACCAATACAATTGATAAGTTTGATAAAAAAATCCATAGTAATTTATCATCCCCAAAAGCTATTTGAGTTCAGTTTATGGGGGCAGGAGCTTCCTTTATCACCTTGAACTTAATCTTCCATGGGGTGCAATCATTGTGCATCTACACGATGCCCCAGGTAAGTCAATTCAATGGCTTGAAAGGTGCGCTTCTCTTTCTCGAGGTGAACTCCTGCTCTTGACATCTTTGACATCTCAAGATATACTACAACCCATGATAGCCCCTATAGCAGACTGTCGAATGTTCTTTGGGGTCTTGCACATCCAAATATATGCCAAAAGGTAGGCATGTGTGCTGGAATAGGCCTGTGAGTGTTTATCATGACAGGAAGCATCATTAAATTCAAGTTGCAGGTATGCGTGACTCATACTCCACTTTGTGCAAGATTGACCTCTTGCCAGCTTTGCATACATTTTGTGGAATTTTGTCATCAATTTGTGGAATTGAATATTTATCCAAATTAGCTGTCTGATTAACAGGTTGCTTATAATTGCCCCAATGACATGTGACCTGATCCGATTTCAAAACGGGGACTTTGGATCAGTGTCCACTTTCTCTCATAAGGCTTGAACAATCAGGGAATCACCTCTGGATCTCATATAAATCTTAGCTTGTAGCCCTTTGATTTTGCCCAATTCTTCACAGAAGACATTCTCATATCTTATTAGTTTGGCAGTCCCCCTTCCCGTATTTGAAAAACCCAATTCAACTTGATTTCTTTAAGCCAATTGCGACTGAGAAGGCTTGGTCCCTCATCCATCTCAATTACCAATGGGACCGGTGTAGACTGTTGTCCATAGCTTACAGGTATCATTGCTTTGCCTTTTATTTTTGTTGTTTCTCCTGTCCAATACTTCAACTTGGTAGAAGTGCTCTTCAAGTCCAATGGTTGCACTCCCTGTCTTAGCCAGTGATATATGTGCTCACCCATCACAGAGGTAGATGCTCCTGTATTCACATCCATCTTAAGGGGCTTCCCATTTACCCAAAACGTTACAGTAATAGGGTCTAATTTACCCATTTTTAGATTAAACAGAGAGTGAACAGCAGAATTACTGGTGTTAGGCTCTTCCACATCATATACTTGTCACATCTTATTTGATCGATTACTCTGCGATCTCGACTTAACTCTGCACCGCTTTATCAAATATCCTCTTTAAACTGACAAGATTCAGGCATGTGGTTTCCTCCACATCTGTAACATTCTACTTTAAGCATTGCTGACTGATTGTATATTCCGTATCTTTTTGCTGGTGGGTAAAATCGTTTCTCACTTCACAGTTGCTTTAGAGATTTTGGTACTACGACTAGCTGCAGGCTGTTGCCCTAACTGGTGACTGGCACCATTCCGTGTGCTCTGCAACTTTATCAGCACCATCCATGACCAGCATTATCACCATAGTTTATTTAAAATTCATGCCTACTTCTGCAAAGAATCTGCTTTGAATTATGTTGATATTCACAACACAGGCCAATCTATCCTGTAACATGTTGTTTAGGATGGCTCCAAATTCACAATACTCCAATAATTGCTTCAGATTAGCAATGTAAATTGTGATCGATCAGCCTGAGCCTCTCACCCTCAAATTAAATTTGAATCTCTGGAGTGTGACTGATGTTTGAGGTTGCAATTGAGGCTTCACTAATTTAACAAGCTCACTAAATGATTTGGAGTCAGGCATACTTGGGGCTTTAAAATTGCGAATAACGTTATAGATCTGAGTTTCACAAATACTTAGGAGAATTGCTTTACATTTTGCCTCCTATTTCTTTTGCTTGGAAATAATACCCAAGGTGCTTGATATATTGTGTCCAGTCCTCTGTGGAGGAGTCAAATGATCTATTCACGCAAAGACATTCTGCTGAGTACGTTTTTTTCTCAGACTTCAATTAAAACAGGATACTCTCAACAGTTGGGCTAAAGGCTGTGTTTACCTTCATTGCCAGATGTAAAGATGCACGTTCACAGACTTCATTAGTGAATGTGAAAGATATTTATTAATAAGAATTGTATACAGTCTCATGGGCTATTAGCTATCTCCCCAAATGTCTCTGCCTAGGAGACTGCCACACCATGGCGTAATTCCACACTCAGTCCCTATTGGTCACCCAGGCCAGTTGACCCTTACCCTGCATTGCCTTAAAGGGACAATCAGTACATTAACGTAACATTTCATAACTTGGCCTTTATCAAGACACCGATGGTTAGATAATCAAATATTTCAACATAAACTAACATTTCTCATTTTAGCATGCAGTGAAATTTTAAGCAAAATATGTGAGATAACTTTTTCAGGTGCTTTGCAATTCATCTATCACTAAGGTATGTGCTACTGGGATTCCAAACATACTGACAGAAAATTCTGACCTACTATTGCATCCATCACCATTGCTGACACCAATAACAATACCTCAACAGCAATATCATATAAACAGGACATGTGGAAAGTAACATCAGGATTGTCTTCATATAATAATTTATCCACCCTGCCACAGATTCACTACTGCCCTTTAGGAAAGGAAATCTGTCATCCTTATCTGCTCTGGCCCAAGTGTGACTCTAGACCCACAGCAATGTGGCTGACTTACAACTAGTGATGCCACTAAAATTGTCTAGAAAGCCATGCAGTTCAAGGGCAAATTAGGAATGGGCAGCAAATGCTATCCTTGATAAAGACACCCATATTCCACAAAAGAATGAATTTAAGAACCAGAATAAACATTACTATTAAATAACATGGCAATTCCCATGCCATTTTCTTTGGTGGCATAGCAAGATGTTATTTGTACTTGAAATGATATTATTTCACATTTGATGGGTTTATGCTCTGGATTATATTCTGGGTTTTGTATGCTGTGAACTCAGTCACACAGGCCAATCAGTCCTGCATGAGTTTTAGCTCATTAAAATTCACAGATCGAAATTCCCACAGGACCCGTTGATTTCCCTGAGTGATGGCAACATACCCTGCTCAAACGTAGCTTCACAAGGTCATATGATCTATTTTATATAACACAACAACCAAAGCATGGAGGGCATTCACCTGGAGGTGTTGTAAGGGTTTTCCCATGCTGCTGGCACCATCCAACGGGGTGAATGTAAGGACTGGTGGCATCACACCTGGAAAACAGTGAAGTTATATCAGCATAAATGGAAATACAAACCACTGATTTTATGCCACCACCATAACCTTACCAGCAATGTGGCAAAAACCCAGTTTCAATCACACTTCCATTGACGTTATGTGGCACTGTGGGAGTTATGAGAATACTTAAGCCTATTTGTCAGAATTGCAATTATACTTATATTGTCACAGCTTTCATTTCAATGGTTCACAACTGAAATCTTTTTACATTGTTCAGTTATGCAGCTTTGTTTAATTTTCAAGATACTATTTTCTAGATATGCACGTTTGATGTAGAAGATCGAAGCCTTTCAATCAATTGGGGAGTATGCCTGCCAGTGCTGACCCTAAATGGGAAGGTGCTTTCATCTCAAGGGACACATAACGAGCACTGCCAAACAGCAGGAAGATCACAAAATGCTTCGGAGGTTATCCGATTCTCGAGAGAGGTGCCAAGGAAACAATTAAGCAGAGTGCTCATTAACTTTAATTATAATTCTCAGTTTAACTCTTGAGACATGGACTTCCAAGCTGAGCCCTGTACTTGATGTTCAGAGGCCTCATTTTCACAGAATCCCTACAGTGCAGGAGGCCATTCAGCCCACCGAGACTGCATCAAAAACAATCCCACACAGGCCCTCTCTCCTTATCTTGCTGGTCCCCCGATACTAAGGGGCAACATAGCATGATCAATTGACCTAACCTGCACTACTCTGGACTGTGGGAGCAAAGCGGAGCACCCAGAGAAAACCTAAGCAGACAATGGAAGAATGCGCAAACTTTAGAGACAATAATCTGAGGCCGGAATTGACTGTCAGGGACCTGGGTTCAATTCCAGCCTTGGGTTATACTGTATGTGGCGTCTGCATGGGTATCCTCCGAGTGTTCCGGTTGTCTCCCACATTCCAAAGATGTACAGATTAGTTAGATTGGTCACGCTAAATTGTCTCTTAGTGTCAGGGGATTAGTGGGATAAATGTGTGGGGTTACTGGGTTAGGCCCTGGGTGGGATTGTTGTCAGTGCAGACACAATGGGCTGAATGGCCTTCTTCTGCACTTTAGGATTCTATGATTCTATATTTCTGAGACATCCAGTAGAATACTTGCAATAAACAAACAGCAGGCCTTTTGACTACTAGTCACAGCAGAGCCGAGTCTGATTGCATTCTTGCCCAGTGTTTGAATATGCACTTCCTGAAGATTACACAGGTATCTGCTTCTGGTTTGCAACTAACCAGCAGTTTCAAGCATAAAAATGGGTGCAAAGAGTGGTCAACGGACAACAGGTGGCAGACGTTCCACAGAGGTTTTTTTGACTCCTTCACTGTAAGTTCAACAGTAATCCCCAAGGACAGACATAACGGTCAGGGTCAAGCTGCTAAATTTATGTCAGATTATTGGGAACTTCTTATCAAAATTAACTGCCAAGTGTCTAGAATTCTCCACTAATAAAATACTGCAGGTGCTGATAATTCAAAATAAAGTTCTAATGAAGGGTCATCAACTTGACACATCACCCTTTTTTCTCTGCACAGATGCTGCCTGACCTGCATAGTACTTCCAGCACTTTCTGTTTTAATGTCTCAAATTCTTCCTCTATTTGGGAACTCCTTATTGAAATTAACTATCAGAATGATAGGGAGTGGGATAGCTTGATCTTGGGTTTGGATATAGCTCGGCACAATATTGAGGGCTGAAGGGCTTGTACTGTGCTGTACTGTTCTACGTTTTGTAATTGGGAAATTAGGTGATAATTCTATATTTAATCAAAAACTGAAAAGATAAAAAGTAAATAGTAATAATAAATATTAATTTCTAGACAGTAAAAGTACTTATCATTTAAATATCATTATAGTCAAACTTCATAATCACATGTGGCTAGATTTCCAATTATTTTATGTCAGAACAAAGAAAATTACAGCACAGGAACAAGTCCTTTGGCCCTCCAAGTCTGTACTGGCCGCGTTGCACAACTTAACTAAAACTCCCTACCCTTCCAAGGAACACATCCCTCTATTCCCATCCTATTCATGTACTTGTCAAGACACCCCTTAAAAGTCACTACCGTATTCACTTCCACTATCTCCCCTGGCAACGAGTTCCAGGCACCCATGACTCTGTGTAAAAGATCTACCTTGTACATCTTCTTTAAACCTGGCCCCTCTCACTTAAACCTATGCCCCTTGGTAACTGACTCTTCCATCCTGGGAAAAAGCTTCTGACTGTCCATCCTGTCGATGCCTCTCATAATCTTGTAAACTTCTATTCCCACTCGTGAAAGAATCAAGAATGAGAGGGCACAGAATTAAATTACTTAAAAGAAGAAGTGCTAGGTGGAAATTCTCTTTCACACAGTAAATGGTTAGGATCTGAATGCACTTCCTGAGTTTGTGGTAGAGGCAAGTTCAGCTGAAGCACTGAAAAGGAAACTAGACTGTTACTAGAAAGAAAGAATGCGCATAGTTAAGTGGGGGGAATTGCACAAAGTGATTTGCTCGTTCAGAGGGCCTGTACATACACAATAGGCCAAATGGCCTCCTCTTGTGCTGTAACAATTCTGAGATTCCATTTCCTCCTTTCTTGTGATCTTGCAAAGCAATCAAGCACAAATATATACTAAATGGCATATTAGCACCCTCTAGTGGTTAGGTTTAACACAGACTTTTTAATATAGACCAGATTTTTACACTGAGCAGATATAAAATTCATTATAAAAACTGATTTGCTCACCAATAGTCATAGCTTTCATCCCAGTTGTCAAAATGCACCAAGAAACGATTATCTACCATGTCAGATACTGTTGCCACACAAATAAATTCTGGATTTTTTTTATCAATTGCTTCTAGTTTCATACCCACTCTGAAGCCTAATGGAGTAATTGTCTGAAAAAGAAAGGATTTAAAAAATATTCATCATTTATAAACTGTGATAATACTGCTTATAGATCTGGCACTGTCAGCTAGGAAGCTACTAATGTCTTATAATAACTTGACCAGCTTGCTGATCTCACAATCCTGCTCAGCTTTCTGTCTGAGGTTTCACTGTAATTGTTCATGCTCTAATCCAAAAATCGCCAAACTGCACAAACCAAACACAAGATTAAACAGACATCGGTGATCCTTACAATATGCTTTTATTTTTATCTAATTAAAACTGCTGGGGTTGGGGAATTAAAAACCAAGTTACTTGCATCAGAATGTCAATGTCACAGAACGTTCTATGCTGTAAACCAAGTAAAGAATTTACTATCAGTTATATACACTCAGGAATTGGCACCTTCGCTGCCTCCAGGATTTCTTTTTTGAAAAACTCTGATATTCAGGCAGTATATAGTGCCATACATGGCAAGTATAGAAGCTGATTGGATTGGTCACATTTATTCACTCACTTGCCCTAGTTACAGATGGAAGTACCAACATGAAACTGACCAGGACACTTTTTAGTGTTTGTATATCTGAATAATCATATCATGTTACTTTGAACTACATTATTTAATTGTGCGTACAAATATACTGCATATTTCACTATTTAAAGGAAATCACTCCAGACTTTTCTTCCCGTTTAGAAAAACACTTTTTTTTTACAAAAAAATCTTTTATGCCAACATACTGAAATCAATCTGTTGCCCTGAAAAGAAAATTATGCATGACCTGAATATGTCCCCAGCATAATTTTGGTTCAGTTATGGCAACCACCTACAGCTCGTATGCCATGGTCATCTGCATAAAATCGCTAGTTTCAAAAGCAACTCTGATTCAATAGCTTGTTTCATTACTGAAAACCCAGGACAACCCCATTCTTATTTCTATCTCAGGGAGTTTTAGCAAGTTAACCTGGACAGTAACTATCTCTCAGGCCCCACTGCAATCTTGTACCTGCGATTTTCCACTCCTGATATAAACCAGACTGGGACTCTGATGAAAGTTAAGCTACACTACCATCAGATTTTTGAATGGACCCACCTCGTATCAATTTGATCTTTCTCTACACCCTTGCTATGATGTAATACTACATTTTGTACCCTCTCCTTCCCTTCTCTACGTACGGTACGTTTAGTGCAGCATGCAAAAAACAATACTTTTCACTGTATAGCTGTACATGTGACAATAATAAATCAAATTAAATAATGAAGTCCTATTATTAAGACTGTCCAGAGCTCTATATCTTTAGAGTTCCTGTGTGAGGGACTCGCATCAAACCTGTAACCCCTCCCTTTAAAATCAGGAGTTGGGTGCTTCAAATTAAAAGCGCTCCTCACTGTATGGTCACATACTTTACAGACAAAAATTGAAACCACATATTTACAGCAGACAGCTGTGAAAGTCGCAACAGCTTCCAAGCCAACTATGTTGAATAATGTTATATGCTTACTGTATTTTGGTTTTCAAAAAGGGATTTGGGCACAGCTTGGGCCTTGCACATCTTCAAATATATTGGCCAGTTAAACTCATCTTCTTTGTAGCCTAGAACAGAAAAAAGTAACAGTCAACTTCACAAGCGCAAGCATTTCAAACAGAAAGATTTACTATCCATTCAGTTGTGTAGCTTTGGAATTCTGGGCCACAGAGGGATGTAGATGCCTATCATTCATTAGGTTCAAGACTGGGACAGACAGATTTTTTATTTCTCAGGAAATCAAGGGATTTGGAGCAGGTGGAAAAATAGAGATGAGGGAGATCAGCCACAATTGTATTGAATGGTTGGGCAGACTCGAGAGGACATAGGATCAATTTCTGCTCCTATTCTTATGGTCTTAGTCACCATAAAAAGAAATTAGGAAACAGCATTTACAATAAGATTGAACAACAAAATCAGATTTGTTTCTAAAAAGGTGGAGGTGGAGCTCCATTCCATCATGATCAGTCATAATCGCGAGCCACATTATAATTACATATTTATAAAGTGGGGAAATGTAAAATACTATAAATTCATTGTTTTGTTTTTAGCCCCTTTGTTTTTTTTTGCACTTTCTTTTGAAAGCTATCTATTTTGCTTCTAGCGATCATGACTGCAGGTCTGGTGCATAGAACTAGTTGGATAAGGAACTTATAATTCTCTGTGTCCATATGAACACCTGCACTGGAGAGTAGGGAATCTGCATTCAATGGAGAGTTATTCCAACTTGCAGCTATCCCATTACTTCCAGCTTACAAATATACTTTTGAAATAAATATAGCCTTGAACTTGTTGTTGTGGTAATGAGATTATAAAGTTTAAAATGGAACATCTCTTGGATCCATTTACAATCCAAATGTTGTTTCTATTATAGGTATGTGTTCACCTCCTATTTTATGGCTCCAAATTTGAGCAAACTGATGAAAATGCTTACCAAAATTTCCGCAAGTCATTTTGTGGGCATTTATTGGTATGATTGCAGACATCATCAACAAAACAGACATTGAGAACATTATTATTAAGGGCATAGCTTTTGACATTTTGACATTATATCTGCATATCCTACTAAACAGCTTTATTTGACCTAAGTTAAGATAACTCCAGAATCAAATTTTCATATTCATGCCCTTTTGTTCTGTAGGCCAATAAAAATGTTAAAATCAGCTGGATGCTTTATCAACAGATTTGTACTAACTATTGTGTTGTTTCAAACTGCTCAATTTGACGTGAACAAACCAAATAAAATTACATAATTATTCTCCATGTTGGCCTCTTTGCATGGTATTCCTATCTGATCTGCTTGTTTCCTGTTGTTGGGAATTTGTATTAAATTATTTACTCATAATATTTCCATCAAGAACTATTTACCAGTCCCTAACAGAAACCTGTCAATTTCAATATCTCAACTTAACCAATTTTCATAAGTAACTTATTCCACTTGACCACAGACACTTCCCTAGAACAAGAATCTGATGAACTGCTCTTATTCCCACTTCAAACATTAATGAGTTTTAAAAATGGATTGGAATTTCTTCCCCCTCCTAATTGCACTCCATTCTCATACGAGTTGTAGCAGAAACTCTTATTCATCTAAATTCTTGTTCACAAAATCTTCCCATATTCATTATTTCACAAGAAAAACATGGATTGAATTCCTCTATTTTGCACCCCGAAAGCCAAACTTATCTCCAATGCAATATTTACCCCTGTGAACAGCTAACCCCTGCCATTCTCTGTAATGGAATCTTGCAATTGACCAACCCTTCCTAACCCCTATCCCTGCCATGGCTGATTGCACCCAACTGCCCCAATGTCAAACTTCCTCTGTTTCATTCGCTGGCTGCCTTTCCGTCAAATGCACCCAACCTGCCCAGCAACAATCTGCTGTTAAATTTGGCAGGACCTAGAGAACCTATACTTGCAGTTTTTTTGGTCTTAAAATCTTCCTCCTGTCCTTTCCCACTTCATAGTTATTGCTGGGGCCAGTGATTCAGTGTCATAATATTTCAGAAATAAGAACAGAAAATGCTGGAAATACTCGTTAGCTGTGACAGTATCTATTTGGGGAGAAAAACTATGTCAACAGGCTGAATTTTTAACCTAAGGTCAACAACTGTGTGGGACCAATTAGTCCAGTTAGACTGCAAGTTGAGGGCATTCTTCACACAAACAAAGGTGCATCATGCAAAGCAGTCCAGCACTAATACATTAGGCCGTGAGGGCCACAGGTGTGGAGTTAAGCCATTCTGCAATGATGGCCTGGCAGCTGTGAATATGATATATTTGGGACAAGTTTTCAGAGGGCATCTCCGCCTCTCTGTCTCCCACCTGCAGGAGCAACACCCACAACTCCCAGCATCTCAGGAGTTCCCACTGTTACCAACTGAGCCACACCCACTGAATTACAAGATTCAGAATTTGAACACAAAAATCAACACAAACACTCAAATGCAGTACTGAGGGAGTGTTGCACTCTCGGGAGTGCCATCTTTCAAATGAGATGTTAAACCAAGCCCCACCTGCCTGATCTGTGGACATAAATGATCCCACGGTACCATCTTGAAGAATAACAGGAGAGTTATCCCTGGCATTTTGGGGAATATTTATCCATCAAATCACAAAAAACAGATTAATTGGTCTTGGTCACATAGCTGTTTCTTAAAGTTTGCAAATGATCTACCATGTTTACTAGATAGCAGCACACGTCAAAAGCCTTTTATTGGTTGTGCTTGTAAAGCATTGGGAGGTCTAGTGGTTGTGTAAATGCAACATGATAAAGAGTTTCATTTATTTATTATCACTGGGCCTCCTATCTGCTTGCCTGACCACTGACCGTTTAATTGGCTGCCACCTCAAAAACCGCTTCCAGAATTCAGAGTGGCATTGGGATCAGGATTCAGGAACAAAAATTCAGCCATAGACCTGAAATATTAACTGGGTTTTCTTGCCAAGGATGCACAAGTCCTGCTGAGTATTTCCCATATTTTCTGGTGTCATTTCAGTTCTCAGCATTTGCAGTATTGTATTTTTGTCTTAATATTTCAGTCTCAGGCAATGATAATGGTGTCGCAACATCAAACTCTTAGAACATAAGAACATAAGAAATAGGAGCAGGAGTAGGCCATCCAGCCCTTCGAGCCTGCCCCGCCATTCAATAAGATCATGGCTGATCTGTCGTGGCTCAGTTCCACTTTCCCGCCCTCTCCCCATAACCCTTAATCCCCTCGCTTATCAAAAACCCATCAACCCACATCTTAAAAATATTTAGCGAGGCAGCCTCCACCACTTCAACGGGCAGAGAATTCCAGAGATTCACCACCCTTTGAGTGAAGAAGTTCCTCCTCAACTCCGTTCTAAACCGCCCCCCCTTTATCTTGAGGCTGTGCCCCCTAGTCCTACTGTCCTTTCTGAGCGGGAAGAGCCTCTCCACCTCTATCCTATCCATCCCATTCATCATCTTATACGTCTCAATGAGATCTCCCCTCATTCTTCTAAACTCTAACAAGTACAAGCCTAGTTTATTCAGCCTCTCCTCATAGCTCAACCCCGTCAACTCCGGTATCAGCCTAGTAAACCTCCTCTGCACTCCCTCCAAGGCCAAAATATCCTTGCGTAAATGCGGCGACCAAAACTGCACACAGTACTCCAGCTGCGGCCTCACCAATGCCCTATACAGCTGCAGCAAGACCTCCCTACTTTTATATTCAATCCCCCTCGCTATGAAGGCCAGCATCCCATTAGCCTTCCTGACCACCTGCTGCACCTGCAGGCTGGGTTTTTGTGACTCATGCACAAGGACCCCGAGGTCCCTCTGCACGGTCGCCTGCTGCCGTTTTTCGCCACGTAAAGTAACAGTCCTTCCTACCATTATTCCTACCAAAGTGGACCACCTCGCACTTGCCAACATTAAATTCCATTTGCCAGTTCCTGGCCCATTCGCCCAGCCTATCTGGATCCTTCTGCAGACTCTCCACACCCTCCGCGCAATTTGCCATTCCACCAATCTTGGTGTCATCAGCAAATTTCGACACCATACAGCTGGTTCCCTCCTCCAGATCATCTATATAAATGGTAAATAGCTGAGGCCCCAGCACCGACCTCTGGGGCACTCCACTAGTCACCAACCACCAATCCGAATAGCACCCATTAACCCCCACTCTCTGCCTCCTATTTGATAACCAATCCTCTATCCACGCTAACACCCCACCCCCAACTCCATGCCCCCTTACCTTCTGCAATAACCTCTTGTGAGGTACCTTGTCAAACGCCTTCTGAAAATCAAGAAAGACCACATCCACCGGCTCTCCTCTATCCACCACCCTAGACACATCCTCATAGAACTCCAATACGTTTGTCAGACATGACTTCCCCTGAACGAAACCGTGCTGCGTCTGCTCTATCAAGCAATTCCCCTCAAGATGCCTCACTATTTCCTCCTTGATGACGGATTCTAACATTTTACCTACAACAGACGTTAAACTAACCGGCCTATAATTCTCTGCCTTTTGCCTGCCACCCTTCTTAAACAACGGCGTAACATTAGCCGTTTTCCAATCTTCCGGCACTTCCCCGGAATCCAGCAATGTTTAGAAAATTACCACCAAGGCATCCACTATCACCTCCGCCATTTCTTTCAGAACCCTCGGATGCATTCCATCCGTTCCTGGTGACTTGTCCACAATCAGTCCCTCCAGTCTGTCGAGCACCGCCTCTCTAGTAATAATAATGTCATTGAGACCCTCCAGTCCTACAACTTTTCCATCGCTAACACCCGGCAAATTATTCACGTCCTCCTCCGTGAAGACATAAGAACATAAGAAATAGGAGCAGGAGTAGGCCATCTAGCCCTTCGAGCAAACAAAAAAGTTATTCAAGACCTCAGCCATTTCCTCATCCCCTAACCACTAAGTCCCCCCTCTCATCCTCTTAAGGGTCCAACGTTCACCCTAGCCAGCCTCTTCCTTTTTATATAATTTATAAAAACTCTTGCTATCCTTTTTTATATTAAGCGCTAGCCCAGCTTCATAGTTTCTCCTACCCTTCTTTATCAACTTCTTTGTCAATCTTTGTTGACATTTAAACCTCTCCCAATCCTCTTCTCACCCACTACTCTTAGCTACTCTAAACGCATCCGCTTTTAATTTAACACTTTCCTTCACCTCCTTCGTTATCCATGGCTTATTACCTCTCCTCCTAAGGTCCTTTTTAACCATCGGAATAAATTTCTGCTGAGCACCAAGAAAGATCTCCTTAAAGATCCTCCACTGCTCCTCAGCAGACCTACCCTCCAACGCGCTCCCCCAGTCAACATTTGCCAATTCTTCTCTCATCCTACCGTACTCCCCTCTGTTCAAACAAAGGACGCGTGTCTGGGAACCCACTTTCTCCTCCTCCATCTGCACCAGAAACTCCACCATACAATGATCACTCTCCCCAAGAGGATCCTTCACCACAAGGTCCCTAATTCTACACGCCTCATTACATAACACCAGATCCAAGATAGCTCGCTCCCTCGTTGGCTCCAACACACACTGTTCAACGAAACTATCCCGGCAGCATTCCAAGAACTCCTCCTCGAGCCCACCGCGTCCAACATGGGTCGACCAATCAATATGTAGATTGAAATCCCCCATAATTATCGCCGTCCCATTCCTGCACGCCGCATTTATTTGCACGTTAACAGCCCGCCCCACCTCCAGATCATTATTCGGGGGCCTATAGACGACACCCACCAGCGTCTTCCTCCCTTTGCTGTTCCTAATCTCCACCCACAACGATTCCACTTTCTGCTCTTTGGTTCCTATATCATCCCTTGCTACCACCCTGATGCTATCCTTAATCAGCAGAGATATGCTCCCCCCCCCTTTTTCCTCCCGCCTATCCTTCCTAAACACTTGATACCCCTAGACATTCAGCTCCCAGTCCCTGTCACCTTGCAGCCACGTCTCTGTAATGGCCACCGGATCATATCCATTTGTGCTGATCTACGCCACCAGCTCATCCACTTTATTCCGAATGCTTCGTGCATTCAGATAAAGTGCCTTCATCCCCTCTTCACTGTTTTCAAACAGCATTGGTGAGAATTCTAGGTGCAATCTTGGGCATTGTTAGCATGTGCAACGAGAACAGGTCTGTAATTTTTTTTTGTCTAAAATACAGACTTTTTATCTATTCAGATAGATGACTCAACGATGAAAATACTGCAATGTCCCAGACAATATAAGAACTATTTTATGGATTAGTAAGGAAGAGCAAAAAATACTGGGATCATTAGAGACAGTTATGACGTATTCCACTAATATACTCAAATTGAAAATGAAGGTGTAATGGAATGAATTAGGTTTCACTCTGTGGGTGTGATAGGTTGAACTAGGTGGTCTTTTTTTGTCCTTGTTCATGTATGTTCACAACATAGCTTGAGGCTGAAGCTCAGCTGTGAAGGAACTCAAACTCACAACCCATCATGCTTCCTTGTCCTTCATTGGTGTTTCATTTTACCAATTAAAGAACTTTCACTGCACATTTTTCATTGGGCATTAAACAAACAAGCTAAGCTTTTATCTGAAAGAGAACTTTTTTGTTTAGGGTTAACTTTATAACATTCTTAAAAGGTCAATAGCAACTTGCTCCATGTTAAAATGTATCTGAAATCAGTTTGGAACTTACCTTTGGGAGGGTTAAGCTTATGCCCTGTTTTCTCACACCATCCCACAGGGTGAATGTCTGATGAGTCAGCGTTTACCCAGAAGTCATAGCAATCAGGATATTTGTCAAAGTGGAGCCTTATTCTGTAGCCACACACCTGCAAGGTTATCTTATTTGTAAATTTCATATTGAGTACATCAGAAATTTATCAAACTGTCTTCCTTTTAAAGTGAAATTAAAAGTGTAAAACAGTACAATCAAAGAGGCGGGGAAAAGAACCCAAATCCATCCGGTTTCCACACAATTAATCTTAAATTGCAAAACTCCATAAAGAAAACGTCAAGATACTTCCTGAATCTGTAACCCAGCCTTGCATTGACACTAACAAATAAAATCGGAACTAGCAGAATGATTTCCCCAGAAATCCCAACATTTTCACTTAATGTTCCCAAATAAGTATACAAGGGTCCACACTGATGTCCATTTAGAAAGTAGCAATCATATTAAAAAAAGCAACAACATAAGATTTCTTCTTTGTAATATAAGCTCAGAACAGTCTATATCACTTGCCTACCACTACATCTTCTTCAACCACCCTCCCCCTTCCCCCTATCCCCACCAAACCCTAAATTTAGAATTCTGGATGCTCCTGAAGATACCCAGGAAGCACTGTAAATGTTATTTTTTGAAAAAAATCATTCATGGGATGGGATTTTCGCTGACTAGGCCAGCATTTATTGCCCATTTCCAACTGCCCTTGAAAAGGTGGTGGTGAACCACTGCAGTCCGTGTGGTGTAGGTACACTCACACTGCTATTAGAGACAGAGTTCCATGATTCTTGTCCTGCGACAGTGAAGGAATTAGCGATATTTCCAAGTCAGGATGGTGAATGGCTCACAGAAGAACTTTCAGGTGATGGTATTTCCATGTGTCTGTTGCCCTCGTCTTTACAGGTGGTAGCAGGTGTGGATTTAGAAGGCATTGTCTATGGAGCCTTGGTGTGTTCCTGAAGTGTATCTGATAGTTTGTATATGCTGCTACCATTGTGTGTAGGTGGTGGAGGGAATGAGTGTTTGTGAATGGGGTACAGGCTAGCAATTTATATGGCTAGTCTGGTTTCTGGTCCAACAGTAACCCCCAAGGTGCTGACTGTGGTTTACTAGTGGTAATGCCATTGAATGTCAAGGGGCGATAGTGTCAGAAAAACAAAGGCAGTTTTAAGGAATGTATATTGGCATTGATAAATATTAGAAGTTACAGTTTTAAGTGGGTTTAGTTCAGTGTTCCTGTGTAAAGAACGGTAAACTGGCAAAGGTGCATGTATTTGTGGGGATTTACTCAGTTCCAGTTATGCTTCTATTGTGCTTAGAGGGTGTTACGGCATGAAAAGTAAACATGTTGGCAGAAGCATAAACTTATTGCTCAGCAATCAGTGGGACCTTTAAGGTATGAAGGGTTTTTGAATTTAGTTTTTTGGCTGGATATATTGAAGTTGAAGATAGGAAACCAGGAAGTGAACATTTCTCGTCTCTGCCAGAAGAAAAGCTGTAAAGAACAAGAGGGTTGAAATAAGGCAGACTTCCCAAAAAAAAAAGATCAAGTCCAGGCAATCTAGGAATTGGAACAGAAAGAATGTCCAGGATGAAGTTAAGGGAACAGAAACCTAGAAGTTGAACAAGGTATTGTTCAGGTGAATTCAAGGAAAAAGCAAATAAAGTGGCCTGAGTTAATGAGACAGCTGCTGTAACCAGATTTACAGTGGGAAAGCAGGCTTTAGAAGTAAATCAAGAGTTTGGTGCCATTAGAATAAAATCTGGGAATTGATAGTTAAAGCAATTGTAAAGACAAAAGAATCCTGAAGGGGAGATGTAAAACTAAGATTTGAAAGTACGTCATTTTGAAGCAGAATTTGAAATCATGTGGATGCTGGAGCTCAGTAAAACATGGGACATGTGCTATGAGAATCATCTGGGGGTATTTTGAGGAGAAGCCCACAGAAATTAATTTGGGTTCAGAGTACCATGCGTTTGATCACAGCCAGTCTGTGTGTTTAAAGGGACTGTGTGCTATTAAGACCATTAAAGCCTAAGTTATACTTTGTCACTCACGTTAACCTTAAAATTTGTGTATGTACATGATGTGGAAACAGAGCAGTATATCATGATCAAACTTTTCATGTTTAATAAATGTTTCTTTTCTTGTTATTGAAACTAATTAGCAGTTCTATGACTCCACATTTTCTAAACGAAAAGCAAAAATTACTGTCTTTTCAGCCCGTGTTCTATTCTGGGGTCTTCCTATCTGTTTATAACACCCAACTGGGATCATAACATGAGATTCACTCTTGTAGGTGTTAATTGCCTGGCACTTGTATGGTGCAAATGTTATTTGCAAACTGTCAGCTATAGCCCAGATATTGTCCAGGTCTTGCTACATTTGGACATGTTTGCTTCAGACACGAACGTTGCTAAACATTGTGCAGTGAACGTCCCCACTTCTGACCTTATTATGGAAGGGAAGTCATTGATGAAGCAGCTGAAGATAGTTGAGCCTAGAAATTTCCGCAGTGCTATTCTGGACTTGTGATGATTGGCCTCCAACAACCATAACCATCTTCCTTTGTGCTTAGCAGGACTCCAACCAGGAGGGAACTTTCCCCCAAATCCCACTAACTCCATTTTGCTAGGGTTCCTTGATGCCACACTTGGTCAAATGATGTCAAAGGCAGTTACTCTCACCTCACCTTTGGAGTCTAGCTCTTTTACCAATGTTTGAAACGAGGCTATAATGGGGTCTGAAGACGAGTGCTTTGCCAGAACCCAAACTGAGCTTTGGTGGGAAAGTTATTGCTAAGCAAATATCACTTGATAGCACTGTTGATGATTCCTTTAATTCTTGCCCCAGCAGAGGAAGTTGTTTCTCTTTATTTATGCTATCAAATCCTTTTACCATTTTAGACATCTTGTTTAGATCACTGCTCAATTTTCTATACTCAAAAGAAATACAATCCAAATTTTTGAAACTGTCCTCGTAAATTAAGCCTGTAAGCATGAGTATCATTTAGTCTTATCAAAAATAGTCTAGTCCCATTCCCTTCAGCAAGTAGGGCCGTAACTTCAACTTAAATAATGTGTGGCTTTGTTTTTAGGAACGATCAAAATATTTTCATAAAAAGCTAAGTTTTTTTTTATTAATTAGTCTTTTGCTGTTTCATCGAAAAGTATTTAGTTTTAATTCAAAAGCTATCTATAACTTTATAAACATTAGGAATGAGAGTAGGCCAAATAGCCCTTCAAAACTGTTCCATTACTCATTAGATCATGGTTGATTAACATATTGATTTAAATCTTGATTCTGTAAACACTTAGAGTTTTTGTTGGGAAACTATCAATCTTAGTTTTGAAGTTTACAATTGACCTAGCTTTAACAGTATTTCTGTGGGTGGAAGGGTGCAGAGTGTCCCACATTTCCACTGCAGTATGGAAGAATATCAATGATACTCAAATTTGCCATGCCACAATAAGCTGTAGCCTACAGAGTCTGAATGGAAAGACTGAAATTGAAAAAATATCATCTTTCACATTAAAGAAAAATAGTATTTGTTATTAGGCAACAGAGAACATTCAGTACCTGTAGAGAAATCTAGAGTTGAAAAACCATTTTATATCCTCAATGATGGGGGACTCTGGGCATTCAGAGAGATTGCTAGAAGCAATATATCCCATAAAATAGGTAAAATCATTTGGAAATATTGTAGTGTCCCTTTAACCAAAATTACTAAATAATGGTTAGATAGCCCAACAAGACGACACTGTAATATCATGCCATATAGCTTGCCACTGCATCAACTGAAGAATAAAGAATGTATAGATTTATGTTTAATTAATTTATAATTGCAAACAGATTACTCAACTATCTAAACTCTCTCAAACAACTAATTTTCAGCAGATACATGAAACAGAAACTGTAGCAAATAAAAACTTGCCAGTTTTGCTACATTTAATAATGATGCAAAAGTTGAAATAAGGTTTGCAGATACACCACAACAACACAGTCTTCAACAGTTGCAAAGTAGCAATGGTGACAAGTCAGAGCTTGTTAACCTCCAAAATAATAATTTTAGAAAACAAGTTCCCGGAAATGTAGAAGCTCCAGAAAATATGTCGGTACCTTCTAACTAGATTTTAATTTTTTTTCTATTTTCATGGCAGATCAAAATTGTAAACGGATTATTTCAACATAGCTGTATCAAGCAGCGGAACAGGTTAAACATTGAAATAGATTGAATGTCTATTTCCAACTGTAATGTGCTACAAATCACTCGCAACTTCTACTACCAATGTTTAAAAAATAAAATAGCCTGCAGGCAGCAAAATGAAACAAGACCTGACTGGATCTGCAGTGCAATATCCTAAATGTTTTTTTAAGTGGGCCTTGCAGTTACTTCTTGCAATCTCCTCCACTTTCCTTCCAAACTCTCAACCTTTACCACCTTGAAAGACATGGGAACACCCGTCCAAGCCATGCACCATCCTGGGTTTGAACTATAATCACTGGGTAAAAATCCTGGAGCTCCCTTCCGAACAGCACTCTGGGTGTACACACACACACATGAACTGCCATGGTTCAAGTTGGCGGGCTCACCACTGGCTTCTCAAGGGCAGTTAGGGATGGACAATAAATTCTAGTTTAGCCAGCGATACCCATATCCTGTGAACAAATGCTTTTTTAAACCTGTTTTCCGAGTGCACATTGTTATTTTTAGCGATGTTATTAATAGATGATGTTTGAAGACAGACCTCAGCCACAGTAAGAACGCAGTACATGGATGGATGTTCGGGGTCAACCCCTTCGAGTTTCATTCCAACTTTAAATCCATTTTTGCTCTGTGGAAATGACTGGCACTAGAATAAAATGAAATATAAGATTAAGAAAAAAATACGGTATTTTACCAGTGCAAAATATTTTTTAAAAAAAATCTCTGAACTGCTGAAACAAAACTAGTCCTTTAGCAGGGATCAGGCTATTATTGTACAACCCAAAAGTGGTGAAATATCTCAAAGTACATCCCAGGAGCACAATCAGACAAAAACTGACACCAAACCAAAGACTATCAGAACAGTTGACAAAAAGATTGGTTAAAAAGACAGCGATGGGGTGGGTTGAAGAACTTGGTCGTGTAGTTTTTCCTTTTCCCACATTACAACGTTCCCCCCATCACACCTTCAGGTTAAATGTCTCCTTGTGCCTCAATGGGCACAATACTCAAGGTCAAGTCTGACCAAATTTATGACACAGTTTGAACATGACTTCTTCCAAATCTTAACAAACCTTTTCCTCTATATGGTTTAGCAGTCTACTCGTCTGCTGCTCCCTAATGATTGGGCATGCTGAGTGTCAAGTCTATGAACATCTTGCTTCATTTCAACTTCAATCATAGCTATTACAGCAGCACAGACTGGTTTATCACTCACTTTTTACCTTTCTATGGAATGCATTTCCATTTCATGCTGAAAACTCTGCTGAATTTACCCCAGGTGAAACTCCTTACATCTCAAGTCTGCCCCAGTTCTGCTTTAAATATTTTGATGTCATTACTATTTAATCTACTCTAAAATCTCCAAAATGCCTGGAAGGCCTTTTTATTGAGAGATAAGGGAGATCTATGCTTTCACATGCCAATAAT
Organism: Carcharhinus amblyrhynchos; assembly: GCF_965287045.1. Lineage (NCBI taxonomy): Eukaryota > Metazoa > Chordata > Chondrichthyes > Carcharhiniformes > Carcharhinidae > Carcharhinus > Carcharhinus amblyrhynchos. The sequence goes on from NC_137330.1 coordinate 62,404,589, forward strand.
GAGAAAATGTGCCAATAATGAGAGAACATAAATAAATTAATGTGGTGGAAAAGAGCTGATTCTGCTCTATTGTAATGCACTCACAGATGTAGTTTATTTTAGAGAATGCACTCTGACATGAAGCCAACAAAATCTTAGGATAAGCTTTTTGGGGATAGAGAATGAGTTATCATGAAAATGGGCTTCAAGTCAAATAATGATTTCTAATACATTGACTAGGAATATGAATTTAACTATAAAAATAGATTTTTTTAAACAACAGACTTAAAGCTACTTGAAATCATAGCCAAATGGCTACCCAATGTACATTCCATTCTCAACTCCATTGAAACCGAGATGCGGGGGGAGGGGAGGGAATTCTCCCATCGCTACCTGCAAATTTTCTGGCGGTTCAGATCGGGAGATGCGCATGTCGGCCATTTTGCAGGATTCGCACCTGCGTTCCCGATATATGTGCGTCTCCCAGATCAAGAGAACAGGCGCAATCGAGACCACGCTGGAAACCAACGGGAAAAGAGGCAAGTGTTTTTAATCTGTTTTAAATGTTATTATCGGGCCAACACGGAACTTACTGGGCCCAATAGCATCTCCCATCCCGCCGGGAGTATTTCACTCAGTAGCTCCCCACATTCCCCAGGAGACTCCGCCAGAGTGAAGGGAGGGGCAATTGGGGCCCTCGGGGGGTGGGGAGGTCAGGCATCAGGGTGGGTGGTGCCCCTGGGCATGGGCACCCTGGCCATGCCAGCCTGTGGCCCCAGCATTGCCCAAGGGGCAAGGTGCTCATGCCCAATGGGCACCTTGGCACTGCCCAGCAGACATTGGGCAGTACCAAGGAACAGGGCCTATTATGGATGGGGCCTGGGGCAATTGGTAGCAGTGGGAGGGTCTCACTGTTACTTTGCAGTCTGGGCTAGCTAGGTGATTAAGCTGGCCAGCAAACGGAGAATGACAGATCGGGGCCACTGCGCATGCGCAGAGTTCCAGAGCTGTCAGCCTCTGGCATGAATAGACCTCCCCTCCAGTTTTTAATAATAGTCACAATTGGAACCTCTGCATTGCAGAGTGGGGAGATTCGGACCTGAAGTTGCACTGAAAAAATAATTGTGATCTAGACCAGTTTCCTCATCAATTCAGCACTTCTGGAAGAATCACCACTAATATGTTTGCAAAAACCCAAAGGCAATGATCTCAATGGAATGTGAAGGAATCATATTTCCTATTCTATCAGCACAATATTCAGGTACTGAGAAGGGTGAAGACAAACCAAACATAATCACATGAAGAATAAGACCCTGACTAAGAGGCGGGCTGTCAGATCTGACCTAATCAAGTTACAATTGAAATACATGATCATATTTGAATTACTGCTCACTTAGAGGGGTTGATTACGTGACAAGTGAACTCTTTGTATATTTTACGCATGTTTACTCAGCAGAACTGAGGACAAATAGCCAAGAAACTGAGCAAGATCCTTCCTCCTCTCTCTATTTCTAAGCAACTTGCAATCTTTTGGTCTCTGTCTGCTATTATTTGATTCTCTGCTCATGTGCAAGAGCTTTTAAAGAAAGAACAACTCCACAGCTGTCTCCAGAAGAACAGAACAATCATACATCTGCAATTTTAAACCCCTGATTCTGAAAACAGAAGACCCCCCATTTAAAGCAGCAAGACCACCAGATTTAGCCCAAATCCAGCCAAGTTAGCAAGCTGCAGACTATAAAGCCCTCTTCACTTTTTACAATCTTTTCATTTGACCAAACCAGTGCGCGCGCGTGTGGACTTTGAGCATAGGGATATATGCAAAAGTTGGTGTATTTTATTTTATTTAGCTTAGTTTAAACATAATATATTAATGGCTTTCTTTGTTAAACTCAAGAAAGCCAGCTCTTAGGAATGCAGTGTATAAACAGTTAAGCACTCACTTAACTGGCATAACAATCATTTTCAAGCAAAAATACTTGTAATCAAACAAGAAGGAACTATTTAACCCCTCCTCACCTGATCATAACAGTGTAAACATGCCAGACAATGTTACCATACAACATGCACACATTTTTCTGGATGACAATGGTGTACAGTTTAACAGTCATACCCACAGTAACTAACCTCTTTGAAAAGTTTGGTAGGTGCAACAACAGCTTTTTCTTCTTCCAAATAAGATGCCCAACTCCAGGCTTTTCTCTTACCACCAAAAGTTAAAGCTGCGGAAAATGGAATAGAACACAAGTTTGGCAAACAAGGGTTTGATATTCAAAGCATACTCTATCAAGATCTTCAGAACGTAAATAAAATACTCACAATTGAACTACATGCCAACTCTTAAAACGGTTAATAAAGGTTCGTGTCACACAATGGCTGCCATAACAACATTTATATTATTTAACAACAGAAATGACACATTTGAAAGTTCTACCTAGCCCAGGAAATTTTCTTCCCTTGCTGCTCTTGTTCTTTCATCCACTCCCCAAACAAGTGCACAAGGCAAAATCTAGTGCCTCAGATAAATACCAGCAAATGTGGGACACAAGGCGGGTCAACTGTAATTTACAAGATTGGGTGCAGTTCAGATTTTATACTCAGCCTGATTTTATTCTCATAGAGGGCAGTGCAGGGTGTTAAAATCACCCAAAACAGAGTTTCCAGTGACATACCCTTTGAATATAATCAAGGTTCAGTAGTGAACTCAGGTTAGTTGGCCAACAGTTTAACATTCTTTTTCGCTGCAGTTAGAAAGTAAAGGCACTTTATGAAAGTTACATAGGGCAGGATTTTACAACCTCACTCCGGCAAGATCATAAAATCCCACCCGAAGTCAATGGAGATTTCTATTCAGCGAACCTCACCTGCCCTGGAATCAGGGTGGGCGAAGCAGTAACATTGCAGCCATAGTGTGAAAAGTAGATGAAACTGCTCTATGACGAGGTATTGTTAAATCTATGGTACTGACTTCCCATATGTCCCAGTAAAAATCATTTCTAACTCAGGAGATTTTTCTCAGCATCTAACAATTCTTGTTCTGTTTTCAGCTTTTTTCTAACCAAATGAAATTTGACTATAAAGTAAAAATCCCAAGTAGTAGTGGTTTAGCATGATACCAATTAATCATTAATTCTAGAGTGCCGTTTGTGCATTATATTGTTTGGTGCCAACTTACTTTGCTTTAGTAATCCAGAATCGCCTTTTCTTTTTCTTCGTGCTCGGACGTGGTTGTTCTGAGTTACTTTCAGCACCTTCAGCTCCCCTTGTTTCTCTTCCTAAATTATATAAATGACATTCTGTTCAACTCCTCACTGAAATGTGCTACACCACTTCTTCTTCTTGGTTTTGAAGTTTCTACTGATCATTGCAGTCAGCAATCTTAAATAACAACAACCACTAATAAAGGGTTTCACCCTCCCTGATCTTCAGAAACCAGAAGAAAAGCAAGCAGATTCAATCCTCCCAGTCAAGCTCGGTCATGCCGAATAAGATGGGTGTATCAGTGCACTCCACCCACATTAAAATATGGAAAAATCCTAAATTTTAGACCCTCTGCCTAGTACAAAGTGTTGTAGAATTAACCTACAGCAATATGTGGCATCCTAATGTAAATCTGCAGCATGCACTATAGAGCAGCATATGAGCAGTTCATAAAGGAACCAGCATAGATATACTCAGAATACTACAAATAATTTCCAATTATTGCCATTCCATCCATGTTCTCACACCCCAACAATAGATTGATTATGTTAACCATACAGCAGTATTGCCAGATTTTCCACTATTCTAAATGGCAAGATGCCGCTGGTTGAGCTCTTGCAACTCACTGGCATCAAATAAATTTGGTCAGGCCCTCAAAATTCCCAAGGACTTCCACAAGGCCAAGCAGTTGCTCTGCCTGCACTTCAAATCAAGTCACCTCATAACATATGGGTGCACTATTAAAAATACAATTTTAAAAGTCTATGATAAGTAAAACATACTTTCTTCACATTTAATTTTTTTCTTGCTTGTCTTGATCATGGCTCAGTGAAAATTAGTTTTTAATGGGAGAATTAGAAATTTGAAAAGCAGTTTGAGTTAAAAAAAATCCGCTTTAAAGCATTTCAAGAAAAAAAAATTACCCTAGAGTTTGCTACTGGAGAATAGTTCTTTTAAAGAATATACAGCTTTAACTTTGATATTTACTTTGCAACTTTAGATTCAACCACTAATAGTGACTGCAATTCTGCCTAATCCTATTTGTTGCATTACATATCCATGATTTGCAGCACTAATAAATAATATTAAATCAGAGAGAAGGAATTTGCACCATTATCAATGTATTTCCTTTTGAACTTCAATATGGATGATGCTTAAAAGCCTTTTCTCCCTCTTCTTACAATTCTTCAATCAGTACCCAAGGATCACGAGTACCAAAGTTAACAAATAAAATTTCATTAATTTGCTCATATGTTTATTCTTATTTATCTTTTGACAATTAAAACCACAGAAATGCATTCCAATGTTGAAGTTTTTATGGAACATAAAAGTATACGATAGCAGAGACCCACGAGCATGGTTTTGTGTAACAAGACACACTTTATGGGGAAGAAAAAGGGGAGCTTTTTCAAATTGGCTTATACTGTTCCATAATCTTTGATAATAAAGCTGTGTTCACTTCATTAACAAATATCCCTATTCTGGCAGTGTGCTGTTAATGCAAGAAAGAGCGCTCAAAGTTGACCACTAAAAAAGAAAATTTAACGTTGATGACTCAGGGCCCATGTCAACTTGCAACTGCCATACAATAATTGGCAGTCAGTATCTGGAAGTTCAGAAAAAGGTGCCATGACTCTGAAAATTCATCAGAAAGGATTTCTTTGCCTTTAAGACCACAGTTAGGATTTCACTGATTTAAACCAGACGAAGATAAGCAGCAGTAAAGAAAAAGATTGATAGATTATTTGCAATATATATCCTGAGATTGACACCTGAGATTCTATTCAAATTACAAACTAAATATTTACTGGATTTGTAGGGTTACAGATCAAAGCAGTTCAGTAACTTGACTGAATTACCAAGATCATTTCACCCCTTGCAGCAATATGCTCATTTAAATTTGATTCTATTCAAAACAAAAAACAGCGCACTACAGAACACGAATATTCTCTTGTCTGCAAAATTAAGCCCAAAGCCGACAGCAATATATCTGACAGCATTTTGACAGTGTTCCTCCAATCTTTTTTGCATGCAATCAATTCACGTTTGGCAAAGCTCATTCTTCATGGCACAACAATCAAAGTGTTTCTTAAGGTTATCGGTGAGAGTGTTAACGCTAAAATGGAAGGCACACTATATTTCAATACTGATGTAACACATGTGGTGCATTGTTGGCTTGATATTTAATCACATCTACAGTTGAGGTTGCAGGCTGTTAACTGAAAACTGAATTTGCTGCAGGGAGTTTTTATATCCACCTGACGGGACAGGCAGGATCTTAATTCTCAGATGCAAGACAGTATCCCCACAGTACAAATAGCTTTGATTTTTGTGCTTAAGCCCTGAAGTAGACCTGGAACCCACTACGTCGTGAACTCAAAGACAAGCGTGCTACCATCTGAAACACATTTGGACACCTACATTTTTGAATGCCAAAGGGATTAGGTAAGATGCCCAAATATATCCAGCAGAAAAGAGTAGTAAGAGCAGGTAAGGCCTGTGTATCAGGTGACCAACAAGGCACATCCTCAGGTTTTAGTCCATGTCCATGTCCACCACCAATTTGCAGCAGGTGGTGGTGGACTTGGCTCAGTTTCATCCCTGCAAGCAGTCTTCTCGCCCCCTAGAATGAAGTTACTGGCATTCAATGTTCAATGCACTCACACCCTCCTCCAAAGGTGGCGATGCACACCAATCTTGGGAGCAAAAGGAGTTTTCCAAGAGATTTCACAACAGTACCAGTTCTTACAGATATAATCTGCATCTTCAAGTAGCTGTCCCAAACCACCTTCCACGTTTTCCATTTGGTGTTTCTTAAGTACCATTGGATTGCCTTAGATAATCTCTGAGGTATAGCTGTAATGTCTCCTCCAGGTGTGCATTTTTTGCTAACATCTTGGCAATGGGCCTCCACTCAAGACAACAGATCCTTGCTATATCAATTTGGAGTAGACCAGAATTTGCTTTTTTTGTCAACCTTTTTTTCTTTATCTGCCAATGTGAATTCAGTTGGTTTTATAATACAATCCCTTAGTACAACTCAATTTGAGAAAAAATATGATAACTAACCTTGAACTGTAACGACCACATATTCCCATTTGGCTGGGCTCTTTTTTTTCATTTTAACCAATGGTATATAAATATTAAGTACAATGGTCAGAATCAAGGGCAGCACATTTATTTCATCCATTATGCGTTGCATGCATGTCATTTGCTATGGTTCTTATCATTTATGCTCATGATTCTATGTAGAATAAGGTGTTAAATGGCTGCAGCGTTTCACTTAGAGCCTACTGAGATTCACGTGTTAGATCCCCTATGTTTATTTATCATGAAGCCACTGAATCTGAGTCAATTGTGTCTAGCAATGTCACTGCTGTCAAGTGCTGCCTGTTTTCTGGATCTTCTATCATTTAAATGGAGATGCAGGATGACATGTGCTTGACATCCAATCATCTAATTTTCTCTTACTCTAGGCATTCACCTGTTGCTAACTACAGCTTCGACATGGCTATTGAATTGTCGAATGCAAAACATTGCCTAATTGTTCCAGTTTATGAAACCTGTCTCTAGGATACATCATCACATGGTCTCCCAGCAGGTTAAAGGTAGCCAGGAAGTCATTGCCCAGTGTAACAAGTGTGAACCTGACACCTTGTGGGTGGTGAGGAGATTACTAATTAATTCATGAATGAAGACATACATATTTTGAGCAACAGCAGTAGACAGAATAATATTACCCCATTCCTTTCTTGTGCAGTTATAAGTCAATCAACATTCTTTTCCCTCCTCTGTAGCTTTAGTTTTACCACTGATCTCTTACAATCATCAGCACTTATACTAGTCTTGTAACTGGTAGAACATCAGGGACAAAGTTAATTGATTATCAGTTTAATAAGTTTAGACTGGAGGGAGGCAAGGCTGATAAGCAATGAGGAGCTTAGCTAAACAGGTTAAATTCTCTGGGAGACAGGAGATTGTCTAGAGCTAAAGGGACCAAGATAAGGCTGGTCAAGCAAAAGCAACTTATTTCAACAAGACATTTGTACTAAATTCTTTTATTAAGTGCAAGTTATTTCAGTGTTTTAAGTTTAACTGCTTCACTGCCAAGCACTGAACAATTAAAATTAAACATGCACCATATTTTCACAGGCTCTTACTTGAATCCATTCTCACATGGAGGAGATGGTGGCATAGAGATAACCACTGGACTAGCAATCCAAAAGCCAAGGCTAATGTTTTGGGGATATAGGATCCCACCACAGCATTTAATTAATGCATCTGCAATATAAAGTTAGGCTTAGTGTGGTGACCCTGACAAATATTGTTGCAAAAACCTACCTGATTCACAACTGCCCTTTCGGGAAGGAAATCTGCCATGACCTGGCCTATACGTGACTCCAGATCCACAGTAATGTGGTTCGCTCTTAACTGCCCTCTAAAATCACCTACCAAGCCACTCAGTTCAAAGGAAATTAGAGATGAACAACAAATGTTGACCTTGCCAGTGATACCCACATCCTATGAAAGAATAAAAGCAATCATAGCATTTATAGGAGCAATGTGAGTATTTGTGAAATCCACCAACAATCTGCCAGCATGTACTATACATACCCAATTACTCTTGAGGAGCTGGTGTGGAAGGACTATCATCTTGGCAACTAAGTGGCCAGCAAAGCTGTTTCATAGTGCAATTAAGTGCTGATTGCATTATTGTGGATATGGAGTCACACACATATGCCAGTCTGAGTAAAACCACTAAGATTATTCATCCAGCAAAAGGCAGTGAGTGAAGCATGGTTTCATAATACAAAATTGCATGCTCACAATCAATCAAACTCACTCACATTCCAGGAGGAATTATTCAATCATCCCTATCCTGGACAGGACATGCGGTGACAGTCACTACACACAGCCTAAAAAATGGCAACTCATGGAAAAAGAACGTCTAGACAGAGCTATGTGGCTCCATTATCAATAGATCATGTAAGTCAAAGCTCCTGTCACAGCTTGTAGCAAATGGTGGTGTAAAATTAACCAGTAATGGGAAGAGGCAACTCTGTGAACCCAGAATATATGAGTGCAAATGACAACAAATTCACAGCCAACATCAGCCAGAAGTGGTGACTGGAAAATGCTTTGTGGCCTCCTCTCAAGGTCCCAACCATCACAGATGCCAGTCTTCTGCCAATTTGATTTATTTGATGTGGCATTAAGTGCATGCACTGGTTACAGCAAAGTCTACAGGTCCAGCAACATCCTAGCTGTAGAGATGAATACCTGTTCTCCAGAACTAACTACATCTCTGGGAAAGCTCCAGTACAGTTACAATACTAATACCTCTGATCATGTAGAAAATTACCCAGGTATCGGATTGGCGGTTGGTGACTAGTGGGGTGCCCCAGGGGTCGGTGCTGGGGCCTCAGCTATTTACCATTTATATAGATGATCTGGAGGAGGGAACCGAGTGTAGGGTGTCGAAATTTGCTGATGACACCAAGATTGGGGGAAAGGCAAATTGTGCGGAGGGTGTGGAGAGTCTGCAGAAGGATCTAGATAGGCTGGGCGAATGGGCCAGGAAATGGCAAATGGAATTTAATGTTGGCAAGTGTGAGGTGGTCCACTTTGGTAGGAAGAATGGTAGGAAGGACTATTACTTACGTGGCGAAAAACTGCAGCAGGCGACGGTGCAGAGGGACCTGGGGGTCCTCGTGCATGAGTCGCAAAAACCCAGCCTGCAAGTGCAGCAGGTGGTCAGGAAGGCGAATGGGATGCTGGCCTTCATAGCGAGGGGGATTGAATATAAAAGTAGGGAGGTCTTGCTGCAGCTGTATAGGGCATTGGTGAGGCCGCAGCTGGAGTACTGTGTGCAGTTTTGGGCGCCGCACCTGCGCAAGGATATTTTGGCCCTGGAGGGAGTGCAGAGGAGGTTTACTAGGCTGATACCGGAGTTGAGGGGGTTGAGCTATGAGGAGAGGCTGAATAAACTAGGCTTGTACTCGTTAGAGTTTAGAAGAATGAGGGGAGATCTCATTGAGACGTATAAGATGATGAATGGGATGGATAGGATAGAGGTGGAAAGACTCTTCCCGCTCAAAAAAGACAGTAGGACTAGGGGGCACAGCCTCAAGATAAAGGGGGGGCGGTTCAGAACGGAGTTGAGGAGGAACTTCTTCACTCAAAGGGTGGTGAATCTCTGGAATTCTCTGCCCGTTGAAGTGGTGGAGGCTGCCTCGCTAAATATTTTTAAGAAGCGGGTTGATGGGTTCTTGATAAGAGAAGGGATTAAGGGTTATGGGGAGAGGGCGGGAAAGTGGAACTGAGCCACGACAGATCAGCCATGATCTTATTGAATGGCGGGGCAGGCTCGAAGGGCCAGATGGCCTACTCCTGCTCCTATTTCTTATGTTCTTATGTTCTTATGTTCTTATTTCCTGACTATGAAATACAGAACAGCTATAAACTCAGCCCAGTTAAGGTCCTAACCATATTCAATGATCCTGCTCCATCAGTTCTGCCACCACCAAACTCATCTTCCCCTTGCAACATTCTGAAGGGAACACTCCCTGCGGGTACTCAGGTCCATTCCTTAATCAACCTCAACACTTTCTTCTTTTATATAATACATATAGGACGTGTAGCAAAAACAAAACAGGCCATTTCGCTTCCCAGTCCAGGCCTATGCTTATGCTCTAAATGGAGCCTGAAGATGAGTACATTTACTTTTGTTTACCACAAGACACACGTGGCATCTTACCTTGCAAGCACGAGGGGTGCAATACCTGTCCTTTTACCTTCCTGCTCTCCATCATCCAAGGCCCCAAACAGTCCATCATACACATAGTTATTTCAATTTTGTATACAGTACTGACTGTTGACAATATGGTCTGCTCCACATTGGCAGGACCAAACACAGATTGGGTGATCATTTTCTGAAACACCTCCATTATTCTTCAACTGTGACTCCAAGCTTCCAGCCATTTGTTATTTACATTCTCCACCTTGCTCTCGTGATGACATCTCTGTCCCCACTCTCCAGCCCTGGTTCAGTGAAGCTCCACATAAGAGAAGTAACATTTCATCCTTTCTAAACCTCAGAACCGGAGTTCAACAATTTCACACCACAACCTCTACTTATTTTATTTCCTTTTCTGTAGGTTTCAGTTTCACTCATTGCTCTTGTTTCTGCTTTCAGATGGCAACTGCTCAGCATCTGCAATTACACCTCAAGACATATCTTTTGTTTCTTGACTTGTCCCATTAACAAGTCCTTTAATCCTGGACTACCAACATTCCCGTCATTTAAATCTTTCATCTTCTATTTTATCAAAGAATTTCCCTTTTATTTTTCTTCCCACTCTTTTCTCTTTCACCTGTTTAAAACTCATTGCATTTCTAACTTTCCAAATTCTGATGTAAAACCACTAGTTGTTGATTTGATGTATTGTCACATGTATTAGTATACAATGAAAAGTATTATTTCTTGAGTGCTATACAGGCAAAGCATACTGTACATAGGGAAGGAAAGGAGAGCATGTAGAATGTAGTATTACAGTCATAGCTAGGGTGCAGAGAAAGATCAACTTAATGCGAGGTAGGTCCATCCAAAAATCTGACAGCTTCAGGGAAGAAACTGTTCTTCAGTCAGTCAGTAAGTGATCTCAGACTTTTGTGTTGTTTTCCCGATGGAAGAAGGTGGAAGAGAGTATGTCCGGAGTGCAAGGGGTTATGCTGGCTGCTCTTCCGAGGAAGCAGGAAGTGCAGACAGTGACTACGGATGGGAGGTTGGTTTGAGTGATGGACTGGCCTTCATTCACGATCTTTTGTAGTTTCTTGTGGTCTTGGACAGAGCAGCAGGAGCCAAACCAATCTGTGATATAATTAGAAAGAATGCTTTCTATGGTGCATCTGGTGAGAGTTGTAGCAGATGTGCCAAATTTATTTAGTCTCCTGAGAAAGTAGAGGCGTTCATGGGCTTTCATAATTATATCATCTGCATGGAGGGACCAGGACAGCTCGTTGGTGATGTGGATACCTAAAAACCTGAAGCTCTCGACCCTTTCTGCTTCGTCCGTGTTGACGTAAACAGGGACATATTCCCCTTTATGCTTCCTGAAGTCGATGACAATCTCCTTCATTTTGTTGACATGGAGGGAGAGATTATTGTTGTCGCACCAGTTTACCAGATTCTCTATGTCTTTCCTGTACTTCCACCATTTGACATTTTAACTTCAGATTTCCAGCTCTGTATATTTTGATTTTGCATTAGTGTTTATTTCATTGCCAGTTCCTTTTCAGGAATTCCCCCCGCTTTGAAGTTCTGCTATTATCCTTCATTGCTTTCTATTTCTCTTCTCGTGTTTCATCGGGCATCCACCAAAAGTTGCTTTTACTGCTATTATCTCCTCCTCAATAACTGTCTCTGGGTTGACAGACCAAACACAAATTGTGTGACCACATTGCAGAACATCTCCATTCAGTCTGCAAGGTGTCCCGAGCTTCCATTTGCCTGTCATTTTAATTCTCCACCTTGCTTTCGAGCTAACCTCTTAGCTCTTAGTCTCCTGCAATGTTCCAAACCAAGTTCAAAAACTTTAGGGTACAATTTTTATCTCATCTTGTTTCGTTTTTCTGGCAGGTTTCAGTTTTATTCTTGTATTTCCCGGTTTCTGATTTTGCATGGTGGCTGTTCATCACCCAACCATTCACACCTTCTCCAGAAACATCTTTTGTTTCGAGTTGTTCAATTGACACAATTTAGGCCTTGAGCTCCCAAGACTTTTGTGACTTAATCTCTTCTACCTTCCACCCTAGCACAGAATTCCCCTTCATTCTTTTTCACTTGCTTCAAACCAATGGCATTTCTAACTTTCCCACTTCTGATGAAATGACATTGACCTGAAACATTAACTCTGTTTTACTCCTCACAGAGGCTGCCTAACCTAGTTAGTATTTTCAGCATTTTCTGTTTTTGTTTCCAGCATTCGATGTGATTGTGTTACTCTCAGCTTTCAGCAAAGTGATGGAATAAGTTGTTAATAGAGATAATCACATTTTGATTTAATGTTTTGAGTTTCCTTTGGACTTTGGTTTCTGTTCGGGCCGTCTGCGGCCCCCCCCCCCCTTCCTTTTGGGGGGCTGCCCCTTTTAAATTTGTCCCCAAGTTAATTTGAGTCCGTTTACTTGTTGGGTATGGAAAAGAGGTACCAAATTGCACTTACTCACTAATAAACTGCTCACCAATGCCTCAGTTAGGTTCTGTCTGGACCACTTTGCTCCAGACCTCTCAAGAGGCCAAGGCCAAACATGGACAAAAAAAATGAATTCTGAAGGGGAGGATATTGTGATTGCCTTTGTCATTCAGACAGCATTCAATGGAGTAGATAAGTGCTTAGTCCCAAACTCAGTAAATTTCACTGTCAACTCTAATCACAGCAAACTTGCTTTAAGGATAAAGCTAAAGTAGGCGATGTCTGTAGAGCCCTCTTCCACCACATTATAATAGCAACTGTCATGAAGATTAACTTTACGCCAAATAATGATTTTTAATCCACAAGCTGGAAATCTGAATTGAACTTTTAAAAACAGACATTTTAAAACAGAGATGAAATTGACTTGACCCAAGCTGAATTAGAACATAGAACATTACAGCGCAGAACAGGCCCTTCGGCCCACGATGTTGCGCCGACCAGTTAAAAAACAATGACCCTCTAACCTAAACCAAACCCTTTCCATCCATAAACCTATCCACGGATCTCTTAAACGCCCCCAAACTAGGCGCATTTACAACTGCAGCAGGCAGGGCATTCCAATCCCTCACCACCCTCTGGGTAAAGAACCTACCCCTGACATCCGTCCTATAACTACCACCCCTTATTTTAAGGTATGCCCCCTCGTGCTAGCTTTCTCCATCCGAGGAAAAAGGCTATCACTGTCCACCCTATCTAAACCTCTAATCATCTTATATGTTTCAATAAGGTCCCCTCGTAGCCGCCTTCTTTCTAACGAAAACAACCTCAAATCCCTCAGTCTCTCCTCATAGGACCTCCCCTCCATACCAGGCAACATCCTGGTAAACCTCCTCTGCACCCTCTCCAAAGCCTCCACATCCTTCCTATAATGTGGGGACCAGAACTGCACACAATACTCCAAGTGCGGCCGCACCAGAGTCTTGTACAGTTGCAACATGACGCTGCGGCTCCTAAATTCAATCCTCCTACCAATAAACGCCAAGACACCATATGCCTTCCTAACAACCCTATCTACTTGATTCCCAACTTTCAGGGATTTATGTACACATACACCTAGATCCCTCTGTTCATCCACACTATTCAGAGTCCTACCGTTAGCCCTATACTCTACACATCTGTTATTCCTGCCAAAGTGAATTACCTCACACTTTTCCACATTAAACTCCATCCTCTACCTCTCGGCCCAGCTCTGCAACTTGTCCAAGTCTCCCTGTAGACTAAGACACCCTTCCTCACTATCTACCACACCTCTGACTTTGGTGTCATCAGCAAATTTACTAATCCACCCAACTATACCCTCATCCAGATCATTTATAAAAATTACAAACAGCAGTGGCCCCAAAACAGATCCCTGAGGCACACCACTCGTAACTGAACTCCATGACGAATACTTACCATCAACCACCACTCTCTGTCTCCTATCCGCCAGCCAATTCCTGATCCAATTACCTAAATCACCCTCAATCCCATACATCTGCATTTTCTGCAGAAGCCTTCCATGGTGAACCTTATCAAACGCCTTACTAAAGTCCATATATACCACGTCAACTGCCTTACCCCCATCCACCTCTTTGGTCACTTTCTCAAAAAACTCAATAAGGTTAGTAAGGCACAACCTACCCTCCACAAAACCATGCTGACTATCTCCAATCAATTCATTACTCTCCAAATAACTATAAATCCTATCCCTAATAATTTTTTCTAAAACCTTGCCCAAAACAGAAGTAAGACTCACCGGTCTATAATTCCCGGGGAAGTCTCTGTTCCCCTTCTTAAACAATGGGACAACATTCGCTAACCTCCAATCTTCTGGCACTATACCTGTGACCAACGACGACCTGAAGATCAGAGCCAGAGGCTCTGCAATCACCTCCCTTGCTTCCCAGAGAATCCTAGGATAAATCCCGTCCGGCCCAGGGGACTTATCTATTTTCAAACCCTCAAGAATATCTAGCACATCCTCCCTATCAACTGCAATACTGTCCAGTTTACAACCCTGTAACCCAGTGCTCTCCTCAGCTACATTTATGTCCCCCTGCGTGAACACCGAAGAGAAATAGTGGTACAATGCCTCTCCAATCTCTTCCGGTTCCACACACAAATTCCCACTGCTATCTCTAACTGGCCCGAATCTTGCCCTAACCACCCTTTTGTTCTTAACATATCTATAGAACGCCTTAGGATTCTCCTTAATCCTATCAGCCAAAGTCTTCTCATGTCCTCTTTTAGCCCTTCTTAACTCTCTCTTTAACTCCCTCCTAGCCAATCTAAAGCTTTCTAGTGCACTACCTGAGCCCTCAAGTCTCATCTGGACATAAGCGTCCTTTTTCTTTTTAACCAATTAACATCAGTCTATCTGCAAAACACAAAGCCAATGACATCAGGTGAATATAATGGGCTCACCTCTTATCTTATTAGTAAGGTATCTATGGCAATCACCTGAGGTATTAAACTGTTGGAGACAGGTTAATATGACTAATTGTTTGAACAATGGAGCCGGCGAAGTTAGGTCCCCGACATGATCTAATCATGTCACATTTGGAAAGCATGGGTGTGGATTCTCTCTCGAATCTCCATGGCAAGTGAAGGAAGGTCTTGTGAAAAGTCAATCCTTTATATGCTTTAAGATCATTTTTTTCACAGCAGAACAGAGGGCACAGAGCTTCAGGAGAAAGCCCCAAGTGTGGCCCTTTCTCCATCTTTTCTCCAACCCATCTGGTAAGCTTTGGATCCCAGTTGTTGACTGTTATCATCCAGGGATGTCCAACTGCACATAGAGATTTCTGAAAAGAAACCAACCCAACAGTACCCATCTCCCGAAGAATAACCAACTACATCTTTAAATGGATGTCATCTGCAACAGAAGCATCAAGATCATTGATTTAGCCTGAAGCCAGCCAAGTCACCCAAACAGGCAGTTATTCTGTTTTAAAAGCAAATTACTGCAGATGTTGGAATCTGAAACTAAAAGAGAAAATGCTGGAAAATCTCAGCAGGTCTAGCATCTGTAAGGAGAGAAAAGAGCTGATGTTTTGAGTCCAGATGACCCTTTATCAAAGCTTGGGTCACCAAAATCTGTTGAGATTTTCCAGCAATTGTGCTTTACTTTTTTTTTAAAAGAATGGATTCCAATTTAGCTTCCTATCCTATCCTTCCTCACACTCTATTCTGCACACGTATGTCTCTGAACTTGGGAGTGTGCGCACGCACTGCAAGTCGTTGCATACTTTTATTTTACTTCAATTGGTTCAAATCTAATAAAATACCCTTCTTTGTTAAGTTCAAGAAGGCCTACCCAATTGATTCTTTTATGATCACAATGCATAAACAGTTAATTGAATTGGAAAGTATATCCTTTCGGAAAAAAAACCTGTGATGGTCAAGCGAGGGGCCAAAAAGGGAAGCCATCTGACCCCTCCTCACCTGGCCACAATAAAAAAGGTACACACAGGACACAAAAGGTTTTCAAAAATTGTGATAGACCTCGGTGTAATTTTTGTGATTATTAAGTTTGCCTCTAGCATTGCCTCCTTTAGCTCCCAAAAATAGCCCAACGCAAATGCAACAATTAAGTTGAGTATAGATAAGACATCCAATCTTTCAACTCAGGAATAGTTTGCTAAAAATCAGGGCTCTGACATAATAAATCAGGCTCTGACAAGTTGTTCCATATAAATTCCTCCACAATCTGGTTGTTCATTGCATTTGCTAGTCCTGTGCAGCTCAGGTGCGGAGGTATGCCATGCAGGGCTCAGTCTGGGTGTTTAAAATAGTTACTTTGAAATTAGAAGTACTTTTATATCTTCAACTCCTTTAGAATAACGACTGGCATGATACTAGCAGAAGCATCTGAAGTTAGCACTTTAAGCTGCTTTGTCAGACGGTTCTCAGCACAACTGTCTAGGGGAAGTTAGCACTTCTGGACAAGTGTGTAAAAATCCTTACCAGGTCTTTCTGAGAGAGATTTTCAAGAACATTTTTTGGGATAACCAGCAGTTAGGAAGTTAGAGGAATCAGTTAGGAATTTCCAACATTTCTGCTGTGTTCAGCAGCCCATTTGTAATAACTTCTACTTTGCCAATCAATTAAAAAAGGTGTCAATCTTTTTTAATACATTGCTTCAGTCGTCGGAGCAACGTATTTGACTGGATTCCAGGTAACGAGAAATGGTTCAACAGTTCGAGGAAAATTAATTAGAGAGTTGCTAACTGGGAACAATCCCATCTCCAACCGCCACACCCCCCCAGTTTACTCTTCTTTTTTCAGGAAAATCTTCATTGTATTCTATGCTAAGAGGTGGAGATATCTTAAAAAATCAACATTGAAGAATGAATGTACCGGATTTATAAACATTTGTCAAACTCCTGAGATTGGTCTCTGCAATTAGTAAAGATGTTGTAGACAAAAACAGAAGGAAAGAAACAAATACATACAATATCTTCCTCCTCATCCTTCAGCATCTCTCCATTTTCTTTAATGTCTCCTTTTGCAGTTGAGGCTGGTTTTTGTCTCCTTTTACGATTGCCTCTTGCAACTTCTTCATTATTGTATGTAGATGGTTCCTTTCTCAAAATAGATATCCTGAAGCAAAATAAGAGTAAATAATATCAGTAGAAAATCCATAAATTAAATTACTTTCTCCCTTCCTGAGACCCAGGTTTTTGTTAAGTAGGTGATTCCAGAAGGGTGTCAGGAGAAACCCAATTCTGAGATTCCCAACTCCATTCCCACTTCCAGGCATTTTCTCAATGCAGGATAAGGGTGCGGGGTAGCCTCAGTCCCAAGGTGGAAGGACCAAAACAACTATCTGATCCTGGAATTATTTTGTCATTAGGCTTTGAAATAAATAAAATGCAAGTGTTCCATTGGTGTCTATTGTTAAATGGTACATTGTAAGCTCAATGTGCCTTTACTGCAAATAATGAATAGAGGGCTCTGTCCTGAAAAAAAACAAGCTGACCATTACATTCACTGACATTGTACAAGTACTGAGATGCATTAGAGTACCTTTACCATGGTGAGAAAGTGCTCTCATGCATCATTCAATACTGAAAAAAATGCTTATGAACTCAATGTCATGAGCAGTGATTTAATCCCAAATGCTTACAATTAATTAACACCTTGCAGAACTTAAAAACATAGCCACCTACTTCTGGAATTTCAATATGCTTCATTGTGAGCAACAGTAGTTCGTTATTACAGCTAAGCTCATTATGAAAGTTTTGCCAAGTTTCAAAAGCACAAGAACCATTAATCAATAGAAAATTTAATTAACAGTTTTAATATGTTACATGAAGATTAGCCATCTTTGCTGTGGCTAATGAAATACATATTTGTGTTGTAACAATTTGATCATTTAAGAAAATTTAAATATTAAGAACATAAGAACATAAGAAATAGGAGCAGGAGTAGGCCATCTAGCCCTTCGAGCCTGCCCCGCCATTCAATAAGATCATGGCTGATCTGTTGTGGCTCAGTTCCACTTTCCCGCCCTCTCCCCATAACCCTTAATCCCTTCTCTTATCAAGAACCCATCAACCCGCTTCTTAAAAATATTTAGCGAGGCAGCCTCCACCACTTCAACGGGCAGAGAATTCCAGAGATTCACCACCCTTTGAGTGAAGAAGTTCCTCCTCAACTCCGTTCTAAACCGCCTCCCCTTTATCTTGAGGCTGTGCCCCCTAGTCCTACTGTCTTTTTTGAGCGGGAAGAGTCTCTCCACCTCTATCCTATCCATCCCATTCATCATCTTATACGTCTCAATGAGATCTCCCCTCATTCTTCTAAACTCTAACGAGTACAAGCCTAGTTTATTCAGCCTCTCCTCATAGCTCAATCCCCTCAACTCCGGTATCATCCTAGTAAACTCCTCTGCACTCCCTCCAGGGCCAAAATATCCTTGCGCAGGTGCGGCGCCCAAAACTGCACACAGTACTCCAGCTGCGGCCTCATGGTACTTTGAAGAAGAGTGGTGTTTGATGACAGTTCTCTCAGATTGTCACAAGATTCTTTTCCTTGTCAATTTCAAAGGCATCCTAATGCCTGTCCAAAGTGAATACTGGGTGAATGGCTATGGAAGATACAAGTGGTGGGTGGGAATGGGACATATGAAGAGTCACGGGTGGAAAGAGAAGAGGAGGGGTGTTTGGTCAAGGAGTTGACACCTGACATTCATTAAGACAAGTGCATGAGAAACAGAGGGACATTTTAACCTGCCAGATGGGAACAGGCCTTGAATTCATCTCTCCCTACTCCCCCCAACATAAAAACATGGTGGGACAGCGGACCTTTGTAAAAGGAAACATATCTGGCAAGTCGGGAAAATTCCTGACTGGACCTTCACACCTCTTCCAGAAAATCTGGCCTTGAGAGTTTTAAGGCAATCTCATTCATTGACACTGTTTCGCGTGTGCAACTTCAATGGACTGTGAAACAAGAACTAGGCTCAGCATTAACACAAAGGTGCAGAGCATCTTTTCATTAATGCCAATATCTCTGCCTGAACTGGATTGGGGCAGGATTTAAGTCTCCATCTTGAACCTGATCAATTTTATTGGGTCAGCCTATGTAGGTCTCAAGGCATCTACTTTTTTTAAAAAAATTTATTGGTCACAAGTAAGGATTACATTAACACTTCAATGAAGTTACTGTGAATTAGTCGCCACAGTCTGGCACCTGTTCAGGTCAATGCACCTAATCAGAATGTATTTATGTTCTTTAATGTGAATGTATTACTGCTAGGGAGGAAGTCATGGTGCTGCAACAGGACACTCAGTGCAATACCTGAAACACTAGAAGGTTCTAAATTTACTGAAATGAAATGGCTTATAATGAGCCCAGTGCAAAGAGACAGGACATGGTTGGAGCAGAAGAGATAGCTAACCTCCTATCTTGCAGCAAAGAAAAACCCTTATGACTCTGACTGTCAGTTTCCCATCTGCTTTGTTTCTTCTGGCTTTTTGTATTCAAGGCAAAGAAGCAGAATAATGAGACTACATAACATCCAAATTTCCACTCTCCTGCTGTCATGTAATTGGGGCAGACAATGAAAGCTTTTGCCAACAAATTCTAGTGATGGAACTTCTCCCTCTGAACAGTACTGCAGGACATAATAAATAAACAATTTCTAAAAGAAAAATACACTGCAGAAGTAGAACTAGCAAATCGCTTTTACCTTCATTCAACCAACACGATAACCTACATGTTCATGGGTCTACACTATCATTGATTATGAGGTGAATCTAGCCAGAGTGGAAGCATACATGGTCATGAAGAAATCCACCGAAAAGTCCACCCTTTTAAATGGAAAGAAGCAAAGGAAGGTATCTCTTATGTAAGAGGCTGGAAACCTGTTAAATTAGATCACAGATGTGTTTTGCAAAGGCACGGTGAATCAGGGTTCCAAATTAAAAAGCAGCAACTTGCAGAACAGCAAGTACAATCTTCAAATATACAACTTGAGAAATTCACAAAACACCTTTCTATTTTTGTTCTTAATTCTTCAAGGTTTTCCTTCCTTTGTATTCCTCAATTTTCATTTATTCCATTCATTTGGGTTGTTTTCATCAACCCTAATACTGGCACCTGGAAAAGGCAGCTAAGGGATGGGTATCACCAAGGATTAATGATCCAACAGCTGATAAAAATGAAATTTTTGTAGAGAATGTTATGTTAAATGTTTCATTTAGTTCACACAATCTTGAGGAAAACTAGATCCTATGCTACTGTCTCTATAAATCCACTGCCTTTCCATTAAGTGTATATTCCCAGTACTTGCTTTTTCTCCAAAATTGTACTACCTCAAACGTCTCCATATTAAATTGCTCCTGCCATTGGTCTGCCATGCACCAGACTGTCTATGTTCAGAGTTTCCCAAAGGTAGTTACTGTGTCCACTGGATCACTTCAAAAATGCAAAATTGTTCAGCACTTACTTTTCTTTTGATTGCTGCAAACACCTTTCACTGCAAAATTTACTCCCGTGATTAAACTCCTCAGTTGTTCCATAATGACCACAGTTTTCACAGCAAAGTATTCCATCCATACTGGGTGGCTCCTCAGTGTTTGATGGAATGGGATTTCTGGACAGAGCTAAATACAGCGTTTGTTAATTTTAGGAACTCAAAATAATGTCACAATAGAGAGTTTAACATCTGCAACATTTAAATACAAGCATTATTTTCTTTCAAAAGTTGATTTCTTGGTAAACCACTCAATATATTTTAAATTAAGACAATGAAATGGGGGTAAATGCATGCTCATACCTTATCCAGCCATACAGATCAGCAAAGTGTTAGGTTTAATTTCAGGAAAGTATTTTTTTTCCAATTAATTTATGAGATGTGGACATCATTGGCAGGGCCAGTATTTATTGTACATCCCTAACTGCCCTTGTGAAGGTGTTGATGAGCTGCCTTTAATGAATAAAATTGAGAGATCTCCTTATCTGATTCAGAGGACAGTGACAGTTTGGAGACACATGTAGAGCAGTCTAAGTTAAGGACTCTAAGTCCAGGTTTTCATCCAGTGTTGGAAGCAGGAATGGAATCAGGAATAACAAATTCTTCAAATTTTTATAGTAATTTCAATTTTGCAGGACTCCATGTTATTTCTGTGTGGCCTTTACATGGGTCCAAGAAGCCTTGAATTTTACCCCACAGGAACCTCTTCCGAGGTTGAAGTCACCATTGAGCACCCTACAGGAAATCTGAATTTCCACCTCCTGCTACTTTTGTGCACTGGTGTGGGTTCTGGAAGACCTAAGAAAACCCACTTCATTGGTGAGTTTGTGACCACTGGTGGAACCTTGCTGAGGAATCAGGAACATTCTGACAAGTCAGTATTAAATGTTTTGACAACTTCAAATAATACTATTGTAATGCAAATGATCCGACTACACCAATCCACAGTTGTTCAAGTGTTGAGATGCATTCCAATGGAAAATATGATCTCATACATTCAAAACTGAAAAAGACTGCTTGCGATCAATAGTATAATGACCTGAAGCGATATAAATACCCAGATATCTCTTAAATTAAAACAAAGCTTCAGCAGCTTTCAAGAGAAAAATAGCACCTACACTGTTCTGATTGAAAGGAAATCTGGTCATAGTTGAGAACACTGCCCATTTGTTTTTCCAGTTTCAATAGATCACATTGGTTAAATTTTCAATGGGTTGTTATTGCAGCTGAGTCCATTATGAATGCTTTAAAATGTTTCAAAAAAAACTCCAGGACTAATTATCGCATTGAGGGGCTGTGTTCATAGTTTGACTTCTAATTTTAAGCTATTATTAAAAGGTTATCTATCTTTAATGTATTAAGTGAATCAATATTTTTTTTTACAATAGTCTAACCACTTGAAAGCCACTGAATGAACATGAGCTTTTTGAGTAGGAATGTGCTTGAATGACAGCTCTATTATGTTTTTAGAAGTTATTTTTTAATGCTCATTTCAAATAGATCCTGACATCTGGCCATAGAGGATACTGAGTGAGTGTCCGTGGAGGATACTTGGGAGGGGGATGGGTAGCAAGTAGTGCAAGGGCCAAGGAAGGAACAGGAGGCAACATGGAGTGGCATGTGTGGGTGAGGGGTGAGGTTTAGGCAATTAGGAATTGCATTAGGAGTTGGTCTTCTAACCAGTCCACCTCTGCATCCACATTCCTCCAGCACTCCTCCCAAACTGCATAATGGCCCACAAAAGCTGACTCTTCCAGCTGCATCTGAAACAAAAAAATGTCGGAAAGGGATTTGGAGACAGGCTCAGGTTTTGAGAGTCAGGAATGGGCACGATTTGCTTTTTCCCCACCTGAGATGAAAATCCTGGCCTAAAGTGAAAAAGCTTACTTATTAGTCACAAATAAGGCTTACATTAACACTGCAATGAAGTTACTGTGAAATTCCCCAATTCGCCACAATCCAGCGTCTGTTCAGGTCAATGCACCTAACTAGCATGTCTTTCAGAATGTCTCGCAGACACGGGAGAACACGCAAACTCCACACAGACGGTGGCCCAAACCGGGAATCAAATCCAGCTCCCTGGCGCTGTGAAGCAACAGTGCTAACTGGCCATAGTGTTACCATGCAGTCTATGTCTCCGTCCTTAAAGGACATTAGTGAACCAGATGGGATAGCAATCTGGTTGCTGCATGGTCACCATAGCAGATATTAACTTTTCAATTCAAGAATTTATTTCAATAATTGAACTTATATTCCCAACTGCCACAGAGGGATTTGACTATTGCATTATTAGTTGAGGCCATTGGAATTTATATAATTATAATCAATGACTTACACTGTCATACAACACCAATATAATCCAAAAATATGACAAATTGGGCAACATAAATTATACGAGGCAACCAGTCATGAGATATTACTGATCAGTGAAACATAGCTTTATTGCTTACCGTTAAAGATGAAAAATTATTCAACAAAAGGAGGAAGTATATTCACTCTTTAAATATTTAGAATACAGATCAATATACTGTAGAAGAACAGCTAACAACATTATTTTAGAAGCACAACTGAAAAAATCTTGTAAAATATTCATATATGCACACCAACTATGAAAAACAACCCAAGTTGCTCTGCTGACCTTCCTGTGCTGTTGGAACACTCCATGTTGTTGTCGCAGTTGCCTTCCTTATCCTTTCTACTTCTGTTTCATCAGTGATGATCTCCAAAGCATCAAACTCATTTACTCGGAACTGAAGCCAAAGAAAATTTATTGATTTGAGGTTAATCAGTTTTATTAATACTATTCACATTCTTGGTTATTCTGAATCTAGAAAATACCCAATGCAACAAATCAGATGTGACAACTAATCACAGTGCATCTCAGTGGCTGAGAAGAAGAAAGATAATTACAACCAGTCAGAAATTTGTGCAATCTTTCTACAAAATGTTATATTCTGGTTAGAGACTATATCCATACTCTTTGTATCGAATATATCATTTTATAATTTGCTTAAAAAGTTTAGTTCACTAATTTTAATATTATTTTGAAGATTAGATGTTAATTGTTCAAATATTACCTTTAAATTGCTCCCTGGCAGTGTTGCTATTCCATCCTTCCAGTCCATTGCACTGAAAACATCAAAGTCCTTGCTATCGGTAGCAGGGGCACAGTCACTAACAATGCTTTTCTCCATTGCTGAATTTACTGTCGAGCAAGAAATCTATTGAAGAGAAAGGAGAGCTTTGGATGACATCAGATTTGACCTGTAGCTATACCCAAATAAGGCATTTTGACCAAATGTTAATTTGATGATTCTGTTTATTCTAAGTTCTTTAGCCCCAAATTTACCTCTTTGGCAGGACATGCAGTTACAGACCGAGGTGGACAGTAAACAGTCTGGTAATTTGTATGCGAAGGTGGAGAGATTCAAACTCAGGGGCCTCATCTGAATGAACCTAGTCAATCTTCTGCCTGGACCAGTGGGATGCACTAGCTAGATGGGAATAAGCCATTGCCAGGAATCCAAAGGAATGATTCCTAGCACTCATGCAAGTGGTTGGGAAGGGGTTCATGAAAGAAAGGGAAGTCGAGTGGCCTTTTTTGGTTCTGGCTCTTTCAGCTGCTGGAAATCACAATGGCTGGTCTAAAGCTTTTATATCAGTAGCTCAGGATTAGACAGAGAGGAAAGGAAGGCTCGAGATGAAATTATCTACACATTGTTTACAAAGTCTTAAGGACGCTTGTGATTTTGTATAGTGTGCAGATACTCAAGTTAGACCACTGCAAAGGGTATCTTGACAAAGAGATGGACAGATTTTTAAATCGGTAATGGAATCAAGGGTTATAGAAACATAGAATATTACAGCACAGTACAGGCCCTTCAGCCCTCAATGTTGTGCCAAGTTATGTCCAATCCCAAGATCAAGCTATCCCCTCCCTATAATTCTGCAGTGCTCCATGTGCCTATCCTATAACCGCTCGAAAGTTCCTAAAGTGTCCGACTCCACTATCACAGCAGGCAGTGCATTCCGCACCCCAACCACTCTCTGAGTAAAGAATCTACCTTGGACATCCCTCCTATCTCTCCCTATATATATCTCCTATATTTCCCTCTCTTCCATCCTGGAGTGTGAGCAAGCAGCACCTGTTTAATAGAACTCCACTAGCTGGTTAGGTAACTCACTATGTGGCAACCTTTTTATTCTTTATCTTTCTTGTTAAAGTGAGCTGACCACAAATATATTCCAATTCCACAGTGGTAACATCAAAGAGAACCCCACATCTCCTTCAATGACAAGAGACTGAATCACATTTTGTTTGTGATTGAATCACTATTCTGTTTACCTGGTGTCGCCCCTGACCAAATTCAGAGAAACCAAAAAATTCTGAGCAAGACAGCAGCAAAGGTCAAAACAGAAAACAAACTCCTCAGCAAACTTGCAGGCTCTTCATGGGGTGCAGATGCTCAAACCTTAAGAAACTCAACTCTTGCCATTGTCTACTTGACTACAGAGTATTGTGCCCCAGTGTGGTACAACTCACCAGTCTTGTAGGTAGCCAGGTCAACACAACAAGGCAAATCATCTCAGGTACCCTCCAATCAACTCAACTCCCTCAGCTCCCAATCCTAAGGAGGGAGATTGCAACAAGAAAGCTCCTAGAGAAGGTTTACATCAACCCAAGCCCACCGGTACACTCAGCCTTACCAATCCACTGCTGCTCATCTCCCATTATATTAACCTGCATAGTTAAAACCAGTGTACTAAATAATAACTGCAGGGACCTATAACAGCAAGACTGGAACCAACATGCCACCATTTACAATCACTTCCTCATCACAGATCCCACAGTCCAAACACTAGGCACTCCTCAACCATTTCCCACACTGGTCTTTGTGCAACAAACTGGCATAAATGAGACCTTGCAAGGATCCAGTGTGCAACTGAGACACCCCCAATGTCATTTTGGACTGTCCCCTGACAAAATTCAGCAGCAGGTTCAGACAATTCTATTTAGCCACTGTGGAAACTATTAACTGGCTTGGTGATTACTCCACACGCTAAAAAATATTGTCAATGGGCAGCTGGAACCCCAGAAGCAGCCTGTTAATCTTGTCAGAGAATTCAGGCGTGGGGGAGCCTACTGGGAAGTGGGGCAGGTGCTGTCCCACAGCAGTCTATGGATTTAATGTGGAAATTGGGAAGAGCTTAGGAGTCCTCTCTGGTGGCTGTCTAATACTTATACCTCAACCAGCATCACTGAAACAAATAACCTCATCATTTTTTTTTGCATGTGTAGGAACTTGCTGTGTTTCCTATATACAGTAAGAAGCTTCACAACACCACGTTAAAGTCCAACAGGCTTACCTGATAACAAAGGTGGCGTTTGCTACCAAATAAACGTGCTGGACCCCAACCCGGCACTGCGAGACCTCCCACCGTGTTTACCCCAGAGTGAACACCGGCACCTCCACATCCTTTCCTATATACAACGGTGATTACACTTAAGGAAGTACTTCATTGGCTGTAATGTGCTTTGAGGCTGGTAAATGGGGATACAGCCAGAAAGTGGAGTTGAGGATTATCATATCAGATCAGTCATGATTTACTAAGTGGTGGACCAGACTCGATGAGCTGAATGGCCTACTGGTCTTATAGTTGTAAAGGATATATTAGTTCATAGCTGCCAATCTTACAATGTTGTGTTATGACTCAAAGCAAGCACCCTGGATTGCCCAAGAATGCCAAAGTGCCTCCAGCCTGTGTAAATGGTACTACCATATGTAATTGTATGTTCATTGTCACATACTACTACATATCTCGTGGTCTGTGAAGATATAGTAACGTGGATGACACTTGTCGATTCCTGGCTCCCTGGACTAGAGAAAATGCTGCAGTGTAATAGCAATCTACTGCAGTCTGTTTCTGCTGACTGTTTAAGGTTGACTGATTCTGGTTGTGAACAGTGCCACAGTCACCTGCTATATATACACCTTTGGACACAGGAATGCAGATATGAGCAATATTCCTGTGAGCGCTTGGAAGGATTCCAACACAGAAATTGAGAACAGTGGTTTGAGCTGATCTGCATGAGACTTGCAGCAGAAATGTCGCAGCCGCTATACTAAAACACAGCTTTGAGGCACGGTTCTTCAGACATATTGGAGGTACAAATGCTTCAGATGATATACACAGCTTGAAGCATAATTGGGTCTGTAATAAAACATCATCTGCCAGCTAATCCTTTGTTGCTCATTTTCTTCCTCTAGGAAACAAAAATAATGGTATTGCCACAAAAAGAGCCCCAAATAATAGAATGCCTACAGTGTAGAAGAGGCTATTTGGCCCAACAAGCCTGCGCTGACTCTCCAACAGTTATCTTCCCAGCCTCTCTCCCCTGCCCTATAGTATAACCCCACACATTTCCCATGGGTTAAGCCATCAAACCTACATATGGGACACTAAGGTGCAATTTAGCGTGGTCAATCCACCCAACCTGCACATCTTTGGGCTGTGGGACGAAACTGGAGACTTGGAGGAAACCCATGCAGACATGGGAAGAACAGTCACCCAAGGCCAGAATTGTGCTGTGAGGCCATATCATTGTACACAAATGTGTGATAATACACACAAACCAAATCTTAACTTTTGGAGAACTTTGCCAGGAGGTCAACTAATAAAAAAAGCTTTTCCAAAATCTCCAGAATTATTTTATTCTATTCCGCTGTGGCACACAGCTCAAATGGTAGGCTGCAGACCCCTTTATCTTTTCCACAATATTGGCCCCATTTTCAAATAAACATCATTTAATTTAAAACTCAGAAGGGCACATACCTCCCTTAGCAGTCCATTTTAATGTCTGCAACTTACTAGATTTTAGCAAAAATGGCACATGCTAACTTCTCACCAAGCTATTATCCATTCTTTTCAGTTAAAATGTTCTACTTAAATAGTATTTAAAAACAAAAATTGCTGGAAATACTCAGCAAATCAGTCAGAATCCATGTTATAGTCCATGGAAAGAACAAATAACCTTAATGATTTCGGAAAAGGTTTGAAGGGGTTGAGAGTTTAATGTGAAATCAGTGCAAGGTAAATGCTTTCACAATCAGGAATATTTCTTTCAAAAAGAAATCACAATCTAAAACATTCGATCGTTGAAATCCATATATGAGTAAGTAAAACATTTATGTTACTTTTTTTGCATATTAGTGTCTTACTTTAAATGAGTTAACACCTGTGCATGGATCTACATTTAAAAAAATGTAGCACAAGTGTGCTGGTATTATCCAGGAACAGCTGATGGGAACCTACCCTACCACTTAAAAGTTGTAATGTTAGCCATGCAGTAAGTGGAAGCCTATCAACTTACCAACTGACAATTCTTCCTTTGTCAATCGAGTGAGTGTTGGCAATCTTTCAACCATGGAATGAGGGATCTGAGCCCAAATCTACCCTGAAATAATCCACAATGGGCGCATCCAGCAGGGCTTCCCAAAATGACTGGCCAGTATTGACAACTTTAGCGAATTTGTCCATCTATAACTCGCTTGGTGCTGAAGTCAATTACTCTGTCTTACAATTAATACAGCTAAAATCAGCCAACTTAGATCAGTCCAGGGATGTAATCTTGGATTTTGCTGACTTGTATGGTACAGCTGCTTACCTCTGTAACTAGTCAAGACATCAAGAAGCTTGTTATCTAATGTTTCGTTAATTTGTTTATAAATATTAAATTAGCCAGTACCAATTAGCTTCTCAATAATGTAATTGTGTCACTGTCAAGTTCATTGTTAAGCAATTTGTAATCTTAAAAACAAAAAACGCATATTGCTTTTCCCCTCCTCAGAAATTCCTAAAGCATTTCAAAGCCAAAGAGCAGGAGAGAGTGGAGGATCCAGAGACAGCAGCACCAAACGAGTGGGAGGAGGACTCAGACGGCATGGTAGCACAGTGGTCAGCACTGCTGCTTCACAGCTCCAGGGCCCTGGGTTCGATTCCCGGCTTGGGGAGTCTGCACATTCTCCTTGTGTCTGCATGGGTTTTCTCCAGTCCTCCAGTTTCCTCCCATAGTCCAAAGATGTGCGGGTTAGGTTGATTGGCCATGCTAAAAAATGTCCGTTAGTGTCCTGAGATGTGTAGGTTAGAGGGATTAGTGGGTAAAATATGTAGGGCTATGGGGAGAGGGCCTGGGTGGGATTGCGGTCAGTGCAGACACGATGGGCCGAATGGCCTCTTTCTGTACTGTAGGGTTTCTATGATTTCTATGGGACACGCAGCAACAAAGAGCAGCACCTCACAGAGGAGGGGAGGAAAGTCTGGGTACAGACAGCAGCATCTAAAAGAATGGGAGAGAGGAGGAGGACCAGGAGATAGATAGCAGCATCTAACAAAGGTATTCAAGGTATCTGTGGCTCAGAGTGGACTGACCATATTCTGAGAAATATCAAGAATAATGTCACAGGAAAACAGGTAGTTGATTTGTTTGAGTATTTATCTCATTTAGCTTTCAAAAAAGGTAATTTTACTAATTGTAAGGTTTTATTAGTAGCAATAATATTTAGGAATAGTAAAGCTCATTGGATTGGCTGGTGAATACCACCTATTTCTCTTAATTAGGGAATTTCAAAAGGGGTAAATGGAACATCTACTGAAATAATAGAAGTAAAAGCACAGGCAAGACGAGAGATATTGATTCAAATTTAATTAGTAAAATAATTAATATCTAAGGTAGCACGGTAAGTGATGTGTCATGGCTGCAGAATGTGGGAGCACAGATACCCATGTGATCCAAGGAAAATGCATCTGCAGTGAGTGTCCACAGCTGGAGGAACTTCAGTTCAGAGTCATTCAGCTGCACTCTGCAGATATGACATCTCAGAGAAAGAAAGTGTTACCTTAACTCTTTGTTCCAGGAAGCTGTCACGCCTTGTAAGAGGTCATCGAATTTGGTCCATGGTCAAGTAGGTGTGACTGAGAATGACGCAGATATGGAATCAAGAAGGTCAAATGAAGGAGCTATTATAGCAAGCAATTAGCAAGAATAGTCTGTTGGCCTTTATTGCAAGAGGATTTGTGTATAAAAGTTAACAGGGCTTGCTGCAATCGAATAGAGCCTTGGTGAAATTGCAGCTGGAGTACTGCCATTAAGGAAGGGCATCAAAAAGTTACCAGGCTGATCCTTGGGTTGGAGGGATTGTTCCCTGAGAAGAAATTGAGGAGATTGAGTCTATATTCTCTTGGGTCCAGAATAATGAGAGGTGATCTCACTGAAGCACACAAAATTCTTATGCAACTCAACAGGGTAGATGCAAGAAGGATGTTTCCCCTGGCTAGGAGGTTGAGGGGGCACTTCTCAGAGGTAGACCATTTAGGATTGAGACGAAGAGGAATTTATCCACTTGGGGTGACAAATCTTTGGAATTCTCCACCGCAGAAGTCTATGGAAGCTCAAATCATTGATATATTCAAAACAGAGATGATCAGAATTCTCCGCATTAAAAATATCAAGGGATATGTGGATAGTACAGGAAGTGGTAAAAGATCAGCCATGATGGAGTCGAATGGCTGAGCGAGCAAAGGGTTGAATAGCCTG
Source organism: Carcharhinus amblyrhynchos (assembly GCF_965287045.1). NCBI lineage: Eukaryota > Metazoa > Chordata > Chondrichthyes > Carcharhiniformes > Carcharhinidae > Carcharhinus > Carcharhinus amblyrhynchos. Next base: position 62,434,575 of record NC_137330.1, read on the forward strand.
CTGCTGTTCATGTGTTCATATGCTCTGAAACTATTTCCCTAAGTGGAAAGTCATCTCAGGCCTTTACAGTTCCCAAAAGATCATTCCAGCCACCCAAATAGAAACCTCATCAGGATAGAAAACGAGGAGCACAACCGAGTAATATAGTTAACTCAGCAAGCAAACATGGTATACATAGCTACAGAATGGGTGACTAAATGCAAATATCTGAAAACCAGACATTTCAATTTAATTCCCTTCACAAGAATTACCAATGAACTCTCCATGCCCATAGCGAAACCAGACTTCAAATTTGCAATGTTTGTTGACACCAAGTTAGTGGCCAAAGCTCCAAACAAACAGAAGCTTCTCTAAATTAATCCCAAGGAGATCATTGCTTCTAAAGATCCAGCTTCAACGCAGGAGAAAAATGGTAATGTTGAAGAGTGAGAAGTGAGACAAAGAAGTGAATTTCTTCTACATCATAATCAGTCAGGATGAATGAATTCAGGTTGTCCTGAGGTTCCTGCAACATGATCATACCCCATACTCCCCTGCCTCAAATTTCACCCCTTGCAGTACCTGAATGAATGACAAAGCATAAGCAAATCTGCAGAGTGTGGAATGGATGAGAGGGAATGACACCTTCACAGCACAGGTTGAAGAGAAGGTGCCTTTGAAATTATAAAAATTCAGAATTGGTGAAATCACCTGTGGAGAAAAATTTTCAAGGTATAGTCATGCCTCTGTGCAGGCTTAGGGGTCAGTCTGGCAAGATATGTAGCAACTGACAGGTCTGATTCTTTGTTCCTGGACATCTTAATCTAGACTAGTTTCCAGAGCTGTGCCAGCAATAATTCCCTATCAGGAACAAGCTACCATAAGATAAGGTTAGTCTGTGTCCCACAGTCGTTTTACAAGCTGAGAGGTTAACCATCTCAGTCTGTCCTGAGAAAAAATGGCTGCAATTAGTTCAGAAAGGTGTGTCCAGCCACACAGGAGCACAACATTGTAGTAAAATGAAACACTGTCAATGCTGTAAATCTGAAATAAAAATAGAAAGTGCTGGAAATCTTCCATAGGTCTGGCAGCAACTGCAAAGAGAGAAAAAAACCGGAATTGTCTAAGCTGAATACACTGTTCCGGAAAAGTCATATTCAACTCAAATCATTAACTCTGTTTTTCTCTCTTCACAGATGCTGTCAGACCTGATGACTATTTCCAGCACTATTTTTATTATGACATTCAAGAACAGCAAAAATCCAAAGTCAATCCTAGGGCATCCACATACAAATTTAAGTTAAATGAAGCTTCATGAATGCCAAGAAGACCCCATTCCGACATAAATGCACTGTAGGGATTCTGTGACTGATGATGATCCCATTTTGAAGCTTCAAAATTACCACCACCTTCTCAAGGGCAATTAGGGATGGGCAACAAATGCTGGCCTAGCCAGTGGTGCCCATAACCCATGAACAGGTTTTTAAAAAGCCTTTCACTGTTATAATCTTTTAACAGCTAATTTCAGTACTAGTCTGCCACCTGTTGGACCTTGTTCGAGTATTTTACATAAAATACCAACATATTTTCTACATACATATATTAATTACAAAATGGCATCAAAGAAGCTAATGAGGATGGAAAAATTCAGAAATATGAGTTACTCGCAGAAATGTGAACTGACATTCAAATGATTTTTCCCGTGATGCACTTAGGTAGACCCTCATGCAATCAATAAGAAATCACCAAAAGGATGAGAAGTCGTCATTTTACATTACGAGTCTTGCTGTAACAATCCTTGAAACACTTCAATATCTTGAATGAGGAATATCTGGATCGTTAATGGGATGTTTAGTTTATTATTACTGTTGAAATACCTTTCTGGTCCTGAAAAACTCCTCATCTGCCCCTTTTGAGTAGGGCAGTCATGTTTATTATTTCCTAATCTGAACGGACATTTCCACAATTTAGGAAACTTTGAACATTTAAAACTAATGCACCTACAATTCAGCAGCCACTTCTTCTGAGATCCTAGGATGAAGTCCACCAAGTTCTCGTGACTTGTGAGCTTTTAGTTCTAATAACTTTCTCAGCACCCTTTCCCTGACAAATGTCTTGCTCCGTGATATCTCTGCACCTTCTCCCGAAGGCTCTGTAGGCCAAAACAGAGGCAAACTGCAGCATCCATGTCTGAGAAGAGGCAGGTTTGTGCAGAATTCTTTAAGTCCTTCAAGGCATACCACACCCGTCCCTGAAGTTATCAATAATTTTATACAACTTTGGAAATCACCAAACACTTCTATTATTATAACAAGAGCCACAGGCAGATCCCTTTAATAGGACTGATAGGTGAAGGCATTTTGGGAGTGTTGAGGTGGGGTAGACGTCTTTTCTGCTTCAGAGCTCAAAGCTCTAGTTATGTTAAGAGGGGGCATTAGCTGGAGCATTGAGCAGCAACACAGTAGCACTGTCATCAAATCAACATTGTGCTGTCATGGAACAATCAGCCCACTCTTCATACTTCCAGCAGATTGTCCTTGCACATGTTTTAATGCCCTCACTACAATGTCTTTCAGAGCTGCCAATACCAGATATGAGCACACACTCTGCAGATACCATTTTAAAGACAATTTGACACATCTTGCACTGATAAAATGGGCTAGGTGGCTCTCAAAAATATTTTCAGAAATCATTCAAACACTTTAAAAGACAAAACATTAAGCAAGAAACAGCTGCTGAGATTTTGGAGGTTTCAGAAGATTCTTCCACACGGTACAATCTGGATGTAATTAAATTCAGCTCACTGGAATGAGGTGCTGCCTCAACAATTCCTCAACAGGTTGACCTCCAGAGTATTAAAGGGAGCTCTGAACGACCACATCGCGAGAGTTGTGAAGGAAAGGCTTGTTGACTGCTGATAAATTAACAGTTAAGTGGGTCACAAACATTAAACCTCTTCTGTCTACTGCAGCAAGTCAAAAAGTGTTGTGAAATGTTATGTTCCTGTGCTCCTGGGTTAACACTGAATAAAATAGTTTCAATGATCTTTAATACCGTGTTCTGGATGTATGGGGAGAGTAATATAAAACATATCCCATGAAGATCTTCCCACTCAACAACACAGCCGTCATGGTTATTCACTTGAGGAAGAATGGACAACGTCCCTCTGAAATGGCTAACAGTACTTTCTGCTCAGATCATAAAATAATTACATTTTAAGAAAGAACTTTGAATTGTCCAAGAATGAAAATGTTTCATAATTTAAGAAACACCTCCCAATAGTAATTAAGTGTATTAATTTCAAATTAAGATATGTTAGATATTATTTACACAAGTTATTCTAAGTTATATTACAGCAAGTGTTATTATCAAAAGCTGAAGTGTCTGCGGACAGATAGCTCCCTCAATCAAATGATTATAGAATAGCAACTTTTACTCAATGCAGCGTTTTTTAAAACTTGGGTGTGGGTGGGCATGCTAGGAGGTGGGTGAGGTTATTGTATTTAATTATCAGCAACTTCTCCCTTAGCAATGCTTTTTCTTCATTTACACAATACTTTAAAAATTTTTCTGCAATCATCTGCACATCATACGATGTCTGAAATGTAATTTTACAATTTACTGGCACAACTCTTTCAACAGTCTTTAGGTTAAACATGTATGCTGACAACATGCAGCTCTATCTCACTACCACCTCTCTAGATTTTGCCACTCTCTCTAAATTATCAGACTGTTTCTCTATCATCCAATGCTGGTCAGCGAAAATTTCCTTCAACTAGTATGTTGGGAAGATCAAAGCAATTGTCTTTGGTCCGAGTTAACAAAGCTGAAAATGGGTTCAGAAAATGGCAAAAAAGGACTACCACCCCACTCACACAAACTGCATTCCACAACCACCTCTCCCTAGCAATTATCACAGACTAAATCATACTAGTTACACCTTGGTATCATCTCTGACCCAAGATGAGTTTCTGACCACACATCTGCAGTAGCACCTAGATCATTTACTTCCACCTCATTTCCATCTTCTAAATGGAATTCTGCCTCATCTCATCTAATGCAGACACTCTCATCCATGCCTTTGCCACCTCAAAGGCTTGACTGCGCCAATGAACTCCAAGCTGACTACCACATTCTACCTTCTATAAACTTCAGGTTATCCAAACTTTGTGCTCTTATTTACATCAAGTCTCATTCACCCATCACCCTATTCTTTGCTTGCTGATTATTTGTTCCTGGTTAAGCAACACCTAAATTTCCAATTCACACCTTTGTTTTCAAATACCTCTATGCTCACCTCTTTCTATCTGTAATCATCCTCAGCTCTGCAACCCTCTTTATGTACCAATGTTCCTCTACTTCAGGGCTGCTGAGCATCGCTGATTTTAACTGTCACACCATTGATGGTCATGCTTTCTGTTAATGAGGCCCCAGCCTCAGGAACTTTCTTCCCAGCTAGCTGCTATTCTTTAAATACATCACTTAAAAATCTCCCTCGTTGACAAAGCTTTTGGTGATCTTCCCCAATATCTCTTAATGTGACATGGTATCAAATTTTATAAACATTCCTCTGAAGCATTTGCGATACATTATCGCATTAAAGGGTCATACATAAATATTATTTATTGCGGCATTTTTTGCAACAAGAAAATGCAGAATTAATATTTTGGCTAGACAATACAATTTTCAGGTCATAAAGTCTGGATTTGCTTCGTCTTTCAGTGTACACCTTTTATCAATTGGTAAGTATAAATTGTGCACACTTGTACAGGTTAAGAGATTCATTTTCATTTATTAAGGCATTGAATATAAAATAATTTTGACTGACTTGCTATTGAGCAATTTAAATTACATATCAGGCCAGTGACAAGTATTAGTGTTTGCAAATCTGCAAGATGTCCATATTAATATTATTGGCTTGTTACCTCATAAAAATTCCATGTCAGAGAACATTCAAAAAACACATGTATTATAATCATTTATAAGATCCAACGAATGGACCGGTTGCTGGATTTAAAAGTACCTTTTACTATTGACATACATTAGATTGTCAGAGGGAAGTGATAATGAGGGAGAATGAAAAATGCAAAAGGTTAACAACATTGGAAATAAGACTAGAACCGTCAAACAAAAGAGGTCTACCCTTTAAGACTGAGATCAGGAGAAATGTTTTTCTCCCGAAGGGACATTGGTATGTGAAATTCCTCCTCAGAAGGCAATGGAGGCTGAATCATTGAACTTATTCAAGAGTTAGATTTTGTTTTATGTAGACAAGGATTATGGGGGCAGATGGCAAAACGGAGTTGAGACAAAACCATATCAACTATGATCTTATTGAATGGTGCAGCAGCCTCGAAGGACTCAACAGTCGACTCCTGATTCTATGCCCATATATTCCCACGAGTAGGAAATATGACCCCTCAGGTCTGCAGTATGATTCAGTCAGATCGTGAGCGATCGGATTGCAACCTTAACTCCACTCCCTGCTGCCTTCCATAACTCTCAACTCCCTTGTAAATCATAAATCTGTCTAATTTAGCCATGAATATATTCAATAAATCCAGCATCCACTGTGTCACCCAAGCTGCTTTCCACAAGGATCGCAACACAGGGGAACAGGTGGTGGCCCTTACCAGTTGCATTGAAAACGGCTTTCAGAAAAAACTTGACAAGTGCTGTGTTCCTCGATCTCACAACCGCCTATGACATTTTGGCACACTGGCCTCCTCCTGAAACTGACGGGCCATTCTGTCCATCAAGTCTGCGACAGAACATCCCACCCTGTCCTGATTCCTCGAACCCCACATATTTACCCTGCTAATCCCCCTATTCTATACATCTTGAGACACCAAGGGCAGTTTAGGCCAGTCAACCTAACTTGCACATCTTTGGAGCGTGAGAGGAAACTGGAGCACCCAGAGGAAATCCACGCAGGCTCAAAGAGAATATGCAAGCTCCACACAGACAGGCACCCAAGGGAGAAACTGAACGCAAGTCCCTGGAGCTGTGAGGCAGCAGTGAACAAAGATTCAGAGTTCAACTTGGACCGGCAAAAAGTACATGGACAAACCAATGGAATCTCCCAAGGCTCAGTACTGATTCCAATCCTGTTCAATTTGTACAAAAATGATCTTCCAAAAGACCTCCTGAAAAAAATCATATATGCTGATGGTACCTGCCTCACAACTCAAGCACCTAACTTTGACATCTTGGACTGGACCCTAAAACAAGGACTTGTCAAAACTTGAACAACATTTGGCGATGCAACCCAAGTCCTGCAAAAATACTATCCAGCTTATTCCATCTTCACAATGTGGAAGTCAATAAAGAGCTCAACTCCAACACACCCTAGGTAGGAAGGACACTGACCTTCCGGGAACACCTAAAAACAACTGCAGCCAAGATCAATTCCAGAAACAACTTGATTGGCTGGCTAGTTTAGCAATGTGGGGTGCTGCTACCACCACCCTCCGAATCTCAGCGCACACAGTCTCATATTCAGTAACTGAATACTGCACTCTTGTGTCGTCAAGATCAATGCACACATGCATTTGTACCCCTTTCTTTCCTTATCCCTCTTTTAGCGTACAAATGCAAAAAGAGACAGATATTGTGAAATCCCTTTCCCAAGTTTTGTGTGTGTTTGAACTAAGCAAACGCTTTGATTTTATATCATGAGTTTTTTGTGCGATTATTCATACAGGATTAGAACACTCCAAATGTATGGGTTGAGGAAAATAGGCCATCACTTATAAAAGGGAAAATCAAAAATTAAAAACAACTGTTTATGGGTGTATAGTGAGAGAAGTAATCACATCCATTTAAATTAATCCCCCTTCTGTCAAGGAAGGAGACTAATATTGCACACAGAACTGTAAGTGTGGGTTAAGGAACGTCACGCGCAGCCACAACAAGACTTCCTTACTTTCAGACTCTTTGCCCCTTGCAGTAAGGTCCAACAGTCAATTCATTTTCCTAATTATTTGTAATTGCACGTTAACTTTTCACAATTCATATACAAGGACACACCAATCCCACCATGTCACAGCAGTCAAAAATCTCTCTCTATTTAAATAAGATTCTGTTTTTCTATTCTTCCAACCAAAGTGGATAACCTCACATTTTCTCATATTATACATGATCTGCTAACCTTTTGCTCACTTAACCTACCTACATCCCCTTGAGGCCTTGTTTCCTCCCCTAAATTGCTTTTCTACCTATATTTGCATTGTCAGCAAATTTGGCTACATTACATTAAGTCCCTTCATCCAAATCATTAATATAGATTGCAAATAGTTGAGATCCCAGCTCTGATCCCTGTGGCACCATACCAGTCTGTCAACCTGAAAATGATGCTTTATTCTAACTCTCTGCTCTGTTAGTTAGTCAATCCTCTATGCATGTTAATATATAATTCCCAACACCATGAGCTCTTACCTTGTGTTTTTATATGTGACGCTTTTATTGAATATCTGTTTAGAAATTCAAATACACTATATCTGCAGCCACCCCGTCATCCACCCTACTTGTCACAACATCCAAAAATCCTCCCCTCTATCCTAATGTAGAAAGTGAGGATGTGCAATTGTCAGCAAGCAAAGTTCAGCACCATTCTCAATTCCTCATATACTGAAGCAGTCCATGTCCATAAGCAGCAAGATCTGGATAACATTCAGGACTGGGCTGATAAATGGCAAATAATATTCACGCCACACAAGTGCCAGGGAATAACCATCTCCGACAAGAAAGAACATAACCATCTCCCCTTGACATTCAACTGCATTACCATTGCCAAATCCCGCACGTCAACAACCGAGGGGCGAGCATCGATCAGAAACTGAACTGGACTAGCTATTTAAATATGGTGGCAACACGACCAAGTCAGAGGCTGGGAATTCAGCAGGGAGCTAACTCATCTCCTAACTCCCCAAAGCTTGTCCACAATCTACAAGCCAGGATTGTGATGGAGTATTCTCCACTTGCCTGGATGACTGCAGCTCCACTAACACTCAAGAAGCTCAGTGAGGGCTACAACCCTTGACCAAATACTGACATACAAAAAACATTGAGCCAGCAAAGATCAAAACGTGAAACAACCTCCTCTGCAATCTTGCTGGCTCTTCATGGGACGCAGATGCTCTAACCTTAAGGGCTTCACTCTTGCCATCATCTACTCAACCGCAGAGAACTGTGCACCAATATGATACAACTCATCCTTATCATCTCAGGCACTCACCAATCAACCTAACCTCCCTGGCTCTCAGTCTGGAGCAGCATCTCACTCCCTCATATAAGGGGGCAGGTTGTAACAAGAAAGCTCCTGGAGAAGGTTTACATGAACACAAGTCTTCCACTATACAAGACACTTACCAATCCATCTCTCATTAGACCAGCCTGTATGGCTAGACCACCATGCCAAGGAATAACAGCAGAGGACCTTTGGCAGCAGGAATGGAACCACCATATCAACATTATAGAAGACTGCCTTATCACAAGTTCCACTGCCCACCCAGCTGGCTTCAAAGTGCCATGTGGATGCTGGGGACTCATGAACCATTTCTCCAGTGACCAAGGCCTTCATGCGGCAAATCGGCATGTGGGGCCCTGCAGGGAACACAGGCTGCAGCTATGGTGCACGCCAATCAACGGCTCACATCATTGAAGGCTGCCCCCCTGACAAAATGCAGCAGGGATCTCAAAGAGCTCCAGTTAGCAACCGGGGATATTGCACATGCTAAAAATAAACAGCTTCTTAAAAGGGAAAATACAAAAGTTGTTGGCCCAGCCAGAGACATCCACATCCTATAAATGAATTAAAATGCAGATTGCGACAACTTCCCAATGGTAGATGTTAGACTAACTGACATATGGTTTCTGTCTCCTAATTTCTTAAATAGAGGTGCTACATTTGTGTTTTCCCAATCCACTGAGACCTTTCCAGAATCTAAGGAATTTTGTAAGATTACAACCAATTATGCAGCCAATTTTTAAGACTCTAGGATGCAGGCCATCAGTTTCAGGATACTTGCCAGCCCTTAGTCTCACTAGTTTACCTAGTACTTTACTTCTTCTATAGCGATTCTTTTAAGTTCCTTTGTTCCTTTTGCCCATTAATCTTCTATTATTATTGGTACAATTTTTGTGACTTGTACCACAAAGATAGCTACAAAATTCTCACTCAAATCCTCTGCCATTTCTTGGGTTCCCATTATGAATTCCCCAGTCTCATCCTCTAAGGGAACAATATTTACTTCAACTACTGTTTCCCTTTTTATATTCTTGTAGGAGCTCTATCTGTTCTTATACTTCTCATCAGTTTAATTCTCATATTCTAATTTCTCCCTTTTTTAAAAAACAAACAAATTGCTGATTTCTAAAATTTCCCCAATCGTCTGGCCTGCCACCAATTACACCTTTCCATTCAATTTGATATCCTCCTTAACTTCCTTCTTTCATCATCATGGATGGTGTACTCTTTTTGTTGCATCTTTCTTTCTCAAAAGAATATATCTTTGCTGAGTTATGAAATATCTCCTTAAATGTCTGCTGTTGCTCATCTGTAATGTTAAAATAATAAACAAGAAACATTGACTCGGCATGCACCATTTCAGACAAAAGCACCACAAAGTAACACTAATGTATATGTTATATACCTGAAGAGATTGTGATATGCGGCAGCCCAGTAGGTATCAAAAATGTATTATATTTCACTTATTAGAAATCCCCAGAATGCTTCCCATTTTAATCATGTGAAGAAATTCGCTATAATAGATATTTCCTTTTCTTCACATTAGACCACAGAATATTAGAGAGTGAAACCATTCAATCACTTGATAACAATCTCTCCAAAAATCATTTTAACTTCCAAATATGAATCAAGGATTTTATATAAAAGTCATTAACTTTATTATTTTTGAACAAATCCACCAGTACAAATCGGTTTTTAATAATAAATCTGATGAAAAATAAAAGCCCAACTTTTAAGCAACAACAAAAATATATCTCACTGTTCTAACGTGAGCAATGTATATTTTTCCCCATTTATTTGCACACATTTAATTTCTGATCCATCATGAAGGTGAGGTAGCGTTAGCCTAACTCAATCATAGTGATATTCATCTGCCTGCGCGACTCACATTGGTTAGGGCTTCATTAAGATATAATATACCACATAAAGCAAAACAGCATGTCACTTCTAAAAAAAAGTTATGCTTGTGATGGTACGACAACATTCCAGTTAGACAACTTGAAAGATCGGCTGAAACAATCTAATAGCCTGTCAAGTAATAATGGTGGAATGGCAACTGCATTTTGCATCATCAAATTTATGCTCTGATGTGATTCTCCCTACAATCAAAAACTTTCTCAAGGCAGTTGAACTAAACGGTGATGAGAAATTATAAAACGATACTCAAACAAGGAGTCTGCAGCTTCAGTAAATGGGGCTGAAAAGAAAATTGGCTTCTGAAAAATTGTCAAAAAAGATAAATCAGTGCACTGAGGCACTGAAAGGCAAAAAGACCCTTGTACATAAAACACACAAGACATTATTCCTCTGAGAAACCAGTTTGCCGTTAGCAACTTTCTTTTTCTATAAACTCTATTACTCATTTGGGCAACTATTGTCAAACTTGGTGCAGCATCTGGGACATACATGAAGAAAGCGGGCAAAATTGCCAGTTAAATCTAGTAAATGGTGCAAGGTGCATTTGTTAAGCCACGTATAGAGATGAGTTTAAATCACCAATTAGCATTTTTGGATGGGTGAATGCCTTATAGAAACACAGAATTATAGAATCCCTACAGTGCAGGAGACCATTTGGCCCATTGATACATCATCACCCAGGCCCTATCCCCCAACCCACATATTTACCCTGCTAATCCCCTGCCATTAAGGGGCAATTTAGCATGGCCAAATCAATCTAACCCACATCTTTGGACTGTGGGAGGAAACCCACAAAGACATGGGAAGAATGTGCAAACACCACAGTTACCCAAGGTCGGAATTAAACCCGGGTCCAGGTGCCACCATGCTATCGTTGCAATTTATTGTTGATTTGATCCAGTTCTAGGCAATATAGATTACTCCAATTCTTTGTTTGGTATTGTCTTCGAAGGAAGTATCCAATTTTGGAATGCCAATTTCAGACTGCAAAAATCTAAGCAATAAAAGGAGACGGAGTGAACATCCTCAACTCAGAATAACCTGTTTACAACGATCTCACTTCACATCAACTTCAAAAAAAAGTTAGTGATCCCATCCCTTACTCAGTAGCTGCGTTAGAAAATATCAGCAGAAACCCGGTATAGCGGGTTAATTGCTTCTGATCAATTTCCTCTAACGCCCATTGAGACAGATAATTCCAGAGGAAGACTGTTGTTTGAAAACTACATACACTTTGCAAAAATAATTAATTCACCACACCAACAGCAAAGTAAATGTTTCAACAATATTTCTCCAGCCCTGAAAGAGAGCCGGAAACTATTTTCAAGCAGCATGTGGGTCAGAGGTAGATGCATTAAACTCACCCTTGTAGCAATCAGACCACTTTCACTCCGAAACAATACATCGCGGGCAGGGCTGACCCGGCCCGATTAAATAACCGACTTCCGAACGATTCAACAATAACATTTAAAAAAATCAAATCTTTACAAAGAAAAAACACCGTCCCTTTAAATTTAAACAATTAGATCCCTATTATCTTACCTTCAGGCACAATCACCTCGTCCTGCTAGCCAAGTGCACTAACTAGCCTTCCCTGCACCTCTAGTCAAAAACCATTTGAGGTCGCTCTGCATTATCTTTTTGTAAAAAAGAAAGATGTTTTGTACTTGAAAGTTTCCAGATTGTACTCAACTATGTACAGTAGTTTCAAATAATGAGCAAGGGGGAAAAATACACTTGATTTGCACGTTCACCGCAGTTGTGAGCAGCGCTCGCAACTAATGTGCCGGAAAGTAAGAGTGACAACTAATGTTACTTTATAGCAGATAAATGAAACTGAAATGTTAATGTGTACCGTCGTCAGACTTTTCTCCTGTCAAATCCGGCATTCATTTGATAGAAATTCTCAAGTTGGTGGATTTCAAACTAGTCTCTGGTGATAATTATACAACTTATATCCTCGCACTGTCAATAAAGTCCCCGGGTTAACAATTACCCTCCGCAAAAGGGGGGGGGGGGAAAACTTAAACCTACTGGAAAATTTAATCATTTAAATGCGCATCACAATCGCGTGCACTTCCTGAAATAAAGCTGGGCAGCTTTTTTTTTTAAATTTTCCTCCCCAGCCAACCAGCCCCCAAACCCTCGACTCTTCCCCCATGTTTTATTTTTTCCCCTTCTCTTCCCCCCTCCCTCTCCTTCCTCCCTCGCGTTCTCTCGCAAAATCCCACCCTGAGATTTCTCTTCCTCAAACACTTCTTGTATTTTTTTTATTTGGGCAGTTTCTCAAAATGGCGGAGTCTATATTCAATGTAAAGGCCTAAAAAAAGGAGACACGTTGCATTTAAACGTGAATTTTATTGCATCCCTTTCTCTTGTTTTTTTTAAAAAGATACGGAAGGTGGGGTGGGAAATGAGAGAGTCGGAGCCGAAACATTGTATCGAGCGGCCACTCGCTCCCCATTCCCATGGAAGGCTCGCACTTTACTCGGGCTCCACAAAATATGCTCTGTGTGTCACTGGAGAGTTGAGTGTTTGCAATTATTATTATTATAATAAACCACCTCCAACTATCAGCACTCACCAGCAAACGTTCAAACAAACACTCCCTTTCCTCCTCTGCCCAAACTGGGGAATTTTCCTCCTTTCTCTCATTTTTTTCCCCTCTTTTTTCCCCCTTCCACCCCCCCCCGTTATCAATTATTTTATTTCTAATTGCTGAAGGGGACTTGTGTTGCTCTGGCAGGCACACTCCCGGCTTCCCTGCAAATACTTTTTATTATTATTATTTAAGTTGCAACCAAATGCAATTAGGATGGGAGGAAATTAGGAAAGGAGAGGAAGGTTGAAAAGGAGGAGAAGGTGGAGGGGGGGGGAGAATGAGATGAAGGAGGGGGGTTAGTGGTGGTGAGAGGAAGTTAAATACTCAACCCAGCTGGAATGAGCACCCACAAACACCATTCGTTGTCTGGGGGTTTTTTGATCCTAATTTATTTTATTTTTGCTTTCCTCCCCTCTCCCCCCAAAAAATTAAAAAACAAATTGCACCGTTTCTTACCCAAATTCTGTCACGAGTAGCAGACAAATTTTCCAGGTCGGCAGTGCGCACGCGCACGGGACAGCTGCTTGCAAGGAACTGCAGAGAAAAAAAACTAGAGACTGAGCCACTCACCGACCTTCTGTGGGCTTTCTTGTTAACGTCTGCCTTTCAATCGCCTTCATTTCCAATTTGCATAGCGTTGCGCTATCATTTCCACATCAAACTCTGTCGGCCCACAGTACTAAATGAAAAGCTGGACTATGTGTATGTCCCCGACCTCCCGAATGAGAAACTTGCACTAATGTGTTTAGTTATTTGAAGGCAATGATGCCTCTGATTCATATTTCTTTTTTGTGTGCGTTAATTTAAGTTACTATTGCTGCAAAGACTAGTTTTTGTCTCTGGTGGCTGGGTGGATTTTCTTCTGTTTCCCATCTTTTCCTCTGTTGTCTGAGTTTCTGTTTACTCATAAACTTTCAGGTACAAGTAGGAAGGGGAGATGAAAATAACACTTATTCAGCTGTCATGACTGGTATCTCTGAAAAGCTTTAGTAGTGTTTGCAGATTTTTGCTGAAAAGCTTAAAAACTGCGGTCATACAGTGGGATCTGTTGGATAACTCTTCACCCCGAACTGTATTTTCATACCCAAACATCATATGCTTTGTCAAAATGAAGTGCAAATAAAACTTTTAAAATTTCCTTTTAATACTTTTTTGTTCATGGGCTATCAATGTTGTTGGCAAGGCTTACAAAATAGCTGTGTTGATGTGAATAGAACTAGTCAATTAAAGACTCGCCTGATGAAGGGATAATGCTCCAAAAGCTCATGCTACCAAATAAACCTGTTGGACTTTAACCTGGTGTTGTAAGCCTTCTTACTGTGCCCACCCCAGTCCAACACCAGCATCTCCATATCACAATTAATTCTGACAACCTATCTTTTGTGTTCTTACTTAAGTCAGGTCCAAGTTCAAATTTTGCAAATTAGATTCCTGAGCCACTTCAGAAGGAATAGTAGCTAAGGTGGTTTCTCATTACTTCACTCATGGTTTTCATCATCAGAGTAATTTCTAGAAGCTGGAAAGCAATCAAAACAAGAGAGGATCAACTCCTTTTAAGATGAAGGGTTCACTCACACCTGTCAGAAGAAATATCCCTGCTAGATATCCATCAGGTATTCCAAGTTGCTTCAAGTGCCATCTTGTCTATACTTGGGCCTGACCCAACTCTTCTGATTCAAAGGTGGAAAAATTATTACAGAGCCAGTGGCTACTCCATCTGGATATAAATACCGTGGAGGAGATCTACCAAATATTTAAAGGTATTACAGGACAATTCGAACAAAATCTCCAGAATCACTGCAGAAGGGTCAGGGAAGTTTCAACGTTAAGTTACATCCAACAACAGCAATCACTTGTATTTATCCAGCAATTCAATGTAACAAAACATCCCAAGGTCCTTCACAAGAATATTATAAAGCAACATTAAACACATAGAACCATAGAATCTCTACAGTGCAGAAGGAAGGCATTCAACCCATTCTCCAAAACAGCATCTTACCTAGTCCCATCCCCCTGTCCAATCTCTGTAACCTCACATATTTATCAGGCTAATCCACTTAAACTACACATCTTTGGACACCGCAATTTAGCATGGCCAATCCATCTAACCTGCACGTCTTTGGACTGTGGGAGGAAACCAGTGCATTCAGAGGAAAAGCATGCAGGGAGAATGTGCAAACTTCACAGAGACAATCACTCAAGGCCAGAAATGAAACTGGGACCCTGGTGCTGTAAGGCAGCAGTGCTAACCACTGTGCCACTGTTGTGATGGGAGATATGATCAAAAGCTTGGTCAAAAAACTTGGTAGGTTTTGAACAGTGCCTGAAAAGGAGGAAAGCAATGTAGCAAGGTGAAGAGGTCTAAGGAGCAAATTCCAGACATTAGAGCCTAGGGGAGAGAAGACACAGCCACCTATGGTGAAACAATTAAAAATGAGGATGCTCAAGAGGCCAGAATTAGAGGATTGCTCATATCTGGAGAGTTGGAGGCTAGAGGAGATTAGAGATAGAGAGAAAAAAGGAGAGATTTGAAAATGTGAAAAAAAATTGAGATGTGAATTTCAAAATTGAGGAATGCTTAACCAGTCACAACCAGCTAGATGAAAGTGAAGAATCATTGGAGAAGATGGTACAGCAAAAGTTATCAAAGTTTACAGACATATTAAGAAGGACAAGGAGTTATAATTTAACTTTGTCACGGAAACATAGGGCATCGTTTGAGACTATGATGAGAACTGTGTTGGTATTTGCAAAGGCTATGCAGGGGGGTTTAAACTGATTCAGAGGGGGGGTGGGATCCTGAGTAGCGGGGGTGAAAGTGAGGGGGGCATAGATGGGGACTGCAATGCACGGCATCGTGGGGGTGAAGCGGAGCAGGGTTTGAAATGCGTATACTTTAATGTGAGGAGTATTCGCAATGAAGTGGATGAACTTGCAGCGTGGATCAGTACCTGGGACTTTGATGTTGTGGCCATTTCAGAGACATGGATAGAGCAGGGTCAGGAATGGTTGTTGCAGGTTCCGGGGTTCAAATGCTTCAGTCGGAGCAGAGAAGGAGGTAGAAGGGGGGGAGGGGTAGCATTATTAGTCAAGGATTGTATCACGGTGTCAGAGAGGAAGTTTGATGAGGACTTGTCTGTTGAGGTAGTATGGGCTGAGATTAGAAATAGGAGAGGGGAGGTCACCCTGTTGGGAGTCTTTTATAGACCTCCTAAAAGTTCTAGAGAGGTTGAGGAAAGGATTGCGGAGACTATCCTGGATAGGAGTGAAAGTAATAGGGTAATTGTTATGGGGGACTTTAACTTTACTAATATTGATTGGAATAGCTATAGCTCTAGCTCATTAGAGGGGTCAGTTTTTGTGCAAAGCGTGCAGGAAGGTTTTTTGACTCAGTATGTTGATAGGCCAACGAGAGGTGAGGCTATATTGGATTTGGTGCTGGGAAATGAGCCAGACCAGGTGCTAGACTTGGAAGTTGGTGTGCATTTTGGTGATAGTGACCACAATTCAGTTACGTTCACCTTAGTGATGGATAGGGATAGGCATGAACCTCGGGTCAGTAGTTTTAGCTGGGGGAGGGGTAATTATGAGGCTATTAGGAGAGAATTAGGAAGCATAGGTTGGACTAGGAGACTACAGGGTCTCGGTACGTCCGAAATGTGGAGTTTTTTCAAGGAGCAGCTACCCCGAGTCCTTGATATGTATGTCCCTGTCAGGCAAGGAGGAATTGGTCGAGCTAGGGAACCGTGGTGCACTAAGAAAGTTGGTTCGCTGGTTAAAAAGAAAAAGGAGGCTTATGTCCGGATGAGACTTGAGGGCTCAGGTAGTGCACTAGAAAGCTTTAGATTGGCTAGGAGGGAGTTAAAGAGTGAGTTAAGAAGGGCTAAAAGAGGACATGAGAAGACTTTGGCTGATAGGATTAAGGAGAATCCTAAGGTGTTCTATAGCTATGTTAAGAACAGAAGGTTGGTTAGGGCAAGATTGGGGCCAGTTAGAGACAGCAGTGGGAATTTGTGTGTGGAGCTGGAAGAGATTGGAGAGGCATTGAACCAATATTTCTCTTCGGTGTTCACGCAGGGGGACATAAATGTAGCTGTGGAGAACACTGGGTTACAGGGTTGTAAACTGGACAGTATTGCAGTTGATAAGGAGGATGTGCTAGATATTCTTGAGGGTTTGAAAATAGATAAGTCCCCTGGGCCGGACGGGATTTACCCGAGGATTCTCTGGGAGGCAAGAGGCGCGATTGCAGAGCCTCTGGCTCTGATCTTCAGGTCGTTGTTGGTCACAGGTATAGTGCCAGAAGATTGGAGGATGGCGAATGTTGTCCCATTGTTTAAGAAGGGGAACAGAGACTTCCCCGGGAATTATAGACCGGTGAGTCTTACTTCTGTTGTGGGTAAGGTTTTAGAAAAAATTGTTAGGGATAGGATTTATAGTTATTTGGAGAGTAATGAATTGATTGGAGATAGTCAGCATGGTTTTGTGGAGGGTAGGTTGTGCCTTACTAACCTTATTGAGTTTTTTGAGAAAGTGACCAAAGAGGTGGATGGGGGTAAGGCAGTTGACGTGGTATATATGGACTTTAGTAAGGCGTTTGATAAGGTTCACCATGGAAGGCTTCTGCAGAAAATGCAGATGTGTGGGATTGAGGGTGATTTAGGTAATTGGATCAGGAATTGGCTGGCGGATAGGAGACAGAGGGTGGTGGTTGATGGTAAGTATTCGTCATGGAGTTCAGTTACGAGTGGTGTGCCTCAGGGATCTGTTTTGGGGCCACTGCTGTTTGTAATTTTTATAAATGATCTGGATGAGGGTATAGTTGGGTGGATTAGTAAATTTGCTGATGACACCAAAGTCAGAGGTGTGGTAGATAGTGAGGAAAGGTGCCTTAGTCTACAGGGAGACTTGGACAAGTTGCAGAGCTGGGCCGAGAGGTGGCGGATGGAGTTTAATGTGGAAAAGTGTGAGGTAATTCACTTTGGCAGGAATAACAGATGTGTAGAGTATAGGGCTAATGGTAGGACTCTGAATAGTGTGGATGAACAGAGGGACCTAGGTGTATGTGTACATAAATCCCTGAAAGTTGGGAATCAAGTAGATAGGGTTGTTAGGAAGGCATATGGTGTCTTGGCGTTTATTGGTAGGGGGATTGAATTTAGGAGCCGCAGCGTCATGTTGCAACTGTACAAAACTCTGGTGTGGCCGCACTTGGAGTATTGTGTGCAGTTCTGGTCCCCACATTATAGGAAGGATGTGGAGGCTTTGGACAGGGTGCAGAGGAGGTTTGCCAGGATGTTGCCTGGTATGGAGGGGAGGTCCTATGAGGAGAGACTGAGGGATTTGAGGTTGTTTTCGTTAGAAAGAAGGCGGCTACGAGGCGACCTTATTGAAACATATAAGATGATTAGAGGTTTAGATAGGGTGGACAGTGATAGCCTTTTTCCTCGGATGGAGAAAGCTAGCACGAGGGGGCATAGCTTTAAATTAAGGGGTGGTAGTTATAGGACGGATGTCAGGGGTAGGTTCTTTACCCAGAGGGTGGTGAGGGATTGGAATGCCCTGCCTGCTGCAGTTGTAAATGCGCCTAGTTTGGGGGCGTTTAAGAGATCCGTGGATAGGTTTATGGATGGAAAGGGTTTGGTTTAGGTTAGAGGGTCATTGCTTTTTAACTGGTCGGCGCAACATCGTGGGCCGAAGGGCCTGTTCTGCGCTGTAATGTTTTATGTTCTATGTTCTATTGTGGCATGGGCGGAAACCTGATAGGAAGCATCGAAACATGGAACTCCAGGAAAGATGGGTGTGGATTAGGGAGGCAATAGCTAATTCAAAGATTTGGAGAGGAATGCAAGGTTTTAAATGGAATTGTACTTTCTAAGGATGGTGAGATGAATGATTGTCCTTTTGAGGAAAGTGGTGATGATGGTCAATTTAAAAGGAAAGAGAAACAATATCTGAAGAGAGAGAGCCATTATCAATATTAGCTAACATGCAGATCAGGAAAGGAAGTTGGGTGGTCAGCAGTTTAGCAGAAATAGGATTGAGGGGCCAGGAAATGAGTCTCATGTGGGCAAGATGAGCTCAAAGAGACCGTGATGGGAAATAGGAGAAAAAATCTTGGGAAGGATGCAAATTAGAGGCTAGGGCAGGGGAGTTTTCCTGCAAAGTTGGCCTGGTGGGCTTGGGGAAAGGAAGTAAGTGACAAAGGCAGTGAATTATATGGTCTTAACCTTGGAGATAAAGAAGTCCATGAGATCTTCACACCTGTTGTTTGATGTGAAAGTGGAGGAGAACGAAGTTTAAAACGACAGTTCACAATAGAGAAAATAAATGATCGTTATCTTCGCATTCCAGGATGATTCTGTAATATGAACATTTTTGGCTCACCCAATACCATTTTATGACCTGGCAGGATTTTTGCCACATGCATTCAAAACTATGCCCTTGGGCCTAATGAAATGAAGATGAGAACCGTACCAGCGGAATGGCTAGGTGAGAAAGAGTAATGGCTTAAGTGGGGATTGTTGCATTAAAGGTGGAGATGTGGATACAACAGAGCACATCAGTCACAGCAGAATTGTCATGGTGAACAGAAGGCCAGAGGCCAATTGTTGAAATTTGAAAGTAAACCACTTACATTTGTATTTTCCCCATTGTTTTAGGCTAGTTTAAGATTCAATTCACCTGAAACAAACCCTGCTCAGAAAACTGGCCAGACCCCAGAACAAAATTGCAAGTTTCCACCAATTGCATTGCTTAAGGAATGCTCTTCAAATTGCATGAATTTTTGGACACGTAGACATCAGCAGGCATGTTGTAACAGTTTATTAAAAAATCATTTTTGGTAAGAAACTGACTAGCATACAAATGAAGCGAGTGAATTTTTTAAATCATTTTTATAAAGACATTTTTGTAATTTTAAATTAGGGTGGGGTTCTCCCAAAAAACTTCTAAGTGCCAAATTCATGTAAAAACTGGAGTAAATCCCACTGGGTTTTTCAGGGTGATTTTCAAAATGGATCTCCGACACTCTGTGCATCACAGAATGCCCTAACATGAATCATGCTAAAAGTCAGTGGCTGGGGCCTACTCCCCCTGAAAAAGTCAACAGCATAGTGCTCAGTGGGCCACTGCGTGTGTGCCAATCTGACAGAACGTAAATTGGTGCATTTGCAGTCACCCTGTGTTGCCAGCCTCCCAATTTCTGGCCAGTTCATTTGCTGGCCAGCACAGTAACCCTCCATCACTGCCCTTTCAATGCCTCCATGGCCCGATCACTGGCCTCCCAGATGTGTCTGGGCCAGGCCTGAACTGCCTCCTGCCCCAGTCTGTCTCAATCTCCCTCCTTGCCCCATCAGCAGCCCCAGCCCCAGCCCCTGCACCCCCCCCCCCCAAAGTCCCGACACCCCTCCCTCCCACCCCACCCAGCCTGATGGCCATCCCCAGTCACTGGCCTCCCTCCCTGTGTCTTTGACCCAGTGCAGATAGTAGCAGTCTCCCCGAAACAGGCCACGCTCCATTAGGCCCTGTCCTCTCTGACCCCACCCCCTTGCCACTGTCCAATGCCCAATGGGCAGTGTCTAGGTGCCTCCTGGGCATTGCCATTTTGATTCTTGGGCAGTAACATAGGGTCAAGCTGGCCCGGTTAGGCTTGCAATGCGCGGAGGCACCCCCTCCTCCCTCCTTACCCCTAACTCCTGTGGGGATTCCATGGCTTCCTTTGACACCAGCAGGGTTGGGCCGCCAGCTCCCCGCTTGTGGGGAGCTGTTGTAAATCTTACTGGAGTGGAACACTCCTAGCAGGGGTGGGGGTTGGAGAGGAGAGGGGGGAACAGGAGGAGGCACTAGCAGACCCAGAGACTTCAGTCTCAGGCCCGATAATGGAATGCAAATGAGAATTAAAATAATTTATTCAGTTCCGTGCCAATTTCACCCCCCCCACCCCCACTACCACCCACTCCTCCACCCCCCCCCCCCCCCCCCGCCCCCCCCACCCCACCACCCCGAAAGATACTCTTACTAAAAATATTTATTTTGGTGATAAACCCATTTTCAGTTGAATTAATAAAGCTTGTACCAAGTTACCAATCATAAACATATCAAGGAATATCTCTCATTGAAAGGAAAACAAAGTCATGTTTACATGTTATACATTACCTTATTTTCTAGTTTAATAAGGCAAATTAATTTTATTGAAAACTTGAACTGTAACTTATCCAGTGTAATTTTGAGTGCAACTTTAAAATTGCAATTAGAATGGATGTTCTTCCACAATATGTTAGCCTACACTTGCCGAAGCTATAGCGGAATTCAAACTTTTCACCTTTTGACTCAAGAATGGAAATGCAGCACTGTGCCAAATCTCAATCCCAATCCCAGAATTTTAATGACACAATTTTGGGAAGCATTATTGATTTTTTTGTTTTCCTGATATGTAGTTGATATCCACCATAAATCACAGTGTATTCATCAACCAATCATACAAGAGAACTCAATTTTTCTAGCCCCAAAATCATGTTTTTGCATACATACTAGCATACAAATTAGATGCATGAGTAGTCATAGTCTACTTGGCCCCTCAAGCCTGCTCCAACATTCAATAAGATCATGGCTAATCTTACTATACCCTCAACTCCACACTCCTGCCTACCCCCAAAAATCTTTCAACTCCTTGCTTATCGAGAATCTATCTATCACTCTCTTAAAAATATTAAAAGACTCTTCTTCTAGAGCCTCTTGAGGAGAAGTGTTCCAAAGATTCATGACCCTCTGAGAGAAAAATTTTGCCTCATCGCTGTCTTAAATGGGCCATGACTTATTTTTAGACAGTGACCCTGGTTCTAGATTCTCCCACAAGAGGAAACATCCTTTCCATAACCATCCTGTCAAGTCCCCTCAGCGTCTTACATATTTCAATCAAGTTGTCTCTACGCTTCTAAACTCCATTGGACATTAGCTCAGCTTGTCCAACTGTTTCTCATCAGGTAACTCATCCATTCTAGGTAATAGTCTTATAAACCTTGTCTGAACGGCTTCCAACTCATTTACACCCTTCCTTAAGTTAGGAGACTGAGAGGACATGAGGACACCCAGGTCCCTTTGCATTCCAGAACTCGGCAGTCTCTCACCATTTAACTATATGCTTCCTTTTTATTCTTCATGCCAAAATGCACAGTTTCAGGTTTTCCCACATTATCATCCATTTGCCATATCATTGCCCACTCACTTAACCTATCTATATTTCTTTGCAGCCTTATGCACGATGTCTATTTTCATGATATACATGATATACTCACATTAGTAGTCAACCAGTAGTCAATTTTGCTTGCCATAAGTGCATGTTTTAGGGATCAAGCAGCTGAATTTGGCTGTGTTGTAAATAGGTGCAGGAATTTCAGACACACTCACTCTATGGGTCCTATTTTATCATTTTGATTCTAAGTGCCGAGTGGACTTGAAACTGGGAGTGTTTCAAATCCAACTTTTAGACCCATTCTCAGGCGCCAACATACACACCTTGCCTGCAAAAATATCAGCAGTCCGAATCACACTGCACAAGCCTGTGGGCTTAATACGCCCAAAATCCTGCAGCTCCGATTGGTGCATCCAACTGCGCATGTGCAAAAAAAATCGAATGCTGCTCCCCTGCTACGTCCTTCCCAGGCCAGATAATGCCTCCCCCTGCTCCCACAGACATTGCCCCATCCCCACAACATGACTGATCCCTTTATCCCCCACTCCCTCTGCCACCCAGACTGATCATGGGCCCTTCCCCCCTTCCCCACCCCACCGATTCCAGGCAGAGTGGCAGCAGACCTCCTTTCCTCCCCCCACTGATCACAGGCAGGATGACA
This sequence comes from Carcharhinus amblyrhynchos, assembly GCF_965287045.1. Classification (NCBI taxonomy): domain Eukaryota; kingdom Metazoa; phylum Chordata; class Chondrichthyes; order Carcharhiniformes; family Carcharhinidae; genus Carcharhinus; species Carcharhinus amblyrhynchos. The sequence goes on from NC_137330.1 coordinate 62,457,175, forward strand.
GCGGACCCCCCTTCTCCCCACAGATTATAGGCAGAGTGGCAGCAGACTCACTTCCCTCCCTTCCGCCCCTCCACCAGTCTCAAGCAGAGAGCTGTCGGACGCTCAGCACTTACTTCCTCACCAACTCTCACTGATGGAGCGTCCAAATTGGACTTATATAGAGCATGTCTGTTTCACGCAGATTCCGATTGGGTGAACGCAGTGGTAAAGGGGGAAGTGCCAGTAAAGTTGGGTATGCAGCCCATAAAGTCAATTTAAGTACATGCAAATATAGTTAAATGGCTGCCATGCCCATTTTGGGGGCAGTCCCGATTGCAGCCATTTTCAGGCCTTGGTAAAGGGGGAACCCACGCAGAGGTGGGTATGGATTGCACTACTCACCTCCTGCCCAACTTTGCCAAGTTTTTAACCCAACAGTGGATGCAATATGATGGTAAAATCGAGCCCTATGTATTGGAAGCAGGTGACATTTCAAAATGGCTACCACTCACATTGATGCCAGTGTTTTATTTTTATACTCAACAATCAGTCAACCTCTATTTTTGGAGAGATTTTGAGGCTTCAACTGTTTACTTTGATATACCAATACCTAGGTATGTAACTATAATTATTATCCTATTGTTAAAAAATGTTGCCATTACATTCTTGTTAAGTGATTCTGTGTTTTCATTTGTCCCATTTTGTCCCTGTAACTCTCAGCTTATCTGTCACAATTTGGATTGTCCCATTTATTACATATTTCACAACAATTAAAAATTGATTTTAGAAGAACAGCTGTTCCTTTTATAATACAAGTGGGAAGTAAGCAATTACTACAGATCTACTTGTGCACAATAAAATATGGGCTTTCCAGACGGTCTCAATCTGATCTCGCTTTTACACGAATAACAGCAGGAGAGAGCAAGCCAATGCCCGAAAGAATAATAGAAGATACAATATCCATCTGTACTTTGTCGTCATGAATTTCAATCAGCTGCGTCTACTTACATTTCTCTCTGAAAACATTGCTGCAGAAGACTCAGAATGAGCATGGGACACCAATGCTAAACCATGCTATCTCCTCCAGCCAACACCAGTAAAGTAATATGACTGCTTTAACAGTGCCAATTAACAGGGAACATTTCATTGAACTTTTACGTTCTAGTTCTTTCTGGTAGTATCACAGCTTAGTATGGCTCCTGCTCTATCCAAGACCGTAAGGATCTACAAAAGGTTGTGAATGTAGCCCAATCCATCACACAGACCAGCCTCCCATCCATTAACTCTGCCTTCACTTCCTGCTGCCTCAGCAAAGCAGCCAGCATAATTAAGGACCCCACTCATCCCAGGCATTCTCACTTCCAACTTCTTCCTTTGGGAAAAAGATACAAAAGTCTGAAGTCATGTACCAACCGACTCAAGAACAGCTCCTTCCCTGCTGCTGTCAGACTTTTGAATTGACTTACCTTGCATTAAGTTGATCTTTCATACACTCTAGCTATGACTGTAACACTGCATTCTGCACTTTCTCATTTCCTTCTCTATGAACAGTATGTTTTGTCTGTGTAGCGCGCAAGAAACAATATTTTTCACTGTATGATAATACATGCGACAATAATAAATCAAATCAAATCAAATCAAATCAAATCAAATCAAATCTCCAAGTGCTTAAAGGAGATGTAGTAGATCTGAGCCAGTAAGCTGCTCTCACAAAATGATAGAGGTCACAGATGCACTACCTTAATCAAGTTCAGCAGGATTAACATAAGCAATAGAAAAGGCATACTAATGCTAAAAGTCTTAGTGATTTGGCCCACTACACTACAGACATGTAGAAATCTGAGCAATTGTTCAGAATGAACTACTATCTGAACCATTCTACAAGTTTGAATTAAAATGGAATGTACTCCATCAACATAGAGATTTTTGTGATCATCACTTTAGAATTTTGCATATAGAAGTATCCTTTCTTTCCAGTTACGATGTCCTGTTTTCACTTGGTGAATTTAGCAACATTGCAAGAAGTTCAATCATGTCAGCATGAAAGTATGATGTGATTTCGCCCTCCATCCCACCAGCTGAATGTTGGGGACATCATTATAATAAATTAACACATGATTATCAGGCCCATACGCTGGAATCATCACCCCATGAAAATAATCCATCCACAGTAACATGATAACAGAACAATGCGAAGCACAACTGGTTTGCAAAGGCATACACCTGGTGAGCACACCTTCCAAGGGAGCTTAGGTGAGTGCAATGCTCGGGGTTTGGAGGAGAAGGTCATGCCTGGATACTGCTCAGGTAGTGCTCAGATACATGCTTGGATAGTGCCTGGGTCATGCCAACTTGGTGCCAGAGTAGTGCCAGGTGGTATGCTAGAGAGGTGCCAAGGTGGTGCACCTGGGTGAATTGGTTTTCTCGCTGTGTTGGGGCCGCCTTTAAAAGCGGCACCACAGATCACCACAGTGTTTAAGTTAATGGCCAGGTGGGTGAATCAGAGGCTGTCTCGCCAAAAATATGTCATGGGACCCGTAACATTGACTTTTATTCAGTGTGCTGCACTACGTGGCACAAAAAGCCGCCACTGTCATTGGCAACTTCAACATCACTTTTCCTACCCAACAGTGGTTTTTGTTGATATCAGGGAAAACACCAATAATAGTCTCCTTGCTGTCAACTTTCCAACCTATTCACTCCTTAAAAAATTTATGGTACACTATTTTGTCTTAAGATATAGTAACTGATAGGGAAGGGTACTTCTTTTTGCAAGCTTCTAAGGTGATGGCCACAAAAATGTGTATGTTGATGGAGTAGATTCCATTTTTATTGAAACCTGTGGAATGGTTCAGATAGTAGTTCATTCTGAATGATTGATCAGCTTTCTACATGTGTATAATCTATTAGGCCTTGTACTCTCTAAAGTCACTAGAATATCAACATTTGTATGCCTCTTCCACTACTTCTGATAATCCTGAATCTGATAAAAATTGTGTTCTAAGAGTGCATTTGTGACCTCTATCATGTTTTGAGAACAGCTTACTGGCTCAGATCTACTGCATCTCCTTTAAGTGCTTAGACAGAACTAGGACACAAATGTTCAGTGAAAATTTCCTGTTACTTGGCATTGTTAAAGCAGTCATATTACTTTATTGCCTCTCTAGTGTTGGCTGGAGGAGAAGGTATAGTTCAACCATTTGTGTCCCATGCTCAGTCTGGGTCTTTTGAAGCAATGCTTTTCGTGAGATTTCAGAAGCTGCGGCTGATTGAAATTCATAATGAAAAAGTACAGCTGGATATTACACCTTCTTCTACTATTCCAAGGAAAATCCCAGCCTATGTTTACCTGGTTCATGTCATCTATAAATTACCTTGAGTAAATGATAGGTCATTATATCAACCTTGGATTTGATTTGATTTGATTTATTATTGTCACATGTATTAACATACAGTGAAAGATATTGTTTCTTGCGCGCTATACAGACAAAACATACCACTCATAGAAAAGGAAATGAGAGAATGCAGAACATAGTGTTACAGTCATGGCTAGGGTACAGAGAAAACTTAATACAAGGTAAGTCTATTCAAAAGTCTAACAGCAGCAGGGATGAAGCTATTCTTGAGTGGGTTGGTACATGACCTCAGACTTTTGTATCTTTATTCCAATGGAAGAAGGTGGAAGAGAGAATGTCTGGGGTGCATGGGGTCCTTAATTATGCTGGCTGCTTTGCTGAGGCAGCAGGAAGTATAACAGAGTCAATGGATGCTAGGTGAAATTAATGGTCTTCTGTTAAGACTGCTCAGGGGTGGAGCCTTGCAATATACATCCTCGGACATGTTTAAAGAATATTAATAGTGTACAGCATACAATCAAAAGTCATATTGTCACAAAATTGAATAAAAACCGAAGCAGACATGCAACAAGATGAAAATGTGCAGGCGGCACATCCAGCGGAGGCATCAGACATGGAGGGCGAGTTTTTTTGTCAGGTTTTCATTACTGAATATTACAATTAATGCATAGGTGCTCTTTGACAGATGTAGAGTCATAGAAGCATATAACACAGGAAGAGGCCCTTCAGTTCATTGTGTCTGTGCTGGTCATCAAGTAGTGATCTGTTCTAATTCCATTTTACAGAACTTAGTCTGTAGCTTTGTATGCTATGGCTTTTCAAGCGCTCATCTAAATACTTCGTAAATGATATTAAAGTTCACACCTCTACTACCTTTTCAGCCAATGAATTCCAGATTCCCACCACCCTCTAGTGAAAAAGTTTTTTCTCAAATCTCCTCTAAAACCCTTACTTTAATTCTATGCCCCCTGGTTATTAACCCCTCAACTAAGGAAATAAGCTTCTTCTTATCTATTTCCCTCAAAGTTTTGCACACCTCAATTAGGTCCCCCTTCAGCCTTGTTTGCTCGAAGCAAAACAACCGCAGCCTGACCAGCCTCTCTTCACAGCTGAAACTCTCCAGCCTAGGCCACATTCTGGGTGAATCTCCTCCGCATCCTTTCTCGTGCAATCACATCTTTGCTATAGCATAGAGACCAGAATTGCACACTGCATGCTGGCTTCAGCCTCACAAGCATTCTATATAGCCCCATTATAACCTCCCTGCTCTTATATTCTATGCCTCAGCTAATCATGGCAAGTATCTCAGATGCCTTTTTTTAACCACCTTATCTACCTGTCCTGCTGCTTCAGGTATATATGGACATGCACCTCAACGTCCTTCTGGTCCTAGCGTCCGATTGTTCATTGTGTATTCCCTTGCTTTGTTAGTCATCTCAAAATGCATCATCATACACATTTTTGAATTAAATTCCATTTACTATTATTGTGATAGTCTGTCCATCTGATCAGCCCGTCTATATCATCCTGTAATCTAAAGCTTTCCTTCCCGCTATTTACCACACCACCAATTTGCACGTCATTTGTGAACTGATCATATTCCCACATTCCCATCTAGGTCATTAATGTACACTACAAACTGCAACAGATTCAGCATTGATTCCTGTGGTACATCACTGGATACATGCTTCTAGTCACCAACCTTCAACACCTCCACAGCATCCATACAAATGAATTGGTTTGCCTATTGTTGTTGTTATATCTCATCTAATTATATAATCCACATCCTATTAATCCCTAAGACTACCTGCTTGACCTCCAAAATCTCACCAACTCCAAAATCTCACCAGCTCCAACCTCATCTTACGCTCATGGCCACAGAAGCCTTTCTCCAGTTTTAAATTCTCCAGTGCTCTTCTCCATAGAAGAATCCATAAAGTTGCTACAATGCAGAAGGAGGCCATTCGGCCCATCAAGTCACTAACACTTTGAAAGAGCTCTCTACCTAGGTCCACTCCCCTGCGCTATTGCTGCAACCTTGCACATTTACCATGGCCAATCTACCCAACCTGCACATCTTTGGACACAAAGGGGCAATTTGGCATGGCCAATCCACCTAACCCACACACCTCAATTGCCTCCCTGCACTTCGAACCTTTCATAAACTCCAACTGATCCAGAACATTGGCAACTGCATCTGAGCCCACGTTAACTTACTTATCATTTTTGTCTTAATTAACCTTCACTGTCCCTCCATCCCGAATTACATTAATTTTAATATCCTCATTCTCACTTATAATCCTCCAGGGCCTTGCACATTGTAACCTCTTCATACAGTCATACAACTCACTCATCCAGCTATGACTCCTGAATTTTCTTATCCCCCTTCCTCAATTTTCAACCTTTTCAATCTCTCATTCTGAATTTTTACTTCTAACTTTGTCCCAGCACAAATCAGCTTGAAAACCAGGCATACATTATAAAATCTAAAAGGTTGAGTAGCTGGTTGAGAGCCGAGCACATGATCCACGTCTGTCGGGCAGAGATCAGGCACTCTCCTTTTTTAGCCAAAGGGACCTAAATCCCTGAGTGCCACTGCAAAACTTGTGATCACTGGTTCCTCCACTCAACAGTGGTTATCCATTCATGTCATAGAAATCATACTGTACAGAAGGAGGCCATTCGGCCCATCATGTCTGAACCGACCACAATCCCACCCAGGCCCTACCCCCATATCCCTACATATTTTACCCAATAACCCCGCTAACCTAAGCATCCCAGGACACTAAAGGGAAATTTTAGCATGGCCAATCAACTTAACCTGTACATCTTTGGACTGTGGGAGGAAACCGGAGCACCAGAAGAAAATCCACACAGACACGAGGAGAAACGTGCAAACTCCACACAGACAATGACCCAACCCGGGAATCGAACCCAGATCCCTGGAGCTATGAAGCAGCAGTGCTAACCACTGTGCTACCGTGCCACCTCTAATTGAGTAGGAAAGTGCCATGTCCTTCATGGCACTTTCCTACTCACATCAATTTGTGACCTTCTGTCTTACTACAGTCCTGTTATTATAATACAATCCTTGGACTTATTTACTATACAAGGCACAAGGCACCAATCAGTAATGTTTGATAATAAATTAACCATAACATGTTTAAGACTAGGTACGGATTAATTTGAGAATAGCTAAGCATAGGTATAAAGCTTGAAGTCATCAGAGCTATGTATTTTGCCCTGCTCAATGCAAAAGTAAAACTATGACTGGACCACACGACACTTCATCTTCAGTCAAAACATGCCAATATCCTTTAAAGTCAAGGGCAGGGCCTTTTCCTGCTGGAGATGCCGGTAGCATAGTGCTGAATGGGCCTTTGCGCACGCACTGATCTGTCAGAGTAGAGATCACCGTGTGCACATTGGTGCTGCACTTCCAGCCTCCCAATTGCTGGCCAGCCCTGTGACTCCATGGGCCATGCGATCCCCTGCACCCCCTGAGCGCTGGCCTCCCAGACATCTCCAGGCTAGCCCCAACCACATCCCCCGACCCCGATGGCCAGTCCTGATTACTGTCGTTCCTCCCTCTGCCATTGATCCTGCAGAGTGGCAGCAGGACCCAGCACCCCCACTGATCTTCCCCACAGGCTATACCTCCAGTGGGCCACACCCGTTCTAGCCCCAGCCTTTTGGCATTGCCCAATGCCCGGTGGGGTGCCAAGGTGTCCCTAGGGAGTGCTAAGATTTCCTTGGCAGTGCCAGGGGACCAGGCTGACATTGCTAGGCTGTCAATGCCCAGGAGACATGCTCCCCCCTTACCTCCGACCTCAGGGGGGCCTCCAAGACCTCCCTTCACTCCAGCGCGGTCGGGCCAACAGCTCCCGGTTATTGGGGAGCTGTTGTAATCCCTGCTGCTGTGAACCACTCCTGACTGGTGTGTGTGTGTGTTTGTGTGTGTGTCTCGGGGGGTGGATGGTAGAGGCTAGCGGGCCTGGTCTTCAGTATCCCAGGCTCGCTAATGATATTAAAATGCCGGGAATCCGGGGCCCAGAGATGTGTGGATGCCATGGTGCCGAGCAGGAAACCTGCTAAACAGCCTTCGTTTATGTCTCCCAGCCTGCTGTGCTGCGTTGCTGGGAGAATCACCCCCATGTATGGCATCAAATTTTGCACCTCCAAATCTTGGATTTAATTCTTCAAATGTGGGCGTTTTGTAAGGGCAACATTACAAAGCTTCATTTAAATGTCATGTATCAAGACATACTTTCAATGATTGATCCTTCTTTATTACACGTGATTCAGCTGTGCCAATCTGTGTACTCTTTAATGATTCTATCTTTCTTGTCAGCAACACTTCATGCTGTCATCTTGATCCAGAAACATTTAATGATTTTGCTTTCAATTTCCACACCTCTCCTACACATGACCCATCTCAGACACACATTTTCCCTTCCTTGGCCTCCCTGGTGCATGCAGAACACTACACTTTCCACATATCTTGCTAGATTTGGGTGTTCTGATGAGTGCATTAACAATTAGTGTTGTGCTTAGGGCCTGTAAGCTTTGTCAACCTGCAAGAGTCACTTGTATTTATCAGCATCCACAAGTAGCACTTCGATGCTATCAGTTTTGGGCTTGATTACAATCTTTCCGGAATGCTTCCATAGGAGTGTATGCAATCACCAACTCAACAATTCTCTCTGCAAAATCTGCATTATAAAATCACAGAACATACCATTTCTCTGCATTTGCTGACAAAATGGTCTGTGAATTCTGTAGGCTATTGTCAAAATGAACTCTAATTGACGAATATAGAAGGTTAACCTGATTCTGAACTGGTCTTCCAATTTAGTCCATAACGTTTTGAGATTGAGAGGGGTAAGAGATGCGAAGACTCTTTACCAGGTCCTTGGACATCTCAGGCGAGCTTGTGGGACAAGTGTTTCCTGAAACTGTAGAGGAGCAGCTGCCTGATGCATCTAGGGGGTCATGTCAGGGTGCTCCTGACATGGAAGGCAGGCCCCTCTGCCCCTCTAGTGGTGATACTCGCAGCTTAGGTTCTGCAGTGACAGAGGCAGATCTTATACCTGTGTGGAAGGCTCCCAATATGGCTGGGCCTCAAGTCCTCAGTCAAGGGTGGATAGGTTGAAGGTGCAAAGGACAAAGTTTAAAGGAGATATAAGAGGTAGATTTTTTACACTGAGAGCAGTGGGGTACCTGGAACTCGCTGCTGGAGAAGGTAGCGGAAGCGGATATGGTAGTGACTTTTAAGGGACGTCTTGATAAGTACATGAGTAGGATGAGAGTAGAGGGATACTGTCCTGAGAAGGGTAGGAGGTTTCAGTTCAGTCGGGCAGCATGGTCAGTGCAGGCTTGGAGAGCCGAAGGGCCTGTTCCTGTGCTGTAATTTTCTTTGTTCTTTGTTCTTTGAAACAAGATGAAAACTATCACAGGCATCAAAAACCATACAGCAGAAAGGTCAGCAGCCTACCCCTACTTCAGCTGACTGGCAAGCATGTAAAGAACTCCATCAAGCCTCACTTGTATTTCAGAGGGTTAGATTGTATATACAGGTGATCCCTTGCTGTTTATTTGTCAATAATGAATTGTGATATGCTGCATCACAGAATGATTCCTTCAATTATTTAACTACAATTTAGGTGGTTAACCTCTGGGATTAGCACTCTGTACTAAACCCCAGAGCAAGAACATTCTTGTCAGGGAATAACATTATTGGCAAAAAGAACAATCACTAATTTAGAATGCAAACTAACAAGATTTTTGTAGAAACGTCACATTGGCAGCGTGGTGACAGAGGGGTAGAATGTTGATACAGGGGCAGTACAATGGCACAGTAGTTAGCACTGCTGCCTCACAACACTAGCGACCCGGGTTCAATTCCAGCCTTAGGTCACTGTCTGTGCAGAGTCTGTATGTTATTCCCGTGCCTGCTTGGGCTTCCTCCGAGTGCTCCGGTTTTCTCCCATAGGTGTGCTAGTTAGGTGTGTTGGCCAAACTAAATGCTCCCTCCGTGTACCCAAATAGGCAACTAGAGGATTTCATTTATTGTGTTAATGTAAGCCTACTTGCGACAGTAATAAATAAACTTAAAAACAATGGATTAAAAGAATTAACTCTTTTTTTTCTCTCCAGAGATGCTGCCAGACCTGCTGAGTTTATCTAGTATTTTCTGTTTTTATTATTAAGTTAAAAATTAATACTTGACATTCTGCTAATTGAGTCATGGCATGATATATTAACTTTCCCATGGATCTCAGAACTTTTATGGGCTTCTTCTTCCTTGAACCTGGTCTCCACTCACAATGTCCCTCAAAATTTTAACATTGACAACTGAACTTTTTTGCAGCTTTAAGACTTCAACTCTAATTTCTCAATCTATCTTAACTGCTGCAGCTGCTCGTTTCACAGTTACTTGCAGAATGCTTTTCTCTCTCTCTTTCTTTCTCTGCCTTTGAAACTGAAAGTGTCTTCCTAACAATGACTGTTAATTTTTTCTTAAGGCAATTACTTTAGCTCAAATACTGGATTCTAATATTGATCTGTTTTTTGTGCCAGACCCCAACCTGGTGACAATTACATTGAGCACTTCTGGATTTTTATGGCTATCCATAGCCTATGACAGTTTAGACACTCCTGGCTTTCTAAGGCAATTGCCTGTTGAGTGGCAATATCTGACATGAATGTGAGTTTCCTAGCAAATGCCTTACGACTAACCTGTAACTTTCTCCCCCTTTCTAGGGCAAGTGCAATCCCCTGAAATGTGCAAGGACCTTCTGTGAGTGTTCTATTCTATCCCTTTTTTGCCCATGTTGTACATCTACGTCAACACAACCAATAACTTCTACCCAAATATTTGCAATTCTTGACCAATAAGAAAGGTGCTTCTGGCTTCCCTCCAACAAGCTAACCTTAGTTGGTATTTATTTGTCTACAATTCTAGCTCTCAGCTAGTTTTGTCTGGCCAATCAGCATTCCAGTTTGGCATTTGTATGCTGCTAATGCTAGATTCACTGAAGCCCAAATGTGTAAATATGTTCCAGCAATAAATCCACGTGTTCTTCTTAAAATAACATTACTGTATTTTGCCATTTAAAGAGATGTCAACTTATAGATTACTTAACAACATTCCAATAATATGTATAAATTACAGGTTTTCATCATTAAACTTATGTACCTTACTATTGGATAACATAAGCCTTATTGTTTGCATAAATGTGTCAATGAGGTGAAGCCACAGCTGTAGCAAAATTGAGATGGGAAGGAGGGACACCAAATGAAATCAATGCATTTTCCATGCTGTGGCCTAATGGGATGATAAGTATAGTCAAGGAAAATGCAACAGGGCATTGCAAGGCTAAAAAATGATTTGGTTGAGTGGACGTATAAGGAAGGATAATGAAAAATATTTTATATTAATGAGTGGTAAACCTCTTTGCATATACTCAATCATGCCTTTCCTGCTGTCCCTCTTGTCTTCATCTTATTGTCACTATCCCCCTCCATATATTAACCTTTGGAGTGAGTCTTCATGTTCCAGGATATCATTCCTCAGTGTTTCAATGCTTTCTCCTCTGAGGTGCCAATTGTTCACTGCATAATGCACAACTACAATATGCAAGATTGTTCTAGGAGCATAGCGAAGGGATTTACCAGATCCATATAGGCGTATAAATCATATTTTCAGGAGCTCACCAGTTTTCTTGATAGTCACTCAAGTTGCCCCATGGCTACTTTTAAGAATATGCAAACGCTTATTGGAAGATAGGAACAGGAATAAGGCCATTCAACCCCATTCAATTAGATCATTTTTGATAAGTATCTTAACTTTATTATCGACTTAGTTCACTAACTGTTTGCATAATCAAATCTATCTAATATCAAAGTTGAAATTTTTATTCAGCTTTACCACCCAATAATTTTCCATTCAATAGTTAGATTTTTCCATGGTTAAGCTGTGAATGAACAAGGCTTCAGCCTGAAACTGTCACTTTGTAAAACTAGTTCTTTGAGCTAATTGCTTTATTAATTTCTAGTTTTGTGGATCCCTGTCATATTAGACTTTGTTATCTTTGGAACTGCTCCCCACAGAGTTTTGCAATCAGCAGCTGGGCAAGCCACATTTATCACTTTGTCTGGAAAAAGCAGTATCAGAAGATATCACCTTGCCTCTCAGTTAGCATGTAACTGAATACTAGCATATGACATTCTTTACTCAGCTCTCATTGAAGTACCGGCTACATTAGAGAAACAATGCTACAATGTAAGGGGATCATTGCAAGCTTGAAATATAATCAACTACAACGGTTTAAGAGACTGGATTTTATATATTAAATAGTTCCTCAATGTGTTTTGTTCCTAAAATTAGTTGAACTCCACCCAGGTGCTCACTGAAGTGGACTGGCTCATTATTCTTACTATTGCTCTCTACTTTTCTTCCACACTGCCAATGGATACCAATCCATCCTTCTGCTGCTATCATATTTTGGCCTATTCAAGTGAACTCTCATGACACAGTGCAAATAAATAATCTTGTCTTATTATTTACATTCATTCACTATAATACTATGAAGCGCACGTGTGTTCAATAGTCTAAATATTCCTTCTGTTTGGTTATAGTGGAGACATAATGAGGTAAGTGGAGGCAGGAAATGAAGCAGGCTCAAGCTTAATGCATACCAAACTATGGGTGGCTACATTGAAATCAGATGGTAATGATATAGTGGCCACATACTTCACATTTATTTTCATCGTAAGTAATGCCAATACAAGAGAGGCATCCAGTCATGTTAGGTAGTGGTAAAGGTGAAAGAGAATTTAAAGGGTCGCAGCAGGCTGTCAATTCTGTGTGCCTTTTGGAGGAAATAGAGGTTGATGAACAAAGCTAAATATTCAGGAGAGGCAGATGATGTCCTTTTGACCTCACCCATACCGTAGAATATGGAGCTGAAATGCTACCTTTAGCTGGTTCACAAGCAGGGCTCTCAGAGATTGTGCTTCACAAGGGATATCTTCAATAAATTATGCCAGATTTAGTAGCTACTGCCACCATATGCAGAAAATTGCCAGTGATTGAGAAGACCCCACCACCCTGCATTTTTATGTTATTGGGATATTCCAGGATATCTTTAGGGACATTATGAACATTAATCAATTGGTTTGGCACAGATGCATCAAGCACGAGAAAAATCTTTTCGTTTCTCAGAGTACCCCTCTAGATAAACTCTCCTATCCATATTCATGGACACCCTCATGATCTTGCCATTTCAGGTGGCCCCTCTATTCCCAATATAACAGACAAGAAATCTGCCTCAAGTAATTTGGCACTACACTTCCAAACTCCCAACTGTCTAGCCTTTGTACTGCCATTCATCATGATATTTTTGCCACTCCTAATCAGCTAAATGACACCTTCTCCTTCACTTCTGATGCCCTTGGCCCCGTGTAAACCCTCACTCACCCTAGTCCTTTCTCACTGTATATCCTTCACCTTCACGCTTTTAAGTCCAAGGCCAACTTCAGTATCTAGATGTGATTGACAACTCACCTAACCATCGATGGTCAGATCTTTCTCTCCTTTACTAGTGCTGATCATGGTTCAAAAATCATCTTGGAATGCACTCTACAAGTCATCTTGTTGAACTACATTTCCCTGTTTCTTCCACTTTCCTATTTGTTACTCCTGTGCAGATGGCCTGGCTATTTTCCATCATATATGCATACATCTGAGGGAGCTAACAAGTGATAATTTCTGTGCAGTTTTGCTGGAAGACAGAAAAGTAATGGGCTGAATTTTGTTGAGAGAATCATGATCTCAAATCTGGAAGTGGCCAGGGGAATGTCAATTTGATCTTTCTAGAATCAGCCAGTTAGGAAGCTATCTTGGGGAGCCCCATCCATTTGTGCTTCTCAGTTGGGTTCCAGCATTGGAATGTCTTTTTTTTATGCTCAATAAGTTTTATGAAAGTCAGTTTGTAACTGCTTGGAAACAGCTTTCTTTCCAAGGTTCCTTATTGAGTGTTACCTCCATATGTTGATCCCTTCTAAGACATCAGTGAAAAATTGATATTTAAATACTCTGATGCAGGTGTAACTTCATCCTTCTTAACTCTTGTCATATCCTTTGCCTTCTGTTCCTGTTTTGTCTTCATTAACAGGCATAAATGGCAATGCTGAAGTAAACTTTAAGGGTGAATGACAGAGGGATGGGGATGATTGAAGTGGTTAAGGCCCAATTTTCAGAATACTCTCTTAGTTAAAATGCTGAGAAATTATATTTCTAATCAATTCAGTCAAAGCTAATACTTCGAAATTTGTTGGACTGTCAAACCGTGTGACCTCAATCATTTCCTGGCCTGCCCACTAAACTCAATCACTTCCAAATCTGACCAGCCATGCATTTAACTTGAGATTTTCTTTTACCAGCTTAATTTATATCAAATGCAATTTTGGTATAATTGGCAAGCTTCATGGGACAACAGCTTTTTCCCTATTATCTTGTCATTTGCAAACAGGCAGTAGGTTAACCCCTATCTCTATTTTAGCATCAGCTGGAATATCTACAAGATTCTTCGGACCACCCAACATAACTTCAGTATACATTTCCTGGGTGTTTCTGATTAAGTTACTGCAAGAAATTGGAGAAATCCTTATATTTGTGAATTGATGTAACATTTGCATTTTTGGACATTAATGCAAAGATCAAACTCCCTGTTCTACTTTAGAAATCCAAGTGATATTGGATAAATCTTGGGCCATCTTTACAGACTTATATAAGAATACATTTATTGAGATGCACATTACAAGCCAGCAGCTCCTAATTCAACAGCCATAGCTTCCATCTGTCCCTATTTGTATTTCCTCTCTTTACCTTAAAAATTGAATTATTTCTTTTCAAATTTCATCTTCTAATTTCATGCTCAACTGATCTTTCCCATGGTAAATATTGAAGTAAAGTATTTTTTTCATATTTTGACCATTTCATCATCACTATCTGTGAATTTATCCTGCTTATCGCTTCGTCACCTTATTCCCATCCTGACTTTCCTTTTTTATGTTTATACAGGTAAAATATATTATTATTGTTATATTTCATAGTCCCTAATAATTTAATTCCACAATTCCTTTTTGTATGACTAACTTTTTTTACTCTTTTCCTGGTCTCATCATATTCTCCCTTGTGATGTCCTTCTCTGCTGTCCAGGAACTAAGTGCATGTCTTTTCCAGGGTCTTTTTTATTCATCTGTGGTGTCTTATTAGTCTTTTGTTTGTTCTCCATTCCAAGTAGAATATATTTCTATGGGCTTTATTGAACACAATCTGAAATGTTTCTCATTGCTGTTCTATATTGTTTGCTAATATTGTAGTGCATTTTATTTTCCCAAGCTCTATTTTCATTCCCTCGGAATCAGCTTTTCTGCAATGTATTGTGCTTCTGCCCTTCTCAATTATTATCCTAAATGATTTTTAGTCATTACTACCTTGATGTTCCTTTATTTTTACTTCTTGACCCAATTGCCTGGTTCATTATAACACCATATAGTGAAACTTCCATTGCTGGGCTTCTCTCAAACTGGAATAGTTCTGCACACTGTCTAGGAACCTTATTCCTTTAATTTTCTTTTCTTTCAGGATAGATGAAATCATCAGGTTTATTATTCTATGTTTTATCTAATTTCCTTAATTTGTTTGCAGATTTCTTCTTCTACTTCCCCTCTACTGTGAGGTGGTTAGTATTCATGTCAAGACAGCTGGAATACAAGAGGAGGGATGTACTTCTGAGGCTGTATAAGGCTCTGGTCAGACCCCATTCAGAGTATTGGGAGCTGTTTTGGGCCTTATATGATGTGCTGATTGTGGAAAGGGTCCAGAGGAGGTTCACAGTATGATCCCTGGAATGAAGAGCTTGTCATATGAGGAACAGTTAAGGACTCTATGTCTGTACTCATTGGAGCCTAGAAGGATGAGGGGGGATCTTATTGAAACCTACAGGATGCTGCGAGGCCTGGATAGAGTGGATGTGGAGAGGATGTTTCCATTAGTAGGAACCAGAGGGCACAACTTCAGGTTAAAGGGACAATCCTTTAAAACAGAGATGAGGAGGAATTTCTTCAGCCAGAGAATGGCGAATCTGTGGAACTATTTGCCACAGAAGGCTGTGAAGGTCAGGTCATTGAATGTCTTTAAGACAGAGATAATAGGTTCTTGATTAATAATGGGATCAGGGGTTATGGGGAAAAGGCAGGAGAATAGGGATGAGAAAAAAAACAGCCATGATTGAATGGTGGAGCAGACTCGATGGGTTATGTGGCCTAATTCTGCTCCTAAGTCTTATGGACTTATGGTCTGTAGACAACACCTATTAATGTAATTGATTCTTCTATATCACTTATTTCTAACATGAATTGTAATTATGTATTAACAGGTGGTTGCATTACATTTTACAGATGCTATTGTTATCTCTAATAATTGAAATTACTGCATCTCTCCTTTTACCCTTTCTATCTTTTCAAAATGTGTTACATCAAGTAATGTTTAACTCCTAGTCCACATTTTATGTTGTTGTCAGGTTTAGCAATCCAGAGGATTGATGTGCTGAGCTCACCGAAAATTCCAGTGTGGAAGAATCCCGTTTTCTCACCGTTATGCCACTTAGAAATTTTTTGAGAAAATTCCATCCATAGGATTTTTACAGGGCTTGACAGGGTAAATGCTGAGAGGATATTTTCCCTCATGGGAGAGTCTAGGACCAGAGGATATAGTCTCAGAATAAAGGGGTGTCAATTTAAGACTGAGATGAGGAGGAATACCTTCTTTTAGAGAGTTGTGAGTCTTTGGAACACCTTGCCAAAGAGAAGTCTGGGGGTACAGTCCTCAGCTGGGATTTTCCAGCAGCACTCACCTCAAAGTCAGGAAATCCTGTCCAAGATCAATGGACCTTTGCAGGGTTTGCATTCAGCCTGCTACATTTCTCGTGGCAGGCAGGAAATTCCAGCCCTTCTGTATATTGCATGGTGGCAAAGTGGGTAGCACTGCTGCCTCACAGCGCCAGGGATCCAGGTTCCATTCCTGGCTTGGGTCACTGTCTGTGTGGAGTTTGCACGTCCTCCCCATGTCTGCGTGGGTTTCCTCCGAGTGCTCCGGTTTCCTCCCGCATTCTGAAAGATGTATTGGTTAGATGTACTGACCATGCTAAATTCTCTCTCAGTGTATCTGAACAGACGCCAAAGTGTGGCAAGTAGGAGATTTTCACAGTAATTTCATTACAGTGTTAATGTAAGCCTAATTGTGATTAAAAAATAAACTCTACTTTTACTTAAGGCTGAGATAGATAGTTTCTTGATCAGTAAGGGAATCAAGGGTTACAGGCAAAGGGCAAGAGGATAGACATGAGGAATCTCAGATCAGCCTGATCTTATTGAATGGCGGAACAGGCTCGAGCGGCTGAACAGCCTACCTTTATTCCTATTTCTTTTGGTCTTATGGTCTTGTGGTCTTATTTCAGACTGTTTTGTCTTTGGTTCGGGCTCTTGATGGGTTTTAGAGTTTTCCCGTTCCCAAGAATGCTACCATAGACTGTTAATTGTAAAAACCATTCTTGTTTATCTACAGATTTATGTACACCTCATAACTCAATACATTGTTGTAATCCTGCTTCTCACCAGGTCTCAGTCTCAATGTTGTTAATGTTAATTCTGTGATAGCAAAGTGTTAGAAAAGCATTAAGGTTGTAACAAAACAGGTTAATATACAAGATTTATAACAATGCAAGACTTGGAAATAAACTACTCTACATGCATGAGATAAAAGGTCAGGGGGAGGGATAGCAATAGTGTCTGATACATTTAAGGGTTAACATGGGACTGACTGCAGTACCTCCTGCACATTGATGGGAGAAAGCAGATGACCCAGAGCCAGGGTCAATTTAGAGGTGGACAGAGAGGGGTAAAAACCTAGGTCAAAATCTTATCGCCATTCACGCCAGTGGGATTTTCCCATCCCACCACAATGAGATTTGGCTGGTCGTCAAATTCTCCAACCTCACTGCAGCAGGAGCATGGCGGGAATGGCCAATAAGTTCAGGCCCCTAGACTGAAGTCAGCTCTACACCTGTACCTGCTCCTGTAAACATGTGCATAGTTATGAGTTGTTAGTATGGACTTGCTGTTAACATACTCTAGACTATGAAGCTACTTCATGTTGTTCAAAGCAGGATTCTTCAAGCTTGTGGTCTTGATGGGGTTTTGTTTTGATTTGCTTGTTACCCTAAAAATGCTACCATAAACTGTTATTTGTGAAAACCATTGTTTAATTGACTGATCTATATACAACCCTGTTCACTACACAAGTTTGTACATCTGCTTCCCACCAGAACTCTGTCTTAGTCATGTGACATTGCTTCATAAGAACATAAGAAATAGGAGCAGGCCATCTAGCCCTTCGAGCCTGCCTCGCCATTCAATGAGATCATGGCTGATCTGAAGTGGCTCAGTTCCACTTTCCCGCTTTCTCCCATAACCCTTAATTCCCTTGCCTACCAAAAACCTATCTACCCGTGTCTTAAATATATTTAGCGAGGTAGCCTCCACCACTTCAACGGGCAGAGAATTCCAGAGATTCATCACCCTTTGAGTGAAGAAGTTCCTCCTCAACTCTGTTCTAAACTGCCTCC
The DNA here is from genome assembly GCF_965287045.1 of Carcharhinus amblyrhynchos. Classification (NCBI taxonomy): domain Eukaryota; kingdom Metazoa; phylum Chordata; class Chondrichthyes; order Carcharhiniformes; family Carcharhinidae; genus Carcharhinus; species Carcharhinus amblyrhynchos. Next base: position 62,475,203 of record NC_137330.1, read on the forward strand.
CCACTTGTCTTGAGGCTGTGCCCTCTAGTCCTGTTGTCCTTTCTGAGTGGGAAGAATCTCTCCACTTCTACCTTATCCATCCCTTTCATTATCTTATATGTCTCTATAAGATTCCCCCTCATCCTTCTAAACGCTAATGAGTACAGACCCAGTCTATTTAGTCTCTCTTCATAGTCCAACCCCCTCATCTCCAGTATCAGCCTAGTGAACCTCCTCTGCACTCCGTCCAAGGTCAAAATATCCTTCCGCAAGTGCGGTGACCAAAACTGCACACAGTACTCCAGCTGCGGCCTCACCAGTGCCCTGTACAGTTGCAGCAAGACCTCCCTACTTTTATATTCTATCCCCCTCGCTATAAAGGCCAGCATCCCATTCACCTTCTGCACCTGCAGACTGGTTTTTGCGACTCATGCACAAGGACCCCTTGTGATCAGAATACATTAATAGTGACATCAGTATTAGGTGCTCATGATATTAACCATTTACTTTTAACAAGCATATTTCCTCTTTGCGTGCACAGTATCCTTTAGATTGTGAATCAGTGCAATTACTTTGCTCCAGGTTATTTCTATTACAGGGCCTACTTGGATAAATATAACTTTTGGAAGAAAAGTTCAATAATGCACTTGTATGTGAATTATGATATGTCTTTCTTTTGGCAATAGTTATAGTGCACAAATATCTAAGCGCTAATCTCACATCTCTCCCATGTGATTGCCTTATTGAATTTGACAGACGGCTCACACTGCTTTTCTTGATCACATAATCCTGTCACTCTGAAATGATTACTTACAAGAATGCACTGAAAGAAAAAGGGAATTGGATGGTATTGACCTTGTCTGCTACCTTTGGAGGGACCTTTCCTTGACTTAATATGTAGGCCTAAATGTGTACATGGCACTGAAGGTTTCAGAGACAAAGGTATCAAATGCACATAAGTTTTCGTATATATTGAATAATCTGGGCTTTGGTAAAGATTGTATAAAACCTGTTTTAGTTTTATTGTTATTCGTCTGAGTAATAAAGCCAAAATATTCAATTGGCTTGCTCTGCATTACATCATTATTGTATTTGATTTAGAATTTGTCAAAATTAATTAAACCGTTATAAATTCTTTTATTGAATCTAACTGTTCTCTTTTTGTGACTTTTTTGGCAGACAGTCCTTCTACAATTACTGATATGTTTGACAATCTTCTATGCTGTATATTACATTATAGGCAGCATACTCTTCGCAGTTTTCAGGTGAGAATTCCTGATGTAATAGGAAAACCTGAACATTAATGTTAAAACTCAGATGCCTTGAAGAATCAATTTGTTCTCTTTTTTTCAACAATAGTAGCCCAACTTACCAAAGGTTCACCCAAGTAACTGCTTCAAATGTATGAATGTGATGTGAGATGCAGATAAGTCTACTTTATCACAAGGGGTATTGGATGCAAATTTGACCTCCCCTTCACTGGTATACATAAAAATGGAGCAGCAACCCTGCTAAAAATGTGAATTAATGAAGCTACCCCAGCTTTTTTCATCTCATTATATTTATGTGCAAATAAGATTGCATGGTGTTGGACATAATTCAAGTTGGTCTTGTTAAGGTAGTTATACTCTGAAATATTTCAACAGTAAATATTAACTACTAAAAATGGTATACATAGCTATAGTGAAAGTTCATGCTAGGAGATGTCTCCATGCTTGCTTCTAAACATGGCTGTGTTCAAAACGTGATGTGGAGATGCTGGTGTTGGACTGAGGTAAAACACAAAGAAATACCACAACACCAGTGACAAATAAACCTGTTTGGACTTTAAACTGGTGTTGTGGGATTTCTTTGTGTTCAAAACCACATTGACCTCTAGGTGTGGGGTCTGTACTCATTGGAGTTTAGAAGGATGAGGGGGGATCTTATAGAGACATATAAGATAATGAAAGGGATGGATAGGGTAGAGGTAGAGAGATTCTTCCCGCTTAGAAAGGACAACAGGACTAGAGGGCACAGCCTCAAGATAAGGGGGGGAGGGGGGGGGGCTGCAGTTTAGAACGGAGTTGAGGAGGAACTCTCTTAGATCAATATGAGTGGTACTGTACTCCATATCACATTAACCCTTTATACATGAGATTACATTTACAACAGGTCTTTAACATACGTGCAAGTTATCCCAGTTTATCTCACATATTTATATTATTACTACTACCCTCGCCCCTTCAAGTCTCTAAGTTCAGAGGTTCAGGCTGACTGCTGGTCGTATAATCCTCCTGTATCTTGTTCTCATTAATGTTGGAGAACTGATAGCTCTGTTGTTGTAGGCAAACTTTATTGAGTTGGAGGTTGTTCTGACATTTGGGTGTCTTTTCATATTCTTTTTTTCATTCTTTGGTTTTGAGTCACTGTCAATTCCCCAATGCAGTAATAGAACACAATTGGTTTATCCTGCTCTTAATGAGGCAGGTAAAATCTGGACTCATTGTGATAGTGTCTTTCTCTCTGCTTCCTTCGTGCAGCTCACCATGACACACACTGGGAAGAAAGTTGTACAACAAAATAGAATTAATGATCTCATAGTGAAGGGGCCCTTAGGTAGCAGTGGCCACAATGTGATTGAATTTTACATTTAATTTGAGGGAGAGTGGAATGGGTCTGAGACTATGTTAGTAAACTTTAAATAAGGTCATTATAAGAGTATGAAAGCAGAGCTGGTTGGAATTGGCAAATTTGGTTAAAGGATAGGTCAGTATAAATGCATTTATGGGGATATTTTAGAATACACAGAATAGACACATTCTAATAAGTAAGACAAAGTCCAAGGGATGGAACCACCATCCCTGGTGAACTAGAAAGGTTAAAGATATTTCAAACTTAAAGAAACAGTATATAGTTGTGCAAATATAGATGGAAAGTTAAAAGATTAAACACAATATAAAGAACAGTAAAGGATGACTAAATACTAAGGAGGGAAAAACTAGGGCACAAGAGAAAGCTAGCTGGAAATCTAAAAATAGATAGCAAGCATTTTTACAAATATTTTTTAGTAAGAGTTAAAGTGAGCATTGGTCATCTAAAAAGTGAGTCTAGAAAATTGATAATGAAAAGCAAAAAAATTAATTGATCAGGTATTTTGTATCAGTCTTCACTAAAGAAGATACAAGTAACATTCCAAGAAATGAAAGGGAGGGAGGAAGTCAGGAAAATTCCATAGAAACATAGAAAAAAGAAATGGGAGTAGGGCATTTGGCCCTTCAAGCCTGTTCTGCCATTCATTTTGAACATGGCAGATCTTGCCTTGTGCCCATAATCCTTGATCCCTTTAGCCCCAAGAGTGATATCCAATTTCTTCTTGAAATTACTACTTTTTGTGGTAGTGAATTCTAGACATTCACCACTCTCTTACAGTCACCAAAGAAGTGATACTGAATAAATTGTTGGAGCTGTGGGCTGATAAGAGCTCAGGTGCTGATGGACTTCATCTTATAGTCTTAAGTGTTTAGTGAAATAGTTGATGTATTGTTTTTATCTTTTCAAAATCCCCCAGATTCGGGAAACATTCCATTAGATTTGAAGACAGCAAATATAATTCCATTATTCAAAAACGGAGACAGAAAGCAGGAAATTATAAGCCTGTTAGCTTAACATCTGTCATAGGAAAAGTGATAGAAGCTTTGATAAGTTTAAGGTAATCAGACAGAGACAATATGGTTTTGTGAAAGGGAAATCATGTTTCACCAACTTATTGAAGATCCTTAAGGAAGTAACCTGTACTGTGGATAAAGGAGAACTGATGGGTGTACTGTGCTTAGATCTCTAGAAGGTATTTGATAAAGTGTTGCATCAAAGGTTATTGTGAAATATAGAAGTTTATGGTATTGTGGGTAACACATTAGTATGGATAGAAGATTGGCTGGCGAACAGGAAGCAGAGAATAATTTCTTAAATGGTGTTGCATTCTGGCTATAATAGATGTTGGAAATGGCTTGGAAAGCATTTCCAAGCAGGAAGAGCTCAGAATAATGGTGCAACTGGCCAGAAAATGTGCTCCAAGTTTCTTCAACATTGCACTGGAGAAATTGGCATAGGAGTATGACAGGAGGAGAGAGATTCTCAATCCACAGGGGACCAGGAGGTCTTCCAGACAAATGTTGCAAAGGCAGTAGAAACTGGTAATTATTGCAGTCAATGCCATGAGTGTCGCCCTGAAGACATGGATACAGTGCTGCAAGAAGTCCAATGGCCTCATAAAGTGGTCAAGGTCAATGAATGCATCTTCAAACCATGTGGCGGAATTATCCGAAAGAAAATTGTCACATTAATGAGAAATCCAGAGCAATGTGCACCAGCTTGCCCAGCACGGATCAGATCGCAGAGCTCCTACATTTAATACACTGAATTAACCGCCACGTGAAACATGTCGATATGGAATCCCCAGGCATGTGACCTGAACTGACTTAGTTATGCACTGTTAACAAGAGGGAGCTGCAATGAAACACTCCCTCTGCACTCACAGCCAGTCATGCCGAAAGGATGGCAGCATGGAGAGCAGTGCCAAGTTTTATGGAAGCAGACCTCGTAAGGCTTCTAGATGCCATGGAGGAGAAGTGGGCTTCCTTGTATCCGCAAAAAGGTCAACGACACAGGAGCAAGGAAGCTAATGCAGTCTTGGATGTGATGGCCCAACTGTCAGTGAGGACCAGCTCCCAATGCTGCAAGAAAATGAACAATCTCATTCGAGCTGCAAGGATGAGTGGCCATCTGGCATCTGTCCCAACTGTCACACCTGGAATGCCCACATCATTCCACTCCCTGACATCCCGCGGCCTCCCAGCACCTGACGTCCCAGCATCATCCTCAATTCCCTCTGTGGCACTCACCTGGCATTCCAGATGAGGTGCTGTGCCTCAACTGTTGCCTGTTGAGGCACAGCGCCAACATATGTCATCTGCCTGTGCCCTTTGGGCCCACCAGCCTCCCTCCCACGCCCTTCCCTGAGCCCTCTGGACCCAACAAAGCCTTCGAGCTTTCAATCTCCCTTCTGTCCCCGCAGGAGAAGGTGGGCCATAATAGAAGAGAGCAAACGAAGACAGATGGGGAAATTCCCGAGTTGTGGCTTCTGACCCACTTCTAAGAGTGAGTGATCGAGGTCTCAGGGAGGCACAGAGACAGCTGTGAGCGCAGCCAGCATCACAGAAGTGAGGATCCACAGAACATTCATCCAAATGACCTGTCTCAGGTAAGCTCCAAGCTGCCAGACACTTGTCCCCCCTTGCACTGGAAGAAATTGATGATAATGAAAAAACACTCACACTCGTAACCATCAGCTCAGATACTGACACTTGGCACTTTAGAGGGTAGCATAGAAATAGTAGCTGTATGTGATGCAAAATTGGACATCAGTGAGCTGCAGGTCAGGCAGAGGACTAAAGATTGTACATGTACCAGCTTATTGAAGGGTGAAGTCACACGCAATGTCTGTTCTGGAAGACAGATTTTTGATTGGGCAGTATACAGAAAATAAGCTTAAATGCATGATGCATTGACAAGCCTGCCAGGAAGCCTGCAGTGATTGTTAAGGAGCATTGAAGAGTCTTGTACCAGCCTTGCATGTGACTTTGTGCAGAGTTTGGAGCCCCTCCTTTTTAGCATGGAAGTGGTGGCTGATTCCGTTACCATATCTGTGGACCCAAACCTGATGCAGTGTCCAAGATCAATTTCTTAGCTTCCATGACAGTACAAATTGAAGCTACCCAACACCTGAGCACTGTATAGAAGCTCAGACTGAGGTTTTGCAAGCTCTGAATATTGCTGTCATGACTGCGGGTATCATTCTGAAAGGTGCTTTCAGGGTGCCACAGCAGGCCAGCAAATTGTCATTTAACTCGTTGCTAGGATTGCTGAGTCATGTTCCGGGGAGTGGCACTGGCACCATCAAATATGGTTGCACCACCCACTGGTAACTGAGGGAGTGAAACCCCACCTTTGATTTGATTTGATTTGTTTTGATTTGATTTGATTTATTATTGTCACATGCATTAGTATACAGTGAAAAGTATTGTTTCTTGCATGCGCTACAGACAAAGCATATCGTTCATAGAGTATATAGGGCAGAAGGAAAGGAGAGGGTGCACAATGTAGTGATACAATAATAGCTAGTATGGACAGAAAGGTATGGAGAGAAAATATAAGGTAGATTCATTCAAAAGTCTGATGGCAGCAGGGAAGAAGTTGTTACGGTTGTCTATTTCCTAGTTCTGCGCACAGTCAGCAGTCAAATGAAGGTAAAATAAGGAATGTGTTAGATCAACACCTGAACAAAAAATATTTTCATTGTCTTAGTGCCTGCTGGCCATTTAATTCTGGCTGTACCAGTGACAATGTGATCTTCAAGGATTTTAAGCCTATTGACTGTCGGTAGGACTCTGGCAGGTTTACATCTGGGTGCATCTGGAGGGATATGGTTCAATCGACAATGCAGACTCCTCATTGACATTAATATTAGAAGTAACTGACATGCTGGCATTATACAAATGAACAATCATTAATGCTCCTTTCATGGTTTCTGAATCTTCCAGGATAATCACATTTTCTTTATGATTTTTATATTACTAAGGCTAAAACAAAACAAAATTCTGAATTCATACTGAATGCTTACTACGCAAACTTGTTTATACTGCGGTCAGTGCTTCTCGATGCTTTTTAAAAAAAATTAACACCACAGTTAAAACTATTGAGAAAGATCCAGACATTGCTGCATTCAAAGCCTATCTCAACTATCATTGCAGCTGGCTGCCAAGAAAAATTTATGCTGAAATTATGTTTATTCCAGAGTGAAATTTTGGGATATGATTTCCACATTTTTACTTGTTTCAGAAACTAGAACGAAAAGTAATTTGTGTGGCAGCAGATGCAGTTATGTTATTGTATCAATCAGCCATTGCATTATTGCACGCTCTTCTGTATAATACCACAATAAACAATTCCAGTTCATTTCACCATAGCAACCGTATTCCCGGAAAGGAGAGAAAGGTGTCTAGACATATTGTGATGAGGTACAACAAAATGAGTAATCAGTTCAAATCTAAGACTGCTTCACTGGCATTTCCTGTGGCAGGTTTATTATTTTGCTGCTTTCTACACCATCGGGTAAAACACTATCAGGATGATCCAGTTGTGCAACACACAAGTTCACCCATCTGTGATCTGGCTAGCGGAAAATGGATTCTATCTAAGCTTTCCTCATTTACTTTAGCCGGAGGAGGCAAACAAACCCATAAAATAAGTCAGTCTCTGCAACATTCTCTTGGTTCTCATCAAGTGATTAGGAATAAGCCCAGCCTGCTCTCAGCTTGAACATGATATGTCACCATGCAGGAGAAGGAGATATTAAAAGACCTTTTTGAACCATGGTGCAGTGCAGACGGTGATTTTGAGGGGAATTTGGAGTTGGTGGTATCTGTTACCTTTTGCTTTTTTCAATGGTGAAATTTGTGGGGTTGGGAAGTGCTGCTAAAAAAACTTTGATAAATTGTTTCAGTGAAAGTATGCACTGCAACGGTGTTATGCCAACAGGGTAGAAGAATAGATGCTAAGGCGATGGTTGGGGCAGCAAGAGTACTCCTTTGTCCTGGATGGTGTCAAATCTCTTGAGTATTGTTGGAGCTGCACTTGTCCAAGTAAGTGGAGAGTATCCCATTACATTCGTAGGACAGAGGAGTCAGGAAATGTCATCAATTCAGCCTCTGACCTATTCTAAGCAAGAGCATTTATGTGGCTAGTCCCAGTTTCTGTTCAATGGTGAATTCTGCATGCTGATGGCAGCATTGAATGTAGTGAACTCTCTCATTATTCAAGGAATTGTATATGGAGCTAAACACTGGAATCATCAACAAATCTTGGAATGGGAGTGGGGGTGGGGAGGAGTTGTGGGGGAATTTCATTGATGAAACAACTGAAGATATTTGGGACAGAATGTTGCCCTGAGGAACACTAATATCCTGGGGCTGAGGTGGTTTGCCTTCAACAACCAAAACCATTTTCCTTTATGTTAGTTGCAGCTCCAGTCACTGAGGAGTTTTCCCATTGACTTTGATTTCATTGGGGCTTCTTAATGCCACATTTGATGGAAAGCTGCTTTGACGGCAATGGTAATTACACTCGCTTCATGTCTAGATTTCAACTCTTGTATACATGTTTGGACTCAAGGCTTTAAGGAGGTCCAAATCCAAATGGCACCATCAGAACTCAAACTAAGCATTGGAGAGCAGGCTATTGCTGCCTAAATCTGCACATCTGGCTGAAGATGGTGTCGATTTACTTTTGCACTCATGTCCAGGGCTCAGTTATCAATGAGGATGGGAATGTTCGTGGATCTTCCTCCATCTGTTATTTAATATTTACCATTGTTTGTGGCTGGATATGGTAGGATTATGATGATATGATCTGCTGTTTTAGTTGTGGGATCATTTAGTCCTGTTGATAGCATGCTGCTTTCACTCTTTACCATACACAGAGTCCTGTGTTCTAGTTTCACCTCATTTTCAGACATGTGTGCTGCAACTCTGGCATGCCCTACTACATGCCTCTTTGAACTAGGGCGGGCAATCCAGCTGGATGGTGATCTCAGTGTGAAAGATATGCTGGGTTATGAGGAGGCAAAGCAGTGATTGACAGTTCTGCTGCTCTGCAAGGCTCATGGAGCTTCATGAACACTTGTTTTGAGTTGTTACACCTGTTCTTAGTCTATCATACTTAGCATGATGGTAGTGGAATCTTTAGTGTAAAGATGGGACTCTGTTCACAAGGACTGTGTGGTGATCTTTCCTTTGGATTCTGTCAGGGACAGGTTAATCTGTGACAGGCATGGGCTAAGGACAAAGTCACATAGGGTTTCCCACGTCAGTTATCTCTCACCACCTGACAAGCAAGCAGTCTAGCAACTTTGTTCTTCAAGATCTAACCAACTCAGACTGTGACAGTACCATCAATCCACTCTTGGCAACAGAAATTGAAGAGTATTAGCTGAATCAGTGCATTATCCAATTGGTGCTCTTGAACTGCTCATCTCAACCACTAAGACAAAATGAATGTCCAGCCACTGACTGTCAAGTGAATGTAAATCAACCCAGAGGGTTATGAATACTCCATTGTTGATTACATTTAAGACACGAAAGACAGATTTTTTGATCTCTCAGAGAATTCAAGGAAAGGGGGAGTGGGCAGGAAAATGATGTTGAAGCCCAACATCAGCTATGATAATATTGAGTGCTGGCCACATGACTCATGCCAACTATGGCAAGATTAAGGCAGGCAAAATGCACCCCTTCCTGATGAGCTCAATGCATTCTATGCCTGTTTTGAGCAAGAGATCAGCAAGAGCATGCCCTCCATCAAGGAAGCCTCGAATGAAATTGTATCTGAGGTCACCTTTGCTGAGCAGCCTTCTCAAAAATCAACCCACGGACAGCAACTGGCCTGATGGGGCACCTGAACAAGCACTCAGGTTTCTGCGTGGACCAGCCGGCAGGGGTATTTGCAAATATCTTCAATCTCTCTTTACAGCAATCTGAGGTCCAAGAAGATTACCATCATCCGGTATCAAAGAAAAGCCAGGCAGCGTGCCTTAATGACTATTGTCCGGTGGCTCTGACATCCATCATTATGAAGTGCTTGTCAAGGTTAGTCATGACACAATCAATTCCTGCCTTCCAGATTGCCTGAATCCACTACAGTTTGCTTATTGCCGCAACAGGTCCGCAGCAGATGCAATCTCCCTGGCCCTGCACTCAACCCTGGAACACCTAGATAAGAACACCTATGTCAGACTCCTATTCATAGACTATAGCTCAGCCTTTAACACCATTATCCTACGAGACTCATCCCCAAACTCTGTGGCCTGGGGCTCAGCTCTTCTCTCTGCAGCTGGATCCTAGACTTCCTATCCCACAGACCGCAGTCAATAAGAATAGGCAACAACACCTCCCCCACTATCATCCTCAGCACCGGTGCTGCACAAGCACTTTGCTATACTCCTTATACACCTCAGACTGTATGGCCAAATTCCTCTCCAACTCAAATTTCAAGTTTGCTGACGACACCACCATTGTGATTCAAATCTCAAACAATGATGAAACGGAATACAGGAAAGAGATAGAGAATCTGGTGAACTGATGCAACGACAATAACCTCTCCCTCAATGTCAACAAAACAAAAGAGATAGTCATCAACTTCAGAAAGCATAGTGGAGGGCATGCCCCTGTCTACACCAATGGGGATGAAGTAGAAATGGTCAAGAGCTTCAAGGTTTTAGGTGTCCAGATCACCAACAACCTGTCCTGATTTCCCCATGCCGACACTGCAGTTATGAAAGCCCACCAATGCTTCTACTTTCTTAGGGAACTAAGGAAATTTGGCATGTCGGCTACAACTGTCACTAACTTATAAAGATGCACCATAGAAAGCACTCCTTTCAGCTGTATCACAGCTTGGGATGGCTCCTGCTCTGCCCAAGACCAAAATAAACTACAAAGAGTCGTGAACGAAACCCAGTTCATCATTCAAAGCAGCCTCACATCCATTAACACTGTCTACACTTCCTGCTGCTTTGGAAAAACAGCCATCATAATCAAAGTCCCCATATGCCCCAGACAAACTCTCTTTACTTGCTTCCATCGGGGAAAAGATACAAAAGTTTAAGGGCATGTACCAACTGACTCAAAAACAGTTTTCTCCCTCCTGCCATCAGACTTTTGAGCTGACCTTCCTCACATTAAGTTGATCTTTCTCTATAACCTACCTATGACTATAACACTACATTCTGCACTCCCTTCTTTGTCTATGTATGGTATGTTTTGTCTGTTTAGCATGCAATAATACTTTTCACTGTTCATTAATACAGGTGATTACAACACATCAAATCAAATCAAAGCAGAGTGGCAAAGCAGGCTCGATGGGCCACATGGTTACTCCTCTTCCTATTTCTTGTTTTTGAGTATTCTTATTTAGCTATAGCAGGCATACCATCCAAACACAATGAACACACTCTAACATTCTTCTCTCTTGAAGGATCAGTTTGTATGTAACAGCAGGATGTTATCTCCTGATTCTTTTTGGAGAGGCTGTACTCCGCAGCATGGAGCTAGCTGTGATTGAGGCTGTTATATTTGGTGTTGCTTGAAGCATTCAGCATGTTGCCGTGTCTTCCTTATTCACCTTCTCAAATCCCACTGCTACCTGGCTTGAAATGAAAGTGGGAGATGGTGCAATCATGATCTTCCACCACATCCCCTTCCCTTCTGCATTCTTTACTTACCCAAGTCCTGCCACTTTGCCAGAGTAGTCTCACAATAAAGGGAGTGAAACATCAAGCTGACAATAGAAAAGCATTGTTCCCAAACATGCAACGACCAGCTCAGAAACTGATACTATGTGTACTTAAAAGGCTTGCTTAGAAATGGAATCTGCACAATTGGAGGGCAAGCTCACTGGTGAGTTCTGCTGATGAGTACTTGGGTGAGGACTCTAATGGAAGAAAATGTTGTTGAGGATGCACATCAATGTGATTGGCGCAATGGCAGCTCTGTTTCAAAGAGTTTAGTTCCAACATGGTACAGGGTTTCTCACAGAACTTAGGGCTTATCATTTTTAATTTGGAAGTGATGATCAACTTCATGACATCACCTATGGACTTACCAGTGATGCAGCATTTGATGTCTCAGTTTTCACTGCAGCTCAACCAGAAGCCAGCCAATATCTCAATGGACTGATTGCAGGCTCTTACAGCAGTCTAGCAATCTGTGATTCAGTAAATTACTAGGATTTGAGGCCTTGCCCCAGAGCAATGACTGTAGTTCCATGGTGCACGAGCATGCAGTTCTCCTTCAGGATGCCAGCACTTGTACTCCTGCCACTGACAATCTACACGTGCCCTCATTGGTGTTTCTGAGCTACTGACAGTGTTACCTTCACTCTACTGTGAGGCTACAGGTCAGATTGTAGGAGGTCGCACCATTTGACGAAACACAGACAACTCAGACATTGCCCTCGGCTGAGTTGCAAATAGGAAAAGTGTTCTGTAAAATCCTTGGCGGGCTCCCCTCCTCCTCCCTCATTTTGCTCAGCTTCCCATTCCTGTAAAAGGGTATCTGAAATCATAGTTCCAATTGCTGCAAGCTGTCTTTCTCCTGACAAGTCTTCCAAACTTATCTCATCTCATTGTCAGAGACCAGCACCACTCCCTTGTGAATCCATAAACTTGCCAACTTCCCCAATAAAATCAGACATAGTAATTCCACATATGTTGCACTTCACCTGACAGTGATTCCATTAAAATGTGCGAGTGGTGTTACCACATGTTGTCGAATGTCAGCTGGGAATTGAATAAGCTACGAGCTGAGGTACAAAATGGTAGATTGGGCACCTAATCTTGTTTAATGTCATGATCCACCTATCTGCAAGCTTTGGCACACACATAGCACAGCCACACATTAGTGCCCACAGTGCACTGTGTGGGCCACACTGCAAGTGGTTGGAAGTGTTTGTGCTGTTATTGAGAGTTTTGGACTTTTGTCGCACCAACACCAGCAATTTCGTGGAGATAGATTCTTTTGGCTCTCGGTTTCCTTTTATTCCACCTTCAAAAGGGCAATAGCTATTAGGTGCCTGGCATATTGTATACAAGCGCTTCTCCCAGACTAGTTTCCTAGAATTACAGTACAGTGATAGGTATCATTAAAACAGAAAGGCTCAGGTGAAAATTAACATCTGCTTGAACATGAGCATTGAGTGCTATGCTTTGTCTCAGCTACAAGCGCTGAGAAAGGAAAGTCAGACAGAGCTGCAAAGTTTGAATTTTAATGTATCTGTAGTCAGAACATTCTGAAATTATATCTGCCTGAATTATAATTGTCTCCTTGTTTCAATTCACTTAACACTTAACCAAATTTCAGCCCTGAAGGAGGGATATGACACCTGTCACAAGCTTCAAAACCAGACATAATTACACACACAAGTGCACCCGCAGACAGTCAGGGGCACAGCAGCAATGAGGCCTTTCTAATTTATAATATACAATAATACTACTTTGGAGGTATGGAAAAGTCAGTGGGAACCATGGAGCAAAAGAAAAATCAGCTCCAAGATCAGCACGTATCTGATGATAACTTTCTCATTATACTCAGTTGGACGTTTAGGACAAACAGTAATTCATTCTAGACTTCATTCCCATTTGATACCATTGTTTTACAGAGCTGATTTAAAAAAATACAACTCCTCGCTGCAAGTTATTATTATCATAGAAGCAATGAATTAAAGATGTACATTAGTCCTAAACATATTACGAGGTGTGAATCGCACATTATTCCAATAGTGCTAATTGGAATAATTGTCTGTGCAAGACATATGTTAACTGCTTTTGTTTGCTGAACACATGCTCCAGATACAAATGAAGTTAAAGATCTGACAAGATTACTGTATATGGACCAGGCCTTTATTGTCCACATTTATCTGAATTGCCATGGTTAATGGTAATGAATGCCTAGTCAGCAAACTGACAGTCTCAATTTTTTTCAATATAATAGAACCAAATAAGTCACAAAGCTTGTTAGATTTGTTGTAGGATTGTATGCTTTCTAATTCACAGTATTGACAAGAAGCATTTTATTCATATCCTAACTGAATTCCCCACTGTTTTCTGTCCATTAATTTTCCTCTTTCTTTACCCCCAGTAGGCAAGCCTCCCTAGGTGGGAGTATATTTTTTGTTTTAAATTGGCCCTTAGGTATTGATTAATAACAATCAGAACGGTAAACTGGCACCCAGTGATTGGACTGGATAGACAACCACCTGATATTTTAACCAAACTTTTTTTTTTGTAAATGTAGCCTGTTTTCTAATTATCAAAGATTCTGAATCAAAACAGAATTAAGCATGGACAACATTTTATTAAGAATTTCATACCACTAAGGTTAACTATGAGTGGACTGGAATCTGCCGGCTTTAGAGAGTAAGAAATCTCACAACACCAGGTTAAAGTCCAACAGGTTTATTTGATAGTAAACCCACGAGCTTTTGGGGTTTGTCCCTTCGTCAGGTGAGTGGAGAGTTCTGGTCTACTCTCCACTCACCTGAGGAAGGGGCAAACCCCAAAAGCTAGTGGGTTTACTATCAAATAAACTTGTTGGACTTTAACCTGGTGTTGTGAGACATCTTACTGAGTTTACCCCAGTTCAACGCCGGCATCTCCACATCATGGCTTTAGAGAGTACAGTCTCAGCATTCACTATCATTATGTCACCACATCCAAGCACAACTTCAGGAGTTAGAACTCTGAACTTAATGCAGAAATCTTGAAGTTAGCACCTGTAATTTACTGTTCCACCACAGGCTGCACTGTGGACAGAGTCAGCAGTGAATCAGATAGACTTTTCTCATTCTCAGATCAAAGTACAAAACCCCAGAAAAAACTGTCTTGTTCAATCAGTTGCAACTGGATTTTTAACTACAATTTGAATCATCTATGGACCTGAAAAAAACATGTTTATATTTGTGGAATTTGTTAGATATTTCTGTTATTATTAATGCTGGCATGGACATGGGCATAATGTCCTCTCTGTGCTGCATTTTTTTCTATGTTACCATATTTTTAATGACTAGATTTTTAAAATTATTGTAATTGATATGTCAGTTTCTACTTTAACACCCAATAATTATTTTATTTTCTATTAAAGTTTAAGAAATTATTTGATTATTGGTGCTTTGGCTTTTTTGGTTTGCTTCCCTTAACAGTTCTTTAATATGATCAGTTGCTTGTACAACATGAAGACATCTCTGTTGTTTAACACTGGGAATCCTCTATAACCAAAGCTACAATCAATTAAACAGCGGGCAAGTTGAATTTCTCGCCGTGTAGTTCACTGGAACTCATTTCTCAGTGCAGTTTTCTTTGAAGTCATGAAGCCTTCCTTTCCCATTGATCATAAAGTCTGGGCCAAATGAGAACAAAGGTTCAAAATTAGAAAAAATATATCCAAAATTTCCTAATACATTGTCTCTTTGGAAAGACCTGCTGTTTGGTAAAATTGGGTCCACATGAATCATATCCACACATGCAAATTTCTGAGGAGATGGGTGCAGTTCTTCCTGGATACAATTCTCATATTCCCCATAACAGAATTGCACAATTGTGACTGGAGTAGCCCATAAGCATTTTGTTACAGGATTTTTTTCTATATGGCATTCAATAGTGACAGGTAAAGAGTCATGAACCTGTAAGATTTTTCAACAGCCAAGAAGTATCCAAAATAGGTGTGAAGTCAACAGACTAACCTCTGCCTGTCTGGTTGTATCAGTGTGAGGCCTGAGCTCATTTCACAATCTAGATCTCATTACCATGCCACCTGAGGGCCAGGGGTGCCAATTAGATGCCCTGCAGTGGTTCATCAATTCAGCCATCTCCCACACTGAGCTAGCTAGCACTTGGGCCTGTTGTAATGAAAGACAACACTTGTGGGCTGGCACTCGAGAACATGTGCTGTGAGCTAGGATATTTCTGGGGACCCCATGAGCACCAAAGAAAATCCTTAGGCTGTTTATTGATCTAGGGGATGTAATGAACAGATTAGGAAATTGCAAAATTGTATAGTCTAACCCAAAAGTTGAAATTGTGCCAGCAATGTATAAAAACAATCAAGGAAAATTAGATAAATGTTTGAAATGTAGGAAAATACAGAGCTAGAGGTAGATAGGCAAGTAGGTCAATTATCTCTGACTTCATCTGACAGAGTTTAGAACAGACAATGATTGAAAAACCACCCTCTATCTTCAATTCTGTGGTGGTAGGTTTTGGATGTAAAATGGGAAAACAATCTAAATGGAACAACACTGATGGACAGGGAGGGTAAGTAAAGAAACGATTAACGTCTAGATGTACAAATCATTGAAAGTTAGTTTATAGATGCAAAATTTTATCACAAGAATATAAAAATGAAGAAATATGAGTGCAATTATACAAAGCACATATCTCATGTGGAATATTAGAGGTGAGTCAAATTGGTTTAAATAGATGGCCATTAAAGCTTTGAAGGGACTTTCATAGTGAGTGTGAAGCCAAAAATTATTTCACGCGTGATTAAATCTGAAAAACAGAAGGTAGAAGACGTGTTTTAATATTTTCTTCCTTATTGTTAAAAATTTAATAAAGAGTTTATGGTACTGTGAGCATGACTGTTATGTAGAATAATATCACTAATCTCCAGTCATTGGATCATGCTGTTTCTGTTATATTTCAGTATTTGTTTATACTCCAGCAAGTGTATTTTTGAAATTCTGCTATAAAAATGTTGATTGTATTTTTCCAGGCTTGAAACATATGATGTTCTGATACCATTTGATTTCAAAACAGAACCATTATTCCCAAGCTCAAAATACATGGGTAAGCAAGTATAAAATTAATGTATTGTTGTTTATGTACCATAATGCTGTTACTAATGGCTGCTATGAGGTTTCGTTTGATTGTGAGTTAAGGAGATATTAATAGCGGTACTAAAGTAAGCACAATATTATGATACTGAATGTTAGGCCATTTATTTGCATCTGAATTTCCACATATGGCATGGTAACTTTTTGCTGATAGAAGAAAAAAGAAGCAATATTGGATTTATATTACAATGTTTTTATCAATATTACATTATTATTATCCCCTTACATTGCACTGACTTCAATTAAAAGGAAAAATTGGGCACAGTTTCTAGGTGGTTAAATGTTCAACATACCCCCAGTGAGTTTCTAATCTTGTCATCAAGCAAAAGCCCTGCAGTTGGAGAGAAAAAAGTTACATTTTACATTTGCCTTTGGACATTTCAAAACCCTTCTCAGCCAGTGAATTACTTCTAATGTTTAGACATTGTTGGTTTATAAGTAAGCATGGTAGCAAATGCTGCGAAGTCAAGAGGATAGTCACCAAGGCTGTTCTGAAGCCACTCATTAATACCTTTCAGGGAAGGAAATCTGCCATTCTTACCTGATCTGGCCTACGTGTGACACCATGCCCACAGCAATATGGTTGCCTCTTAACTGCTCTCTGAAATGTGTGACAAGCCACTTAGTTCAAGAGCAAATAGTGATGGACAACAATGCTGGCTTTGTCCACATCCCGTGAAAGAATACATTTAAAACAAAATCCTAATCCTGTAATTTTCATTGTGAACTTCACATCATCTGCTTCTTTAGTGAAAGCAATGCAAACTATTACTTAATATTTTAGCCACGTCCTCTTCTTTAGGTGAAGATTCCCCTTTAGGTCAGAGATAGATACAACTTTTTCCCTAGTCTTAAGTTTATAGGGGAGAAAGTCATTGTGCAATGCAGACCATGTGGAATCTCAGGAGGAGACAGTGCTGTATGGGTTTCTTCAAATTATATTAATGAAGTATGTCACATGGGTCAAGCAGATAGTGGCCCGTGGCACTTCTTGCCCTTTGGGAATCCACTCAACTGAGAACACAAATATCTTAGGTTCAATTTAATGTTGCCTGGTGATATTTTTTCACCTTCTTTCCTTTCCCTCTTGGATTCTCTTTTCCAATTCCTTCCTATGCTTTCCATAATCTTCATGCTTATTGATGGAACCTTGCTCCTGACATTTGCACATGTTTCTTCTTCCTCTTTTTTGGAACTTTATTTCTTTTGCCATTCATGTGCAATAACTTAATATTCTATCTATTCCCTTCCAAAGCAGGTGACTAATTTGTTCCATCTCTTTTCTAAATGCCTTTACTTCCTGAAACCGCTTTACCTTTCAATCACCCTTTCCAATCTACTTGTGTTGGGTCCCCTCATTAAATTACTGAAACTAATTCTTCCCAAGTTGAGCACTTTTACCTTCAATATTTTCTGGCTTCTTTTCATAAACCTCAGCCCCTCACCACCACTAGCACTCCCAACATATCGAAAATTCCATCCAATATGTCTGCAGTCCATCAAGGAAGGCAGCAATACTAGATATGATTCTGGGAAATTGAAATAGGTTAAGTAGAATATTTAGCAATGAGAGATCATCTAACCAACAATGATCATGACATCATTAACTTTAAAATATTTATGAAAAGAAGCCAGAAAATATTGAAGTTAAAAGTGCTCAACTTGGGAAGAATTAACTTCAGCCCATTTCCAAAAGCACCATGGCCAGCCTGGGTTCAGAATCAGTGCCATGCCATATGGCAGTTGAGCTTGTTGTAAATGAAAATAGAAGAAGCAGCGGGCTTAAAAACCTTAACCAAAGCTGGGAATAAATTGCAAAAGACCCAAATATAATCCAATATCACAAGGAAGGCCCAGAATAGTTGGTTGGTTTTGTACTGCACTTTACTCAAAGACAAAGGGCCAGATTTTCCAGTCGTTCCCACCAAAGACAATCTCCCACGGCAGGTTCCTCAGTAGGATGTCTCACAACACCAGGTTAAAGTCCAACAGGTTTATTTGGAAGCAAATGCCACTAGAAAGCTAGTGGCGTTTGCTACCAAATAAACCTGTTGGACTTTAACCTGGTGTTGTGAGAATTCTTACAGTGTTTACCCCAGTCCAACGCTGGCATCTCCATATCATGTTTCCCCAGCAGCACAGCAGATAAGCAAAGGAATTGCGGCAGGACCTGGAAGATCCCACCAGCAGCTAATGGCAAGCTGCCTCTGCAGAACCCACCGTGTGGAAACACTCCAAAAAAGTTACTGTGGTGCCATCTTTTTAAACTGCTGAGCATTTAAAACTCTACCCACCTGAACCTTAAAGCAACCACGGACTGCAAATTAACATTACCAGACCAAACAAGGGTTGGACTTCAGCGGAATAGATTATGAATACATGAAAGCAAGATTAGATAAAAAGACAGAATCTGAACAAGTGAATACACTACTTTATTTAGTAGGTCCATTAGCCAATGATATGATTGTAAGGCAAGGAATAATTGAATCCTTCGGTAAATTTGACGAAGTTTTAAAACAATGCAATGGATATTTGAATTCAAAGAGTAATATAAGTTTAAAGAGATCAAAATTCAACAAACATGTTTGACAGCCTGGAAAACCGATTGACTCTCTTATAAATAAATTGTACAGATTGTCTGAAAGCTGCTACTGTGCTGACCTTAAGATGGAACTCATAAGAGACTGAATTGATTTCGGAGCGGCTCAGGATGCTCTTTCAGTCGTATTGCAGGTTAAGGAATATATGACTCTAGAAAAGATTAAATAGTCAGACAGTCTGATATCTACCAACAACACCTATGCTTGAGAGATTATTTTGCTGACTTCCTGGGAAGCATCTCCTCTCCTTCTCCCCTATGTATTCTATGAATAATATGCTTTGTCTGTATAGCATGTAAGAAACAATACTTTTTGCTGTATATCAATACATGTGACAATAATAAATCAAATCAAAAGCATCTAGAGAATCGCACAGCTGGTGATGAGGGGTTGTGGGGCTGACCAGCATTGAGCTGGCCAGTGATCAGGAGGCCGGGGGACAGAGTCACTATGCAAGCTCTGATCTCGGCCCTGACAGATCAGCACATGTACAACGGCCAGCTCCGCGCTATGCTGCCAGCCCCTCCAGCAGTAATAGGTTCTAACCACTGATTTTCAGTGATTTGCGCTAGTGCAATCTGCAGTCCACAGATTGTGGGGGATTCATTTTGAAATTCCCACTGAAAAAAACAATGTGATTTACTCTCAGCTTCTGAGTCTAGCCCATCTTTTCAACCTACCTGTACTGCACTACTGGGATCATCAACTACTGAGCACCAGAGCTCAGATGGCTCTCTGTCCTTTTATATTGCTTCAGTGAGAAGTTTTGGTTTCCCATCTTAGTTTCAGTCTTAGCTTCCTGAGCAACTGGGAGAATCAACTTCTTTTCTCAGTTTCCCTTTTCAGTTTTGCTCTGTATTTTTGTGTGGCTGCCTTCCAGAATTTTTAAGAGAGGCTTCAGACTTTGTTAGGAACAAGGAACGTATTTTTTGATAAAGAGAAACTATGGTACAGGAGATATTAAAGCTGCCTAGAACCAAGCTCCAGTTCTTGCATGTTTATTATATATGATTCCAGAAATAAAACTGCCTGAGAGAGAACTCTCACTCTTTCTCTTACTGTGATCACTCACTCTTGGTTCCCATTGATCTCTCATATCAGATGACCCTCTTATGGTGTTCTGTCTTAAAGAGACAGACATTAAATAACCAACAAACTTTTTTTTCAATTCAGGCCTGGCTCCAAAAAAAAAGTTTTGATACCATGGATTACACCACACTATTTTTGTTTTTTTTAGTAGTTACATTTTTTTGAAATTAGTATCGATTTAAAATTTGACTTTAATTAACAAAATTTGCAGGCGTGCTTTGAATAAAAGTGATTTAACAGACTGCAGCAGTCCAAGGCAGCAACTCAGCATCACCTTCTAAAGAACAATTAGTGATGCACAGTAAAGGGTGGCACAGTGGTTAGCACTGCTGTCTCACAGCTCCAGAGACCTGGGTTCACTGGGTCACTAGGACCCTGGCTTGGGTCACTGTCTGTGTGGAGTTTGCACATTCTCTCTGTGTCTGTGTGAGTTTCCTCCAGGTGATTCAGTTTCCTCCCATAATCCAAAGATGTGCAGGTTAGATTAATTGTCTACGCTAAATTGTCCCTTAGTGTCAGGGGGAACTAACTAGGGTAAATGAATGGGGTTATGGGAATAGGGTCTGGGTGGGATTGTTGTTGGTGCAGACTCAATGGGCCAAAAGGCTTCCTTCTCGATTGTAGGATTCTATGAAATGCAGGCCTAGCTAACAATGCCCTTCTCCCACAAATGATTTAACAATTGATGGATAAGAATAGATCAGATTTTCTAGGTCATCCAATTCCTGTCAACATCCTGGGAAAACCCTGAATAGGATTATATGAAACACAAAGAAACATGGTTTGGTAGCAGAAAATTAACCATCGTAGCACTAGGTCATCACTAAAGGAGTTCCTTGAGTTCAGCCATCTTCAGTTGCTTCAATGACTAACATTTCATTTAATCAATGCAACTGGACTGAATATCCACCTTCTCCATCACTGATGAATGAATCAGAACCCTGAGCACCATCACCAGGAGGATTGCACTGGACTAAGATCACTAGCAGGCAATGATAAATCTGGCTGTGATGCTACTGCTGCGGCTGATGAGAGGAAAACACAGATCTGGCAATGAAACAGAAGTTGTTCCAATTTTCCTTCATTCCACAGAATTTATTCAGCTTAGGTTAAAGAGCAAGAAAGAGCTGTTACATTGCTGGAAGGAGAAAGATGAATAAATACATTGGCAAATTTTCAAACTAAACTAAAATACAGTCTCCAAATCTCACTACTCTTGAGTGCTGGATTTTCACTGCCAAGGCAATCAGCTCAAGTCAGTAAATTTCCCAAGTCAGTAGACTCCCCTTGGCTTAAAAGGGCCATACATTTGGAACAAAAACCATTGGATCCTATAGCCCCTCACACCAACTGCCTCCTTAGCCAGCTCCCACTCTCCAGGGTCCCTCTGCCAACTCGAGCCCCCACCTATTATAATGCTGCCTAGCCATGTTTATTACAAAAATCATATACAATGGAAAAATAAATTTAAAGTTAGTCTTTTCCCTCAAGCAGATTTGCTCATGAGACATTTAACAAAAGTGGCATACTCTCCTCATTTCTTCAAACTTCACTGTTACAGTTGTGTCCATTATACTCTTCAGAAGCAAAATGAAATAAATGCGTCCATTTATAGGTTATACAATGCTTGTCACATGCCTTTAACGATGCAATTGGTTTAACAATGTAATTGTTATATACTGTAATTGCAGGACCCAATCACAGACCTTCCCTTGCTGTTTAAAGTAATCTCTTGTTTATTTCATTCTTGAAATTGTGGAAAATATGTAAATTCCTTGAATGGTTATCACCCCCATATTTGCTGACCTACATTGACTCCCGGTCAAGCAATGTCTTGATTTTAAAATTCCCATTCTTGTTTTCAAATCGCTCTTCATCTTCACGCCTCCCTACCTTTGTAAACTCCTCCAACTTCACAACTTGCAGCGGTACCTGCACTCCTCTAATTCTGGCTTCTTGCACACTCCCAATTTAGCTACTCCACCATTGGTGGCTGTGCCTTCAGTTGCCAAGGACTTAAGTACAGCAATTCCTTTACTGCACTGCTCCATTTTGCTTTTCCCTTTAAGAGACTCGGCCTTCAGTGGCCACCACCTGACTTTTCACAGATCTCTTGATTGGATGCAGAATGCCTGACTGCTAGGTGCCCTCTCACCGGGAGGCCAACAGAGCTTGCTGGGCAATCATTCAAGTGTGCTGGAAAGCCATTTAATCTGTATGCCACCACTAATGTGTGATGGGCTCAGGATACTGGGTGTCAATTGTCTCATTAATAAGCCTAATTGACATTTCACCCTAAATATTGGATGAAGCCTAAGATGGGGTGCGATGCCTTATCTTATCAGCTTGGATTTTGTCTCCCTTGTGAAGACCAAGAATTGGAGTTAATTTGAATTTGAATTTGGTTTTTGGAGCAAGGAAGGAGATGGATTCAAGTCTGCCCAGTCCACTCTGAGCATTGGCTTTGCAACTTTAAGAAGGAAAACTGACACAGGGCCTCTGCCATAATTAAATGGGCCTGGTCACTCATTTTCCCCATATTAATAGGATGCATTAAATATAACCCCATGTCTGGAAATGTGGCTCAGTCTCATTTTTATTTTGTCATCCTCCTGTGAAGACCACAGAGATTATATTAAAGGCGCTTTATAAATTTAAGGTGTTGTTGATTAAGTAACACCGAGAAACTGAATTGCATTTTCACAAGTCTGTGAAGTATTTCCAAAAGTGTCTTGTTCAAATGAGTACTCTGTAATAGAATTGGAAGATAGAAAGATGGTCTGTTTATGGAAGTTCAACTTTTTAAATTAAAGTAACATTTCCGTTTAAGCCTATTAAAAATCTAAATAGATTGAAAATGCTGGTAATGATGATTTGACCAATAAATGTTTGTATTTGATGTGATCTGTGAACTGATTGGATATGCATGCAATAAACAGACAATGTTTAACCACATTCAGAGCAATGCAGTTGACATGGACCAAAATGTTAGTGGAGTCATTTCAATCCTTTATCTTTGGTTTGCCTGATTGGTTTCATCAGTACCTGCACCTGTGAAATAATCTTCAAAATGCTACCCTATTTCTTAAAAGCGCTCTGAACATGCAACACTTTCCTGTTGTGTGTATTATATGACATTATAATTTAGGTTGGGGGTCCCTGATTACAAATCCGTTTGAAGAGGAGTCTGTGAACCAAAATACTTTGCAAATCACTACATTAACATCTCAAAGAAAAAAAAAAGTCTTATTTCCTTAAACTGTTTATGTGCATATAACAGTCTAAAAATTGGTAGAAATCTGTAATACTGGAGCATGCCAGGTGTCTACAACTAAGATAAATCTAGGATGAATATTAGGGACAAAAGATTAAAGTTTCTGAATGCTCCTTTATGTACTTTCTGTCATTATTTTATATTTAATTTGAACACAGGTTCGAAGAGCTGAGAGAAAAGTATTGCACATCATATGACAGTTTTGGCAGACTGGTAAACAAACACTTACGATAGTCTTTAAAATGTATACATCTAGCATTCTTGGTAATTCTCTGCATCACATAACTTCATGTGAGAAATATTCAAAAAATAAGTTAAAATGCCAATAGGATGAATAAAAACACTGCCCAAACACAGAAGCAGTTGCCTGATAGTACAGCATTTGAATATTGATGAAAAATGAGAGAAGTTATTGAAACTTTTCACCTCATTAGGACAGAGACAAGAATGTCAAATTTTAAAAGGAAAAGCAGTTTGTTCTGCATAAGAAAAGTCTGTTGGTCGGCTGGCAAGTCAACTCAGGGTGATATGTTACCGTGGAGAATGTACCAGGGAACTTTTGGCTCCCGTGCTTTTGTTTAATTTGAACAGTCACAAAACTTGCACATGTTGTTTCGCCCACCCACCGCAGTGGGAGGCATGGTAGCAGCCCAGTAGCACAGTGGTACTGCTTCACAGCTCCAGCGACTTAGGTTCAATTCCTGGCTTGGGTCACTGTCTGTGGGGAGTTTGCACACTCTTTTTGTGTCTGCCTGGGTTTCCTCGGGGTGCTCCGGTTTCCCCCCACAGTCCAAAGGTGTGCAGGTTAGGTTGATTGGCCATGCTAAAAATTGCCCTTAGTGTCCTGAGATGCATAGGTTAGGGGGATTAGTGGGTAAATATGTAGGGATATGGGAGTAGGACCTGGGTGGGATTGTGGTCGATGCAGACTCAATGGGCCAAATGGTCTCTTTCTGTACTGTAGGATTTCTATGATTTCTTGTTTCTGCCCATGGAGGACAGATCCCTGTGCATGTAGCTTTGAGCAAGTCTAAGTGAGCCACAAGTCAACTGACTGATAATCTTAAATCAGCTGTTAGTGTAATTCTTAGCATATTCAGAATTGTCCAGCAAGCAGTGTCCAATCGTGGAATCATATCACAAAATGTCAGTTAGGATGTTCTGAATTTTACATGTGCATGTTAATTGAATATGATCAGTGCAGTGCCTACTGTGAACAGGCAAAGGAACATACAGTTTGATATGGGTTACTAATCGTTGGAATGTCTATCCTACGTACCTGGAAATTTAGATACCACATTATTTATTTGTGTGGTAGGCAGATGTCTCATTGGCTTGTTGACAACATTCTGTTACTGAAACGTGTAAAAGTATCTGTTTATGGATACATGGACTAAAAATGGGTAGAAATCTGTAATCCTGTCTGCAGTCCTGTTACTGCCTTAAAGCAAAGATGTGCAGCTTATGTGGATTGACCATGCTAAATTGCCCCTCTTACTGTCCCAAGATGTGTAGGTTAGATGGATTAGCCATGTGCGGGTTTATGGAAATAAGGCAGAGGAGAGGGCTGGGTGAGACACTCTATCAGAGTTGGTGCAGACTCGATGGCTGTACTGTACTATAGGGATTGTATGATGCTATGATTACCTGCTGCCATGTTAAACTTCTCACAGCCAGTTTGTGAAGGAGGAGACCAGAAACCAATCTTTATTCAGTTTTTGAACAAAGTGATATATTGTGAGAAAACTAAAACAAATGACCAAATTAACTAATGAACAACCACTTAATAGGGCACTGCAACTAAAACAGAATTTGAAAGGAAGCTTATCAAAATTAAATGTCATTTTAGGGGGTGTTGATATACTCCAGCCTCTGTGGCACCCACAGTCAGCAGAAGGCTTCAAGAGCGCTGGTGGAAAGTGTCTCTTCATACTCTTTAGAGTAACAAGTAAACAATGAAAAAATAATCAAATGATTAGCCCTTATAGGGACACTATAAAAGAAAAAGACAAAACTTAAAAAAAAATTAAATTAAAAACATATTTGTGGGGCTGATGATGCAGCACTTCAGCCCCTGCAGCACTCACTGGCTGCAGAAGCCTTCAAATATATTGTTGGAAAATGTCTCTTTATATTTGCACAATTTACTATCAAATACGTGCCCGCCTCCAACCGCTAGACAATTAACCTTAATTTATACAATTATCATAAGTTTTCAAACATTCTTTGATTTTACTTCATGAGTTTCTGGGAAGAAAATACATTTTTGCTGCAGTATGCCTGATTATAACATTGTAAGTTGATAAAGTTTGCTTTTGTTGTTACTTGAATGATTGCACCATTATCTTCCTGTATCTTTCAGTCATCCTGGTCTCAATGGAGATGACTTACTTTGTCAGTGGGTTGCTGTTTGCTGGCTTGGTTAAAGAATGGGTTTGGGATTATGCCATTACAGTTACTCTCATTCATGTCGCAGTCACCTCAACAGGTAAGAAATGTATTCTGTATCATTTGAATGCTCAAAATATGATATTTTCTAAGAGATATCTAATATTGATGTAAACAAAACTTCATGCCTCATACACTCAGGATAACACCATAAGTCTGAGCAGAAAAAGACATATTGTACCACCATTTGAAGTGCAAGAAGATTCCTTTTCAACAGAGAATACATGTGAGAGTTGGGAAGTGTAATGTGTTGAAAACTGAATGGCAGAGGGAATCTTAAATGAGGAAAAAATCAATGTTCTAACATGCGCAGTTCTGACTACAAATACGTTTTGGTGAATCTTTTTTTTTCTTCCCAAGAGCATCACAGGAAGTGACCTAGTGACCAGCATGATCTATGGGTTAAGGGCTGGGGAAACGTAATGTGGCAAATACCTTTTTGTGGAATTGTCTTTGCATCATCCCTAGCACTACACTGAAGTAATGGTGGTGGGGAAGTTTATTAGGGTGAGGTGCCTTGAATACAAAGAGTAGTCCTGATGTCCCAAGAACCATTGTTTCTGTTATGACCAAGCAGATGTTAATTGCCATGCAAACAAAGTCACAAAGAGAAATTTGTGCTACTTACCATAATTCTATTTTTTCTTGAATTTTGACCGTAGGATGGTAAGTTTACCAAAGTTGGAATTTAAAAATTACAGTAACATGTGGGATTTAACATTATATAAGAGCATTTATTTCCAAATGAAAGAAAACATAAACACATAAGATTACATTTACACAGTTAAAATTAGTGTCTCAGAAATTCCCTCTCAAAAACCTTCTTATTTGGTTATACTCACAAATGAGCACCCTTTTAGGCACAATCTCTTATGCTTGATTATACACAAGGCAAACCCATGTCTGCAATAGGAAAGATATATTGTAGCACTTCTCATTCTCTGTTCCACTTTGCTATGGAAATTCAAGAAACTTCAAAATACCAGACTAATTCTTTGCAGCCTCATGATATTTCTGGCTCACCTCAGTGGTGGATTTCACTTTGCCTCTTCACAGTTCTCTTCTGTACACAGAATAGCATCCCAGGGTGACTCACATGGTCACTCTCAACACAGCTCTCACATCTCTCCTGAAATATTTTTTCCTTTCATTTTTATTTCATTGTCTTTAATCCTTTTTTGATACTTAACTTTCCCAGGATATAACATTTTTCACGTTCTGTCAATTGCCCCAACTTTCAGGTCAAATAAAATTTAATAACCTTGCCTTACTTATTTATGACCATTTTCAGGTTGTAAACCTCTCTTACTCCCCTTTGAAATTTCACAATGGAAAATAGACCTTTTTTATTTCCTAATGCAAATTTCCACCCTTGGCTCAATATTTTATAGAAAATTCAACTTGGCCATGCTTACTTCAAGTGCACGCCTTGCATATCTATCCCCTTGTGATGCCCTAAACATTGCAGCTCATCTGTCTTCCATTTAATTAAATTCATTTTATACACATACACAGACACAATACAGCCTCAAACCTATTTCACAGAATAACACAATAAACCCCAAAAATATATTTTTTATATCTTTAGTCATAGCCAGCATATCAAGGAAATGGAATGCATTAGACTGCTCCATCTCAAAAGTGATTTTGAGTGTGGGTTGGAGCATCTTAAGGTGCGGAAGGAAATATTGTATCAGACAGCATGTTCCTTCCATTGATTGCAATAGGCAGGGTGCAGGCTCTACTCAACCAGCCAATACTTGAAAACCCAAAACAAAATATCTAACTCTAGATATGATTCTGAGATTGGGCTGCACTTGCTGAATAGTTTTGAGTACACTAATAGCTATAACAATCAATCTAAATTAGTTGAGCTCCTAACATGGTTCATCTGTGCATGCTAGAAGTGACATATTCACAGGCACATACCAATTCTCTACAAACAAAATAAGTACTTTCAAACCTTGTGTATTTTTTTTAATTACCAGAGAGCTTGGGGAACCCCTGTTCTGTTCTCCATAGTGTTGTTTTAGCCAACCAGTGTCAGCTTACCATCTAACCATAACCACTTTTGCCTATGGCATCAATTATTACGATCATTTGAAATTTGGCATTCTTGCATTTGTCCTGATGAGTGCAATCACATCTCCCACAGGTTTTTGTTCCTCTGCACAGCATCAGTGGCTGGCAGCTTAGAGTCAAGGGTTATTCTCTGAGGACCTGGCTGATGAATCCTGGAAGAGTCCCTGTCAGTGACCCATACCACTAACCCAAAATATATCATTCCCACACTCAGAAACCTAGCCATCATGTTTGACATTGTTTTCTCACCCTCTAACCTGGTGACACCAATCTCCTGAAGGCCATTTAAAATTCAGGAAAGTGCATTACAGGCAAATGAAGATTTCAGATAAAGTGTTTGAATCAGAGAAATCAACAGATAAATTAGATCATTAAACATTGTTAAAAACACTCAAATCCTCTTGTGTGACTAAGTCTTTCTTATTCACTTCTGATTCCTCCTATTATGTGATGCAACCCATGTGGCTTCAGCAGAGCTGGAGACAAGCTGTCCATTCCCCTGCTCTGAGAGTTGAGATGTCTCTTGCTGACAGCTTCTGGGATTGAAAACAGTGAGGACCCACTAAAGGGATCCTCACCTGCACTGGTGCGGGGTTAACTGTCATTAGGATAAGAACCAGCAGAGGCTGACGAGAGGTGATGGAATAAGGAATGAGTGGTGGGAGAGAAGAATTCCCACTGCATCTTTCCTCTCACATCTTGCCTGCTGTCCGAGGGCTGCAGAGAACCTGGCTGCGCTTCAGTGAGTCACTGAGTCACCACAGTGAGGCTTTCCTCCTTCCTGTGTAATGTGACAGACTGAGTGTGCAGATCTTCAGTCATGGCCAACCTGCAGTCAATGATTTGCGTTGTCTGGTTCTTCATGCAGATGGTCACTCATGAAGGACGGTAAGAACAGACCAGTTGAAGTAAAATTTTGCCTTTAGAGTGGAATTTATCTGAGATCGTCAAATATAATGTTAAACTTCAAAAACCTCAGAAATTTTTGGATTCATAAGTAGAGGCATAAAATATGAAAGCTTGGTAGTTATAGTAAACCTTTTTAAACACAGGTTATTGTATCCATTTCTGAGCAACATGTTTTATGGGGAAAGTCAATAGCTTGGAGAAAATGTAGAAGCATTTACCAGAATGGTAACAGAGACAGGGGCCAGAATTTTATCATTCCACCCCACGAGGATTGGAGAGGAAGAGAGGTGGACCATGGAAAAGTCTGTTGACCTCAGGCGGCATTTTCCAGTTTTGGGATAAGCGAAGCCATAAAATCCCGGCCAAGGGATTTCAGTTCATGGGAAGATGCTGGAGAATGTGAGATTGTTCTGCTTCAACTGTGTAATGAGGCAGGTAGAATACTGTGTAACGAGGCAGGTAGAATTAGGGGTCTTCTTGTGAGGGATCCTCTTGGGATGAGTGATCATAGTATGGTTGAATTTCTGATGCAGATAGAGGATGAGAAAGTAGGGTCCTGAGCCTGTGTCCTCTGTTTGAACAGACGGGAGTATGAAAGGATGAGAGCGGAATTGGCGAATGTAGATTGGGAGCGCAGATTGGTTGGTAGGACGGCTGAGGAACAGTGAAGGATTTTTAAGGAGATTTTTTTCGGTACTCAGCAGAAATATATTCCAATGGTAAAGAAGGACTATAGGAGAAGGGATAACCAGCCGTGGTTATAGAAGGAAATAAAGGAGAGTATTAAATTAAAAGCTGATGTGTTTAGAGCGGCTAAAAATAGTGGGCAATTAGAAGATTGGGAAAGATTTAAAAAACAACAAAGAATGACTAAGAAAGCGATAAAGAAAAGAAAGATAGAGTATGAAGCTAAACTAGCTCTAAATATAAAAAATGATAGTAGAAGTTTTTACAAATATATAAAGAAGAAGAGACTGGCTAGAGTGAATGTTGGACCCTTGGAGGACGAGAGGGGGGATTTAGCGCTGGGTAACGAGGAAATGGCTGAGGCTTTAAATAAGGTTTTTGTGTCGGTCTTCACGGAGGAGGACACAAGTAGCTTGCCGGATATTAAAGATAGAAGGATGGTAGGAGATGAGGTCCTTAATGCGATTACTGTCACTAGAGAGGTAGTACTTGATAGACTAACGGGACTGAAGGTAGACAAGTCCCCAGGACTGGATGGAATGCATCCCAGGTTTCTGAAAGAAACGGCAGAGGTGATAACGGATGTCTTAGTAATTATTTATCAAAATTCACTGGACTCCGGGGAAGTGCCAGAAGATTGGAAAATGGCTAATGTTACGCCGCTGTTTAAAAAGGGTAGCAGGCAAAAGGCAGGGAATTATAGGCCGGTTAGTTTAACGTCCGTAGTTGGAAAAATGCTAGAATCCGTCATCAAAGAAGAAATAGTGAGGCACCTAGAAAAGAACGGTTTGATCAAGCAGACGCAGCACGGATACATTAAGGGAAGTCGTGTTTAACGAGTTTATTGGATTTCTATGAGGATGTGACTAGTGCGGTAGACAGAGGGGAACCTGTGGATGTGGTGTTTTTAGATTTCCAAAAGGCGTTTGACAAGGTGCCTCACAAAAGATTGCTGCAAAAGGTTAGAGTGCACGGAGTTGGGGGTAAGGTGTTAGCGTGGATAGAGGATTGGTTATCTAATAGGAAGCAGAGAGTTGGAATCAATGGGTACTATTCTGATTGGCAGTTGGTGACTAGTGGAGTGCCGCAGGGATCGGTGCTGGGGCCTCAACTGTTTGCCATTTACATAGATGATCTGGAGGAGGGGTCTGAGTGTAAGGTAACGAAATTTGCTGTTGACATGAAGATGAGTGGAAAAGCAAATTGTGTGGAGGGTGTGGAAAGTCTGCAGAGAGATCTGGATAGGTTGAGTGAGTGGACAAGGACCTGGGAGTTGGAATACAATGTTAGCAAGTGTGAGGTTATCCACTTTGGTAGAAATAATAGGAGGGATTATTATTTAAAAGACAAAAAGCTGCAGCATGCTACGGTGCAGAGGGACCCAGGGGTCCTTGTGCATGAGTCGCAAAAACCCAGTCTGCAGGTGCAGCAGGTGATCAAGAAGGTGAATGGAATGCTGGCCTTTATAGCAAGGGGGATAGAATATAAAAGCAGGAAGGCCTTGCTGCAACTGTATAGGGTACTGGTGAGGCCACAACTGGAGTACTGTGTGCAGTTTTGGTCGCTGCATTTGAGGAAGGATATATTGGCCTTGGAGGGAGTGCAGAGAAGGCTGCATTAGGCTAATACCGGAGATGAGGGGGTTGGACTATGAGGAGAGTTTGAAGAGACTGAGTCTGTACTCGTTGGAGTTTAGAAGGATGAGGGGGGATCTTCTAAGAGACATATCAGATAATGAAGGGGATAGATAGGGTAGAGGTAGAGAGATTCTTCCCGCATAGAAAGGATTGCAGAACTAGAGGGCACAGCCTCAAAATAAGTGGGGGGCATGCAGTTTAGATCGGAGTTGAGGAGGAACTTCTTCACTCAGAGGGTGGTGAGTCTCTGGAATTCTCTGCCCATTGAAGTGGTGGAGGCTACCTCGCTGAATATATTTAAGTCACAGGTAGATAGGTTTCTGATAGACAAGGGAATTAAGGGTTATGGGGAGAAAGCGGGAAAGTGGAACTGATCCACTTCAGATCAGCCATGATCTTATTGAATGGCGGGGCAGGCTCAAAGGGCTAGATGGCCTACTCCTGCTCCTATTTCTTATGTTCTTATGTTCAAGTGGGAAGATTGAGGGAAGGCTTAATTAAGGTGTACAAAAGTATAACTGAGAAAGTGTTTCCATTGGCAGGAGAGTCAGTAAACAAGGATATAGATTCAAGATAATTGGCAAAAGAATTAGAGAGGAGGTGAGAATTATTTTAGGCAGCAATTTGTTCTGAGCTAGAATGCATTGCCTGAAAGTGTGGTGGAAGCAGATTCAATAGCAAATTTCAAATGGAATTAAATAAATACTTGAAAAGGAGACAAATTGCAGGGGTGTGAGGAAAGATCAGGGGAGTGAGGCTAATTGGATAGCTCTTTCAATGAGCTGGCACAGACACAGTGGGCCAAATGATCTTAATAATTGAACAATTCTAATGAAGCTTACACTTGCTATAATGAAGCTCATTTCATGCCTGAAATTACATATTGCAAAATGCTGCCAGAGTAAAATGATTTCATTTCCAATGCTGTGAAGGGGCATTGTACACTCAGGCTTGCATCTTGACTTCTTTATCTACTATATCTAATATTCTTCAATTCAAAGCGTTGATTCCATGATATGGGGAGCAATTCTCCAGGCTCGCTGCACTGCTCGAGTAGTGCAGCGGGCTGGGAGACATCAGCAGGGACCATTTCACGGGCTTCCGCTGGGTGTCACAACATCCGCGCATCTCCAGAGGTAAGTTTATCAGCCTAATCAGCTCTGCATTGGAAATCAGCACAGAGCTGATTACAATATGGAAATCAACATTTCCATCTGATTAGTGGGTTAGGGAATGAAGTCTCCAGGCCAGCGAGCATCTCCACGCACCCCCCACCCCCCTGTCGGGAGTTGTGCACCCCAGCAAAATTTGCTCCTGCTCCCCACTAATGGGGAACAGATGATCGACCCCGCTTGAGGGAACAAAGGCCATTGAGGCCCCCTGATGAAGTTGGGGGCAAGGGGGTGATAACCCTTTGACAGTGCCAGCATGGCAGTGCCAGCCTGTTATTGCTCAAGGGGCAAACTGATACTGCCCAAGAGGCACCTTGGCACTGCCCACAGGCCATCGGGCAGTGCCAAGGGGATGGGACCAGAGGGGGTGGAGCCTATTTGAGGGCAGGGCCTATTGGGGTTCAATCAGTGGGGAAGGGGTACGTGCTGTCACTCTGCATTGGGGTCAATGGCAGAGGGAGAGAAGAGGGCAATTGGGGCTGACCATCCGGATGGGGGGTGAGGTCGGGATTGCCGGGGAAGAGCTCACGGATAGTCATTGGAGGTGTGGGGCGGGTCAGGACTGTTGGGGGAGGGAGACCTTGGGGCTAGCCGATGGGGAGGTGGTGGAGGCAGGGGTGGTGGGGCCTTCAAGGGTGGAGACATTGGAAGTGGCCCACGGGTGGGGGTGATGGGGGAGGGTTGGGACTGTCAGGGGGGGACAGGCAGCGGGGAGACTTTGGGGCTGGTCAGGGGGCCAGGGTATTGGGGCGGCCCGGAGAGATCTGGGATGTCAACAATTTGGGGATGGGTGATTGGAAGGCCAGCAATGAGGGGTTGCAGGGTTGACCAGCGATTGGGCTGGCCAGCAATCTGGACACCAGCAAGGTGGGGGTGGTTGGGAGGGGTCACTGTGCATGCGCTGATCTCTGCACTGACAGATCGGAGCATGCACAGTGACCTGCTCAGTGTTATGCTGCTGGCCTCTCAGGCAGGAATAGGCCCTGTCCCCAGATTTCCAGACTGAATCCCGTAAGGACACTCCATGATGCACAGAGTATCAGAGATTCATTCTGGGAATCGTGCTGAAAATATAGAGGGATTTACTCCCATTTTCCTGCATTTTGGGGACTTCAAATTTCTTTGGGGAAATCCCGGCCATAGTGGTCTCAGCAGAACCTAAGGTGTACTTCATGAAAATGCTGCTCTCCAATGCTGGATCAAATGATCAGCCAGTTGTTTGTTGGTAAACCTGCTGAGTTTTTCCAGCACGTTCTTTTTTTTATCTCCAACTCTCCTGATTACTACTCGAAACCACTTCTGAATTGCAGTCTTTCTCAGTTTCCAGGGATTGTTTCCTATATTGGCCAATTATCCCCTCCCTAATCTGCTTCCACCCTGGCTGTGATCAGCTAAGTAAAAAGTCTGACAACACCAGGTTTTAGTCCAACCGATTTATTTGATAATAGACTCACAAGCTTTCGGGTTAGTCCCTTCATCAGGTGAATGGAGAGTTCTGGCCTCAGACAGAGCATATAAAGCACAGACAGTTTACAGATTACTGATTAGAATGCGAATCCTTACACCTAACCTACTGTTCAAGACCTGAAGTGGCTGACAATGTGAGTGGAAGGAGCACTGATCACAGGTTACAGAGATGTGTATTGTCTCTAGACAATACAGTAAGTGAGGTTTTGCAAACCCAGGCAAGTCACGGGGGTTACAGATAGTGCGACATGAACCCAAGATCCCTGTTGAGACCGTCCTCATGTGTGCGGAACTTGGCTATCAGTCTCTGCATTCTAATCAGTAATCTCTAAACTGACTGTGCTTTATATGCTCTGTCTGAGGCCAGAACTCTCCATTCACCTGACGAAGGGACTAACCCGAAAGCTTGTGAGTCTATTATCAAATAAATCGGTTGGACTAAAACCTGGTGTTGTCAGACTTTTTACTGTGTTTACACCAGTCCAACGCCGGCATACCCACATTGTGATCAGCTAACTCAGTGAAAACCTTGGATTTACCAACACCTCCAGCTCAGAATGGCTCAGTTATTCATTGTGTAAATTTACTGGATCCAGTGAGACAATGCACGGAACAGGACTTTAATAAAACAATTCTGACAGCTCCTTTTCTGTGACTGACACGCTCAGCACCTCTTCTATATGTTCATCACCATCTCTGGATCTTGGTTGTGACATTGGATCTCTTCATTGACTTATCAAAGCGAAGGCATTTTACCTGATTAGCTGAACTGTACATTAATTATCTAGGTGCATGTATATGCTGAAAAAGAAAATGTATTTGTTACATGTGTTATGGATTAATACTTGTACTTGCATAGGTGCAATATTAGCATGGGTTCAACCAGTGAAATAGAATGATGAAATGATGATAAGCTAATCACTGAGACAGTTAAAGGACTGTAAATTAAATCTTTCACTATATAGGCAATAATCCTGAACATTTGGATGCATAACATGCATTCATTATACCTAACTGTATGCTGCAATGGGGTTTGACTCAATTTCTATATATTGATTGTGAGATTTAACAACTGGCTGATCATTTGATCCAGCAGTGGAGAGCAGCATTTTCATGGAGTGCATCTTAGATTCTGCTGAGAACACCATGGCCGTGGTTTTCCCAAAGAAATCCAAAGTCCCCAGAAAAAAGCAGTAAGATTTATTTAGAACCACAGCTTTCGGAGCGCTGAATGATTCACCTGATGAAGGAGCAGCACTCCGAAAGCTCGTGATTCCAAATAAACCTGTTGGACTTTAACCTGGTGTTGTGAGATTTCTTACTGTGCCCACCCCAGTCTAACACTGGCATTTCCATATCAGAAAGAAACAGAATAAACAAGCTTTTACACCTTTGTGCTTGGTGTTTTGTTGCTCTCCCATAAAATTCACAGCAAGATGGTCCATATAATTCTGTGTATCCATACACATATATCTGTAACTATTAGTACTGACTGCACCAACCCCCTCCCACCCCCCGCCCATTCCCGCACCAGTCATTCACACTGGCTAGCCAATATTCCCTGGCTAGCCAATTAATCCCCTTTACCACCTGACCAACCCCCTGACACTTCTGACTACTCTATGAATCCCCAACACACCTGACTGGTCTCCACCTTCCATGCCCCCGAGCACCTGATTGCCCCATCAATCCAATTTGACCAGCCATCCAACCTGATCTGACTAATCCCCGACCCAACCCCACACCCTTTCAATCCAGCCTGGCCCAACTTCCCACAACCTACCTATCCACTCACCTACCTACCACCTTAACCACCCCCCACAACTACCCACCTGGCACTTCACTCATCTCACCTACCTAGCCACATGCCACCCTATTCTCCTCACCCATCCTACCCACCTGCCATCCGATCCACCTCGCACATCTACCCACCTCACCCACCTACCATCCCACCCACCTGTCATCCTCACAACTCTGTCACCCTACCCATCTACCACCCTATCACTTTACTCATTTAACTTACACATTTACCTTCCCTCTGTAGTTTTTGGGACATTTAAACTCTTTATTTAGAATATGACAGCTAGTGGTGTAAAAAGAGGATGTAGTTTCTACACAAATTCTCTGCAGATTTCCCACACTGAGTCGCATGTGAAAGGTCTTCGATTGGAAGATCACTCAGAAAAATTGGAGGAAGCTATGTGTGTATTCTTTCATCTGATCAGAGTCAGAAATAGGGGCCAAAATCTTGCACTCACCCCCTGGTGAATTCTGAGATGGGTAGGGGCGGAAGTGCAGGAGTGGGGTGGGGGGTGTTGTGGTGGTGGGGGCGGGGGGTGGAGAATATGAAGAGTGTGAAATTTCATGGAGGTGTTTCCCTCTGGGATCCCACTTGCACCAACTTGGTAGCCATTTTACAGTGGGGTGGGCAGGACCTCTGGCAGAAGACCATCTTTTCCCCAATTAAGGTCCTTAAGCAACCAGCCTCAATATTTAGGCTGATGAGTGGATGATGACTCAGGGGGTGATTTTTAGCAAGAAGGGAAAGGGAAGCCTCTATCAGATGTCCCCTTTCGCTTCAAGGTAGGTGCCCTCCTCTTGAGCCCAATGACCTCTGGACCTTTTTCACTCCCACCCCGCCCCCGCACCAGCTTACCCTCAAGACCCTGATCACCCAGGAAACCTACCCTCCCCACCCAGAGGCGCCTGCCATTTACTTGTCCTTCAGTTCCCATCACTTATTTCCAGGCAGCTCCCTCTTCCGGCCAGTGCAGCGCTCTACCTGGAGGGAACGCAGAGCTACTGGCCAACCTGGCTGGCTGAGAACACACCAAAATGGGACATAGAACATAGAACATTGTGCGGCACAATAGCACAGTGGTTAGCATTACTGCTTCACAGCTCCAGGGACCTGGGTTAGATTCCTGGCTCGGGTCACTGTCTGTGTGGAGTTTGCTCGTTCTCCTCGTGTCTGCGTGGGTTTCCTCCAGGTACTCCTGTTTCCTCCCACAGTCCAAAGATGTGTGGGTTAGGTTGATTGGCCATGCTAAAATTGCCCCTTACTGACCTGAGATGCTTCGGTTAGAGGGATTAGCAGGTAAAATGTGTAGGGATATGGGGGTAGGGCCTCTCTGGGATTGTGGATGGTGCAGACTTGATGGGCCGAAGGGCCTCTTTCTGTACTGTAGGGTTCTATGATGATTCTATGATTACAGCGCAGTACAGGCCCTTCGGCCTTCGATGTTGCGCTGACCTGTGAAACCAATCTCACGCCCGTCTAACCTACACTATACCAATATCATCAATATGTTTATCCAATGACCATTTAAATGCCCTTAATGTTGACGAGTCCACTACAGTTGCAGGCAGGGCATTGCATGCTCTTATTACTCTCTGAGTAAAGAACCTACATCTGATATCTGTCCTATATCTATCACCACTCAATTTAAAGCTATGTCCCCTTGTGCTAGCCATCTCCATCCGAGGAAAAAGGCTCTCACTGTCCACCTTATCGAATCTTCTGATCATCTTATATGCCTCTATTAATTCACCTCTTAACCTTCTTCTCTCTAATGAAAACAGCCTCAAGTTTCTAAGCCTTTCCTCATAAGACCTTCCCACCATATCAGGCAACATCCTGGTAAACCTCCTCTGCATCCTTTCCAATGCTTCCACATTCTTCCTATAGTGTGGTGACCAGAACTGTACACAATCCTCCAAGTGTGGCCACACTAGAGTTTTGAACAGCTGAGCTTATAGTTCATCTGCACCAAAACTCCATTTAGCCACCTTTGCCTCACATTCCTTAATATGCTTGGTTAACCAATAGCTACTCTCAGTTCAATAATTGATCAATTGCCATTTGTATAAGAGCATTTCAAACATCAACCGTACTGTGTGCAGAAGAACCTCTTGGCTCTGAAACTCAATCCCTCTACCAATAAAAGCTAACACACTGTATGCCTTCTTAACAACCCTATCAACCTGGGTGCCAACTTTCAGGGATCTATGCACATGGAACTTCCTCCTGTGTGGAGTGGAGGTCCCACCTTATGCTAATCAATGCTTATTGGAATGTGAAATTGAACCACGGCTGCTGAACTGGGCAGGGATATATCCCCCCACTGACATTTCAGCATCCTTGCCTACATGAAGATTTATGCCAGCATATCTGATTGTGGGCCCCTAATCAAAGTAGCCTTCACTGTTAGTATCAATTAGAAATAGATGTTCAAAGCTATGACTGAAAGTATATTAAGCTTTTATTGAAATTTATTCAGAGTTAATATTGATGAACTATTTTGCACGTGGGTATCTTAGAAGTGCCTCAGTAAAGACATGAAAAATCGATTTATCTCAATTATATTTTTCAGTTATGGCTGAGTTTCCATTGGTATGGCATTGGTGGTTGGCTCTAGGTAAGATTTTCAATTTAAATACAAATATTGTTCCAGCTATAATATGATATTAGTAAATCTTTCAATTTGCTTTGTCATCCTGGCATCCTTGTCCAAAAGTGATATTTCCTGCCAGGGACCCAGATTCAATTCCAGCCTTGGGTGATTGTTTGTGTGGAGTTTACACATTCTCCCTGTGTCTGTGTGGGTTTTTTCTAGGTGCTCTGGTTTCCCCCCACAGTCCAAAGATGTGCAGGTTAGGTTGATTAGCCATGCTAAATTGCCGCTAATATCAGGGGGATTGGCAGGGTAAACACATGGAATTATGGGGATAGGGCCTGGGGTGGGATTGTTGTTGGTGCAGGCTCGATGGACTAAATAGCCTCCTTCTGCACTGTGGGGATCCTATGAATCCAAAGGTACAGCTCTGCACATAGCACACAGGCATTAAGATGTTTTCTCACTGGGCTGAACTCCTGGAACTTTTTGAGTTGGCCAATAAATATCTTATTATCTTGTGGTTCTCAGCCCAGTAAGAATCCTCATAACACCAGGTTAAAGTCCAACAGGTTTATTTGGTAGCAAATGCCACTAGCATTCGGAGCGCTGCTCGTTCGTCAGGTGAATCAGCCATTCTCAGCCCTGTCAGGGCATAATAATTGTTAAAATTTAAAGGGATATCCCCACTTGTAGGTAAGTGAACATATAGAGAGGGAAAAGTTTTTTTATCAAGGCTGTCAGTATTTCAAAAGTATATTTTATTTTTTCCAAGAGGCAAAAAACTGTATGTTTTTAATTATTGAGCCTTGTAATGGAAAAGCCATCACCTTAGATTACAAAGCAGAGGTTCTGTTGCATCTGTTGGATGCGAAGAAAGTTGCTTCACTTGACAATCCTGGCATCCCTTTTCAAGCATTTAACTAGCCTGGCAGAGTGTGACAGTTAGATCCAATACCGTATTAACTTCCTGCATCACTTGAGAACAAATACAAAAGAATCTTAAGAAAGATGCCAAAATATGATTTTTAAAAATGCACTTACAGGATATGGGTGGGCATCACTGGCTAGGCCAGCATTTATTGCCAATCCCTAATTCCCCCTCCAGAAGATGGTGGCAAGCAACCTTCTCGAACGACTGCAGTCCCTGGGGCGTAGGTACACTCATAGCGCCGTTAGGAAAGAAATTCAGGATTTGAACCCATCAACAGTGAAGGAACATTGCTACATTTCTAAGATGGGATGGTGAATTACTTGGAAGGGAAACTCCAGATGGTGGTGTTTCCAAATCTCTGCTGTCCTTGTCCTTCTGGATAGTCATGATCTTATGTTTGGAAGGTGCTGCCTGAGTAACCTTGGTAAGTTCTTGCAGTGCATCTTGTAGATGGTACACACTACTGCCACTATTTGTCGGTGGCAGAGAGATTTAATGTTTGTGGAAGGGGTAGCAATTTAGTAGATTGCTTTGTCCTGGACAGTGTTGAGCTTTTTGAGTGTTGTTGGAATTGAACTCATCCAGCCAAGCAGCAAGTATTCCATTATGCTCCTGGCTTGTGACTTGTAAATGGAGGACAGGCTTTGAGGGGGATCAGGAGGATTCCTAACCTTCAACCTGCTCTGATAGCCACTGTATTTTTCTGGCTAGTCCAGTTCAATTTCTGGTCAATGGTAACCCCCAGGATGTTGAAACCACTTAGCACCTTAGAAATCTCTTCTATTGAATCATAAATAGGGAACAAGGATAGCATCCTTCATTGGCGTCTGCTTTCTTCCAATAATTAAACTCTAACCTGAAAAATAAAAAGATTCATCAAAATACATGAAAACTAGCAAAAATCCTGTTGAGTTTAACAAATCATTTGATAACCTGATTAAACATATAAGTCTATAAGACATAGTAGTAAGCCATTTGGCCCATTGAGTCTGCTCTGCCATTCAGTGAGATCATGACTGAACTAATCTGATAATCCTCAACTCTACTTTCCCTCCTTATATTCTGCAGTTGTGACATCGTAATTCACAGAAATTGCTCATTTTAGTACAACGGCAAAAGCACTTGTTATGCAACAGCCATAATAATGGAGTCAACAAATCAAAACTTATAAATATATAAAGTTAACCTGTATTAAAAATAAACAATATAATTAAAAACTCCAGTTGGCACTGCCAATGATTATTTAAACAAGGTATAATAATTTACAAACATCCAAGGAAAAACTGTGATAGGAAAGGACATTTGTAAAATAACTAAAGCACTGAAGTGTTTAAATTTAAGCGATAAAGGAACTAGAATGCTAGAACAAAATAGTTTTGCAGCAAAACCAGTCAAATATAAGTACAAACATGAACTATTGGACTCTGCCTGCCATTGCTTGTGTAATGTTGATAATTCTTTTGTGGTGTGTTGGGGGTGGGGGAGATTGGAATCAAAAAAAAAGAACCTTCACTCATGTAGTTGATATTGAAAAAGATGGGTAAATGTCTATGATTTGGCAGCTGGATGGAAAAAGCAATGATTATTACTAGCAGATCTCTGGTAATATCAAAATCAGCTAGAAGAGCATAACAGGGAAAGTGTGATTGCGAGAGTGTTACAAGAAGCAAGTAAGGTGCAAAGAGTGTGTGATACACATAAGAGTTTAGTATTATTGTGCTGACAATAGAAAATCTCAGTGTCACACATGATAAGTAAGACAAAATAACCTTAGAACTGAGTCAGAAGAAGTATGGACTAGGAAGTAACTAGGGGCACATTTATTTATTATTTTGCAGCAAAAAAATATTTTTTTTAATTTACAATTTAAATTTTAAAATTTCAATTTGTTTCTTGTACTTTCCTTAAACTGATTTCCTGCCCCAAAAACTGCATGCAGCAGATGAGACTTTTGGTTTAAGAGCAGCCAAGGAGATTACAGCAGCTCTATCGATGGGCTCAAGTCTACAACTACAATATGATGCCATGTTGGCATGTAACTTTTTATTTTAAATGTTGGCTTGAAAGTGTGACATAAAACGATGCTTACGTGCAAAATAATTTGACTGGCTTTCTTCCCTTTAGAGAGACTGGGCATGTAGAATATGCTTGAAGTGGACTAAGCCTGTCCATGCCACTTTGGCTATGACTCACTGCTGGTCTATCAGCCAGCTCCTCACTTCCCCACGATCCCTTGCTACATAAACATCAAAATCACCCCTTTATTACTATTTAAAGTAATATTCACATAGCTATGAAGTGCAAAAACTAAAAAAATTAGTGACTTTTGTGTTAAAATGTTAAATGTTCAATAGGAAGTTAATTTACTTTTTTTTCTATGTTCTTACACAGGATGAGGGTGTCACAGGCAAGGCCAGAATTTGTTGCCTATCTCTAATTGCCCTCAAACTGAGTGGCTTATTATGTCATTTCTGAGGGTAGTTAAGAGTCAGCCTGTGAGTGTGGAGTCACATGTAGGCTAGACTGGGCAAGGATAGCAAATTTTCTTCCCTTAAGGGCTTTAATGGTAGCTGTTATGGCCACCATCACTGATTTTTTTTGCCCGAATTTAAATTCCACCAGCTGCTTTGAGTGCCGCTATAGTGTTAGACTGGACCTGCAGATTACCAGTCCAGTGGTATTATCACTATACCACAATCACCCCTTTTCCATAAACAGGATAGATGAGAGCTGAATAGTACCATCTTGTGGTGTAGTTATGTAATGTTTATTGTGAAGCTGTAGTTACTGTGAATTGTAGACAGATTTTAAGAATTGAAATACTTATTTTTGCTTACTGTTTTATTTCTGTTCTTTAAAGTATATTTTGAAACGTTTGCATCAGGTTTTATTTTTAAGAAATTTTACAGTTGAGATGTTCTTCATGTTCATTAAGGAGCATTTCTCCAATAAAGGGGATTTACAATCGTAGCCCATGAAGAAAACCTCAGTTCATTATGTTGATAACACAAAAGGGGGGATAGTCTCCTAGTCTGAGGATAGGTTCAATGGCGATGCAGGAACATAGAGTGTTCCCCACTGCGGAGTTGTGCCAAATCTTCTGACCTCATTAATTGTGAAATTGGATG
Source organism: Carcharhinus amblyrhynchos (assembly GCF_965287045.1). Classification (NCBI taxonomy): domain Eukaryota; kingdom Metazoa; phylum Chordata; class Chondrichthyes; order Carcharhiniformes; family Carcharhinidae; genus Carcharhinus; species Carcharhinus amblyrhynchos. Next base: position 62,517,485 of record NC_137330.1, read on the forward strand.
TTTTGCGCAATACTCTGTAGCAAAACACCTGATGGCATGTAGTCTGCCATCTTATCTGGGCACCCCATAGAAAAGGTGGCCAATAGTGACTCACTATTGAAGAAAGAAGACTCCTGAAAATGACGTTTGGTCTCCAAGAGCACTCTGAGGCTGGAAGATGGACTCCTCTAGGACACTGAATCAGGATAGTCCACCTGCAAGTGTTCTCCCCACCCGCTATTGTGGTGTTCCACGGTCTAAGGTTGCCTGCTGCCTCCACCCTTGACATCTGCATACCATGTTGTTCCAGGTATGTTTTTGTGCTAGCGTGTATTACTGACACTGCGGAGAATCAGGTGTGGGTGGTTGAGTTTTCATCTACATCCCGTTAACAGGATGCAAATAGGTTTTGTGCCAGCCTCCAGTGAGTTTCCCGATTCACCATGACAGGCACAAGCAGAAGATACTGTGAGAAATTCACACAGAATAAAACCAATTTTAGAGTCTTTTGACAAATACTTACCCCACCCTCCGCTCACCAGTGAATGGATGGAGCATGGGAGAATTCCACCATAGCCTGACCTCCAACTTCAAAAAAGCAAAACAATTTCTTCATCAAAGAAAGAGCACATTGTAACGCTACTATACTTAATTATGAACTTCTCCCTCCTTTGGAGCCACAGAATCACAGATTATTACAGTGCAGCAGAAGCTCTTCAGCCCATCGAGTCTGCACCGAAGTATGAAATGCCCTGACCTGCCCATCTAATCCCTCTTGCCAGCATTTGGTCCATAGCCTTGAATGTTATGGCGTGTCAAGTGCTCAACCACCCACACCTGATTCTCCGCAGTGTCAGTGATACACGCTGGCACAAAAACATACCTGGAACAACATGGTGTGCAGATGCAAGGATGGAGGCGGCAGGCAACCTTGGATCGTGGAACACCACAATAGCGGGTGAGGAGAACACCTGCAGGTGGACTATCCAGATTGTAAAGGATGTGAGGCATCCTGCCTCCACCACCCTCCCAGGCAGTGCATTCTAGACCATCGCTGCCTTCTGAGTAAAATAGTTTCTCCTCAAATCCCCCAAAACCTCCCACTCCTCAGTTTTAACTTGTGTCTCCTTGTAACTGACCCTTCAATTAACAGCAGCTTCCTATCCATCCTGTCCATGCCCTTCATAATCTTGAACATTTCAATCAGGTCGCCCCTCAGTCTTCTCTGCTCCAGTGAAAACAACCCAAGCCTATCCAACTGTTCTTCATAAATTAAATGTTCCAACCCAGGCAGCATCCTGGTAAATCTCCACTGCACCACCTCCAGTGCTTTCACATCCTTCCTCAAATGTGGCAACCAGGACTGTACACAGTTTTCCTGCTGTGGCCTCACCAAACTTGTATACAACCCATCATGACCCCTCTGCTTTTGTTATCAATACCCCGATTGATAAATGCAAGAGTGCCATATGCTTTTTCACCACCTTATTAACCTGCCTTTCTGCCTTCAGCAATCAATGAACAAACACTCCAAGGTGCCTCTTTCTTCAGAACTTCCCAGTGTCAGACCTTTCACAGTATATTTCCTTGTCAAATTACTCCTTCCAAAGCGCATCACCTCACATTTTTCAGGGTTAAATTCCACCTGCCATTTATTCGCCCATTTGATCATCTCATCTGTATTTTCCTTTAACCCAAAATACTCAGCCTCACTGTTAGTCACCCAGTCAATCTTTGTATCATCGGTAAACTTACTATTCATACCCCCAAAATAGTCATCTTTGTCATTTATATAAATGACGAACAATAGGGGGCCCAGCACAGACCCCAGTGGTTCGCCACTGGGCATTGGCGTCCACTCACTAAAACAATCATCTGTCATCGCCCTCCAACTCCTACTGTCAAGCCAATTATGAATTCACCTTATCAGATCACCCTGTATCCCACGTGCATTCGCCTTCTCAATAAGCCTCTCATGTTCGACTTTGCTAAAGGCTTTGCTGAAATCCATGTAAACTACATCAACCACACTATCCTCATCCACACACTTCATTACGTGCTCAAAAAATTCAATCACTTAGTCATATTATGGTACGTTGTTCTGACTATCAACAGCCACCCAGTTCCTTGCGCATTCTTCTGAAGTGACAATGGCTGTTGACAGGTAATTCAACTACAGGGGATAGCACAGCTCAATCCAATGCTATTCTCAGTCAGCATCCACACATGTACAAATGGACTCACTGAATTGTGATCAATGGAAGTCTCAGCTAATTCTCCCTCATTGTTACAGAGACACCCGGAGCCAAACACAGCACAGCTACCACTTCCCAAACCAATATTAACTAACTGAACAAATGCCAGTGGTCACTTCTAGGGCTTTCATTGTAAGACCCAACACTCCATAATACACCTCTGTGGATAAAGTTGCTATTTAACTTCATGGAATGGCTGGAAAATTGCTCAGGAAATAGAGATAGTGAATTGATAAAAAATGGAAATCCATGGATAGGGGGAACTGAATCCCCATTAATGAGATCTGAGATACTTGACTCTCTCTGCTTCCCCCTCTCACTCACACATATGAGCTGGGCGAGGGAATAAAAGGTAATGTGTTCCTCTTTACTCAGGACATAGATATATTGATCTGTGAAAAAGAGAACTGAAATCTCGCAGTGAACGTAGATAAATTATGTGAATGAACAGAATTATGACAATTGCAGTTTCATGTAACAGGTGCAAGGCTGTAAACTTTATTCATAAATTCAGAACTAGGACTGCTCAATGACATTTCCATAGCTTTCAACTCTACTTGTGACTACTCTGGTCATAGCATAGGTCATGACAGCCTATAGTAGAACTTGGACAATTTACAGACTTTGTTTGTATGATGACTTCTGCCGCTGCTACCACTACTATACCTACTGCAACTTGTATTTCTGTTGTGTATTTATGTAATAAGATGCCCCAAGGTGCTTCACAGGATCGTTAGAATACTAAATATGACACCAAGCCACATGGAGAAATTAAGTCAGATAACAAAGGCTTAAACAAAGAGATAGGTGTTAATGAGTTTCTTAAAAGACCCAAGTGAGGTAAGGATGTGGATAGGTGTAAAGAGGGTTTTCTAGCGCTTCTAGGCAACTGAAGGCATGGCCACCAGTAGTGGGGTGACTAAAATCTAGGATGCTTCTAGAGGTCCTAATTGAAGGAAAGCAGGCATCTCAGAGGATCGTGAGGCTGGAGGGGATTACAGAGGTAAGGAAGAGATTTAAAAACGAGGTGAACATTTTATAATCTCAAGTTGTTTGAGTAGGAGCCAATGGACATCAGAGTGCACTGGGGGTTGCAGAACAGAACTTTGATGAAACTAAGATGTGGCTTTTGGATGACCTCAAGTTTACAGAAGGTACCAGGAGTCTGTTGGAATAGTTGTATCACAAGGTAACAAAGGCACAAATGAGGGTTTCATCAGCAAAGGAGCAGAGACAGGCAAAGTTGGGTCATGTTACAGAGGTGGAAAAAGCAGTCTTAGTAATGGTATAAATATGACATTGGAAGATCATCTCCAGCTCACATGTTGCAAACAGTCTCGCTTAATCTCAAGCTGTTAACACAAAGGTGGGTGGAGTCAGTAGCCGTGAGAAAGAGTTTGGAGTGGAGACTGAAAACAATGGTTTTACTTTTAACTATATATAATTGAGAGTAATTTCTAGTCATCCAATACTGGGTGATGGATAATGAGTGGCTTAAAGGAGCCAAATGAGGTAAGCATGTGGAGAGGTGTAAGGAGGGCATTCTGAGCATAGAGTCTAGGCATCTGAAGGCATGGCCACCTGTGGGTCTGATAATTTAGCAGCAGCAGAGGAGACGAGGGAGGTGTTGGAGAAGTAGAGCTGGGTATTGTCAGTGTACATGTGAAAACTAACACTGTGCTTTTGGATGATGCCACTTAAGATCAGCATGAAGATGAGAAATAGGAGTGGGCCGAGGATAGATCCTTGAGGAAAACAAGTGGATGTAGTGGGGAGCTGAAAGAGAAGCCATTGCAAGTGATTCCCTGGGTATGGTTGGATAGGTAAAAGTGGAATTAGGTAAGTACAATCCCACCCAGCTGAACAACAGTTAAGAGGCATTTGAGGAGGATGGTGTGGTCAGCCATATTAAATGCTGCAGACAGGTCAAGCAGGATGAGGAGGGAAGTTTACCTTTGTCACATAGGATGTCATTTTGTAGACAACATTCAAAGAAAAAAAGAAATAAGCAAATTTATACAATGCTTTTCAGGACCACAGAGTGTCCCAAAGTGCTTCACAGCAAATAAACTACTTTTGGAGTGTAATCGCTACTAAAATGAAGGAAACATGGTGGCATTGTGGTTAGCACTGCTGCCTCACACCGCCAGGGTCCTGGGTTCAAATCCACTGTCTGTGTGGAGTTTGCACGTTCTCCGCTTGCTCTGTGTGGGTTTCCTCTACAGTCTAAAGATGGTCAGGTGGATTGGCCATGCTAAATTACCCCTTAGAGTCCAGAGATTTGGAGGTTAGGTGGATTAGCAATGGTAAATGTGCAGGGTCACGAGGATTGGGCAGGAATTGGGCCTGGGGAAGATGCTCTTTTGGAGAGTCTGTGAGATGCGATAGGCCAAATGGCGTCTTTCTGCACTGTAGGAATTGCATGGTTCTATAACTTTCACACAGCAAGCTCCAACAAATAGCAATATGATAATGACCAGATAAACAATTTTGAATTGTTATTGAGGGATAAACATTGGTCAGAACATGGACCACAATTTTACATTCCTCCACCTCACCACTCCCCTGCGTGGCTATAGCCACAATAATACTTATGATGTTTAACACCATTAAGGTCAATGCATTTGATTAGGGCTTCAGCCACTGAATTCAATATCACAGACACACTGTGCTAAAGTAAGCAGTCTAACCAGGATGCACTATAGTAATGTATCTAATTTATATCTCATTTTGAAAATTTAAAAAAAGTTTTACATGATTTTTATCTAAAACATGCTAGGTGTGTGCTAATTAAGTTGTGCCCCAGGGTATGATGCTCTGCATGCTGGAGCATCAAACTACAATGCAGTGGAGCTGGAGAATATTGCCTTCTTTCCATAGCTCCTCACTACACAATACCCCTGCTCACCACCATCCCATCACCTCCATTCAATTGATCATCTGCATGTGTATGGGGAATGGAGATCAATCCAGGATAGAGGAAAGAGGACATCTTGCTTTGGCGGTTGATTGCCTGTATAGACTACTGTGGCTAAACTCTCACTATTTCTGTAGGCTGGACTGATGATGAGGAATAAATATATGGGGACACATTATCGAGGAGTAGTGAGCTGCCAGTATTATCTTCAAAGCACAGAAGGGCTTATGTTCACCCGAACTGGGCCAATTATAATTCTTGCACCCATAATGGCTCCAGCAGCTGATAAATGTGTCACTGTTTTCTCTTTCACAGTGCACTGATCCTGCAATTTAAAACCAAATATAGGAGATGATTTGAAGCAATGATGCCTTTTGACATCCCACATTAAACACTCACAATCATGTAGGACAGGGCAAGAGGAGCTAGTCTGGTCAGGTGAATTCTAGCCTCAGTGTCAGTCTCCTGCTACAATTGCTCAATGTTCAATTTCTTAAATAGTGAGTCATACCTCAGATCTCTAAGTAAGATTATAAACTAATTATTTCAGTGTACTCCATTAATGGAATGCAGTATGTATATTTCAAATTCCACGATAAGATTAAAATCATTGAAACCTTCAGTAAGTGCAGTATGCACCTGGCTGAAATTTTCCCTTGTTCCTTGCTATTGGTTTGTCTGAGTCATGATTGCTAACCGCCCATCGACCGATTGGATTCAGCATCATGATTTCTTTTTAAATCGAGTTTTGTGTGCCTGTTTCGTAGTTGAAAATTGTTAACTTCCATTTCAGCAGGTCACAAGCTGTTGGTTTATTCTGTCTTTAGTAAGGCAGTAGGCTTTGCTATCATTTAGAGCTGCTTTCAATTGGATGCAGCATGGTGGCACAGTGGTAAGCCCTGCTACCTCACTGTGCCAGGGACACGGGCGATTGGCCATGTTAAATTTCCCCTTAATGTCAGGGAGATTTGCAGGGTAAATATATAGGATTACAGGGATGGGTCTGGGTGGGATTGTTGTCAGTGCAAGCTTGATGGGCCGAATAGCCTCCTTCAGCACCGTAGGTATTCTAAATTGAAATAATTGTGAACGTGGTTGGTTAGAGGGAATAGATAAGCAATGGGATTTAAGGGCAAGATAGCTGAGAAAAAAGTTTTTAGGCGGAAGAAATAAGCAAACAGGTGGCAGGTTTGTTAATTTTAGAGTTTAGAATCTTAAGACAACAAAGCATTGCTAAATCGTGTCTCTATTAGGGGAGAATTCAGTTTCATACATTCCCTATTGTGTTTATTTTTGGGTGTCCCATCTTAGGAAGTATACTCTGGCCTTGGAGACTGATCTATATTCAGAAACTGGGTTACTTGGATTATGTTTCCTAGAGATGAGGTCTTTATGTGGTAAGTGGATTAAGCTGTTCAATAAAATGAAGGTACCTGCTAAGGGAGATAGGGAACAACTGGGGGAAAGAAACAACAGAAAATGATGAAAACACTCAACTGTGGAGAGAGAAACAGAGTTAATGGGCAAGATTATAACTCACTCAATGTTCATCTATTTGCACAAGTGATTGGCCATGTTAAATTTCCCCTTAATGTCAGGGAGATTTGCAGGGTAAGTATGAAGGGTTAAAATAGGACCTGTTGAGTGGGATTTTCCACCCCCTCACCCCATGTAGGCAGCCCAACATTGGGGTTTCCCATTCTATGCACCCCTGCCATCAGGAAACGCGCGGCATGATCTTGCTGCTGTGGAAGATCCTGCTGCAAGAACAACCAGAAAATTCCACCCACTGTTTACATTGATTTCTGCCAATTCCAACACTATAATAACAATCAATTGACATTAGTTTATATTGCAATCTTAACTATTTCCAATTAAAAACATCTAATACATTTTCTTTCTAATCTCTACTGGCAAAAATAAATTGGAATGTCAGATTTCTTCAGGCAAGTTTACTTTTACAGAAGGGAATGATACTTCTATAATGTTGCTATTGTAATTGATAACGTATTGTGTTTCCAAACAGGGAGAGTCAAGGCAAAAGAACACTGACTATCTGTCACACACAAACTGAGCAAAATGTGGCTAGGGGAAGTTGGTATGCTGTGCAGCCTTGGAATTAGTTGCCAGACTCTGATAGAGAATGAATGACTTGTTAGATTGAAGCAATCCAGGCAGATGGACATGGCAATGTATCATCTCCTTCAGCATGAACAACAAACTTTCATTGAACTCTAACCTCTTACAGCTCTTGTTATGAGTGCAAGATTTTATAAATGGTTATGTTTTTGACTGTATTTTAAATTCAAGATAAAATGGAGTACTGAACAGAGAAATATGTGGTCTGCTATGAGCTTTATCTAACAAGAAACCTTTGTGGCTTGGTTACCTTGCAGACCTGGGGCCCAGGTTGAGACTCACTGAGAATGAAGGTGCAAGATGTTCACATCAAGAAACAAAGGAATACATTTTCTGTCTGAGTTTTTAGTTAGAAAAAGAAACAAAGTGAGAGAGAGCGACATGTCTCAGAGACAAAAGGTTGCAGCCAATGTGGTTAGCAGGAGAGGAGAAGGCTGCTGTCCTCTGTGAACTACTAGGCAGAATGTCAAAGGGAGGACAGTCTCAAGTTGAAGAGATGCATACCATGGAAATCTAAAGACACTTAAAGATTTGTCCTAGCTTGGCCAGGAAAAGCAATTTCTGTCATGGGCCTATCTCTGGTAGTTGATTTGGGAATTTATCAGAAATCTTATAATGGTCATGGGACATTGTAACTCACTGAATTGAAGAGAACTTAACCCACTGGAAGCTGGGACTGACTATGGATGGTTTTCTATGAAGACTGTAATCCTGTGGAGAAAGTGCTGTTTCAAATTATACGTGTAGAGTGGGATTATTGGTTATGTTAAGTCATTATTAAGGGTAATTGTTTCTGTAGTTGGAGTATTAGCTCACCAACCACATCTGCAAACTTCCACCTCCCCCACCCACCCCAGCCTGGGAGACCATTGCCCAGGTGGTCAGCACGACTAGTAACCTCACTAGAAGTATCACGCAGTGCAGGAAGCAAGTGAATGATCTCATCATCTCCACCAGGGTAAGTCCTCTTTCAGTTCCCTTCACTATTAAACTCTTATCATTGCATCATGTACTCAAAGAGCAATGCTTTTCACGGATTTCACGCATCCATTAATAGAGGACATTTATCAATCCTCATTTTCTCATAGACATTTTCACATTACCATCATCCCATCTGTCATCGTGCTCACACTCCCTCCTCTAGTCCTTCTGTAGAAAATTCATCTCTTTACACAACCAAATTGTGAGAAGCACAGCAAACTGATCATGCAGGAAGTCTCTCCAGTGCATATTGCAGAGAACCGCCTGAGCGGTCCACACATATGAATCGAGGCACTGGTGAAGCAAAGAGTCAGGAAAAACAAGAGGTCAGGAAGCTAGACCTGGGAAAAGCAAGGAGCTGAAGAGCAGGATTGGAGGGTAGCAAGTGTTGTGGTTTAGGTCGGAAACTCCAAAGCATTTTATGGAGCCCACCTGGATCATAAGTTTTGCATCTTGAATTTGGATAGGATAAGCATGATATGTTTTACTACAGGTATGATTTAAATGACTCACTAGGGAGTTTTTAATCAAACAAAGTTTATTTAAGAATATAGTTAACATATATAATAAGAACATTAGCAAGAACTTTTATCAATTACAAGTAAGAAACAAAACAACCACTTTAATGTATAACCCTTAACAAATCCATCGAATGTGTTCCAATCAAACCAATCCCATAGACAAAGGACCATTTTCACACGTTTAACACTGCAAAGACTAATGCTCACGTGATACTGGACTTGAGTCTTTTGGATGATCTATCTCTGGATAGATTCAGAACAGGTTGAAGTCAGAACAGCTTCCCAAAATATCAGGGACTCTAGGCAGTCACCAACACAGATTCCCCCTTTCAGAAAGGCAAGATCTTGCTTTCAGATAACCAGCAAAATTTTCAAAACCATGGAGAGAGAGAGACTTCTTTTCAGTTTGCTGTCCCTTCTAAAACTCAACTCCATCTGCAGCCAAACAGAAAATTAAACCTTAAATTTATTGGAAAGAAAAGAAAATCTATCCAAAAACACATGACAATCCTCCCTAACAATGCAGGATTGTAAAACAACCTAGATTTAAAACAAACAGACACCTTTTAAGCTACTGACGGAGCAACAAAAAGACCCCTCATTGACACTTGGAAACTGAAAAAGGTCTGCTTACAACTGCAGAGAACAGGATTTTAAAAAAAACTTTATTAAAGGTATGCTAACTTCACACAAGGAGCCAAAGAGTGGGACCTGGGGGAAGGAAGGAACCTGTGTGACCAATTGGGCCATTACATTAGAAAATTCCTGCTGAGTGGCAGAAGGATCTTTTGTCACCACGGCACTGGATGACGATTGTGTCATGGTAAGGAGCCAATCATTCAGGACTGAAATCAGGAGAAATTTCACTGAAAGTTTGTGAAGTTTTTGAATTCTCATCCCAGAGGGTTCTGGAAACTTCCATTGTTAAACGCAGAATGGAATTAAGAGATATAGGGAGCAGAGAGGAAAATGGAACTGAAGGCCAGGATCAACCATGATCAAATTGAATGGCAGAGCAGGTTATACAGACTGTATAGTCTATTCCTGCTCTTATTTCTTGTGTTCTTGTATTATCTTTTCACAAAAATGACCACCATTTTGTAACTGTTAACAAGAGATCAGAACACAGGTCACTTCCTGCTAAATTATTCTTTGTGACCTTTAGAAAGAATGTGTTTGTGCTTTTTAGATACTGTTTCATTTAATATTGTTGAGTCAGCGAAAGATATGATTGAGGTCATTGTTGAATTCTCAGAGGATGAATATGACCTTTAACTCGGAGTACTTTCAGTTTAGAATGCACATCTGAGCAAAAATAAAATTATACATCATCCTAGTTTGTATCAATGGAATCACCCATTGCTGTGACATTTTACTGGTGAGTACAATTTAATGTATGCAATGCCAGATGTAATACAATTATTAAAATCATGTGATAGGAAAACATGATGGGCACCAAATTCAGTGCTTCAGTGCACATTTTCTTGGCGCTACAAGTGCTGTTTTGACTCAAAAATGAAATCTGCAGTGCATGTGCACACACTTGGTGGGGTTGTTGGTACCCATGCAATGAGGATCTGCTGGAGGTATAAAGCTATGCAGATCCTTATGCCAGTCAGCGTGTACCGCTGAATTGGCACCATTCTGGAGATCCACACTCAAATTATTGCCCTTCCCTAACCACACACAGCCAACCACATATTCAGCAGCAGAGAAGCCATTTAGAGGGAACATCAACAAATCGCAGTTTAGTTGTAGAAGTGTTCACTGGTTCTCAAAGTTGTTTAGCATTGCTGACATCTACAGGGAGTGATGTGGCACATGCTGAAGGACTTTGCTCTGACTTCAAAGATTCTGTACACACTGTGTGTTCTGAGACATGGGTGCAATAGTTTGCATTCGCCTTGGTCTACACTGCGGCATGGCAGGAAGAATGAGCGGTTGTGACACAGAGCAGGAAAAACTGCTGGAGATGTAAAGGGGGAGAGGAGAGGGGTTGAATGGCTCTCAGTAGGAGGAGAGGATGCAAATGCGTTGGGTATTCAGGGAACAATGATCTTACCTGACTTCTGCAGTTCACCATCCACTATTGCTTGAGAGAGATCACTGAGCCTCTGTATTCCAAGAGAGATGAATATGTCTTGGCAGCGAGTGCAAATGGCTTCACAAAGATTGCAGTCTTCCCCCTGATAGAGGGTGCCATTAACTGCATGCGCATTGCTTTGTGGGCAGCACATGTCAACCTTGAGATGTACCACAACTGAAAGGAATCCAATTCCTAATATCCAGCAGGTGTGCGACACACATTAAATATCATGCAGTTCCTGGCAGTATTCGTGATGCTTCCACTCTGCAGTACTCTGCTGTACCATCTGCATTTGTGATTCCACAGAAAATCAGAGAGTAGCTGCTGGGTAATAAGGTTTATCCTTTTAAGTTAAGGTTCATGACATGACGTCAGTGTGCAGCTTACACACAGCATGCACAGAATGAAACCCAAACTGCCATACATAATGTGATGGAGTAGCTTACTGGGGCGCTTAAACAGCACTCCTGCTGCTTGACGCACACTGAAGCAGTCCTGTATATTTTGTAAAGCTCATGTCAAGATTTCTGATGCTCTCCTGAAAGCTGCATGACTTCATCATCATGAGGGCACAGTCCTTGCCACCAACTATATGGCAAGTAGCTGAACTGCAGGAAGAGGAAGAGGGGTAGACACCAGCCCCTTTCTGGACAGTAATATGGACAGCAAAATGCGCCTGATGTTGGATATTTGAAATGGAAACCAAAATTGATGACAATGCTAAACAAATCAGGAAGCATCTGTGGAGAGAGGAACAGAGTTAATGTTTCAGGTCTATGGGCCTTACTTTACCATTTTGATTCGAACTGCTGGGCGGAGTTGAAACTGGGAATGTTTCAGATCTGTTCTCAGGTGCCCCCGTATACACTCTGCCTGAAAAATATCAGCAATTCCGAATCGCGCTGCACAAGCCTGTGGGCAGGGCTTAATGCGCTTTAAACCCTGCAGTTCTGATCGATGCCTCCAACTGCATGAGCGCAGAAAATAAAATGATAGAATGTAGCTCCCCCGCCACATCCCTCCAGATAATGCTTCACCCCAACAACGTTACTGACCCCCTTATCCCCTCCCCTGCCACCCAGGCCAATCGTGGGCCTCTTCCCCCCACCCCACCCTCTGATCTCAGGGAGCATGTCAGCAGACCCCTTTCCTCCCACCAATCTCAGGCAGAGTGACAGCGGATCCCCCCCTTCCTCCCCTGATATCAAGCAGAGAGATCCACCCACACCCCTCCATCTTACAGATGTCAGGCAGAGTGATCCCCCTCTCCCCCACCCTGGACCCTCCTGCAGAAGGCCCTCATCTCCTACGGATTCTGATGGCTGTGTGACCCTTCCCTCTCTTTCCCCTGTCCCCAATCACTGAGGCACTGATCCACCATCTTACCACCCCCCCTTCTCCCCCAACCCCCAATCAGCACTCCTGCAAGTGCTCACTTGCCTTCCCCTCAATGCTAACAATCAAACTGCATGGAACTTGCTGGAATGCTCTGCCAAACTGCCTGCAGCTGATCTGCCCTAATGAGGGGCAGCTCCATTAAAAACTCAAGAATGGACAGACGGGCAGTGCAGGACAATATGCGTATGAGCAGCCCTTGTTTTGCTGAGGGCGATCTTGGGAGGATACTAGGTCCAGCAGAGACAAGGCGGGGGGGAGCCCAGGAGCATGCAGACTCGGGGGGCTGATGGAAATGCGGCCTGGGAGGCAGTCGCTGTCTTGGTCAGTGCCAGGGCACTGGCCCCCGAACCGGGAAGCAGTGCTGCAAAAAGGTCAATGACTTCATACAGGGAGCAAGGGTGAGTTTCTAACCCCATCTTGCATCTTTCCCCAAATCTCCCCCAGACACTGCCATGTCCAGCACTCTGCATGCACCCCAGCCCCAGATCCCCAAGCACCTTCTTCCTGTCCCCCCAGTGATCCTTATTGTGCTTGTCCTCTAAGGACCACCACCTGATACTCTGCAGTAGTCATGCCATCATTTATTTTCATGGCTCCTTCTGTCTCCACAGGAGAAGACCAACCATAACAACAGAGAGGGCAAGGACAGGGGTGGTCAGCCAGACCTTCGGGTCTTCATCGCCTTTGAGGAGCAGGCACTGGAGCTCTCAAGGGAAGGGGAGGTGTGGGCTGTAAGCAACAGCATGGTCGGGCTGCTGTCAAGATGTGAGAATCTGTCATTCCTCTTTGAAGCGACTTCCCAGGGACATGAGTTTTCGATGTGAGGGGCAAGGTTTAAAGGAAATGTACGAGGCATGTTTATTTGTACAGAGAGAGTGGTGGGTTCCTGGAACTTGCTGTCGGGGGAGGTTGTGGAGGTAGATACGATAGTGACCTTTAAGAGGCATCTTTACAGCTACGTGAATGGGATGGGGGTAGAGCAAGGGTCCTAGAACAGATCCCTGGGGCACTCCACTGGTGACTGACCTCCATGCCGAAAAAGACCCATCCACAACCACTCTCTGCCTTCTGCAGGCAAGCCAGTTCTGGATCCACAAGGCCAAAGGCCCTTGGATCCCATGCCCTCTCACCTTCTCAAGAAGTCTTGCATGGGGGACCTTATCAAACTCCTTGCTGAAGTCCATGTACACCATGTCCACTGCACTTCCTTCGTCAATGTGTTCAGTCACATTTTCGAAGAACTCAACTAGACTCGTAAGGCACGACCAGCCCTTGACAAAACCATGCTGACTATTCCTAATCATGTCAAACTTCTCCAAATGCTCGTAAATCTTGTCCCTCAGGAGCCTCTCCATCAGCTTACCAACCACTGAGGTCAGACTCACCGGTCGGTAATTTCCCGGGCTATCTCTGTTCCCTTTCTTGAAAATAGGAACTACATCTGCAATCCTCCAATCTTCCGGAACCTCTCCCGTCTCCATTGACGACGCAAAGATCATCGCCAGGGGCTCTGCAATCACTTCCCTCGCCTCCCACAGTATCCTGGGGTACATCCCATCTTCTCCCTCCCTTGCACTTAACCTTGTGTCCTATGTTGCAGGGGCAGAACCAGTTATCCCGGGGCCTTCTGGATCCCAGGCCCCTTCTGCAGCTCCTGCCCACCCTGTTCAGGACAGCTCGGATGAATCCTCGGAGGATATGGCTGAAGGGATCTCCGAGGGTGGCACAGTTTTAGCGCCAGCTTCCACTTCACAACTCACATCCCAGAAACTGACACATCAGTGGGTCCAGTTAGTGGTGAGGCTTCTGGGTCACTCTCTGGTGAGCACGCCACATCTGATAATGTATATCGGGTGAAGGAGGGAACGTCCGAGACCTCTGACACGCAGGGACCCATCGGAGGCGAGGACTCAGCTGTCCGCAGGCTACATGCTGGGCCTCTGTCATCACTTCTCCCTCAGCTGCTAGAGATGCAGCAACAGAGCCAAGGAATGCAGGAGGGGCTGACGGCCACACTGGACCAATTGCGAGGCTGTTCGGAGGAGTCCCAAAACTTTCAGGTTGTCCAGCTATTGCCTGTCTTGTGAGCTTCCCAGGCCAGTACTGCAAGGGTGGCATCTGCAGTGGAAAGCTTGGGGCAGGAGATCCTCACCATGAGTGACAGGCTCCAAGCAATGGCCAAGTTACAGCAGGCCACAACTGAAGGACTTGAGATACTGCGGCGAATGGCTGAGAGGCTCAAGAGCTTGTAGGAGACCCAGCGGGGCAATGCTGATGCACAGCAGACTAAGGCAGCAACCCTTTAGAATGTGGCCCAATCATAGAGGGTCATGGCTGAAGGGCTACAGAGCGAGGCCCAGTCTCAGAGGGCACTTGCTACAGCCATTAACCAGGTGGCCCTCCACTCAGCTGGCCATCGCAGAAGGCTCGACCACCATGGGTAGGACGCAGGTGTTCCTCCAGGACTGGCAGTGCCAGGTAATCTGGAGCTCACTGCAGAGGCACCACCCTCCCCTGGAAGACCTAGGGGCCCACAGGAACCCCAAGGGAGGAGGAAGGGGCCTTTCAGCCAGGAGACTGTGACTGTGGCTACACTTTCTGACTTCTCCCTTCCTCACACCAGGGCATCTCAGGATCAGCTGGATGAAGAGGGTGTCATGGAAACATCCCAGACACCTGGAAGCAAACCAGGGCCCTCAAGGTTCAGGGCCGCCAAAGGATGCCCGCCACATGCATCACAGGCCACAGGGTCAGGTAGGCAGCTGGCCCCCTCCAATTCTGAAATACATTCTGGGGAGTTATTGAGACATAGTGGTAGACCATGTAAGGTTAGGAAGTTGTAGTTGCACTGAGATGGCATGGGTGAAGGGCTGCACTTGTTAAATAGATATTTAAGCACCTTAATGTTTTCCATTCTCAAGTTTCTATGTTTGAACTTATTTAAACACCTTTAATGCAATTATTAAATGTTTTTTCACCACCCGCCTATGACAGATTTGTCTTGAATAGGAATCCTCTTCCACTGATGAATGCCGGAGGGATGCTTCATGTTGATGTCAGCTGGGGAGGCCCCTTAATGCAGTGTCACTGAGAAAAGGAAGATAATTGGTTCCCAGAACCCACAAATGATTCCCACCCCAAGGCCTAGTATGGGATTTCAGATCCCTTAACCACTACACAGACATGGGCCCCGGTGCCATTGTGCACGCGGACCTCAGGTAGGAGTCAGACTAGTTTGCACCAGAACATCATCACCATACTGGTGCTCAGAGAGTCATCATCACACTGCTGACTGCCAAAAAACTCCCTAACACAGACTACCCAGGCCCACCACTCTGGTGTGACGATGTTGCAGGAGATAGAAGGACTTGGATGGGGATGAGGGATGAAACACAAGCCATTGAACCAACTGGATGATCAGGGCCTCCCTAGCTGTCCTCACATGCCTCATTTGAGCTGCCAATGCTCCAGTGCCTGGGTGATATTCCAAGGCTTGCTCTTCCTCTGCTTCCTCCCCAGCAACGCCCAGTTGGTCAGCCTCCACGTCCTCCTCCTCCTCCAATAGGCCACCTCTCTGTAGAGCCAGGTTGTGCAGGGCACATCACACCATCACAATGCGGGAGGAGATCACAGGGCTTTATTGAAGGGCCCCACCAGGGAGGTCCAGGTATCGGAATCTCATTTTAAGGAGCCCTGTGCACCTCTTCACTATCACGCGGGTGGCTCCATGGGCCTCATTATAGCAGGACTCCGCCGCAGACACAGGCCTCTGCACAGGCATCATCAGCCATGTCCAAAGTGGGTAACCCATATCAGCAATGAACCAGCCCCGCAGCCTGAGTTTCTCCTCAAAGGCCTCTGGGACATACAAGCTCCTGGCAATGAAGCTGTCATGCATGCTGCCTGAGTGTCCTGAGCAGATGTGCATAATGTTCAACTAGTGAACATGAACATTCAGGGAGTGGAACCCCTTTCTGTTGATGAATCTCCATGGATTCTGTAGGGGGTCCTTAAGGGCAATGTGGTGCAGTCGATGGCCCCTGCACATTAGGCATGCCCACAATGACCTTGAAACCTACATCTCGGGCTTCCTGATAGGTCTGGTCCAGGTTAAATTGACGTTCTGGCCATCCCAGGGCTTCTGTGACCTGCTTGACATAGGTGTGCACAGCTGATTGGGAACTGCCACATACATCTCCGCTCAGGGTCTGGAAGGAGCCAGTCACATAGAATTTCAAGGTGGCTGTCAATTTGACAGCACCGAGAGTGGGTGCACATCCCCCCACCCCCCCCCACTCCCCCCACCCCCTCCCCCCACCCCCCCCACCCACTCCCCCACCAACCCCCTCCCCCCACCCCCACCCCCCCCACCCCCTCCCCCCACCCACCCACCCCCTCCCCCAGCCCCCCCACCCCCCCACCCCCCCCTCCCCCCACCTTCGAGGTGCCAGGTCCTGCAAAGGTTGCGCAGGAGTTGCACTGTCTCCTTTTTGGAGGCAGAGTCGTTGGCGGAACATGGTGTCCGATGTCTGTTCAAATGACACTCATACACGGAACTGCCGGGATCTCTGCTTCCTCCTTCTTCCGCGCCACCCCCACCTCCCCACCAGGCTTGTTGCAGCTTGCCCCTAGCCCATCAACAGTCACCGTCCATACTGCCCATTCCCCCAGCCACATGTTCCTCACAATCTCAGCCCTCCTAATTCCCCAGCCACATGTTCTCCACAATCACAGCTCCTTAAAGTTGAGAGGCTGCAGCAGTGGAATTTCCAAGGGCTTTATGCACATCCTTCAGCTGGGAGAGTGCTGGGTGCACTGGGACCCAGCAACACCACAAGGCATGAGGTCAGTGCTGAGACCTGGTCCGTGCTGCAAATCAGACATCGGAGACCCTGCTGAGCAATAGCCCCCCCAACCACCCCCACCACCACCACCACCCCGCCCCCCACCAACACACTCGCAGGGCCACCACTGACCTGAGAAAGAAAATGGCCACAATGAAAGGACACGTGTTAGCAGCAGAGAGCCATCAAACTCTTTGCACTTACCTCCTCACTAACCTTTCACCGATGGAGTGCCCAAATCAGACTTTTATCGAGCGAACACAGTGGTAAAGGGTGAATTCCTGGTAAAGTTTGATGTGCAGCCCATTAAGTCAATTTAGATACATACAAATACCCAATTGCATCCATTTTCAGGCCTTGGTAAAAGGGGAACTAGTGAGGATGCAGGTGCGGATCACACTACTTGCCTCACATCCTACTTTCACAAGTTTTCACGCTCGTGAACGAGCGCACCTTGATGGGAAAATCGAGCCTTATGTTCTGATGAGAGGGTACAGACCTGAAATTTTTGTCTTGTTTCTCTCTCCGCAAATGGTGCCAGACCTTCTGAAAATTTCCAATGTTTTTCCTTAATGGATTAGTTATCTGTGATTGACACATCTGACTGTGATGCCAGCAAATGTTTCGCCTATTCCCCATTTACCACATGCTACCTTTCTGCTGTCAGGGACATTGTGGCCTAGCTACAATGCAAAAAGTAAAAATCAACACAAATTTATAAATCAAACAACTGCCATATTGTATACACA
Source organism: Carcharhinus amblyrhynchos (assembly GCF_965287045.1). Lineage (NCBI taxonomy): Eukaryota > Metazoa > Chordata > Chondrichthyes > Carcharhiniformes > Carcharhinidae > Carcharhinus > Carcharhinus amblyrhynchos. The sequence goes on from NC_137330.1 coordinate 62,535,354, forward strand.
AGTCAATGAATCACTTGGGTGTCTGCCTTCCATGTACCTTTACCCGTCCAAGTGCTCATGCACAGTGCTTCTCCAATGGGCTGCATTTCTGATGGAAGGCTGTTGAGAGTTTCAGTGAGGAAGATTGAAGATAGCCTTGCAGGGTGACCACAAACAGCTCTCGCCCTAAAATGGACGGCACCATGTCAATATGAGCAGCAGAAATCTGGGCTAATTGGTTGACAAACAAATATAAAGCTGAGTTGACATTGTGGGAAGAATGATGCTATCATCCTGAGAATGGACAGCAGTTTTATGCTCCACAGAGCCATTGCCATTAAGCTAGGAATGCTTTAGAGGACAAATTGCTGGACAGTTGTGGAGGCCTCTTTGAACACTGGGATCAGCAGCTATGATAGCAACAATCTAAGGCTGAGATGACTTTGTAGAAGACTGAGCATCAACTGCAGCATCCAAATATTGGGTGTCTTTGCTTTGAGCTTTTGGTCATTGTGGCCATTTTCTTTCTCATGTCAGTGGGGGCTCTGCGAGTGTTTGGGGGGGGGGGTGGGGGGCTCCTATGTCTAATTTGCAGCACAAACTCGGGTCTCAGCACTGACCTTGTGTATTGTGGTGCTGCTGGGTCCTAGTGCACCCAGCACTCTTCCAGCTGAAAGATGTGCACAAAGCCCATGGAAATTCTACTGCTGCAGGCTCTCAATTTTTCAAGGAGCTGTGATTGTGGTGAACATGTGGCTGGGGGAATTGGGGGGGCTGTGATTATGGGGAACATGTGGCTGGGGGAAATCAGCAGTATGGATGATGACTATGAATGGGGTAGGGGCAAGCTGCAGCAGGCCCGTTGAGGGAGGGGGATGGGTGCAGAAGGAGGAGGGAGCAGAGACCCCCAGTAGTTCCGTACACGAATGTCATTTGAACAGATGTCGGACACCATGTGCTGCTGACGTCTCCGCTCCGAAAGGAGACAGTGCAACACCTATGCCACTTGTTGCAGGACCTGGCACCTAGAGGCAGGGGGCAGGGGTGTGTGGGGTGCATGCACCCACACTTGGTGCTGAGGAACCAGAGACATCAACCATTAGATGTTGCATCATGGTTGGACCCACAAGTGTGCTAATGGAAATAGACACCCGTTCCATGCTGCAAAGGATTATCTCTAAGCTCTGACAAAGCCCTGTGCCATATTAATGCCAGACTCTTCCCTGCCCCTTGACACTGCACACAGATTTTCTAGAAGACCTGGTAATGTGCCAAACATCTAATTGTATATGCTCATCAGTCGTCTTCTATCAGTTAGCCTATCCTAACAAGATGCTCACTTAAGTCATCTGCAGCAAAACTTATGAGCAACCTTACCATTCAACAAATGGGTGCCTGGTTGCAGGCCACTTATACCCATTGCCTCACTATAATCCCATCTCTAAGCTATCCTCGATTATACAGTGTATCAGAATCTGATGAAGTGACTGCAACCATGAGAGCGAATGATGGTGTTTTTTCTTCATTGTTATCTACCTGAACTTCCAACTTATGTTTCACCATTTCTGTCTGGCCAGAGTTCAAAATCTCATGTATCTGAAAGGAGAAAGGCAAAATCATAGGGAGGTGAGCTTGCTTACACAAACTTCAATTTATATATTTGAAAAGATTGTGGGATAAGAGAAAAGTGGGAAATGCGAAGGAAGATTGGATATGAGGATACCATTGTCTTTGAAAGTTCAGCCTTTTTACTGTTCACAGTCTCAGCAATGGTATTTACTCTCTCCCCCAGGGATATACGCATACCTGTTTCCTGCTGGTTAGTTCCTGCTGCTTCTGGTTATGCATCATCTTGTCAAGAGAGAGGAATTTGAGTGTGATGCAATTTGTGTGGGCAATGTGCCTGTCATAGTTAAATAGTTGGCAGTGAGTGTGAGGAGTGAAATAGTGCCAAGTGTGTGAGAGTGAGGTGACACAATCATGACTCGTAGTTAACATTGATTGATAGAGATTATTGGTAGATGAGTGATGGGAGCATGGCTCATTGAGGCTATTGATGTGGTTGGTAGGATGTGACATTGAAAATGCATTCACTGACCAGTGACAGTTAATCGTGCAACACAATCCTTTTTTCAGGATCAATTCCCGCTAGTATCTGAGACAGTAACGCTACGTATCTGTAGTCTGATGAGTCATTTTCTGAGAAGTTAGAATTTATTTTAACTACTTTATACCATCATTATTGATTTTCTTTTTAGCCTTTGCCTTTTTATTAGGTCTTTCTGAAAATCGCATCAGAAAATACCGACAGGCAACCTGCACTCAAGACACTGTAATAATAAAACCAGGCACTAAAATGCATGTAGCAGTGCTTAAATGACTCTTCTCTGATTTTCCCTGCACCCTAATGGAAGCATCTTTGGCCTCTGGTGCATTCCCATAACAACATGACTAAGGTTTGTAATTCACTGGGTGAATGACTGAAGGCATGAAATCTGCTTTACAGCATTCACTGAAGCACAAACAACATTGTCCTCTAGAATGCTGTTCTATTTTAATTGGGGTGTTTCTCTGTACACGAGCTTACTGACTCCAGTTAGTATTATGTGTTCCTTCTGTAACCCTATCTGAATGGATTTCCCCTAATTAGCCCCCACCTCTTAAACAGACCTGAAATCTGTATTATTTGATGGCTGTCATTATATCTTCAATATATCAGAAAAGCCTTAAAGCCTGAATTTTATGCTCCCCCACCAGTGGGCTTTTTGGCAGAGGAGTGCATGAAACTGAATGGATGAGATTCCCTCCAAGTTCACGTCCACCCTGACTGCATAGAGGTTTTACGTAGGATGGGCATGGCCTCAGAAGCCGACCGTCACCCCACTTGTGGCTTTTAAGTGGCCAGTAATTGGCAACATAAGGGCCGTTTCTTGCCCAGCTACAATTTTTAAGCTGGTGGAAGGAATCTACATCACTGGAGGTACCGCCCCCAAAAAAAGTTAATTCTTGAGCAGGAAACGGGGGGCCTCCATCAGAAACCCCATCTGAAGCTAAGTGTGAAATGACTGTGGGGCATTTGGAGTTGGCAGGGATGAATTCCCTTACCACCAGTGGCCTCTGGATCTCACTCCACCTGTTCCTTGCACACAACACCCTCATTTCCCAGCCTCTCCCCCAAGACCCCAATCGCCCCCTTTGAACACCCAGACCTTCCCAAACCTCACTGTCCTAGGACACCTTGAACTTACCTGGGCTTCCGGTGCTTGGAATTAGACTCAAACTCCTCAGGCTCCGATGTTTTCTGAACTTCCACTTCTGTCCACTGCAGCACTGTTGCTGCAGTGCCTGGAGAGCTGTCAGTCAGACTGGCCAACAGCTCTAAGTCAGGACGTCCTCCCAAATAAAAGGTGGAAGTCCTGTCTGCAGCCAATCAGCACTCGGAGCATGAATTGGCTCCGAGCACTTGGAGTTGAAGTTAGCAGGGATTTATTCTTCAGATGGCAGAAAGTGAAACCCCATCATCCGAAAAATTTAGGCCTATTTTTATGTAGATTTCCTACTTGCATTACTTGACTTCCTGTTGTCATGTTTTTATCACAATTTTTGAGTCATCATTTCCTCATTATAAATTCATTTGTCAACTCTTACAAAGTAATTTACTTTTGCAACTTGCTAGACTTTTAATTGTACCTCCTAGTAGCGATGACACTGTAGCACTTCTGTCTCCTGTTGCCAACACTCACAGCAGTGGTGTCACTGACTACTTTCCATTGCTGAACTGCTGTTCTTGCCAGTGTCAGTCATATTCTTATTTCTACTGAACCAAAAGATGGCTGGATGTTTCATATCCTACTTCAAGAAGTAGTAGCCCTTCTTCTTTAGTGTTGATAGGCCACAGTGGTGAGGATGGCTAATGGCAATTGAAGGCGTTGAGTTGAAAATTAAATTAATATTTAAGTAACTGTAGCGGTTAGAAATATTCGTTACTCTATAAAATCTAGGGAGAAATTCAAAGAAATTTCTTAATCTCAAAAGTTGCTACAATGTGGAATGCATTGCACCAAAGGATGATGGAAGCAATTTCAACAGTAACTTACAAAGAGAATCAAATAAATACTTAGAGGAGAAATTTGCAGGACTATTGGAAAAGAGCAGAGAAATGGCACTAAGTGAAAGCTCTGTCAAAACATGAGCGTAGATACAATGGGCCAAATTGTCTCCTGTGATGTTAATTTTATGATTTCTTGAACTCTAGAATTTAGCTAAAACAAAAGGCAGTTTTAATTTTAATGCTAAAATCTTTTTCTTAGCATTTATTGTGTAATACTCAGCTCAATCAATTTTTCTGAAAATCCCAGGGAGTTTTGGATTTGAAACAGCTCACGAGGGTTGCAGCAAATACAAAAAGACAGCCCACCACCACCTCCGAGAGAGCAATTAGGGATGGACAATAAATGCTGGCTGAGCCAGAGACACCCATACTCCATAAACAAATTTTAAAAGTTGTTTTGCAACTGGAAAACAAACTTGGTGAGCCTCATTACTTGACAATAATTGGTTTCTTCAGCTGATTTTATTTTATGCATTCGTGGGATGTGGTCCTTGAGAAGGTGATGGTGAGTTGCCTTCACTGCCGTCAATGTGGTGTAGGTACACCCTCAGTACTCCTTTACTGTCACTGGGTGACCGTGAAGGAGTGGTGATACATTTTCTAGCAGTCATGGGTTTTGAAGGTGCTGTCTAAGCAGCGATGGTGAGTTCCTGCAGTGCAGATTGTAGATGACACACATTGCTGCTGCTGTGTCAATGGGATGCCAATGAGCAGACTTCTTTATTGTGGATGGTGTCAAGCTTCTTGGGTATTCCTGGAGCTGTACTCATCCAGGCAAGTGGAGAACATCCCATCAGACTCCTGATTTTGCCTTGCAGATTGTGTACAGGCTGTATGGAAGACAGCACCAGTGAGAGGTTACTTCAATATATGAAATTGGGGCCCTATTGCAATTTTTGGAACTTGCATGAAAAGATGTGCATAACATCTGAAGTGCATGCTAAGTCACAGTTTGTCCAGATGTGGAGCAGCAAGTGGTCTTTAATGGGACAACTGAAGGGTGGGCAAATTAATCTATCAACATATTGCCAGCCTGTTCGGTGCCCTGCCCTCCAGCACCCCAGAATATGCTCTCCTCCTCCCTAAGCAGATCCTACATAACAAAAATTCAATGATCTTCTAAAGCAGGCAAATAGAAAATTGTTTGATGCCCAAAGCAAACTGGTAAAATTCAAATGAGGCTTAAATCTCAACCTGATTTGGGCCTCCCCATTGTGATCTTGGTTAGTAGTTGTGGATGCATCATCAATAAATGTACGTTTTGGATGGAATCCAACCAGAAAATCTCGTAAACTTCCTCCCAGAATTAGAACACTGCTACTGGGGTTCAGATGTAAGCAAAGTCTCTGCTCCCCTCAAAATGTCCACCTTTTATTTATCTTTAACTTATTTCATTATTTTTAAGGCCTATATGGTTTAGTTTTTAGATTTTAGTTTAATTATTTGTTTTGCTTACATCTGCTCTGACCTTCATGCCGGGGTTAATGGGAAGCCACATCTATCACATAATGGCACATTTCATCCTTGCTCCTTGTCTTATTTATATTTGTTTCCAAGTTATGCTCCCACCCTTTGGTCTTTCATTTGTTTTCTTTCTCTTGATGTTTCCTTCTCCTAATTTTTCTGCAGGGTTAACACACCTCAGACTTTCTGTTTTAAATTATATCCTTAGCTGGTTCTTTTTAACTTGTGAAGTTTACTTTTAGCCCCACTCTCTGTTTGTGGCTTTCTTTCATTTTTAATCTAATTATCGTTTTACTACTCGTTCCCAGTTCTTCTGGATTGTGGTTTAAAGAGTCTCTTGAGTGACTCTGTTTTTAACCATTCTCTGCTATTTCCTTTCAAGTTCTATTCCCTCTATTTTTGCTTCTTTTAGCTTGCCTCCAGTCTGGCGTTCCCACTTTCAGCAAATGTAATTTCCCAATTCCACTCCTGGGGCTTTTTATTTTCTGCCCCTGTTCTTCCTGTCCTGATTTCGAGCCTGTTTTATATATTTTCTACACTGTAACGTGATTTCTTGTCCTCAATTCTTATAATTCTGTTACACCTACGCCTGAGTGCTGGCTGGGGCAAGAAAACCGGCGTGCAATTCTCCAGCTGCATAGCTGAGTTCTCTGTCCAGATTCTTTGGCACTCTGTGCGCAGAAAATCTGTTTACGCTGTCACGCTGGCAGGACAAAGTCTGGTAGAATCTTATGTGGGGAACACATGGCGGGGAAGCTGTTTAACTACATTTATATTAATTTAAATGACGTTTGTTACATCACCGGCAAGGGGCTGGAGAGAAGGGGATGGAAAATGAGAAGCCGATGGCAAAAATCTCATTTTCTGTCTCTCCTGATATTTTGGCCTCATATCGCTCAAGGCTAATGTGGGCACAAAATCACCCCCTGATTTTTATCATTCTCCATGACATTTTCATTCATGATTCTCTTCATCATAATCATCCTACTTGAACCTCGCCATCTTCCGTGATTTGCGTTCACTGATTCCCAAGTTCTGAGAAACCCTTCAAATTTATTTCCGAGAGTTTTCATTCAACATTTCCTGTCAATCAGCCCTCCCCATCCATTTAGCGCCACCATCTTTTCTGCAGTAGCAATCGCTGACCACTATGCAGCCCATCTGTTTCCTCTCCAGATGTTTCTAACCCATTCATCACTTAAGCACTACTCCAAACCCCTGCCCTTTAAACATTGACATGTTTGCTTCAACATTTGTACTTTGACTAACAGAGCAGTTTTTATAAAAATCTTAAATTGTATTGATACTTTTAATACAGCAGTTTTATACAAGATGTGATATACAAATTACATTCAGTACCTTATACATGCAGTAGAAATATATTCTACAAGATCTTCAATAAGTATATGTCCATATTTCTGGTTAATTTTCAACCCACCATAACTGATGTTGCAGCTTTCTGGCCCTGCTTCATTTTAATTTCCATTCCAATTCCATTCCTACATCTATAAATACGTTTACGCTATAACTTATATATTTTACATTTTCTCTTGCTTCTACTTCATGCCTCCATGACAGTATAAACCCTAATCTGCTCTGATATTCAAAACTGAAATTGCTTCCATTCTTATTATAGTTCTATTCAGCATTTTTTTATTGATTTACAGTAACACATTCCATTGGAACATTCTTATGCTGCTATCCTTGTCAGATACTTATTATCTGACTTCCTATTTGCAATACTGCAAGTGATCAACAAAAAATAAATAACAATCTCATACCTGCAAGCACTTCATGTCATTCTTTCCATTGTAAAATTCCTTGCCCACTTTCATACTAAAAATAATTTAAGTAAACATGTAACATTATAATAACACCATCCCACCAGTGAAAATATTGCAGTGCCATTGCTGCCAGTAAGGTATAATTACAGCATAGTAGGTTTACAGTCGCAGTCCCCATTGTATATGGGCACTTATAGATTTGCAGGGAAATATAGAATTAATGACTTTAAAATGGTGGCGTGTGTACCAACGGATTTTACTGTTGGATGTTAATTTAAATGTAAACATGCACCTTGGCAGGAATTACAGTTTTTACTGTTGAGCAAATGTAATGAGAGATTTGGAGAATCTTTTTGCTGGTGTCCCTTATACTGATGCACAAACTGCATTATTGTTGTTATATCTCATATATGACAATAGATTTTGTTAATACTGACCACAAAATTGCAAAACTCAAAACAGAAAGATGCTTGACAAGCTAACAAATTAAAATAATGCCTCTAGACTAAGGAAGAGGAGGAAAAGTTGGGAAATAATTTTCAGAATGAAAAAAGATGGCCCAAGGTTACACAATTTGGGAGGAGCATGTATACACTACCCATAATACTTGTGCAATGAATATTCACCATATATGATTTGAGCTTTATCATGAGATGCCATAATTTAATGCCATTTAGGTAAGGAAATCTGCCATCCTTACCTGCTTTGGCCTAGATGTAACTCCAGACCACCAGCAATCTAGTTGACTCTTAACTGCCCTCTAAAATGGCATAGCAAGCCATTCAGCTCAAGGGCAATTATAAGTGGGCAACAAATGCTGGTCTTGCCAATGACACCTACAATATATGAAAGAATAAATAAAATTTAAATGGTCGCAACAAATAATTAATAACCCACTAAACTCCTAGCACATTTTGTCTAATTATAATCTGAAGAATTTCAATTAGAAGATATGTTTTAAAGTGCTCCAGGAAATGTAACTTAATTTATGCCAATTAATGCTAGTTTAAAATGCCCATGTGTTTCCTGATTATTAGGTAATTAGAAATTTGTTCCTGCTTATACTATGCTATGGTATAGCTTTGTGAAAGTCTGATCATTTGACAGGGGATTGTGGGTTTCTCTGTCTAATCAAGGAAAAAGATTTCTGTGTGATTTTCCAGAAAAAAGCCTACAAAGAATTGGCTCATAATTTTTGCACACAGAGATAATCTCCCCTCCATTTAGATTGTTAAATAAAATGGTTAGTTTGAATCTAGAAACGAGGATGCCTGTCTGCTAGAGCCAAATTCTGATTATGTTTCAATATTTGTTTTAGTGCACATGCTCTAAGTCTTTTATTATTTCTACCTAGGTGGTGCATTGTTAATAATGATCTGCAGTGGACACCTTCTCGTGCATTTTGCATTCCAAGATAACCTCATTTATCCACTTCTGGATGACTTTTAAACAGAGAAGACACTTCTCACAAGAGCTGCACTGCTGAATTGTTGCTGTTTTTTCCAAAGTGCTGTTGAACTGTTTTTGGAATTTCTCACTGCATCACATTTGGCTTTCTTGGGACTCTTTCTGTAACATAAAAATGTAGTCATGAGAAAAGGCCATTTAAATAAGGCAGTTTACTCTGTCCTCTGGATTCTGTTTGAGAGCCAGATCAAAACATGAAAAATCTATCTCAATATCAGCAATATTGAGGTAGATTTACAACTTATCAACCTGCAGTAAACTGGCACTGGGGCCTACTATATGTTAGAGAAACTAACTCCAATTCTCATTTCAGTTGGAATAAATTGAAATTAATATCGGGCAGTTTCTGTAACAATCGATTGATCCACAATGGCAGTCTTTTACTGGGTGACAAGTTGTGCAATCTCTACTCTTGGCTTAATTGGGAGTTATTTCTGTGGAGTGTGCATTGCTGCACTAGGTGGCAGTTTATTCCACAAGCTGACAAATTATGTACAAAGAAGATTATTTTGTATTCTGGATTGATCAAATAGAATTTTTTCAGTTTATTACACGAGCCTCCGATTTTGTGCGCTGATTATGCACAAACACCTTTGGGCCCATATCAGCTGCTTTTAATGTTTGAAAAAACTGGATCGCATCCCTTAACCTTGTGTTTTTTCTCATGCATAGACAACAGAGAGGGGTGTGATTAGGCTGTGTCTTTCACTTCAGCTGTACTGTTTCCTGACGGGGAATCAAAATCCAACCTGTTGAGCAGTTTATGTCACACTGAATCAGCGACTGCCCAGTGACTTTGGTAACACAATTGATAAGAAAAACTGTTTCAGAAATTGTGAATTTCAAATAGATTTCTCATCAGATGAAGAGAAGAGAAAATGAATCAACATTTTTATTCAACAATTTTGAGAGCAATCCTTTGTAGGCATAGGCAGAAAATTGTTGCTGACAGACTCTTTGTTATACTCTTCTCTCGCTCTGTCTTTCCTTTCAGAAATTTTTTTCAATATTTTCAGGAAAATGCTGGTGTAATCACACACACTGCAACCTGGTTGGCCTCTCCATTTGTAACAGTAACACTGGCCCTCCCTTGAGAGTGGAAGGGTTTAATTTTAATATCTTGGATGGTGTCATACTGTACAGCAAACATTACATATTCTAAACACAGAGGAATTGAATAGCTCACATGTAAAACAACCACAGTTGACCTATTGATGTTATCGTGCTTTAAAAAGATCACAAGGAACCATTGAACAAAAGTGAATGACATTAAATTTAAAAATATTTGTGTTTTTCTCCAGGGCTACAAGATCAATTGAAATGTTGTAAATACTGTCAAGCAATTGTTTAAAAGCAAATATTTGTAACGAAACCATAATACTCTAAGTTCAGAAGAAAAATCAAGATCTAAAAATAATAAATTGTATAGTTGTTTACAGAGTATAATACTGTAATAAAATACAAGTGTGAGAAATAAATCTGCCTTCAATTCGAAAGTGTGTTAAATATTAAAGCTATAAGATTATTATGTTTTGGGCTGTCTCTCTACTTTCTCGGATAAAGCAGAAGAATGGAGAGGTCATGTAACCTGCTCTGAATTCTGTACAACAAAATTCCTGGGTGGCTTGGTTGCTATGGGGACAAGTTGAATAAGATGCAGAACTTTGACACCTGTAGATATGATAACAGCATTTGTGCTGACTGTGGACAGACTATCAATCTCCAAGTCTCACTATGAGGTGTTAGGAATATCTGGTCTTATAAATGGTTAAACTTTGAATGGTCTGTGTAATTCCAAAATAGAATGGAATTGGGGGTCCAGAGAATAGCTAATTAGTATTGCTAACTGGATACAGGGCAAGTGTGATTTGCATTGCCATGGATATGGGTTTTGGGAAGGAAGAGTCCAAAGCAAGACACTGTGATAGTAGGTTACAGAGTTTATAACGTATATTTGAAATTCACGGGGAAAGTCAGTTTGAGAGCCAGAGCAAGGGATAGAGGCAGCTAGTCCTGCACCCTAAAGCAGAGAAAAGCCACACAGAATATGCATGGGAGCTCATTCTCTGATTCAAAAAACTGAATTCACAAGGGCTTAAAGGAGGTTGGAGGTTGTTCAGCTTGGGCTAGAAGGAATGAATCTCCAGTGTAACTCTCAGAATGAAAGTCCCTTCTAGGATTAAAAGTTCTAGCTGGGAAAGGCAAAAAGAAGCAAACTGTCAGGAGCAAATAATAGCTTTGGACTTGATATGGGAGAATGAAGTATCTACTTGACGAACAGTGTGAAATTTGACCTTAGCGGGAGAACGTTAGTCATGTCTACAAGTTGCCTACAAAATGGTATTTAGTCAATGTTGCTTTATAGTTTGTTTGTTAAAGTAAAAGTCTTAAAACTTGAAACCTTTTTGTGTGATCGTTTCTGTTAATCACTTTGAAAGTGATCTTTTTTTTAACAGAGATTATAGCTGATGACTGGTAATGAGCTTAAACAATCCAATTATTTGAGATTTGTACTGCTGCTGTTTCTTCTCTAACACTGATAGATACCAACTGGATAAATATTAAATAAATATGTCTGCTCTTTGTCATTTGTAAAAATACTCTATTGGGCTCAACATTTGAGACTTAAAGATCAGAAAAGTTTATTCCCTGGCTGCAGTCCGAAACAACTACTGTACTCAGCTGAGAACACCATACATATCATTAACATAGACCTTAATTTCATTTGACAAAAATCCCACTTCGATTGACAAACATACATACATAAAAAACCCACTACATCCAAATTATTCAAATCTGTGTCTTAACATTGCATATTAACTGTTTTCTATTTAAATAAACCCTGGTCCATAATTAAGTGTTTTTAGTATCCATCTTTTTTTAATCATCTTGTTTCCATTGCTCAGAGTTCAGTCCTGACCATTGTAACAATTTAAAGTATCAGCAACACTTGTGGACTAAATGCTAGAGTCATAAAACTTGCATATCTGAGAGGGCTGTTGGCTTGGACATACTTTATAACGTCCCAATGTTGTGCAAGATGTTGCATAAATGACTAACATATTAACTTTCTCCCTCCTTTCCTTCCATAATTACTTTTTAATGTAGAGGAGTCACAAAGATAACCATTTGAATCATATGTATTATTCTGCCTGGCATCAGCAGAGGGGCAAATGGTCACTGGACCAATCTCCTCGAGCTCCCATGGAGCCAAAGGCACCAGGCCAGGGTGCCAATGGGGTGTGCACTGTTGGCACTGCCAATGTGTGTGCCCTTAAGGAAGGCTGAGTGAGGATGGGGTGGGGGGTAGATCTGAGGGGGAAAGATGAGTAAGTGGGAATTTGAGGATGAAGAGGGACTGAGTGGGGGTCTTAGAGAGAATCCCACCCAATAAATGCTGCTAATGCCAGTGGGAAATCATCCAGCTTTCCAGCTGGCATTGGCACTTAGTCGCAATTCAGAAGGATCATGGCCCATGAGTAGCAAGGGACACAATAGTTAGCTCTGTGAAACACCACTGGAAAGACCCCTCCATTTATAAAAACATCCATCAACCTTAACTCTGTCTCTTGCTACTGAGCCAATTCTGGATTCAACTTGGCACTTGCTTTTAAATCCTATAAGCTTTTAATTTTCTGATGTAGAGATGCCAATGTTGGATTGGAGTGGGCACAGTAAGAAGTCCCAAAACACCAGATTAAAATCCAACAGGTTTATTTGGAATCACGAGCTTTCAGAGCTCTGCTTCTTCATCAGGTGAATGGAGAGGTGGGTTCACAAACATGGCATATATAGACTGACACACAATTGCAAGGTAATAGTTGGAATGCGAGTCTTTACAGGTAATCAAGTCTTTATAGCTATAGACAGCGTGAGTGGAGACAGGGATAATCATAGGTTAAAGAGGTATGAATTGTCTCAAGCCAGGACAGTTAGAAAGATTTTGCAAGCCCAGGCCAAATGGTGGGGTTTACATATAGTGTGACATGAACCCAAGATCCAGGTTGAGGCATGCGTGTGGGACTATTATTTTCTGCTCGGTAATTCTGCATTGTCGTGCGTCTTGAAGATCTCCTTGGTGAACGCTTACCCCAAGATCGGAAGCTGAATGCCCTTGACTGCTGAAGTGTTCCTCGACTGGGAGGGAACTCTCCTGCCTGGTGATTGTCGCATGGTATCCGTTCATCTGTTGTAGCGTCTGCATAGTCTCATCAATGCACCACGCCTCGGGACATCCTTTCCTGCAATATATGAGGTAGACAATATTGGCCAAGTCGCTGAGTATGTACCATGTATCTGGTGGATGGTGGCCTCATGTCTGATGATGATATCTGTGCTGTTGATCCAACATGCCTTGCAGAGATAGCAGGGTTGTGTGGTGTTGTGATCACTGTTCTCCTGAAGGCTGGGTAGTTTGCTGCAAACAATGGTCTGTTTGAGATTGCACAGTTGTTTGAAGACAAGTAGGGATGGCCTTGGCAAGATGTTCATCTTCATCGATGACATGTTGAAGGCTCTGAAGAAGATGTAATTTCTCCACTCCAGGGAAGCACTGGATGACAAAGGGTCCCATGTTTATCTTTTGAGAAGGTTGGTGCAGTTTTTTGCTATGGCATGTCAGAACTATTGATCGATGAGTTGAGCACCATATTGAGGGCATCTTTCAGCATCTGTAAATGCTGTTGTGTACCTCCTCATCTGAGCAGATCTTGTGTATAGAGGGCTTGTCTATAGGGGATGGTTTCTTTAACGTATTTAAGGTGGAAGATGGAGAAATGGAGCATCATGAAGTTATCTGTAGGCTTACAGTAGAGTGAAGTGTTGAGGTGACTGTCCTTAATGGAGGTGTGCGTGTCCAAGAAAGCAGCTGATTCTGGAGAGTAGTCCATGGTGAGTCTGATGATGGGATGGAACATGTTGATGTTATCATGTAGTTGTTTCAGTGATTCTTCGCCAAAGGAAGAAAATTTCATCAATGTATCTAGTATACAGCATTGATTGAAGGTCCTGTGCGGTGAAGAAGTGTTGTTCAAATTTGTGCATGAAGATGTTGATATATTGAGATGCAAATTTGATCTCCATGGCTGTTCTGTGTGTCTGGATAAAGAACTGGTTGTCAAAAGTGAAGACATTGTGGTCCAGGATGAAATGGGTAAGTTGTAGAATTGCATGTGGAGATTGGCAGTTATCAGTATTGAGTACTGAGGTTGTTGCAGCAATGCTGTCATCATGGGGAACACTGGTGTAGAGTGCTGAGATATCCATTGTGATGAGGAATGTTCCTGGTTCAACTGCTCCACGGGTTCTGAGTTTCTGTAGGGAGTCCATAGCGTTGCAACAGAAGCTGGCGGTTCCTTGTACGATGGGTTTCAGGATGCTCTCGACGTAGCCAGAGAGGTTCTCACACAGGGTCCCATTGCCTGATATGATGGGATGGCCTGATACGTTGGCCTTGTGTATTTTCGGGAGGCAGTAGAGATCTCCAACATGGGGAGTACGTGGGATGACAGAACCGAAGGTGCTCTGAAGATCCGGATCCAAGGTCTTGATCAGTCGGTTCAGTTGACGGGTGTGTTCTTTGGTCGGATCTGCAGTAACTGTCTGTAGTGTCCCTTGTTGTTCAGTTGTCAGTATTAAATTTAATGTTCTGGGCAGTATGCCATGTGTACCATGTCAAAAACCTTGCTGAAGACTGCAGTAGACATACTAACCTCATTACACTTCTTGTTATTTCCTCAAAACAAAATAATCAAGCGAGTCTGACATGACCTTCTCTTCAAAAACGTTTATTGACCATCCTGGAATCATTCATGTCATCTGAATAGCACAGTGGTAATACTGCTGCCTCATAGCACCAGGGTCAATTCCCTGCTGGGGTCACTGTCTGTGTGGAGTCCGCACATGCTTCCTATGTCTGGGTGGGTTTCCTCAAGGAGCTCTGGTTTTCTCCCACAGACCGAAGACATGCTAGTTAAGTTCATTGGCCATGCTAAATTCTCCCTTAGTGTACCCGGATTGAGATGATTAGGAGATTTTCATAGTAACTTCATTGCACTGTTAATGTAAGGCTACTAGTGACACTTCCAATTACTTTCCCACCACTGAAGTTAGGCTAACTGATCAGTAATTATTCAGGCTATCCCTTCCTCCATTTTTGAACAATGAGCACAATGTTACCAGTTTTTCAGTCCTGCAGCATTCAACTTCAAAAGTTATAGCTTTAGGCAAAAATATAAGCTCAGATTTTGCAACAGCTATAAATCTGATTGATTTTTTTTTATTTTGCCAGGGTGTTGCTGATAATGATGTAATTGAAGGCAATGGGTCACCCAGAACCTTTGTAACAATGGAGTAAACAATTTGGGTAAAACTTTCTACTGCAACCAGGCATCATTTTCTGTAAAGTGCAGCACTGCCAACCTCCTCTGGTGCAGCCCACATGGCATTCCCTCTTGAGAAGGGTATTCCCAGTGTGTGCCAATAGCCTAAGAAGGAGCATTATTCTAACTCCACACCGTCCAATTGCCTTGCTTAGTCCACGCAAGTCTAGACCACAACTTTATAGATTGCACTGGAAATAAGTGCTAAATTTAAAAATGGCTGCCACGCTGGTGCTAGTTAAAGGAACAGACTCCCAAACTGTAAGTAAGGTAATTTATGAGAACCTCTGCGATTATGAAGTGTTTGGAAGTATTCTGGAAAGTTAGAGGTGCTGTTCCTGGAATTGCCAGAGAATACTGCTGCATCCTCACAAGAAGGCAGAGGATTGGATGACCTGTCCACATAAAGGCTGTAATAAGTGTGGGGCAGTGATGGTTATGTCTTTGTGATGATAACACAACAGGGAGATAGACCAAGAGGTCCATGCTAATATCAGCAGCAGCTTGCTTATTATTATTAGGTAGTAGGATGAGGATGTACTAAATATTGAGGAGAACTCATAAGACAAGAACTTACCATGATCCTTAATGTTTTCAGTTATGACAGATGCCACATGCTCCTTCAGAGCTGGGCCAATGATGCTGAGAACCATCTCCATCATAAGCGACTTTGCCTCCCATCGGTTCTGCAACGCCACTTTGTTCTGTGAAAGGCCAAAATATTAGTGATTGCATTGTGCTGTCATTGTGTGATGTGCCTGCCACAGCTGAACAGTTAGAGACATGTGGAGGCACTGAAGGATGGGTGTGAGTCTGGCAGTATTGGTAGCTATGTGGAGGTGAGATGAGGTGAGGTGAGGTATCTATGTGTTAATAAGGAGCTCTGGAAGTGCTGCTGTGTGAGGTGAGTGATGAGAGCATTGAGCAGTGTGAGAGGCTGGTGTTGCAGTGGGTAGATGTGATGATGCACTCAGTGAGTTGATTGCCTGATTGAAAAGATTTAAAAAGCATTTGGATAGCTATATAATGGAAAGGATTCGAGGGATATGGGCCAAACAGAGGCTATTGGAAGTGGCTTGGAGGGCACCAAGGTCGGCATGAACTGGTTGGGCAGAAGGGTCTGTTTCCGTATTGTGTTGCTCTATGACTCTAAGAGACCATTAGACATCTTATAGCACTATTTCCAAGTCTTCCAGTCAAGACTCCTCCCTAGCCACCTTCACTCGTTCCATGCAGAGGTTGTTTTAGAGCCCTCCCCCCCACTCCCAAACCCCCCCGACACCTCCATCCCACACCACCCCCTGCCCCCCACACCACCACCTGCTCCCTGCCCCCCCACCCCCATCACCCCCTATCACCCCCCTGCCCCTTCCCCCCACCTCCCTGCCCCCCACCCCTCACCCCCACACCACCCCCCTGCCCCCTCCACCCCCTACCACCTCCCTGCCCCCATCCCCTCACCCTCTTGCCCCCCACCCCACAGCCCCCCATCCCATCCCCCCCACCCCCCATCTTCCATCCCCCCATCCCCCAAATCAAATCAGGTACAGAAAATAAATAAATTGTGGGAAAGATGGATTGAAAGGGAAATGTGGCAGAAAACAAACATTAAAAAAACTTACGAATTTAACTCTTTTAAATCACCTAAAATAATTCATAACCTGGAGAAATTAAACTTCTGTTTACTTTCTGGGTAGAAAGAGGTTTCTTCACCGTCATAAACAATCCTCATGTCATTAAATAGACACCTATGCTGTTAATTACTACATCTTGATATGGGAAATGTAATGGGCAATTAATGTGCAAATGCAGCAAACTCATAAATCTGTTGGGGAGTTTAAGCATGACATTGTATGGAGCAGTGCGTTTATTCAGCAACTGGCGCTGATTCACAATTCCTCCCTGCCAGCAAGTTGCTAGTCGTCTTTCTCATAATTAATGGTGTGCATCCTTCGGATGTGTTATTCCTTCAACAAAATATGCGACATCACGTCCAAGTCCTGACTTTTGAGAGAGATTTTCAAAGTCAAAACTTTAACAAAGGATCAAGGGCAGGAGAAGCAATCGCCTTCTTCAATTATGTTTACGCGATTCTTTTTTAAAAAAAGTTTAAATTGTATTGTGCACATTAAACATCCCACTAATACCTTGCAATCCTAACAGATGTGAAAAATGAAACGTTGATTTAATAGCACGGCATTTCCCCTAAAATAACTTTATTAAAGGGGCTGTTTTCATGAAGAGTTTGATTTGCTTGCAACGCAGCGATGGAATTCATGGACATAAAGCTCCTTTATAACTCCTGTGAACTTTTTCAGGGAACCATCCTTGCTAGAGGTTCTTGAAGAGCGCCATCCCAGGGGGACTGTTGGGCGTGTGTGTATGTGTGTGGGTGGGTGGTGGATGGCTGGGGGGTGGGGGAGCGGTGGTAAGAGCTAAGCTTCTTCCTCTGGACGTTACAAGGGATGTGATCAGATTCTCCTGGTCTGGGACCAGTCGCTGCTCCTGTTCCTGTGTTGCCCGAGGTTCTGCCGGCGACAAGCGTTGTTATCCTCAATAAAACTAAGCTGGGCTTCAGCAGCTGTCCCTTCAGATCGTGTAATTCGGCACATTCAACGGGAAAGTGGGAGAGAGCCCTGCCACTGATCAGGAACAGCATGTGCAGTTACTGCTACTCTTTAAATCGTGTTTGTTCCTTTAGTTATACATTATTGTATTTTTAGAAAGGATTTCTAGAGGGATTACAGTTTGTTATGTTCAGCTCCCTAAGGAAGATAAATATTGTTGCAGTAAAGTGACGAATGCTCTGAGCTACTAAGAGGTGGAAGAGGGATTCCTAAAATGGTCACGATGTGTACTAAACTGGTACATTGTCTTCACCTGAGGTAAGATTTATTGCTTTTGGAATGCTCGCACAGCCGGATTTGTCTTTTCTTTTGTTGCAACATTATTCATTTCCTGCCTTTATTGTTGTTTGAACACTGAAAAAAATCATTTGGGTCTGGAGTGGTGTTAAAGCCAAAGGAACAGATGACACTGAGCACTCTGTAAAACGTAAATGATCCACTGGCGATGTTTGGAGGCACTATCCATTTTGAAGCTTCAACTGTTTCCTGTAATATAGTTTAACTGATTTTGTTCTGATTGTTTCTCTGTAAGCTCAGTTGACATATCAAAATTACGTGGTTGAAAATTACTGTGAGACATAGGTTTGCAAAAGAGGGGATTGATAAAGTGGGTTACAATCTGGGGATTGCAAACACATAATTGTGAAAGGATTTAACTTGACCGCACGCCTTTTGCACCTAACTTTCGACAAGCCCTAGCGTTCTCCTAAATGGGATTTTCTGAACTGATATAAGATACCTGCCTTTATTAACCGCGACAATAGAATATGCGATCAGGGAGTTACGATGGAGCTTTCGTTAGGCCAAAGCTGGAGTATTATGTGCAGTTCTAATCGCACACTATAGTAAGGAATTTTGATTTTATTTATTATTGTCGAATGTATTGAGATACAGTGAAAAGTACCCTTTCTTGCGAAAGGGATAAAGCATACCGTTCGTAGAGTCCCTAGGAGAAAATGAAAGAAGAGTGCGGAATATAGTGTTAGAGTCCTAGCTAGAGAAAGATTAACTTAATAACACAAAATAGGTCCATTTAAAAGTCTGATGACAGCAGGGAAGAAGCTGCTCCCGAGTGGGTTGGTGAGTGATCGGAAACTTTTGTATCTTTCCTTGACAGATGGATGTGAGTGCACAAGAAAGGGTGCAGAGGGGATTCACCAGGATGTTGCCTGGGCTAGAGTGATTCAGCTTCGAAGAGAAACTGGTTAGGCTGGGGCATGAATTAGGGAGCCTCATATTTGCTTATATTCAGGAGTTCCGATTTCAGCCACCGCCGATTTATTCAGAGGTTGACCCTAACCCTACCTTCACAGAAGAAACACAATGTGAGGTGTCATTTGATATTTAGAACAGACAAAGCTGAGGCGGGATCTGATTGAGGTGTACAAAATTATGAGGGACATTGACAGAGTAGATAGGAAGAAACCTTTCCCCTTAGTAGAGGGAGGTCAATAACCAGGGGACATAGATTTAAGGTAAGAGACAGGAGATTTAGAGGGGATTTGAAGAAATTGTTTTTCATCCAGGGGGTGGTAGGAGTCTGAAACTCTCTGCCTGAAAGGATGGTAACGGCAGGAACCCTCATAACATTTAAGAAGCATTTAGATAAGCATTTGAAATATCATAGCATACAAGGTTCAGACCCAGTGCTGGAAAATGGGGATAGAATAGATAGGGGCTTGATGCCCAGCGCAGTCACAATGGGTTGAAGAACTTATTTTTGTGCAGTAAAGCTCTATGACTCTTTATGATTGCATATGATATCAAAAGGTAAGAAGAACACCACAAATGTTGGGACTCCAAAATAAAAATTAAAACAGTTTAGCACACTGAATAGATCAATTAGTAAATGGAAGAGTAAAGTAAAACAGAGTAGGTTTCCATCTTTTATGCAGCACCTGTATAAAGCTTAGAAAGGGAGACATGCCCCTTGTGCAACTCCTGGTAAATGGTACAGCAATAACGCTTGACAGTGACATTAGATCAACACGTGCATGAACTTCCTGTGAACTCTCTGGCAGGAATGTCAGTGTCATTCCCTCCTGGGGTTGGTTCCAGCGAGGCCCAGAATACAGTTAAGAATAGGTGAAAACATCAGGCAGTTGTGGTATGGCTTCCAGGCAATACATCAGAAACCAAGCTGCTGAACTAAAAAGAAAAGATCAGATTGAAAAATTACAAAATGGAAAATGTAAACCCATCTTTCAAAAGCACAGTAATTTTCATCCGAATCATTTTCATGTATTCATTTTGTACTTTGCGACCTTGGTGTCGCTGCCAAGGCCAGCATTTTTATTGCCCATCCCTAATTGCCTTTGAGAAGGTGTTGGTGAGCCACCTCTTTGAACCACTGCAGTCCATGTGGTATCAGTTCACTTACTCTTTGGGATGGAGTTCTATGATTTTGACCCAGTCAGTTTTGAAGAAGCCTGAGAAATGATTTTGAAAAGCGATATCCACTGAAACATTTTAAAACTCTGATAAACCATGCTTTAAAAAAATGTTACTTCTTAACAAGATTTGCCAGATGTTTCATGTTAATCTATTAGCAAGATTCATCTGACTTATAAACAACAGGAAAAAGCATGATAAACATCCCTAAAAGATCTTAAAAGTCAAATTAACAGCCGGCAATTTACATAGAAAGTTCGGATGCACACCCGACCCGAAGTGTGTAAAATCATTTGGGAAGGTGTCCCAATGTCGCACTCTCGTATGATATTCCAGTTAGCAGGCACAGGCGTAAGTCGGAAGTGCACCCGCCAACAATCAAGAAGCCAATTTAAATTAATTAAATAGCAGTTGGCTTGGCTTTTATGTTGCCCTCCTGCCTTTATGGTTGGATAGCAGGTCAAATGGCAAGGTGGCCTTTATGTTTAAGCTGCAAAGTCAATCTAGAGCAGGATGAAAGGTCCGGGCTCAAATAAAATCTGAGAAAATGTCTCGGGACTGAGATCTGTGTATGGTTGTGCTGCCTGGATGCTCGTGGCATAGTTTTAACATCAATATTTATTTTTCACGGATCAGCAGTTCCCTGAGATAGCTCTGCAGCAGAGCACATTGGAAACACCAGCCTATATTCTCTTTCTTGGTGCTTGCTCTTTTCCACCTTCCCTAGCAAAATCTTTTTATTTGAAGATACTCTTCAACTGTTAATTAATGTTTGAATTATGTTGAGTTAGTTGGTTTGTTACAATAAAAGTTTTAAAAGTGAAATCCTGTCTCATGGTTTTCTTTCTGATTTGTAACGGTTCCTTTCTTTTCAAAAACTTATCAAAGTCCATGGGGATCATAACAATCTAAGAATGGTGGGTGCTGAATGTGTTACCATTATTAGAATCACAAAACCTGGTTATTACCATGAGAATGTAAATGACTGTCCATTGCTGTATTTTGTATGTGAATCCAAGCAGTGTGCGAAATGTCTCACAGAATGTCAGTGCCATAATTGCTTTTCTTCACTATGGGAAGAAAACTGGTTAGGTGTTTTTGAGGAAGAAGCGAATATTCCAATTCTGAAATTAAAAGAAGAAATTGTGTATTTGCTCACTGTAAGAATGATTTCTAAATTATTCTCAATGTGTTGAATCTACAATAATGAATCTGTGAAATTATGTACAACAATAACATTTATTTCTGCATGTGTACCAGCTAATGAAAAAATAGGATTGTGAATTATTGCTCTGTTTTGTTTCAGTTCAGTGTAATAATCTGTCGCGGCACAGTTTACCCATTTGGTTATTTGTGCTGTTCTGTTATGTTTGCTGTCTTGTGATTTCAAAGTTTATATAGTGGATGGAGACTGGAAGTGATAAAATCTAATCAGTAATGGTCTATACCTAATGACAACTCAGCAAGTTACCATCATGTTTTCTCTACATTTATACTTAGTAAAACAAAATAATGAGCTTCCTGTCTTCCCTACCCACACCCATTTACACAGAGAATTGCTTTGTTTAGTACTATTTTCCTTGAACTCTAAACAGCGTAGGAATGCAAGCCTTGCTTCTTTCTTTGCAGATTGTAGTTTTAATAAACTATGAAAAATCAGATCTTGTTATAGCTCCAATTCACACATGATCCTGATGTGGACATATTTCTTTATTGCACTGGATCAAGGTACTGAAATGCTATTCCTACCAGCATTTTAGGAGTGCCTTCACCACAGGGACTCACCAATGGTCCAAAAAGATGTCTTACCACCACCTCCTTAAAGGAAACTAGGGATGGACAATAAATGCTGGCCTCGCCAGCATCATCCACATCCTAAGAATTTACAATCTTTTGGGAAATAAAGTCAAAGTCTGGTTCATTAACAACTAAATACTTTTTGAGCTAATGGGGGCGAAGTTACTCTTGGGTGGTAGCATAACATGTGAATATGAATTGGCAGCCGGGTTGTCCTTAGCCCTATTTACTTTCAGTTTAACTTCAATAATAATAGTCAGGAGGAGTGTAGAACTAGTGAATATCGCCAGATTTGTTAGCTTTGATTTCATGTGACTATTTGAGACTAACTTCATCCCCAGTTTTTTTTTGGAACTTGTATGTTTACTCTTTGCTCTGAACCACAATCTTTGAATGTAGCCTTTCAAAACTATTTATTCATGGCTAAAGGAAGATAAAACATTATATCTGATTTATCATTCTCTATCTTCCTGAAGGGTGGTGTTATATTAGCTTCTCTCGAATTCTGCAACATTATTTGCATATTTCTAGAGTTGCAAATTTCAACCAGAACCTTTGCTATCCTTTGTTAAGATACAAGGCATCAGGGCTGCTGACCTACTTACCTTCAGTTCTACTAAATACTTCCACAATTATTTCAAACAATTGTTCAACATCCCACTGAATCTTCTTCAATACACCTACATTTTCATTTCCACCATTATTTACTTAAATTCTTCACTTACAAACTCTTTTTCTGCAACATATGCTCTTTTCATTTTTTTAGTTTTTAGGCACTTAAATATATCCTTGCTATTTCCTATTACATAATCTAATAGCCTTTTCTTATGTGCTGATTTCATCTTTCAAATCTCAGATCGATATAAAAAAATCCCAAGACACTTTATGAAGAACAACATGAGAATTTTCCATAATAAAAGCAAAACTTCTGGAAAACCACAGCAGGTCTGATATCGTCTGTGAAGTTAACGTTTTAACATTTCATGTGTTTGATCTTTCATCACAACTGGGATAATTAGAAAAGAAATAAATTTTACATTCATCAAACGGAAAGGGTACGAAAAGAACAAAAAATGTCTGTCATAAAGCAAAAGGGTGGGTGAACTGAAATGACAATATTGTTTGAGAGAATAGCCAAAGGAAATAATAATGGGACAAAGTTGTGTCCAGAGGAGTGGTGACTGGCAGAAAAATGGACAGCTGCCCTCCCAGAGGTAATGTAATCACGAGTCAATCCAAAATGTGGCGAATGGCATTTTAGTTCATGTCCACATGGGATAAGTTAGAGATGGAATCAATTGCTAAGGAAGTAGCTGTGGCACTGAAAGTACGTTTTGATGGATATCTGACCAAATATGAGAAGAGAAATATAAGGTATTGAATGTGAAAAACATATCAACCAATATTATTGAAAAACAGACATCTCATTACTGTTTGTGGAATTTTGCCTATGTGCTTATTGTCAATTCTGCTTATTCAATTACAATCACAAATACATGTCAAATCATTTGTGAAGCACAATTAGGACATTCTGAAGTCATGAAAAGCAGTTTATAAATGCTCATTTTTCAATTTCCTTGTTGGTATGGAAACATAAGTTAAATTCCTGGATATATTCTGAAAACACTGCATGCTTTGAGGACCTATTATTAGCTTTATTCCAATTTAATTTGTAATAATTAGCATTATTCCTTATTGTTGTCCTTGTATGTCTCTACAAACTGCCTGAATATGTCTATAACTTTATTAATGGCCTATATTGGACACCAAGATTTGTACTATTTCCTTTCTGATCTTTTAACTCTATTCACGTGCATTTTATCCAAAAGTTATGTCATTGTCAGGAGAAAAGACAGGCAGGATGTCAGAGTTACCAAGGCCATGTGCGGTGCTGACTGCTGGACAGATCACAGGCTCATTGTCTCCAAAATGAGGCTCTGCATCAGACCCAAGAGGCGACCACAAGGAAGCAAGGTAATGATAAGAATCAAAGCGGCCAAGCTAAAGAACCCCAGCATAGCTTCAGCACTGGCTGAAGACCCAGAAATCAAGCTTGCTGACCTACACCTCGCAGGCAGCGCTGAGGACAACTGGGAACGCTTCAGGGATGCTGTCCATTCATCTGCACTGAAGATGCTCGGGCCCTTTACCCGCAAGCAGCATGACTGGTTCGATGAGAATGATGAGGATTTACAGCTCTACTTGTTGAAAAGCACCATCTTCATCGGGCCTGTCAGAATGACCATCATCAGCTGCCAAGAAAAATGCCTTTACCAGTGCACGCAGGACAGTCCAGAATAACCTGCGTAAAATGCAGGATGCCTGGCTGAACACCAAGGCAGATGAAATACAGGGATACGCTGACAGAAACAACTTGAAATGATTCTATGAAGCCCTCAACACTCTCTATGGACCTCAATCTCTTGGGAGATCCCCCCTCCTGAGTACAGATGGTACAACTCTCATTACAGAAGGCTCAGATCCTCCAGAGATGGGCTGAACACTTTGAAGCCGTCCTCAACCGACCGTCATCTATTAGCGATGAGGTAATAGATAGGATTCCCCAGGTCGATATCAACAGCGCCACGGATGACCCACCGGTAGTAGCCAAAGTCACAAACTGTCAGTCAGCTATACAGTGGCAAAGCCTCAGGGGCAGATACTATACCTGCAGAGATCTACAAAGCTGCTGGTCCTGTACTTATCAAGAAGCTCACTGAAATGTTCCAGTCCTTTTGGAAGCAAAGTTCCATTCCTCAGAAACTTAAAGATGTTTCCATTGTACAAGAATGTTTCCTCCACAAGAAGAAGGGCAATCAGCAAGTATGCGACAACCACCAAGGTTGCTCTCCATCACTGGAAAAACCCTTGCAAGAGTCCTGCTAAATCATGTGGTCACTCATCTGGAGCTGGGCCTGCTTCCAGAATCATGGCTTCCGCAAAGGTCGCAGGGATATTGACATGATTTTTGCTGCACGCCAACTTCAGGCGAAGTGTCAGGAGCAGAATTGCGAGCTCTACACAACCTTTGCTGACCTCACCATAGCCTTCGACACTGTCAGCCAACAAGGCCTGTGGAGAATCATGTCAAATTTCGGCTGCTCCCTCCAAATTCATTCAGATGCCAGTTCCATGATGGCATGATGGCCAGAGTACTGGATGGCGGAGAATCCTCTGAGGCATTCCCAGTAACCAATGGTGTCAAATAGGGCTGTGTACTGGCACCCACACTGTTCAGCATGATGATTACTGCCATGCTGAACAGTGTGGACAGTCTCAAGTACAGAGTGGATGGGAAGCTCTTCAACATGGGGAGACTTCAAGCTATTATAAAGTGAAGGAGACTGTTCTGAGAGCCTTCCTCTTTGCCAATGACTGTGCCCTATATACTGGCTCAGAGCCAGAGATGCAAGTCAGTATGGACAAATTTTCTCTGGCTTGTGACAACTTTGGACTCACCATCAACATTAAAAAGACCAAAGTCATGCACCAGCCTGCTCCTCATGCACAGTACACAGAATCCATAATGACAATCAAAGGGCAGAAACTACAGGCAGTGGACCAGTTCACTTATCTTGGCAGCACCCTCTCCCAAGCAGTGACTATTGATACAGAAGTTAACTGCAGAATAGCAAAGGCAAGTTCTGCTTTGGTAGACTGCGCTCCACTGTATGGGAACGTCAAGGAATTAGCCCAGAAACAAAACCGAAGGTCTACAGCGCCATGGTACTCATGACCCTCCTGCATGCCTGTGAAATGTGGACTCTATGTACCGAAGGCATGCAAGCCAGCTCAATCATTCCCACATAACTTGTCTTCGCAGATGGCAAGACAAAGTACCAGACACTGAAGTTCTCTCTAGAGCAAGTCTACCATCAGTCCACACACTGCTGATGAGAGCGCAGACCCAGTGGGCAGGTCATGTCATCCGTGTGCCAGACGAGCGCATACCTAAGCAGCTCCTTTTTGGGGAACTCTCTGCTGGAAGACCCTCGCATGGAGGGCTAAAGAAACATTACAAAGACACACTCAAGGCCTCCCTGAAGTTGCTTGGCATTGACACGACCACCTGGGAAATGCTGGCACAAAACCACCCTACCTGGCACTGCCTCATCCACAAAGGCTGTCGAGCTTACGAAGCAAGGTGTATTGCTGAAGCACAACTTAAGTGCGAGCTGCGCAAGTCCAGAACCACCAGTGCAACAACTACAGTGTCTACACAAGTCTGTCCAATATGTGCCAGGACATTTCATGCCCAAATTGGCCTGATCAGTCATCTTCAGACACATTGCATCCAGCCTCAAAATGACTAATGGTGTCAAGGTCCTCATCGATGACGATGGACAAACAACAACAATGCAAAAGTGCAAAGTTTAGTGATAAGATACAAGTATCGGGAGTTAATTGGCAAACAGCGAGCAGGACTGGAAAAACATCAGGAAGAATTAGGTTAGGAGACAGGTAAAATATAAAATTTAAAATGGGGTAGTGTGAGGTCAAGCATTTTGGGACGAAATCAAGGTCCATTGTTTGTGGCAGTGCTGACCAGAATGAAAATAATTCTGGGATCCTGACAAGGTTTGAATATTTTGGTTCTGTCAGTGCTTGCTTCTGGTTGGAGGTCTGGCTGGAAAAATCACATGGTGGATGGGGTGCGAATCATTGCTGCTTTGTTACGGATGGTGTTGAGCTGCTTTGAGTGTTGTTGGAGGTGGACTCATCCAGACAAGTGGAGAGTATTCCATCACATTCCTGATTTTTGCCTTGTAGATGGTGGAGAGGCTTTGGAGAGTCAGGAGGTAAGTTACTAACCTCATAATTCCCAGCCTCTAACTTGCTCTTTTAGCCATGACGGTGCAGTTTAGTTTCTGTCCAATGACAAACCTTAGGATTTTGAAGGTGGGCTTTCAGCAATGTTAATGCCAAGGGGTGATGGTTAGATTGGAGATGGTCATTGCCTGGCACTTAGGTGGCACAAATGTAATTTGCCATTCATCAGTCCAAGCCTGAATATTGTCCAGGCCTTGCTGCATTTGGACATGGACTAATTCAGTATCTGAGGAGTTTTGAACGGTGTGGAACATTGCGCAGTCATTCGCAAGCGTCCCCACTTCTGACCTTAGGATGACAGGAGAGTCATTGATGAAGCAGCTTAAGATGGTTGGGCCTAGGAAACTACCCTGAGCAACTCCTGCAGTAATATCCTGGGGCTCAGATGATTGACCTCCAACCACCATAACCATCTTCCTTTGTGTAAGGTCTGACTCCAAACCTGAACCAAATTTCTAGCAGGCTTTTATGTATCACCCAGCGTAATCATCCAAACTTGCCAGGAGGCTGTTTAGGTATGAAATTCAACTTTGAAAGGAAACTGATGACAAAGCATGCATATTGCATACCAAATTAAATTCTCCAAGCATTTAGAGGCCTAACAAGTCATCCTTATAAAGGTGCCGCAGGTTACCCTAAAGTATACATTTTATGATTTTAGTGAATTCAAAAACAGCATTATTCCCCTAAACCTGCAAAGTCTTCCACCTTTATGTTGGCTGTCTCGCTCCAACCCATCTACCCCACGCTCCAAACCCTGACCATAGAACAATAGAATCCCTACAGTGCAGCAGCAGGCCATTTGGCCCATTGGGTCTGCACCAACTCCCCAAAAGAGTAATTTGTCCAGGCCCATCCCCTCTCCCTCCCCCCAACCTACGCATCTTTTAACACTAAGGGACAATTTAGCATGGCCATCCATTTACACATCTTTGGAGTCTAGGAGGAAACCAGACACCCAGAGGAAACCCATGCAGATACCTGGAGAATGTGCAAAGTCTATGCAGTCACCAAAGGCCAAAATTGAACCCAGGTCCCTGGTGCTGTGCCGCTCCTGACAGGCCTTAGCTACCAACTCACTGTGTAATTTATCCCAATTCCCTTGGCAAACTGGCAGGCTACAGAAGAGTCCCTAAGTGGTGTCTGTAGCTCAATAACAAAGTTTAAATGAGGCCCACAGGTTCAGGATTTGCAACTGCTATGTGGGCCTGGTAGTGCATCACCAGTATAGTATGAGATATTCTCAGCAACATGATCATCATTGATCTCCGTGGCATAACGTCAAGAGGTCTGTACCACAGATAGAGGCACGTTTGAGGCCATGCTAGCCTGTTCTGTCACCTGTACCATTTCTGTGCTAAACAAAGCTGCATGTGTTTGCAGATCAGATGGTGCAGCTCAACATCTGGCTCTCTGATGACTTGGGCTTGGTGCCAAAAATTCCCCATGTGGTCATTGCTGAGTAAGTGTACCAGGGCCTCAAGAAATGGTTGGTGGTTTCTCCGCAGAAGAAACTCTGTCAGTTCTTGATTGCCCCACATTTCTTCTTTCATGTGGCATCTTGTAAAGCCTGGCAGGATTTGGAGTTAGGCAGACATTTGTACTGGCTGATCTGCTGTCACAACTTGGTTTGGGAATGGGAAGGAATGTGATCCTATCAAAACTTGGTTTCTGCACTCCTGTTTCTAGTTATAAATATGCAGGTATTGTCAAATACTGCCTGTCTAGCCCAGTAACCCCCTGTTGTTCCTTCTCTGTTTATCCAAATGATATCACTCCAGAGCTTTTCCCAATGGGAAACACATAGGACCAGGGTTTCACCTTGGAGGTGGGAATCGAGGGTTGGGAGATTTCCTGATGTCGTGAGCACACCAATGGTGAGGGGCTGGGGCTGGAGCTGGGCCTGTCAGCAGGCTCAGGGTGGAGATGGAGACAGACTGATGCCAAGGTGGCCAAATTAAAAAGTCTGTCTCTGTTCACTGAGACAATGGCTCAGTTCTGGAGATGACTGTAAGGCCCCCTAATTATTGCCTTTCCTTACCCACTCACTCAGTATCCACTATAAACAGAACTCATGAGCCCTTTAATAAAATTTGGAAGTTTTTGAGAAGCTTAGCGGTCTGTCAAAATGAGCAAACATTACTTGGAAATATACTTTGTAAGAAAATGAAAATCCTCTTAATTACTCATAAATCCATCAAAATAACCAAGCTGACATTCCCCTGGACAGCTGATGAGATTGAAATGCCGTCCCCTCCACCTTGCCATCCAAGATGGAGAAATACTTTTTACTCTGTTTTCCACTCTACCTACATGTGCTAAAAATTGAGGCTGGGTGGGAAAATGCCCTTCACTGGCCATTAAATGGCCACAAAGGCCTTAATAGGTGAAAGGGCAAGTTTCCTGCCCAAATTCCTGCCTGCCCAAGAATCATAGTTTGGGAAGTTGCCCCCAGAGGAATCCCATCCATTCAATCTTATTGAACCCCTCCCTGCCACCTCAGAACTGAGCTTGGGGGTGGGGGTGGGGGTGGGGGAGGGGTGAGTGTAAAATTCTGCCTGATGATTACTCTGCCCAAAATGCTGCAGCAATTGTTGGCTCCGAGTAATACTGTATTAAAGAATGGATTGAACTACTTTAACTACTCAAGCTAGATAATCTGGATCTAGAATCTATTTTAACCGATCCACTGCCAGTTATGCAAAATGAAACAGGATATACACTCAGCCATTTTGTTGTTGATAAGAGTGTATTTAATCTGAAGTCTAAAATTGAGACGTCTTTTAAATGTGCCGTGTTGTAAAAAAAATGTTATTTAATGAGCAAGTATTTGACTTTGAGACACTTGTGTATGGTATGTAATAGGCATGTGGGGATCAGACAATGGTATGTGGATAGGAACAGGAGTAGACCATAAAGAACAAAGAACAAAGAACAACCCAGCACGGGAAACAGGCCCTTCGGCCCAACGAGCCCGCGCCGCCGCATCACCCTACACCTATTCTACCCTGTGTGTCTACGAATGGAACCCCTAACTTAGCCAGATTCAGGGGAGAATAGTGTCAATTTAGTAAACCAATCAGCCTAAGAGCACATCTTTGGGGTGTGGGAGGAAACCGGAGCGCCCGGAGGAAACCCACGCAACCACAGGGAGAATGCACAAACTCCCACAGACACAGGCCCAAATCCACGTATCTGCACAGCCAGCAGTGCTTGTCACCGAGCTGTTGTGGCGCCCACTCTCTTGGATATATACATTCACCTAATTTATCAATAATTCTCCCTGATTTCTGCTTGCACGTAAACAGCCACAGTGCTGTCTGTTTTTGTCATCGATAAATTTAGATATGTGGTTTCCTATCGTTTCATCTAATAGTTAATAAACAGGATGGATATTTGAGACCACAACACAGATCCTTCTAGAACAAAGCTAGTCACATCCTACCAATTTGAGCAGCTGTCTGTTATCCCTAATCTGTCTGCCACTGCTCAGCCAATTAGCCAATTTTCTAACCAGCTCAGTAATTTGTCTTCAATCTAATGAGCTTCAACTTTAGCTAACAGTATATAAGGGATTTTGTCAAATGCCTTCTGAAGTGCCATAACTTGCAGGGCAACAGACTGAATGTTGCAATTCTTTCTCTTCAAATGCTTATCTCCCAATTGTAACTCCCTCAAATATCCTCTCAATGCTTTCTTTAAAAAGAACAACCCAAACTCCTCCTATCTATGGAAGGAAGATGCAAAGAAGTTTCAAGGGAATTTAGACAGGCTAAGTGGACAATAACATTGCAGATAGAATATAATATAGAAACATGTGAAGTCATTTGGTAGGAAAACAAAACAGAAATGCAGAGTAATTTTTAAGAGGTGAGAGACTGAGAAATGTTGATGCCCAAAGAGATCTGGGTGTAAATACAAGCAAGAGTGCTAATTGGTAGTATTGGCCTTCAAAGAGGACAATGACATTAAGGAAAGGTAAGAGCTATAGCCTGCTTTTAAAATAAACTTAAATTTCTGCCAAGTAGAAAATTATTTAACAGGTAACAGACTAGCGAACTGTTCCAGGAATGACCAGCTATGAAAACAGACAAAATTCTGCCTTTAGTGCACCACTAAGTGCAGGAAAAGAATTGAAATAGAATAAATTTAAGCAGAGATGAGACTAGAATCAGGCAGGGGATAAGACTAGCACATTGCACTGGGGCTGTGCTGGTGCCTGCGACTGTGGTTCTCTAAGATAGAATGGGGCAAAGGATCAGGGTAACTAATGAGGTAAACCGAGGCTTTATAATACAATTTTTCAAAGCCATCTCAGCCTTTTGTCTAAGGTGAATCATTATGTCAAGCCTGGAAGGAAATGCACTGCCTCATCCTGTCAGCTTGAATCTTGTTTGATCAAGCCCAAGATGGGATGCAATGCCTTTTCTTGTCAGCTTGGTTCTGGTTTGTCCTTCGTGAGGGGATCATGATTGGGCTTAATTTGAATTGGCTTTTTTGATTAGAGTTAAAATACCAAAAGATAACTACCTACAAAATAAAATGAAGCAAATGATAAAAGTGTCAGTGGAGAAGCATTTCAGTGATAGTGACCATAATTCCATAAGATTTAAGATGGTTATGGAAAAGGACGAAGATGGAGCAGAAAAAAGCTTCTGAATTGGGGGAACACCGATGTTAATAGGATGAGCCAGCCAAAGCCAACTAGGGGACAGCTACTTGTAGGAAAATCTACATCAGACCTGTCATTCAAAAAGGAAATCGAGTACAGGACCTACATTTTCCCATAAAGGTAAAAGATGGGAAATCCAGAATACCCTGGTTGTCAAGAGATAGAGGATTGGATAAAGAAAGAAAAGGGATACTTGTGGTAAATATAGGGGGTTCAAAACAGTGGACAGCCTCAAGGAGTATTGAGAGTGCATGGAGTACTTAAAAATAAATTAGGAGAGCAAAGAGGGGGCATGAGCAAACACTGGCAGGCAAAACAAAGGAAAATTCCAAACTGTTTTATAACTATAGTAAGGGTAAGAGCATAACCAGAGAAAAAGTAGGGCCCGTTAAGGACTGAAGTGTCAATGTGTGTGGAACTGGAAGACCTAGATAAGGGTTTGAATAATTATTTGTATCCGTGCTCATGATGGAGAAGGTATAGAAACCAGGGAGGGAAACAGTGATATAATCAACAAATAAACATTGGGATGGAGGAGGTATTAGTGGTTTTAGCAGATTTAAAAGTGGATGAATCCTCAGGCCCAGACCAGATGGCCAGAATCAGATGGGAAGGGAGTGGAATATGGAAAGATCTGCTGACGTTGGGCGAGATTGTACAGTTTCGGGACAAGCAAGGCTATAAAATCCCACCCCTTGTGTTTCAGGCCACTGAGTGAGACAAGCGATGCTTTGGTGCTCATTTTCAAATTCTCTCAGGCCGCAGGAGAGGTGCCAGAGGACTGGAGGACAGCAAATGTGCTGCCCTTATTCAAGAAGGAAAGTAGGGAAAAACCAGGTAATTACAGAACAGTGAATCTGACATTAGTAGTATGGAAATTATTGCAAAAAATTCTGAGTGACTCAATTAATTTCTACTTGGAGAGAGGCAAAGGTTAATCAAGAATACTCAGCATGGCTTTGTCAGAGGGAGATCTTGGCTAACAAACGTAGTTGAGTTTTGAACAATGTGACTAATTGTGCAGATGAAGGTGGTGCAGTTGGTGTCGTCTACATGGACCTCAGTAAGGCTTTTGACAAGCTCCTGCATAGGAGACTGGTCAAAAAGGTAAGCGCCCATGGGATCCAGGGCAATTTAGGAAATTGGATCCAAAATTGGCTTAATGGCAGAAGGTAGAATGTGACCATAAAATGACTAAAAGCTTGTATCCAATAGTGTACCTTAGAGATTGCTGGGTCCCTTGCTGCTTGTGGTGGACATTAGTGGTCAAGATATGAAAATAGGAGGTATGATCAGTAAGTTCACCAATGACATGAAAATGTGGTAAATGATGAAGAGGAAAACCTTAGATTTCAGGGCAATACTGACAGACTGGACAGACTGGTCAGATGGGCAGAACAGTGGCAAATGGAAATATCACATAATGCTCCAGCAAATGAGTTCTGCAGACTAGTGAGTTGCACATCAGTCAGAAACTGACTTCAAAAACTGCACATAAGAATGATGATCTTCAAACATCTTTTTGCTCAAGTAAATAGCCATGAATTCACATCCAACAACTCCAAACCTATGGATAATTAGCTTCACAACTTCCACTACAAAGTGACGCAACCCTCACCTATTCTTCCCTGCTCTGTGCATCATCCACCTTCTCATAATCTAATTCTGCTAAGAATCACTAGTTTGCACATAACAGTGACATGGAAAGTAAGGCAGGGCATAACATCTGAGAGGTTTTGCTGCAGGAGCATGAAGCAAACAATCTCTTCAATGACTCTTCTGTGGCCTGGTCATCATTCTTACCATTATCACTGTACTTGACGAAGAATACATGTCCTTCTTGCTGCTCCTCTTTATCTTTGTCACTGTCTCCCATTCCCCCACCCAATAATAAATCAGTTTTAGACAGATTAATTGTCTTCTAACGCAATCCAAACTGATAACAATGAGAAAACTCATTAAGAAATAAGAGACTGCAGCAGACACAGGCCGCTATTTTAATGATGTAACCTGTATTAATATCTGAGCACTAATGCAGCTTAATAATTAATTATAGATGAAATAGATACATGTCATGATCTTTGCATTATATTCTAGTAGTTTGCTTAGCTTCTACTATTCTATGCTCATTAAATACAACTGATGTTTATAAATAAGTTTGCTTCACCTCCCCAGATATATTTGGATATATGAATAGTTACTTTTCCAAAGTCTGATAGTTAAAGGAATGCTATTCTTTAGCTTCACAAACCATGATATGAAACAGTTATTTATGTGAAAATAAAAGTTCCACATTTAATTGGATATTCTAATTCTAAATACTCTGATTCTAAATATTTCCAGTCTGGACAATGAATTACTGATATTAATAAGATACTAATATACTCAGGCCTTATGTTATGTAATTTCCCAAACAATTAAATCAAACAAATTCTGTATATTTCATTTCTGAAATGTGAGAAATGCTAATGTGGCTCATAGATAATGCTAAGTGTATATTTACCATAGAGGCACAATAAAGGGTATGAATGCTGTTCATGGATAACCTTGTGACGTTAGGCCCAGTTAGAGAAATGAAAGGCAGAACCCTCAACCGCAATGTCTCAGCTGAGTACTGCTGGAAATAATTTTTTAAGTACAGTAATAAAAATGCATTATAGATGGACTGTAGAGGTGGTTGGCAGTTCATTGCCTGCTTTTTTTTTATGGTGTTTCAGTTAAATGTTTTACATTTCACTAACTGAAAAAAGGCAAATGTAAGGTTTTATGTTTGTTTTCACTTGGTCAAACTGGAGTCAACTATGGGACAAGAAATCTTTAGAAGTTCCTTCACTGCATTGTGTCTACACAGGTAAGGAGAAAAATAAGCAAATTGATTCATGCTGTTTAAACTGTTTTCAATTATGATTAATAAGGGTTGGAATAGGTTGTAAGCTCCTACAGTTTGTGGTCATAAACATTGGTCAAATCCATAGTGCGCTTCATAGTTCTTAATCACTAACATTTACTTGCTTTTACATAATGTTTGCAGTTTGCGGCTGAAGTCCTGTATTCGTTTTCTTATGAGGTTGCCACCTTCAAGTAAAAGTGGGTGGTAAAAGACTTATTATTATTTCTCAATAATGCAAATCACATTGAGGCTACTCCTAGTGCCATCAAAGATGTAGTTAACTGGGGAGACATTGTCTATTACATTAAATACTGACTAAATTCATTAGATGCTGATCGCAACAGAAATTATCTCCCAACTGTGAGATCTCAGGTGCAAGTGAATCAGCAGCCATTTTTTTTTTACTTTCAGCTAAGCCATCGACAATGAGCTTTGTTATATAAAAAAGCCTGAGTGTACAATGTGTGCATAATTTAACAATTTCCAGAGAAATCAGATGAGAGTAGTCCTTAATGATGAATATGCACACTGTGCCTATGATCAGAATTGATAACTGTTATGTCATGAGCTGCTAAAAAGGGAGAATAATCTACAGGTTCATAACGTTTCACCAGGACTGGAAAAGGTTTGAAATGTTGGGTGTTAGCGATTTTGGAGTTTTTAAGCTAGGGCAGAGACAGAGAAGGGCGAAAGATGAAAGGGAAAAATGGGATAATAATGGGACAAGAAACAAAAGATAGGACCAGAGGAGCTGTAAATTTCCAGCACCCACTGGTCTGAAATTGTTGAACTCAATGTTAAGGTCATACAAAATGTAAAGCTCTTGTTGAGAATCATTGGAACAGTTGTAAGGTAAGTGTGTAGCGGGGGTGGGGGGTGGAGG
This sequence comes from Carcharhinus amblyrhynchos, assembly GCF_965287045.1. Taxonomy (NCBI): domain Eukaryota; kingdom Metazoa; phylum Chordata; class Chondrichthyes; order Carcharhiniformes; family Carcharhinidae; genus Carcharhinus; species Carcharhinus amblyrhynchos. Next base: position 62,570,629 of record NC_137330.1, read on the forward strand.
GGGGAGGGGAGGGGGTGGTGGGTTGGTGGTGATGGTAGTTGATGCTGTGGGTGTGGGCTACAGTTGGGCCACCTAACCTGGGAGAAGGTTGGAGAGAGCCGTGGGGCTGCTGGATGTGGAGGCAGGCTGTTTAAAAGACCCACCTCAGTGCTGTGGAGCATTATCCCAATTATAATAAAAGCAGAATGGTACTCGAGCCCTCACTCCTCACACCTCCTCACCCCCACACATTTATTACACCTCATCCATGCCACCTGTGTCTCTCAACCACCTCCAATGGCCCTTCATGCCCACAAAGCCAAATTATGGCTCCCCAAACAACTTCTATGACCTTTATCCCCATGCCAGTCCATGTCATTTCCATGTGCATTCACCCAGTATAAACGGCTTGGAATAAATGAACACTGTAATGATAGTAGGGTGTATTAAAATAAAGGTTTAAAATACTCATTAATTGGTAACTATTCACTTTCTGATTTTTTTTTTACTACAGACCAATAAAAATATCAATAATCCAGACACTTAAAGTATCAAAATCAGAAACTGCAAGCACTTTAAATACTTCATGTTCTGTAAATAAACATAGTAAAACTGACAACATACATCAGAGAGCCAAACATGTTGGACTTTAACCTGGTGTTGTGAGACTTCTTGCTGTGTTTACCCCAGTCCAATGCTGGCATCTCCACATCATAACTACTGTTGATGTGTCAACAGGCTAATGGACTTTTGGGGCATTGTTGAAGCATACATGTCTGCATGGGTTCCCTCCAGGTGCTCCCACAGTCCAATGCTGTGCAAGTTAGGTGGATTGGCCATGCTAAATTGTCCTTAGTCTCCCAAGATGTGTAAGTTAGATGGGTTAGCTATGGTAAAGGTGTGGGGCCATGGGATAGGGTGGGAGAGAAGGCCTGTTTAAAGGACTCTGTCAGAGAGTCAGTGCAGACTCGATGGGCTGAATGGCCTCCTTTTGCATTGTAGGGATTCTATGATTCTAAAAGTCACAGACTTAGAAATGTTAATTCTTATTTCTCACTGCATAAATACTCCCTGACCTGCAAATTATTTCCAGCATTTTCTGTTTTTATTTCAGGGGTTTTTGATATCTATGGATTAAAATTAATACGATTGTCAAACGGATTTTTTTTTCAGTACAACCTTGAATTGTGCATAATTGCAGTAGAAATTGCTTCGTAAACTGGTGAGCTGAAAGTGCAAGTTTCTAAAAAGGGTGATGACATAATTTGGGTGGGCACACAGCTGATCAGTCCATTACAGCCTGTTCAAAGATATGATCCACAGAAAATGATTAGTTTTTATATCAATTATTTGGTAAGTAAGCCAGTTTCAGCTGGAGATGCACCGCTGCAACAATCTGATTTGAAATTGGCCAAATAAGCTTTGTGACCAGCAGAGGGAGGGAAGTTTCTGAGTTTGAGTTAAACCTGTGACTGAAGACTAAACACGAGTATGCTGTAAGATTTAATCCACTCCATTGCTGTTGCTGATCCCAATAGCAGCACATTTTCCCCTCCTCTCTCCGTTTCCCAGAATGATTACATTGTAGTGGGGTTCCTTATCATTTGTCCACCTTCTTGATCACTGAAACTTTGCAATGTAACTGCAGCAGCTGCATCATCTGGTTATTCTCTTCTTTTTAGCTCCATAAACACTCTTTCCATGTCTGGCAAAAAGGTGTGTGTATTTCTTCCATTTTCATACCCAGCTTTCCAATCCCACCTGCCTGGGGGTCATCATAATGATTTATTTCCCTATTTTTGGTACTGATAAACTGGTGTGTTTCCAGCATCTCCCGTATGCATTTCAATTTTTTTAAATTACATCTTTTTTTCAATTTCCTTGTATGAAAATCTTTTTTATTTCATGGGTTCCTTTCACGTTATCTTAATCCTTGGCCTCACTGACAGGATCTTTAATGGCACATAACAATTTTGGGCTTTTCCGCTAAGCAGTTTGTGTGTTTCTCAATCCATTGACATGCTCCATATATTAACAATAACTTTCCTTTTCTCTCAACCTCATGCTAAAACACTTACTTTCAGTGTTCAGTTTGGACAAAGAGTCCACAACTGATCCATTAAATTCACAGGTTTTGATATAATTCCAACACTTTGTTTTACTTCACTCCTTTCCTCCCATGCTCCTTTAATCAGATGAAGCTTCACACATTATGGCTGCCATTTATTTATGCTTAAGCTGTGGTAATAATGGTGCTGTTAAATTCTGCACGTGAAGAAAAGTTCCTAGTGTTTCTATTAACTTCCAAAATAATGTTGAAAACCTGCTGTTAAAATGTTGACACAATGAGAAGTGAACTCTGAAGATAATCACTTTGAGGAGTACTTTCTTAACAGCATCCCTTTTTGTCCAAGAATATAGTCAGCTTTGAAATGTGCATTTGCAAGCCCTTGAGATACTATAAATGGTAGATGAAAGATCAAGTGTAGTATTAACATGCTCTACTTGGTTGGAGTCATTAGCTTGCATTTTGGCTTCATTTGAAGCAATTTTTGGGGGTGGTCTCAGCCTTTTGACTAGGATGCAGGTAAGATCAGGCCTTGGAGGGGATGCAGTGGCTGCTCCAATCGGTTTGGATTGTGTGGATCAAGTCCAAGATGGGAGGTGAGAGCCCTGGCTTGTCAGCTTGCATCAGGAGTGTCTCACTTGTTGAGACTCTGAATTGGACTTGATTTGATTGAATTGGATTTTTAAAAAAATGATGGATGAGAGAGGCATAGTCATTAATGTCAGCCAAATGACCTAGGATCTGGTCACAAACTAAATGAACATCTTTTGTTGCCCTTGGTGCAACTTGAGCATTCAGTCAGGAGAAATAGCTAATCACTGAGCTTGATTTTTATCCCACCAGTGCCAAGAAATAATTCTTATTCTTAAACATTCGGCATTCCCATAACAGCAACTTTCACTGGGACTTAAGAAGCTGAAGAGGTCACCTTGCCCTGCTGTTAAACTACAATATGACCTCCTTCGTGTTATCATTGAGTGAGGCTAAAAATGCTTTTGTTCCAGGTGTTGGTGCATAGCGAGCATTTGGTTCCGTATCCTGGGTCAAATGTACTTGCATTTGGCAGTATGTTCAGTATTGAAAACTACTTTCTTCATCAGTGATTAAGCACATGACACAATTAAGAGCCTGTTCCAGGTTAATAAAGGCATCACACTCGGAGACAGGGTTTAGGTTTTGGGCGACTGACTGGCAATATGTTTCGGCTGCCCATCTGCTAGCACCGGCAGTGATGAAGAGGAGCCATTGCAAGCCCTTCGACTCATTTAAATAGAATCAATGAGCTGTAAGTGGCTCATGAGTTTTGACTGAGGCAACATGAGGCAGCTATCTGTGCAGCAGCAAGATTTGGACATAGGATCATATGAATTAAAAGCAGAAGTAGGCAAATTCAGCCCTTTGAGCCTGCTCTGCCATTCATGGTTGATCTCTCCCTTGTCTCAAATCCATCTCCCTACCTGTTCCTCATATCCCTTTAACCTGTTTTTTTAAATCAGAAATACATCTATCTCCCTCTAGAAACCATTTAACATCTCAGACTCTACCATGCTATGGGGCAGAGAATTCCACAAATTCACCATCCTCTGCAAGAAGTAATTCCTCCTCATCTCAGTTTTAAATCTTTCGCTTCTTGACCTATACCTGTGACCTCTTGTTCTAAATTGCCCCACAAGAGGAAACATTTAATTTATCAATCCCTTTTAGTATTTTATATACTTTGATTGGATCCCCTCTCATCCTTCTAAATTCAGGTGAGTATAAGCCCAAACTGTTTAATCTTTTCTTGTACATGGACTGGAGGAACTTGCCGTCCTCAGTTGTGATGATGGCCAGGACTGTAGCAGCTCAGATCATTTCTTCGGTGCCCAGAAGAGAACTCCTGATCTCCCAGTGGTACTTTTGAGTTTACCTTTTTGAGGTCTTTTGACAGGAGCAGTCAGAATGTGTATGTTGCACCTCGAGCTACCCCAAATGGTATGTTAAATGTAATCACTGGGTGTTTTGGCTGCCCAACTGTGGCCCTTATAAAAATGGTGCTGAGCAGCGTGATGGTATTAATATGCCAATAAGTCTACCAAATGCATTTTGAAGGCATTCCTACCATGTGATTGCCAAGGGTATTCAAATGGTCATTGGATAGGCATATGGATAATATTGGAATAGTTTAGGTTAGAGGGTCATTCGATTTGTTCCACTGGTCAGCGCAACATCAAAGACCGAAGGGCCTGTACTGCGCTGTAATATTCTATGTTCTATTTTGTTGAGTTAAAATCAGCCCTCAGAGTCTTTTCCATGGATTTGATTTGTCTCATGTTGACAGAGAGAAAGAGCATGGTAGATCTGTCCTAAATATAACTATAACATTACCTTTGCATAGCTCAAGTGCTCAAATCCCAAGGGTTCATATTGGGCTGAAAAAATATGGAAACAATTACACTTGTGTCTTCAAGTGCATGTAAAAGTATGAGCCTCTGGGAGTATGGCTTGTGGAGTGAAGTTAAGTTACTCCAGTCTTCAAAAGATAGGAAGAGCCAGGAATACCAATAACAAACATCACATTGGGTCTTTGTACAGAAATATTACTCAGCTAGGTGCATAATATTATTGCCAACCCAATATTGCAGCAACTCCACTTCCCAGTTCCCATTTCCCACTCAGAGAAGCAGATATGGCAGTCACTCTGACTACTCTTGTATATAATCATCATGGCGGATGTTACGATGGCCACATAGGCCACGGGGGGTCATCAGTCGATCTCCCCATGGGTTTTGTGGAGTATGAGATGCCTTTTCAGCAAACAGAGGCTCTCCCAATGGGAAGCAATCAGCGGGGGATTTTAAGCCTGTAACTTTGGTCCTGATGGGAAGACTACCTGACTGTTAAGCCACAGGCATGGCACTTTCCTTTGGTTCACAATAGTGGGTGTTGGTAGAGGAGAAGAAGGTGAAACACAGGATGGAGAACAGGAAAGTGGCACATTTTACTGTAATGAGTAATCTCATCGCTGAATTATTTTCTTTAATCTTTCATGTGAGTTGGACATTGCGAGCAAGGCCAGCATTTATTGTCCATCCCTAATTACTTCTGAGAAGGTAGTGGTAAACTGCCATTTTAAAACACTGTGGTCCATGTGTTGTAGGCACACCCATAGTGCTGTTAGGGAGGGAGCTGCAGGATTTTGACCCAGTGACTGTGAAGGAACAGAGATGAGGTTCAGTAGTCAGGGGGAGGAACCTTATCAAATAATGACAGAGTGTTGTTTCTGGCAAGAAAACCCAATCTTATGACAAAGTCTAAAAAAAAGTCAAGGACATGTTTAACGCCTTCATGCAGGGACGAGGACTGAACACCCTGGCAAAACCCAGCTGCACTGAGACCGGGATGCCATCTTTAAAGGGTGCCACCATCAGAACAGGAATAAACCTTCCACCTCTCCCAGCTGCCTCAGAGCTGTCAGGAATTCCTCATACTGTCCCCAGTCGGAGTCAGCTATTCTCTTCCCCGCCAGTTCCCCTCCCCCCGCCACCACCTCATCTGCCTCATCAGCCCCTTCCCCCTGATCATTGACTCCTACCCCCTCCTCAGAGCACCCACCTATCCACTGCACCCCCCAGTGGCCATTGCCGGCATCCTCTGTTCCTCCGTCTGCTCCCGGCCCATATCAAATGTGAATGAACTCCCCTGCCTCCCCTCTGAGGTTTCCACTGGGACCAGTTCCTTGGCACAAGTTGGCACTGCCAGGTCGGCATGAGTATGGTTTCAACCTGGGCAGTGTCAACATGTGCCAGGGAGTATGTTGTCCCTCTTCCTGAGGGGCAATACACATCTTTACATCCCTGGGGAGACCCTCACAACAGGCTCATACCTAAGTGAAGCTGTTGTAGATGGCGCCAATGTGATGTTACACCAGCACTTGCCGAAAATACAGTAAGAGGGAAGGTCCTGGAGAGAGAGTGCTCTCTAATGACATGCTACTGTATTGAAATGAGCTTTCTACTGTCCTGTGGCGTGTTTCACGCACTCGAGAGTTACTTAAAGGGATGACAGTGGATAGGCAATGACAAACATTCAAGGAATGCATGGGGGAACTGCAGCAACTGTTTATTCCTGTCTGGCACAAAAGCAACATGGGTAAAAGGGCCAATCCATGACTTACAAAGGAAATTATCGAGTATCCGATCTAAGGAAGAAGCGTCCAGATTGGCCAAGAAAAATAATAGGTCTGTGGATTGGGAGCAGTTTGGGATTCAGCAAAGAAGGACAAAGGAATTGATTTAAGAAGGGGAAAATACAGCATGAAAGTAAGCTTGCCTTGAACATAAAAAATGACACTAAGAATTTTTGTAGCTATGCGAAGAGAAAGAGGTTGGTGAAGGCAAATTAGGTCCCCTACAGACAAAAACGGGAGAATGTCTAATAGGGGACAAAGAAATGGCTGAGCAACTGAATGCATACTTTGATTCTGACTTTACAAAAGAGGACACAAATCAGACACCAGAAATGTTGGAGAATCCAAGATTTAGTAAGAGGGAAGAACTGAGGGAGATCAATATTAGTAGAGAAATGGTGCTGGGAAAGTTGATGGGATTGAAGCTGGATAAATCCCCAGGGACTGATAATCTACATCCCAGAGTACTTAAGGAAGTGGCTTTAGAAATAGTGGATGCATTGCTGGTCATCTTCCAGGATTCTATAGACTCTGGAACAGTCCCTGCAGATTGGAGGGTAGCGAATATCACACCAATATTCAAAAAGGGGGATAGAGAGAAAACAGGGAATTATAACCAGGAAGCTTAACTTTCGTAGTGGGGAAAGTTCTGAAATCTATTATCAAGGACTTCATTTCAGAGCATTTTTAGGAAGCAGTGGCAGGATCAGATAGAGTCAGCATGGATTTCTGAAGGGAAAATCATGCTTGTCAAATCTGTAGGAATTCTTTGAAGATGTAACTAGTAGAACTGACAAAGGGGAGCTAGTCGATGTGGCATATTTGGAGTTTTGGAAAGCGTTTGACAAAGCCTCAAGAGATTATCGTGCCAGATTAAAGAACATGCATTTGGAGGAAGTGTATTGAGAACAATAGAAAACTAGTTGGCAGAGAGGAAACAAAGTAGGAATTAATGGGTCCTTTTCAAATTGGTAGGCAGTAACTAGTGGGGTGCCGCAGGGATCAGTGCTGGGACGCCAGCTATTCACAATATATATTAATGATTTGGATGAGGGAGCAAAATGTAACATGCTAAGTTTGTAAATGATACCATGTTGGGTGGGAGGGTGAACTGTGACGAGGATGCAGAGATCCTTCAGAATGATCTGGACAGGTTGGGTGAGTGGGCAAATCAGTGGCAGATGCAGTATAATTTGGATAAATGTGAGATTATTTACTTTGGAAGCAAAACCAAGAAGGCAGTTTACTACCTGAATGGCCGTAAATTGGGAGAGAGGAGTATGCAGCAGGACCTGGGTGTCCTTGTGCACCAGTCACTGAATGTAGGCATGCAGGCGCAGCAGGTGGTAAAGTAGGCAAATGGTATGTTGGCCTTCATTGCGAGAGGTTATAAGTACTGGAGCAGGGATGTGTTGTTTCAAATATACAGGGCCTTGGTGAGGCCATACCTAGAGTATTGTGTGCAGTTTTGGTCTCCTTTTCTGAGGAAGGATGTTTTTGCTCTTGAGGGAGTGCAACAGACATTCGCCAGACTATTCTGGGGATGGTGGAACTGATGAATGAGGAGAAATTGACTGGGTTGGAATTGATTTTGCTGGAGTTCAGACAAATGAGGGGGGATTTCAGAGAGACTGATAAAATTCTAACAGGACTAGACAGAGTAGAATCAGGGAAGATGTTCCCGATGGTGGGGGAGTCCAGAAGAAGGAGTCACAGTCTGAGGATTCAGGGTAGGCCATTTAGGATGGAGGTGAGGAGAAATTTCTTCAACCAAAGCGTGGTGAGCCTGTGGAACTCATTTCCAAAGGAAGTAGTTGATGCCAAAATATTCAAGAATGTATTCAAGAGGTGGCTAGATATAACACTTGGGGTGAATGGGATCAAAGGTTTTGGGGAAAAAACAGGATTAGGCTATTGAGTTGGACGATCAGCCATGATTCACGGAGGAGGACGTGAATAATTTGCCGGGTGTTAGCGATGGAAAGGTGGTAGGAATGGAGGGTCTTAATGACATTACTGTTACTAGAGAGGTGGTGCTCGACAGACTGGAGGGGCTGATTGTGGACAAGTCCCCAGGACCGGATGGAATGCATCCGAGGGTTCTGAAAGAAATGGCGGAGGTGATAGTGGATGCCTTGGTGGTTATTTTCCAGACGTCGCTGGATTCCGGGGAAGTGCCGGAAGATTGGAAAACGGCTAATGTTACGCCGTTGTTTAAGAAGGGTGCCAGGCAAAAGGCGGGGAATTATAGGCCGGTTAGTTTAACGTCTGTGGTAGGTAAAATGTTAGAATCCGTCATTAAGGAGGAAATTGCGAGGCATCTTGAAGGGAATTGCTTGATAGGGCGGACGCAACACGGTTTCATTAAAGGGAAGTCGTGTCTGACAAATTTACTGGAGCTCTATGAGGATGTGTCTAGGGCAGTGGATAGAGGAGAGCCGGTGGATGTGGTCTTTCTGGATTTTCAGAAGGCGTTTGACAAGGTACCTCACAAGAGGTTATTGCAGAAGGTCAGGGGACATGGAGTTGGGGGTAGGGTGTTAGCGTGGATAGAGGATTGGTTGTCAAATAGGAGGCAGAGAGTGGGGGTCAATGGGTGCTATTCGGATTGGCGGTTGGTGACTAGTGGGGTGCCCCAGGGGTCGGTGCTGGGGCCTCAGCTATTTACCATTTATATAGATGATCTGGAGGAGGGAACCGAGTGCAGGGTGTCGAAATTTGCTGATGACACCAAGATTGGGGGAAAGGCAAATTGTGCGGAGGGTGTGGAGAGTCTGCAGAAGGATCTAGATAGGCTGGGCGAATGGGCCAGGAAATGGCAAATGGAATTTAATGTTGGCAAGTGTGAGGTGGTCCACTTTGGTAGGAAGAATGGTAGGAAGGACTATTACTTACGGGGCGAAAAACTGCAGCAGGCGACGGTGCAGAGGGACCTCGGGGTCCTTGTGCATGAGTCGCAAAAACCCAGCTTGCAGGTGCAGCAGGTGGTCAGGAAGGCGAATGGGATGCTGGCCTTCATAGCGAGGGGGATTGAATATAAAAGTAGGGAGGTCTTGCTGCAGCTGTATAGGGCATTGGTGAGGCCGCAACTGGAGTACTGTGTGCAGTTTTGGGCGCCGCACCTGCGCAAGGATATTTTGGCCCTGGAGGGAGTGCAGAGGAGGTTTACTAGGCTGATACCGGAGTTGAGGGGATTGAGCTATGAGGAGAGGCTGAATAAACTAGGCTTGTACTCGTTAGAGTTTAGAAGAATGAGGGGAGATCTCATTGAGACGTATAAGATGATGAATGGGATGGATAGGATAGAGGTGGAGAGACTCTTCCCGCTCAAAAAAGACAGTAGGACTAGGGGGCACAGCCTCAAGATAAAGGGGAGGCGGTTTAGAACGGAGTTGAGGAGGAACTTCTTCACTCAAAGGGTGGTGAATCTCTGGAATTCTCTGCCCGTTGAAGTGGTGGAGGCTGCCTCGCTAAATATTTTTAAGAAGCGGGTTGATGGGTTCTTGATAAGAGAGGGGATTAAGGGTTATGGGGAGAGGGCGGGAAAGTGGAACTGAGCCACAACAGATCAGCCATGATCTTATTGAATGGCGGGGCAGGCTCGAAGGGCTAGATGGCCTACTCCTGCTCCTATTTCTTATGTTCTTATGTTCTTATTATAATGAATAGCGGAGTAGGCTCAAAAAGCCAAATGAGCTCTTCCCGCTCCTATCTTCTATGTTACTATGTAAAGTGTATTTCTCTGGCTGTTGTTACTGGAGATGACAAAGTCAGCAGCATCTTAATGGTTAACACTGCTACATCTCAATGCTAAGGACCTGGGTTCGATTCCCGGCTTGGGTCACTGTCTATGCGGAGTCTGCATAGGTTCTCTCCAGGTGCTCCAGTTTCCTCCCACGGTCCGAAAGACCATGGTTAGGTACATTAGCCATGCTGAATTCTACCTCACTGTACCCGAACAGGCACTGGAGTGTGGCGACTCCGGATTTTTCACAGTAACTTCATTGCAGTGTTAATGTAAGCCTACTCGTGACACTAATAAATAAAACAAAAGTAGAGATGTCATGGTGTTGAAAATATTCTATAATATGCTGCTTCCCAGTTTTCCTTATGCCAGCACTGGCTGGAATTCTCTGGCTATGCATGCCTGCTACCACTGCTAGTGAGAACAGAGAATTTGGTGCTTAGTCAAATCTTCGTTTGCAGCAGCAGGACGGGCAAATCCCAGCCACAGGCGAGGTCAGAGAATCTGGCCCATTATTTTTCAACATTGGATGAATAGAGAAACAGCTCCTGTCTGATGCTGGAGGTTTTTGCTGAACTATTTTTTGATATTTACCTTGTCCTGGAGCAAGATCAGACTGTACATGCATTGGCAAATCAATGTGCAGTGAATTTCAATGGTGGTCAAATGAGTGAAGCATTTAACCCCTTTTGTCCATTGCTTCTAACAATGTTGGAATTTGATTAGTTCAGCTATGTTGGGTACAACTAATTTTCAGAAGAGCTCACTAACAGATATCCTGGCAATGTAGGATAAAGATTCATTTTAGCTCCCTTTCTGATCCAGGAAAACTTGGACAATCGATAAGGATTTTCAGATTCTGCTTCGAAAAGATTGGAATTTGGACTTTTTAAGTCAAAGATAGTTGTTTGTTGAATTCTGTCCCACAATAGATAGTTACGATAAAAAGACAACAGTCATAAATATGTAAACAAATCATCATTTTTTTTCTGTTGGACTACTTTCCTAAACGGTACATTTTTGTTATGCATTATGATCTTTGGAACAATCTCAATGTTGTCAAAATTAAAAAGTAATTGTTTAGGCTTTTAGATTTTGATTTGAATTAACAGTATTTATTTATCTTTGAAAAGCACACTGTGCCAGTTTGGTACTTATAGACCAAGAAGCTAATAAAATAGTGCAATCTTTACAATAAAAGTGTTTATTCGGTCAGCTGTTTGTCTAATTGTTGTTTATTGATATGTGTACCATCAAGATTGTTTTTTAGGCTAATTTGTTACCTTTTATGAAATAAAATTATTGAAAATTGGAGGATAGCTAATGTCACTCCAATATTCAACATGGGAAGTAGACAGAAAACAGAATGATAGACCAGCAACGTTGGAAGTGGGGAAAATTCTCAAATGCATTATTAAGGATTTTATAGCAGAGCATTTAGAAAGCAATGGCTTTCTGTTGGAATTCTTTGAAGATGTAAATAGTAGAATTGACAAGGGGAACCTGTTGATTATATTTGGACTTTCAGAAAGCGTTTGGCAAAGTCCTGCACAAGAGCTTATCATGCAAGATTAAAGCACATGGGATTGGGGGAAGTGTATTGGAATGGATAAAAAAAACTGGCTGGCAGACAGGAAACAAACAGTAAGAATTAATGAGTGCTTTTTAAATTGCAGACAGTAACTAGTCGGGTGCCACAGGTTTCGATGCTGGGATCTCAGCTAATCACTATATATGTTAATTATTTGGATGAGGGAGCAAAATGTAACATGCAAAGTTTGCAGATGAAACCAAGTTGGGTGGGAGGCTGAACTGTGACGAGGATGCAAAGATCCTTCAGAATGATCTGGACAGGGTGGATGACTGGGCAAATCAATGGCAAATGCAATATAATTTGGATAAATGTGAAGTTATTCACTTTGAAAGCAAAAACAAGGCAGATTACTACCTGAATGGCTGTAAACTGGGAGAGGAGAATATGCAGCAGGACCTGGGTGTCCTTGTATACCAGTCACTGAAGGTAAGCATGCAGGTGCGGCAGGCAGTAAAGAAAGCAAATGGCATGTTGGCCTTTTTTTGTGAGAGGTTTCGAGTACTGGAGCAGTGATATGTTGTTGCAATTATACAGGGCCTTGGTGAGGTCACACCTAGAGTATTGTGTGCAGTTTTGGTCTCCTTTTCTGAGGAAGGATGTCCATGCTCTTGAGGGAGTGCAGTGAAGGTTTACCAGGCTGATTCTGGGATCATGGAACTGATGTACAAGGAGAAATTGATGATATTAGGATTGTTTTCACTGGAGTTCAGATGAATGAGGGGGAATCTCATGGAGACCTATAAAATTCTAACAGGACTAGACAGGGTAAATTCAACAAAGATATTCCTCATGGTGAGAGAGTCCAGAACAAGGGGTCACAGTCTGAGGATTAAGAGTAGGATTAGGACAGTAGTGAGGAGATAATTCTTCATCCAAAGAGTGGTGTTCTTGTGGAATTCATTACCACAGGAAGTAGTTGATGCCAAAACATTGAATATAGCACTTGGGCGAATGGGATCAAAGGTTATGGGGAGAAAGCAGGATTAGGCTATTGAGTTGGATGATCAGCCATGATCGTAATAAATGGCGGAGCAGGCTTGAAGGGCCAAATGGCCTCCTCCTGCTCTTATCTTCTGTGTTTCTATGTAATAAAAACTGGAAAATGTTTATGTCTTGACATTGGGACCAAATGTGCAAAAATAGGAAAAGGAAACATTTGTTAATGAAATTTTCAATTGTTTGGTAAGAAGATGCTTTTATGGGTGTTGGGAATGTGACATCTCTATAAAACATTGGGGGAAAGCATTTGGTAAAGTCTGTTTTCAGATGTGGGGATTGCAATGTGCACTTAGTCCATGCCTGGTTGAGGCAAACTTGACAGAAATCTCAGCATCCAATTCTATTGTAGTATTTTAGCCCAATGCAAAATATGCTGCTGACTGACTGCATGTGCTTAACTAGCAAAACAAAGCACCTGTGATGGCGGTTTCAGGCTAAGCAACTGCTGGAATCATGTGACCAAGGTTTTATTCGAAGGAAGAAAACCTCAAATTGAGCAACCAGCCAGAAAGAGATTCTCTGATGTGAATCTGGAGATAAAAACAATGGAGGAGGAAAGGAGGAGAGAGCTTATGTTTTCACAGGGGCCTGGAGGATCGCAAGACAAACCCTCCCAAAGAAATGGGAGCAGCTGGCCACAGAGGTCAATTTCGAGTCTGGCCCCTAGGATCTTGCTGTGTGGTTAAGGTCAGTGAATGCATCTTCAAATGCCATCCCTTATCTACCACACCACCAACACGTCCCCATCTGGATCAGGCCATTTTTGGAGCAGGGAGAGGAGTTGGCAGATATGGACTTTTTCTGTATTTCCTGCTCTATTTGTGCTGCACCAGTGGTGCCAGAAGGACCATGCATTATCAGCCCCATCAATACCCAACAACTCTGTGCTCATGCATAACATTCAGATGCTGTGCCTCATCTCTCACGCTTTATAATGTTGTCCATTTCACACACACACCTTCTTTCAGCTTCTCCATATCTCCAGCTACTCAGCTGTGATAAGACGAGTAACCCAAAGACATACTCTTCCCTCTTCCTTGCAGAACAGAATCACGCAGAACCACAGCGAGCAACAGAGAGTCAATCTTTTGGATGAAACCGTGCTCAGCATTACTGTAAATGAGGCTGTTGGATCCCATATCACAGAAAACATTCTCAATTCCCATTTTACTTTCATCCTGCTATCTGGCAAGAAGAGCAAGCTGCAGAAGGTGTAGCCTTGGTCCTCTTGGTTTCTACCCTTTCTTCATCTACCCCCACTCCACCTTCTGCATTTTTGCTTTCAGATACCCAAGGCTTACCACCTGAGCAGTCAGTGCAGCCTCACCATGAAGGGAACTGCAACAGCAAAAATCTGACAAAGAAATACAGTCACTTGTTTTGAAAATGCAGCCAACAGCTCAGACCCTGGCACTGGGCAAGTGGTAGAGCGTTGTATAGAATTGAGATAGTGAGTCACTGAGTGCAAGTGGACTGCAGCCTAGCAAAGGGAACATGTAGTGTTTGTTCCAGCTCAGCAGAGGGCGAGATCACAGACAAGCTCTGCTGTAGAGGACTGACGCAAGAACATCTGTAGGATGGCACACGGGAGAACCTGGTGGGCTTGCGCACACACACATACTGTCTGCAGAAACCATGATTTGCCTTGTTTTTCCTGCCCAGACAATGTTGGGTTCTTCCATAATAAAACTTTACAGTCTTTCACAACAAATTTATGTAATTTTCTGAAAGGAAATGAGAAACTTATTTTCATCCTGACAAATTGTGCTTCAATTTTATAAATATATATCACAGATGAATATTCAGCTGTCAGCGCTGAGTTAACAAATTTCATTGCTACAGGATTTTACAGAGGTAACAACATGTCTATTAAACTTTCATTGAAAAATTACAGCACAATCCAATAAAAGCTTTCTTTTAATTAATTCATGGGACATGGGCGACACCGGCTGGCCAGCATTTATTACCCATCCCTAGTTGCCCTTGAGAAGGTGGTGGTGAGCTGCCTCCTTGAATTGCTGTAGTCCATATTCTGCGGGTTGACCCACAATACTGTTAGGGAGGGATTCCAGGATTTTGATCCAGTACTGCAAAGGAATGGCAATATATTTCCAAGTCAGGATGGTAAGTGGCTTGAAGGGGAACTCCCATTTATCCGCTGCCCTTGTCCTTGTAGATGGAAGTGGCTGTGGGTTTGGAAGGTGCTGTCTAAGGGTCTTTGGTGAATTGCCGCAGCGCACTTGTAGGTAGTAAGCATTACTGCGACTGAACGTCGGTGCTGGAGGGATTGAACGTTAGTAGATGTGATGCCAATCAAGCAAGCTGTTTTTTCCTGGATTATGAGGATTGGTTGTCAAATAGGAGGCAGAGAGTTGGGGTTAATGGGTGCTATTCGGATTGGCGGTTGGTGACTAGTGGAGTGCCCCAGGGGTCGGTGCTGGGGCCTCAGCTATTTACCATTTATATAGATGATCTGGAGGAGGGAACCGAGTGTATGGTGTCGAAATTTGCTGATGACACCAAGATTGGTGGAACGGCAAATTGCGCAGAGGGTGTGGAGAGTCTGCAGAAGGATCTAGATAGGCTGGGTGAATGGGCCAGGAACTGGCAAATGGAATTTAATGTTGGCAAGTGCGAGGTGGTCCACTTTGGTAGGAATAATGGTAGGAAGGACTATTACTTATGTGGCGAAAAACTGCAGCAGGCGATGGTGCAGAGGAACCTCGGGGTCCTTGTGCATTAGTCGCAAAAACCCAGCCTGCAGGTGCAGCGGGTGGCCAGGAAGGCTAATGGGATGCTGGCCTTCATAGCGAGGGGGATTGAATATAAAAGTAGGGAGGTCTTGCTGCAGCTGTATAGGGCATTGGTGAGGCTGCAGCTGGAGTACTGTGTGCAGTTTTGGTCGCCGCACTTGCGCAAGGATATTTTGGCCTTGGAGGGAGTGCAGAGGAGGTTTACTAGGCTGATACCGGAGTTGAGGGGGTTGAGCTATGAGGAGAGGCTGAATAAACTAGGCTTGTACTCGTTAGAGTTTAGAAGAATGAGGGGAGATCTCATTGAGACATATAAGATGATGAATGGGATGGATAGGATAGAGGTGGAGAGACTCTTCCCGCTCAGAAAGGACAGTAGGACTAGGGGGCACAGCCTCAAGATAAAGGGGGGGCGGTTTAGAACGGAGTTGAGGAGGAACTTCTTCACTCAAAGGGTGGTGAATCTCTGGAATTCTCTGCCCGTTGAAGTGGTGGAGGCTGCCTCGCTAAATATTTTTAAGACGCGGGTTGATAGGTTTTTGATAAGCGAGGGGATTAAGGGTTATGGGGAGAGAGCGGGAATGTGGAACTGAGCCACGACAGATCAGCCATGATCTTATTGAATGGCGGGGCAGGCTCGAAGGGCTAGATGGCCTACTCCTGCTCCTATTTCTTATGTTCTTATGTTCTTGAAAGTTGTTGGAGCTGCACCCATCAGGCAAGTAGGGACTATTCCATTACACTCCTGACCTGTGCCTTTTAGATGGTGGATAGGCTCTGGGGAGTCAGGAGTGAATTACTCCCGCAGTATTCCTAGCCTCTGGCCTGCTCTTGTAGCCACTGTTTATATGGTGAGTCCAGTTCAGTTTCTGGTCAATGGTAACCCCAAAGATGTTGACAGTGGGGGATTCAGTGATGGTTACAGCAGTGATTAGAGTGTCTCTTATTGGTGATAGTCATTGCCTGGCATTTATGTGGTGTGAATGTTACTGGCCACTTGTCAGCCGAAGCCTGAATATTGTCCAGATCTTGTTGCATTTGAACATGAACTGCTTCAGTACCTGAGGAGTCGCAAATGGTGCTGAACGTTGTGTGATCATCGGTGAACATCCCCAATTCTGACCTTATGATGAAGGGAAGGTCATTGAAGAAACAGCTGAAGATGGTTGGGCCTAGGGACACGACCTTGAGGGACTCCTGCAGAGATGTCCTGGAGCTGAGATGACTGACCCTCCACATCTTCCTATGTACCAGGTATGACTCCAACCAGCAGAGAGTTTGCCCCCGGTACCCATTGATTCCAGTTTTGCTAGGGCTCCTTGATGCCACACTTGGTCGAATGCGGCCTTGATGTCAATGGCTGCCATTCTCACCTCACCTCTAGAATTTAGCTCTTTTGTCCATGTTTGAACCAAGGCTGTAATGAGGTCAGGAGCTGAGTGACCCTGGCAAAACTCAAACTGAGCTTCACTGAGCAGGTTATTGCTGAGTAGGTGTTGCTTGTTAGCACTGTTGATGACCCCTTCCATCATTTTACTGATGATCAAGAGTAGACTGGGTGGTAGTTTGCCGGGTTGGATTTGTCCTGCTTTTTGTGTACAGGACATACCTGGGCAATTTTCCAGATTTTTGGGTAGATACCAGTGTTGTAAGTGTACTGGAAGAGCTTGGCTAGGGAAGCGGCAAGTTCTGGAACACAAGGATGAGGTCAAGTATGTTATTTCCTCTTATTGGTTCCTTCACCACCTGCTGCAGATCGAGTCTAGCAGTTATATCCTTTAGAACCTGACCAGCTCGACCAGTATGGTGGTAGACATTGCAATCTCCCATCCAGAGTACACTTTGTGCCCTTGCCACCCTCAGTTCTTTCTCCAAGTGTTGTTCAATGTGGACGAATACTGATTCATCAGCTGCAGGAGGACGGTATGTGGTAACCAGTAAGATGTTTCCTTGCCCATGTTTAACTTGAAGACATGAGACATCGTAGGATCCAAAGTTAATGTTAAGGACTCCCAGGGCAACTCCCTCCTGACTGTACACCACTGTGCTGCCACCTCTGCTGGATCTGTCATGTTTGTGGGACAGGACATACCCAGGGATGGTAATGGTGGTGTCTGGGATGTTATCTGTAAGATATGATTTTGTGAGACAACTATATCAGGCTACTGCCTGATTAGTCTGTGACACAGCTCTCCCAATTTTGGCACAAGTCCCCAGACGTTAAAAAGAAGGACTTTGCAGGGCCGACAAGGCTGTTTGTTTTTTGTTTGCCATTGTCTTCTCTGGTGACTAGGTCGATACCAGGTGATTCATCTGGTTTCTTTTCTTTGAGAGTTTGTAGCGATTGTTACAGCTGAGTGGCTTGCTCAGCCATTTCAGAGGGCAGTTAAGCACATTGGGCAGTAAACCACATTGGTGTGGCTCTGGAGTCACATGTAGGCCGGGTGAAATAAGGACAGATTTCCTTCCTTAAAAGACATTCATGAACCGGATGAGTTTTTCTGACAATTGACAGTGGGTTCATGATTACCAGTAGACTCCTATTTTCAGATATTTTTTATTGAATTCAAATTCTACCATCTGCTTCACATGTAATAAATGGGTGAATCTTTTATAGCGCAACTTGTAAACTTCCATTTCAATATTACTAGGGGGGCAAAGAAGTAACCATTCACTTTTAGGCTGATATCCTGCCTAAGCATATAATACTTCACTTTTGAGCTCATGATTCAAGAAGCATGTTTTGTTGTTTGAAATTAAAGAGCTTTTCACCAGCTAAATTTCCAGATTTTACCAGTTAGAGAGATTGGGGATAACATTGGTCTCCTGTGCTAGTGTAAGATCAGCTGCCAATTCACCATCAGCCATTTCACACTATTGCAGAAGTCAAAATTTTTGGGTCAAAAATCTCCAGGATAGTGATTCTGGCCTTAGCAGGTTTTTCAAGGTTAACAGAGATTCCCTTATTACTGCTCACTTGGGACACATCTTGCATAGCTGTAATGCTGGGAGGCTGGAAAGCCCAGCCCAGAAGTGCAGGTGGGGGTTGATAGGGATGGGGTCCTATCTCCAGAAAGATTGGAGCTGTCCAGTGCACCCATTTGTAAGGACTGCTTAAAATTTCTATGGCAAATAATGGGCCCTCCTCTTTGAGTGTTTATCCATACGAAGCTGGGCCTCGTAGCAGCTCAAATGAAGGGTCATCCAGACTGGAAATGTGAGCCCTATTCTCTCTCCGCAGATGCTGTCAGAGCTGCTGAGATTTTCCAACATTTTCTGTTTCAGATTTCAGTATCCACAGTAATTTGTTTTTACCCTATATGTAGTGTTCAGTGGCCCAGTGCTCTACAAGGCTTATGAGAGTTCAAGAGCTTGTGAATTCCTCATGTTGGAAATCCTGGTTCCCATCTGGATCAGGCCATTTTTGGAGCAGGTGGAGGAGCTGGCCCATATGGACTATATTTGTACTTCCTGCTCTTTTTGTGATACGTCAATGGTAGGCATTTGCCAGAAGGACTATGCATTTATCAGTCTTTGCTTCCTAATGAAGTAAACTAGCTCAAGTTGGAGGTAGGCCTTACCAGAAATAAAAGTCACAAGAGGAGGAGTTGGGAAGCTCAATTCTGCTACCTCCACAGGAAGATAATGGAGTGTTCATAACAATAGAACACAAAAAGACAAAGACTGGTTCATGATAAAAGGAATGATTTGTAGTTAGTTATTTTGTGCAAATTTGTCACGTGCCTAAGTGTGCTGTTTCACAAGAAATGTAATTGCACAGCTTATGCAGTGCTTGTGTGGAATCTAAAATGGAATGATTACCAGATCAGTAACTGCAAAATGGCATTTTAAATTGGATCCCACATTATTGTAATACAGTACTAGTATGTAGTTGGGCCACAAAGGAAAAATTGGCCACGAAGGTGCTTTTCAGTCATACTAAGGTCTCCTGCTGAGCTGTATCCGGCACTGGGTGCAGTGCTATTGTTCTTGGTGGTAATATTATAGGATTGCTGTTCAACTGAGCGTAACATGAGCGATGCCTGTGACAAAGTTTGAGAAACTATTTATGCGATTGCCCTGTTTGTGTTTGCTTCAAGCAGCTGGAAGCAACCCAAGTGAAAACTATTAGAGCAGTAGGTGATTCATGCTGGAGTATCAACCCAATGCCTTAAGAACATCATCACAGCAATATGTCATGATTCTGAGCTGAAAGGAACAGTAAATTATGACTTGCTATAGATTTTGAGGATGATGAAAAGAATTGTTCAATACAAATTTAATCAATAGAACAGTGCATGCTTGGCCTCTCTACCACCACTCTTTGCCTCATGATTGTTTTGTCCATCTAATGTTCTGACACAACTTTTTTGGAGTTTAATGTTAATGAAAACCAGATGCTGCCCCCATCAGAAAATTGACTCCTTAGTTTTTGATCCAATCATCCATTTGGAATATTCTTTCATACTTAATCCTAACTTGTCTTAATGTTCACCCTCACATCCACTCCATCACAAAGGCTGTCTTCTTACACTGTACTGGCCAGGACACAGGGAATAACTCCTCTGGTCTTCTTAAAAAGTAGTTACGTGGGATCTTTCACATCCAGTTAAGCGGTGGCCTCAGTTTAATGTCTCATCTGAAAGATGTCACCTTCAGTAGAGTAGCATTCCCTCAGCGTTGCATTAGAGTGTCAGCCTTGATCTTTGTGCTCAAGTGTAGAGACTCTGAAGCGGTTCTCAATGAAAGGGTATGGAGCTGGGGCATTAACCTTGAAACATTAACCTCTTCCACAAATGCTGCCTGAACTAATAGGTTTTTCCAGTATTTTCTGCTTTTACTAATAATCAAATGATGTGTGGAACATGACAAGCTATGGGATGATGCCAAGGAAAGCAACAAGATATTAGACATGGATGAAAAGGATAAATTAGAGTTTGGGTTGATTGCAGAGGAGGGTGGAATAAAATGAAGCTTTATAGAATTTCTTCTGAACAGATTAGTTTGGCGAAGTGGAGTTCATCAATATCTTTCATATTAGGATAAAGATTTAGATGTATTTTTGTACAATGTATAAAAAGGTTTTTACAACACTTTTCATGTTATATCTTGTAGAATAGAATCACAGAACAGCTACAGCATCGAAGGAAGCTGGCATGACTGCTAAAGGCATGTCATATTATGAACTTTCAGTCATAATTACACACAAGCTGTTAAATTGGCTGCTTCACATTAACTGATTTTTGGCATTTGGTCTGCAGACAGTATCACATGTCCAGTGAATGCATCATTAAATTGGTGAGAGTACCTCACAGTGAGTTGTGTAATTCACATGTTTCATTGTGCAAGGATAGGCTAACAGCTAAACACTATGGAGTTTCCAGAGTGCCTGTTTCCACGTAAAAGATTGAGCAAGAGGAAGAATCAAAACTCAATGGCCAGAATCCACTATCCATTCTGTCATTATGGCCTCTCCCATCCAAATTAGGCCTAAGAAGTGTTTACCCAGTAGTCAAGTGATCAAAGTTGGTTTCAACCATTGCATCCTGATCACCCCAGGACCAACCAGATCCATCAGCACCACCAGTCGCCAGCCAGTATGAGAATCAGACAGAAAATAGCTATGAATCATCAAGCAGCCAAGTACTTAGCATGTTCCAATTTCAAAGTTCACCTGAGAACCAACTGGCTGTGAACAGTTCACTTTACAAGACCATCAAATCCATTCTAGAAACCACATGCCTGCCACATGGGAGCCTAGAAATCACAAACCAGAGACTGAATTAACTACAATCTATAAAAATGCACATCTTAATGTGTATCCAATATTTGTATGTGTCCATGTGAGAGAGAGAGAAACAGAGTGTGTGACGTTGCATTCATTTAGGTTAAGTGTATGAGAATAAAAAAGTATTTATTTTAAACTCACAAATGTTTTCTGATGAAGTATTTAATTGG
Organism: Carcharhinus amblyrhynchos; assembly: GCF_965287045.1. Classification (NCBI taxonomy): domain Eukaryota; kingdom Metazoa; phylum Chordata; class Chondrichthyes; order Carcharhiniformes; family Carcharhinidae; genus Carcharhinus; species Carcharhinus amblyrhynchos. The sequence goes on from NC_137330.1 coordinate 62,591,893, forward strand.
ACTACACACTCCAAGTGTAGGAAAAGACGTATCTCTTCCCATACAAAACTTGGAAAATTATTGGAAGTACGAGTGCAGCTATATTCTGTCCGTGATAGCGGCCATTTGACCATGTCCATTCCGAAACTCTGTAGGAACAATTCAGCTAGTCACACTTCTGTCATTTCCCTGTAACCCTGCAGTTTTTGTTCCAGGTGCTTATCCAAATCCCTTTTAAAGTCTCTATTTCCCTTTACACTGTCCTCAACCACCAAAGTCATACAGGGTCCGCCCCTGGCACTTCACCGTTTTGCGCTTGGCGTGTTCAGTGTATGTCACCGAGTCCCTGATCACATTCTTTGAACCTGCTTTCACCACCGTTTCGGGCAGTGCATCCCAGATTGAAACCACTTGTGTCGTCTTTCGTTCTTTTACCAATCACTTTAATTCTGTGTCCTCTGGTTCTCAACCATTTTGCCAATGGGTACTGCAACCTAACCTCAGGGTACATGATTCTGAGGAGAGTGTTCAAAGTGTCCCATTCCAAAGTACTACATTCCATTACATTTATAGTAACATTCACAAAAACACAATCACCAAAGATATACTATTAACCCAGAAATTGGGAGATTTCAACTATGCATGTCAATACATTCCATTCACATTATTCAATCAGAAAATCATCCAAATCAGCTCACTCATGAAAACACACCTATTTTAACAAAACTACCACACAAAATATGAATCACGTAAAAAAAGCAGAATAACCTTGATGTTTATTGCCAGCGGCTTGTTTTTAAATGTGTCTTTTTTGATGAGATTGCCTTTTTTATGTTAGTTGGCTTCACAATTATAAATTCGTAAAAGATGGGAGAGAAAAATATATACACCAGTGTTGAAAGTATTAAGAGATTCGGTAATGACGGGGCTAGAGCCGCACGCTCGAAGTTCAGTTCCTCTATGTTCACTGTTCCTTGTTTGGAACAATAGAGGCGTTTTCAGGCACTCACCCTACCCTTGTTCAGAATTGTAGGGGTGGAGTTTCAATATGGAAATAATCCACGTTGCCTGGCAAGGAAGGAGGTTTATTACTCTTCTCTGCTTTATGTCGTGTCCGGTTGATCAATAACTAGCAGGAATTATGCTTTGTACACTATGGATCCATTGCCTACTTCTCAGAGCGTAGTTTTGACGGGCTACCACTTAAACGATGATTCCGCGGACGGTGTTGCAACCAGCGCCAAGGAGGAAGCAGAACTCTCTTCGCCAGGGTAGGAATTTTACTCTTCCAATTACGTTATCTGTTAATGGTTTCAAAGAATCTCAGCACTTTGAAACATACCTGTGCGTTATCATACTTCAAACGTCAGTAAAGTGCAAAGGTTTCGGCTGCTGCGCTTAATTACTGCTGATCAATAATGCAAAGCTTTTTAATAAGCTTTCTAGCATTTCAGCATCTGTCCATAAATTGTGGAATTGCACGTCGCTACAAACCTGAACATAGTTCGGATTTTAGTCCCTGTGACACGTAGAGCGCGTCCCTATTAAACAGGTACGTACTTGTCCTATGGGCTAGATTGCTGAATTACACGGTAAAGTCTTTGAAAGTGAACTAGAACTGTCCCAGATCATAGTTGGAATTTTCTGTTGCAGGAAATCTCGTTTAGAAATTAAGAATTTTGTTCATAAAGCAGAAATGTCTTGTATTTATTCATCTAAAAAAAGGCAATTGCAAGCAGATTATGTATTGCATTCGAATCATAAATCATATCGCGTTATATATTGCATACTGTGATTTTTGCTGTCGCTGCAATCAGGTCATCGCAGATCGCACTACTTCAAATCTCAGTCGGCTTTATTTTGATGTGCCTCACCTGAACACTTCAGCCTTTTGTTTGTTGACAGTTTTGGGGCTCATTCAGAAACAAAAAAAGGAATGCTCTGAGTTTACAACACTCCTGCTGCTTTAGCATTTCTTTCTTGTACTATGCCACTGAATTATGGGCAGGCGATGGTTTAGTGGTATGGCTGGACTATTAATCCCGAAACTCAGCTACTGTTCTGGGGACCTGGGTTCAAATCCTGCCATGGCAGAGAGTGGAATTTGAATTCAATAAAATTCTCCCGGCCTGCTGCCTGCAAAAGCAGGCTGAGAGAATTACTGCCCCTCCCCCGATAATCCAGCTGCTGGGAGAGGATTGCCAGCTTCCCCCCCTCCCCCTCACCCCCCAGACAGCTGGGTTTTACAATAACTCCCCATTTTACGGGGAGTTGGCAGCCTGACCCTGCTGGAGTGAAGGGGGACAGTTGATACCCTCCAGCGGGTTGGTGGTAAGGGGCGGTGCCCCCTGGACCTTGTCAGTGGGCCAGGCTGTCACTGCTAGGCTGTCAATGTCCAATGAGCAAAAGTGGCAATACCCAGGAAGCATGTTGACACTGCCCACTGGGCATTGGGCAGTACCAAGGGAGTGGGGCCTAAAGGAGGCAGGGCCTCAGGGGCGATCAGGGGACTCCCGCTGTACTCTGCACAGGGATCGCAAGCAGAGGGAGGGAGGCCAGTGATGGGGCTGAGCATCGGGGTTGGGGGGGGCGGAGTCAGGATTGCGGAGGGTGGTCGGGGCTGCCATTGTAGGGAGAGGGGATTGGGAGATCAGGACTGCTGGCAGGGAGATAGAGGTAGGGCGTGGGAGGCAAGCGGGGTGCTGGGGGTTGAAGCTGGCCTGGATATTTTTGTGAGGCCAATGATCAGGTCGTGGGGGAATCAGAGGGACAGTGATGAGGGGTTGTGGGGTTGGCCAGCAATTGGGAGGCCAGCAGTGCAAGGTTACTGCACATGTGCCGATCTCGGCGCTGATGGGTTGGCATAGTGGCCACTCAGTGTTATGCTGCCAGCTTCTCTAGTGGGACCAGGCCCTGCCCACTAAATTTTTGCAAGATTTGCACTAGTGCACTTGCAGTGCACAGAGTGTAGGAGATTCATTTTGAAAATCCTGCTGAAAAACCAACAGGATTTACTCCAGTTTCTACACGATTTCGACACTTAGAATTTTTTTAGGAGAGTTGCCTCGCTGGAATTAAGAATCTACTGATGACCGTGAAACTATGTCAATTGTCAAAAAGGTCCCACTGGTTCACCATTTGGGAAAGAAATCTGCCATTCTTACTGGTCTGACCTACATGTGACTCCACAGACACAGCAATGTGGTTGACCTAGAACTGTCCTCCAAGGGCAACTATGGATTGTCCAATAGCGATGCCCATGTCCCAAGAATGAATAAAAACAAAATTCTTAGAAACTTCCAGTAAAATCTTCATAATCATTTGCACTGCATGAGACAAATGCATGCATTATTGGTTCTGCCTCCTGGACCTTCATACTTATTACAAAATATCTTGGCCTTGGTGACACTGTTGCCACTTTACAAGAGCAGGATGCTCCTCACTTCTCCACAGCATTATTGAACACTCATCTGTCAAACTCACTGGGGCCTGAGGTCCAATCTTGCTCAGGGATTGTAGGCTGATGTCAACCAATTCCTCTGCCCTTCAATGCATTGATAATTCACAATCAAATTATACATCTTTTTTCATATACTTATTTGACATCCAGGTCCTTCAATTTTTAATTGAAAGAGCAGGACAAGTGCATTCGTTATCATTATGAGGTGGTAAAGGAAAGAAAACAATTGGTTTGAAGATGCATTGATTGCACAGTGGAGCAGCTGGGCGGGTTGGGGAGGTGGGGAGCAGGGTGGCGGGGGGCCAGGAGAATTTGTTCTTCCCTTGGCAAGGTGGCAAGGCCTTTTAATGCCATCTCTGGATGGAGAAGTAGCAAGACATGTCAAAAATACAAGGTGTGACATTGGTGGTAATGTTTTGGAGCATGTTCTTCACTGCCTATGCCAGATAATTAGTGCATCCAGAAGGAAGGTACAACGCCAATGTACAATCTCAAGCACCCCTCTCACTGTGGGGGTGTAATAGCAATCAATTTGGATTCGCCCTTCTGAGATTACTGCAAAGACTTGTGTGAGAAGTATGTGGACCCTTGGTGTTCTCCGACTTCCAGAGCTGTTATCAGCCTAGTGGGAATTTTTTGGATGAGGTTGAACATCTGTGCACATTATGTCTGCATTCCAGCCTCCAGTCACGTTTTAAATTGGAAACATTTATATATTGTGAGCAGTGCGAACAAGATATCCAGTTTGGGTAAGATTCCACTGTGGTGGATTGCTGCAATTTAAAAAAAATGTAGAACCCAAGGTCAGTTTCATGAAAGCTGTGATCGAATACCTTTGGGAAACACTTTCTTCAAAGTTAAATCTCACCCATGGGTCATGGCAATACTGAACATACAGGGACTGCTAAATGGGGAAATTCTATAAATATGACATGTTTCTCTCATTTATTTTTCATCATAGTAAACATTGCTCTCCCCGACTTCCAGTTAAAGTGGAAAAAAGTGATAGGGATTTGACTTAAGTGAGTCTTGTCTCAAATTCACTAAATTTATATTGGGTCAGAATTTTCCGTAGAAGTATTCCACTAATAGAGTTCACTATTATGTATGCAGAAATGGTACGGCAACTTCAGTTGATTGGCAGATGGGCAGCTATACTTGGAAATCCCAAAGTTGCTGACTTTGATCTGCCACTCTCTGTAAAGTGGCATCTCTTTCTCGGCCTCATCACTGAATTAAATGACATGAGGTTGCTGCATTACAAACTCAACTAACATCAGAAAGTTAAATCTCATCATTTTAAGGCTAAGACCATTTTAACGATGTGCTAGGTGCTAATTACTGCCAGTCAATCTACATTTCAAACTACTCCAATACCTGTGGAGCACATTGGAACATCAGGTTGTGGAAGGAGGTGAAAATGCTTTCTTACCAACACAAAAGCAGAATACTTTAAATGTCAGAAATCCAAAAGCAAAATGCTCAAAATGTGCAGCAGGTCCAGAAGCACCTGTGGAGAGAGAAAGTGGAACATCACAGATTGATAATCTTTCTTTATGAATAGGCTTGCAGTTGGATTGTCCCAATCCAATTGACCATAAAAGCCAAATCAGGACAAAGTGCTGATGAAATGTCTTCTATTTGCTAAAGACATCAATGACTGAGTCAAACACATATGATTAATGAATGTTACCTTTTTATGTGATACCAATGATAGTGCAATGAGCACCATCCCAAGGATTATCTAAATGGAAATTTGATATCAATTGAACTATTTTAGACAGAATGGCACTTTAGGTACATTACAAAGGGGATAAATGAAAAATAACCTCTTTTGTTTTGCTGCAAAATCTTGGCTGAATCCCATTTATGTGAATAAATCAGATTTCTGACAAACCACTGCCTAAGTTATGTTGATGGAGCAGGAGGAACCCTAAGGACTTACTCTCCAATATCTCAACATTACTAAGCTTTTGTTTAAAAACAGCATAACATAAAGTCAGCATAATCCCAAATAACCATAGACTGGTGGTGATTTAACCAGAGGATCACCACATTTCAAGTGATGGGCAAGATTGAGAGGCAGACCTTCCTGAATAACCTCAGGAGCTGGTGTGTGAATTGAAACCAATGCTGTTGGCATTGCTCTGCATCATGAACCAACAGCACAACTTACATTGTTGAAGATTAGCAATATTAATTTGATAGCCCATATTAAATATATCATTGGTAAGTTTGCAATATTCACTCCTTTGCAATATATACCCCTCTCTCCTTTTTGTAGTAGTTGGCTGATGCAGCATTTTACATTTCATTTGGCCTGGCATGTTTGGGTTTCATCATTGCTGTGAGTCATCATCCATGGCTATTGATGTACTATAATTGTCTGTACCTTCCCTCTTCCTTAAAAAAACAGCTATTAAATTAATTGTTTACACAATTTAGAGTCTTATTTTTCTAAATACTTACTCATTTTTATGTTCCTAGCCTACTTTATAGTCTTTGCAAAGGGGTGGATGATGCCTAAAAATTCTGATTATATTCACATTTTCATTACCATCTTCTTAGGATTTGTACAGCCACTGGCAGAATTCTTTCTTGCTAATTATTGACAGCCAGACAACAAAACTGCAATAAACTAACAATTATTTAAGCTGCCATAGAATCATAGTTAGCAGAGCTTTAACATTGAGCACTGAAATAATTAGCAAAGAGGCTTAACAAATGAAGTAAGTAACAGTTTCAAAGGTAGGTCTGCTATTATATAGGATTATGGCACAGAAACAGACCATTTGGAGTCAATTAATCCACACCAGAACATTTTGTCACAATAATCCAGCAATAGCCATTTGGCCATTATAAGTTGCAAAAACAGAAAATGCTGGATAAACTCAGCAGATCTGGTAGCATCTGCAGAGAGAGAAACAGAATTAACATTTCAAGTCCATATGACTCTTTTATACAGCTGGAAAGGAGGTTGGAGGAGGTGGAGTAGAATAAAAGATCAGGGATAGATCAGAGCTAAGAAGAGATTGATAAAGATTGGCATAAGACATGGGTGGGAATGGTAGCATTAAGGACTAAAGGGCTGATAGTGGTATTAAAACAAAATATCAGAACATGGTAATATTAAGTTAAATATTAAGTTATTATAAGTTTATAGGAGATCAGAGTGGGATTGATATCAGTTGGTGATTCCTTAAGTGGCAGATACGTAGGTCTCATCGGATAGCCAGTTTATTGAATAGATGCTTGTAGTTAAGATTATATTTAGAACTCATAGGATCTTGTTCTTATGAGCTGGTGTAGATGAACTAGTGCTTTAATATTCTCTGAAATGATATCAGTAGCCTACCTAGATGTCAGATTGACTAATCTCCTCTTGTAGAGCTGGTAGTCATTCCTCCTATATTGTCTACTTGTGAATATAATTATCTGCTGCACTGAGATTCAGTTTCCAATTTTACAGAGGTACCCTACCACATCTACTCAACACTAAACTGCTAATCCTGCTACTACAAGAAATACTAAAAGAACCGGGACTGAGAACTGGTTTTGTTGTCAAACATTTAATTTAGATAAAGGCAAAATACTGTGAATGCTGAAACAAAAACAAAATTGCTGGAAAATCTCAGCAGGTCTGACAGTACCTATGGAGAGAGAATAGAGCTCACATTTCCAGTTTCGAGTCAGATGACCCTTTGTTTCTATCATTCAGATATCAATTTCCAAAGAAAGATTGCATTGAACAATCTAGGTTAGAATAATTCAGACCTTGTGTCTATTATTTTGTACAGCCATGTTGATTTTCAAATAAATGAAGCATCAGCATCTTGACATTTTGGAACTCTTGTTTACTTGATAGTTCCTTGGATCTTCCAGGGGTCCAAATAAGTTAGGGCCTTTAAATGAACCCCTTTAACATGCCATCACCAGACCTGTAGTGTTGATGACATGGTTTCTATCCAAAGTAACTAATGTTTTGTTTGTGTAGGGCTTCATCATTTAATTAGCATTAACTATTCCCTCTCTTAGTGTTCAGCTTGACTACTGACTCCACTTTCAGGGCATATTTAAGGTAATTCCTGAGGCAACTGCCACAAGCACCAATCCATGTTAAAAACAAGCTAATCGGCTTGCAGAGTGATTTCTCTCTCTTACTACAAGACACATTGGAAGAATCTTATGAAGGCAATGAGAGTCTTGCTGGCTGGCTGTAGAACCAGCAAGGAACCCATGTTGCCTTCTCAGGCAAAAGCCCACCAAACCACAAGCCAATAAAGCAGTTGTGAGGATCAGGAGTGTCAGGGTGAAGGGTGTCCACCTACAGAGAGTTTTTGGCCAATCATGGTGAGAGGCAGTGGAATTCTGGAAAATGTTGAGGTGCAAGAGCTCCTAGATAATCTGGTTGCCATATCATTTCAAAATCTACTGGTGCACTGTTCTCCGATGTATTAATCATTTGAGTACCCAAAAATCAGTAAAATATGGGTGAGATTCTCCAGCCATTCATGCTAGCAGGATTCTCCAGTCCCTGTGCAGAAGAGACTTGGCTGAGCGCCAAATTCTCACTGGCAATGGCGGCTGGCATGACTGGTCAGAAAACTCCGGACTTGGTTTTTTTAAGTGAAAAATCTAAGTGCCGGTAGGCACGTTATTTTGAACCATATGGTATTTTGAATCATTAATCTTTAGAATAGCTAGAGTTTCATTGCACAACATTTTATAGATCAAACATCCAATATCCAAAATCCTCAAGGCCATTTCAGATAATTTTTTTTCAGATTCGGGATATAGCATGAGGCCACTTACATTACAATAGCCTGAGCCTTGGCTACATATAGCCTAAAGTTAATAAAATGGCTTGCAAGGTCAGATGTATCACTGAATAATAAGTGCAGGGTACCTGTAATAAATTGCTACCCATGGCACCATCTTCAATTCTGCCTACAAAATGGTTCTGAAACCAAATCAGAAAAAATGTCCCTGGTTACCCAGGCTCTCCTATTGACATAACAGTGATCAGCTAATGTCCGAATTCTATTGAAAATCTTGGGGCATTTGCTTTTTCCAACTGCAGCCAATTTACATTTGTGTGCACCAGCTGCATTGGCACAACCAAGAACAGTCACCTATCCTTAGCTTCCTGACACCTGTTGGTGCACTCTCATCATCTGCACACACACTGAAGCTTCATTTCCAGGCACACTTACAGACCTTTGGCCACGTCACATCTGAACAGCCCTGCGAGTCTCCATATTTCCAGGGGAAAAGTTAAAGGAAGCTTCAAGTTAAAGAAAGAGCTGTAAAGGGAGCAAACTTGAAGCAAAGTGGGCTTGAAAGAAGATCTGAGGAGGTAGCTGAAAGTTGGTGACTCTTTCCTGTGCCCCAGGATCTTCAATAGTATTTCGACATTAGCTGTTCACTGTTATGCCAATAAGAGAGCCTAGGTAACCAGGAACATTTTTTCTGATTTGGTTTCAGAACCACTTTGTAGGCAGAAGTGAAGATGGTGCCATGGGTAGCAATTTATTACAGGTATCCAGCCATTGGAACAGCTGTGTTCTGCTTGACATGGCATCGTGGAGCTGTTCGGCGGCATTGCTGGGCGAGTCGCGGGGCTTTTCGGGGAGCATCGTCAGGCGAGTTACGGGCTACATAAGGGCAGTTGCAGGATTGTCACTGGTTAGAGGAGATGCTGCTGTCATGGTCTGATGCACTTCCTCAGAATTACACCATTAGTGAGAGGGATTTCGTGAGCAGTGGTCACAAGGAAGTGGGGTTCTGCAATAAGGAAAGAGTAGCGGCTCCCAGCAGGACTCCCTTCCTGATGCCAATTCCTTGATTAGGTACTGAGCGCCCTTGAGGGAGCAACACCCTCCCTTGTGGGGATGAGAAGCAGCTGTACACATTTATTTGTTGTGCTCCCTGCTCTGGTCGCCATGGCAATGGGATGGAGTCCTTATGTGCTCATTAACTTTTCTCTCAGGGTCCTCAATTGCTAGCCATTTTATTAACTTTAGGTGATAGGCTGGAAGGTGCAAGAGAAAGCGCAGGACTTGAAAGGTATAGGCTGGCTTGTGTTCACTTTGGATTTTGTTATTAAACAGATTTGCACCGTTGTCATGCTTTGTTCTTATCAGTTAGAGTCACGGAGGAAAGGGTGTTGACGAGTGATTTGTTGCTCATTACATCACTCGGGTGCTGAGATTGGCATGATCATGCAAATTGATGTTGTCATGTTGTTGAATGGGTTTGGAAATGAAAGGGTGTTCCTTTAATTGAATGATCTGGGGACAGTACTGGATAAGGCTTTGGTGTCAAAGACAAAATAAAAACAGACATGCTGGGAGTACACAGCAGGTCAAGCTGCATCTGAAGACAAACAGAGTTGATGTTTGATTTTCCAATTTCTTGGGTGTTGGAAGGATATTTCCCTTTGAAAAAATAAATAATAAACTGTGAGGAGGATAGTGCAGAACTGCAAAAGAACATTGACAAATTGGTGGACTTGGCAAACAGGTAGCAGATGAAGTTCAGTGCGGAGAAATGTGCAATGATTCATTTGGTAAGAAGAGACAAAATATAATAAAAGGTACAACTCTAAAGGGGCTGCAGGAGCAGAGGGGCCTGGGTGTATACATGCAGGTGGTAAGTTGAGAGAGTGGCTAATAAAACATAATAATAGTATCCTAGCTAGGCTTTACTAATTGAGGCAGAAAGTATTAAAGCAAAGAAGTTATGCTGAACTTGTATTAGATACCTGCTGGAATTTTACCGCCCCACTTGCCATGGGAATCAGAGCAGGCAAGGGCAGGACAATGGAAATGTCCGTTGAGTTTCTGGACGAGTGAGGCTGTAAAATCCTGCCCACAATTTTGTATTTAGGAAGGATGTGGAGGTATTGGAGGGAGTGCTGCACAGATCAGTGGGGATGAGAAACTCCAGTAATGAAGATAGATTGGAGAAGCTGGAACTGTTTTCCTTGAAGAAACACAGGCTGAAGGAAGACTTGCTGCAACTGATTAGTGTCTGGAGATCACTGTCTGAGAGTGTAGTGCAGGTTGGAATAATCAAACATTCAAAAGGGAATTAGACCATTAGCTAAAAATGGACAATGTGTAGAGAAATGGCAGGATAGCGACACTAAGTGAATTGCTCACTCGGAGAGCTGGCGAAGGCTTAGTAGCCTGAATGGCCTCCTTCTGTGCTGTATAAAACTTCACGATTCTGTGAAGTCATTTCATGATACACAAGTTAAAGGGACAAAAAAATGCATACGGATGATGTGTGAAAGGCTGCATAGCAGCTGTCTGAATGCAAAGTGAAGAACAAAGAGAAAGATGAGAAAGAAAACAAACCAGCAAATAAGGAAAGAAACATGGGGCAGAGGTTATGTCTGAAATTGTTAAACTCAAGAGTGGAATCCAGAACACTGTAGAGCACAGAGTGAAAATATAACACTGAATTTGGATAAGTCGGTCAAAAAGGTTGCCCCATGTTGATTTTACGCTGCAAGCAGCCTTAACAAACAGAGACAGGAACTCCTCCCAATGCACATTTCCCTACGTTGATGGGGAAAACAGTCTTTTCATTCTTCACAACTTCCACTGCCCAAAGCATTGGAGGCAGATTGAGGTCATTCATGACCACTTAAGGGCCTCAATCGGCCTCTGGGCAGGTGAGCTAGTGGGCACTGTTCCCACCCCACCAGGTTGGAGGTGGGTGGGGACATCCACCAACTGAAAACATATCAGGCAGGCAGTCACAAGATCCAGCCCACAATGAACTTTGTGTGGAATTTCATGGGAACACCGTAGCAGTCCAAGGACAGAAAGGTCAGGATGGGAGCAAGGCAGAGAATTGACATGACAAGTGACAGGAAACTTGGGGTCGTGCTTGCTGAGTGAATGGAGACGTTCTGAAACGCAGTCACTTGGTTTATGTTCGGTCTGTCCAGTGTAGAAGAAATCACACCATGAGCAGCGAATACAGTATGCTAAATTGCAGAAGTACAAGTAATTCATTGTTTCATTTGAACATAAGAACATAAGAAATAGGAGCAGGAGTAGGCCATCTAGCCCTTCGAGCCTGCCCCGCCATTCAATAAGATCATGGCTGATCTGTCGTGGCTCAGTTCCACATTCCCGCTCTCTCCCCATAACCCTTAATCCCCTCGCTTATCAAAAACCCATCAACCCGCGTCTTAAAAATATTTAGCGAGGCAGCCTCCACCACTTCAACGGGCAGAGAATTCCAGAGATTCACCACCCTTTGAGTGAAGAAGTTCTTCCTCAACTCCGTTCTAAACCGCCCCCCCCTTTATCTTGAGGCTGTGCCCCCTAGTCCTACTGTCCTTTCTGAGCGGGAAGAGTCTCTCCACCTCTATCCTATCCATCCCATTCATCATCTTATATGTCTCAATGAGATCTCCCCTCATTCTTCTAAACTCTAACGAGTACAAGCCTAGTTTATTCAGCCTCTCCTCATAGCTCAACCCCCTCAACTCTGGCATCAGCCTAGTAAACCTCCTCTGCACTCCCTCCAAGGCCAAAATATCCTTACGCAAGTACGGCGCCCAAAACTGCACACAGTACTCCAGTTGCGGCCTCACCAATGCCCTATATAGCCGCAGCAAGACCTCCCTACTTTTATATTCAATCCCCCTCACTATGAAGGCCAGCATCCCATTCGCCTTCCTGACCACCCGCTGCACCTGCAAGCTGGGTTTTTGCGACTCATGCACAAGGACCCCGAGGTCCCTCTGCACCGTCGCCTGCTGCAGTTTTTCGCCATGTAAGTAGTAATCCTTCCTACCATTATTCCTACCAAAGTGGACCACCTCGCACTTGCCAACATTAAATTTCATTTGCCAGTTCCTGGCCCATTCACCCAGCCTATCTAGATCCTTCTGTAGACTCTCCACACCCTCTGCGCAATTTGCCGTTCCACCAATCTTGGTGTCATCAGCAAATTTCGACACCGTAGACTCGGTTCCCTCCTCCAGATCATCTATATAAATGGTAAATAGCTGAGGCCCCAGCACCGACCCCTGGGGCACTCCACTAGTCACCAACCACCAATCCGAATAGCACCCATTGACCCCCACTCTCTGAATATTTGAGGCCTTGAACAGTGACAAAGAGGAGGTACAAGATTATTGGTGCTGTGGGAAAGGGAACGGTTGTTGGAGATGATGGAGTGGAGCAGAGTATTGTGGAGGGAATGGTTCCCATGGAATACTGAAAGAGACCCTTCACTGGGGCATCTTTCCATGCAAGCACCGGAGATGCAGCACCCACCTTTTTAACTCCCTCTCCCATTGAATCCCTAAAGTGCAGAAAGATGCCTTTTGGCCCATTGAATCTGCACTGACTCTCCAAAAGGGTATCTCACCCAGGCACTCCCCTCTGCTCCATCCCCGCTGCCCCATGCCCCATGTCAATCCAGCTAACCCGCACATATTTGGTTTAGTATGATGAAGTTGTATGGAGGCCAGTGGGATTGAACTGAGCATGATACATGAACTGGAGTTTAATGCAGAGCTATTCACAGTCAGTGCTCTGCCTGCATTACATGTAGTATCGGCACACATAATTAGAAGCAGGAGTAGGCCATTCAGCTTCTTGAGCTTGCTCCACCATTCAATACGTTCATGGCTGATCTATTTATTGCCTTTAATTCTACATTCTGCTCTAATCCACCTGCCGCCTCCCCACCACCCCCCCCAACCCTTGACTCCCTTGTCAATCAAAAATCCATCTAACGCAGCCTAGAATATATTCAATAACCCAGCATTCACAGTGGAGAATTCCACAGACCAATAACCCTGTCAGAGAAAATATTTCTACTCATCTCCAGCTTTAATAAGAGAACCCTAATTTTTAAATAGTGCTTCCTGGTTTTGGACTCGCCCACAAAGGGAAGCATCCCTTAGCATCCACCTTGTCCAATTCTGTCAGGGTCTTATATGTCTCAATAAGATCATCTCTCATTCTTCTAAACTCCAATGGGTATAAGCCCAACCTGCTCAATCTTTCCTCAGAAGACAATTTCTACCTCCCAGGAAAGAGTTGTGAACCTTCTCTGAACTGCTTCCAATACAATTATATATTTTCTTAAGGATGTAGACCAAAACTATGCACAGTGTTCCAAATGTGATCTATCTTAACGAAAAGAGAAACTGCTGGAAAATCTCAGCAGAGTCATCTGGACACAAAACGTCAGCTCTTTTCTCTCCTTCCAGATGCTGCCAGACCTGCTGAGATTTTCCAGCATTTTCTTATTTGGTTTCAGATTCCAGCACGCGCAGTAATTTGTTTTTATCCAGTGATCTAACTGAAGTCCTATATAGATGCAGCAGGACGTTCCAACTTTACAACAACAAAGAGAACAAAGAACAACACAGCACGGGAAACAGGCCCTTCGGCCCAACGAGCCCACGCCGCCGTCCTACTATCTCAGTGACCTATTCATGATTTTAGTCTACGTCTAACGTGCGAGGATCAGGGAGGTCCAATTTAGGGACAATTTTAGTACCCAATCAATCAGCCTAAAAGCACATCTTTGGGGGATGTGGGAGGAAACCGGAGCACCCGGAGGAAACCCACGCAACCACGGGGAGAACGTGCAAACTCCCACAGACACAGGCCCAAATCCATGTGTCCGCACAGCAACAGAGATAGTCTCTGAGCTGTCATGTTGCCCTCGAGATGGTCCAGTTTAAGCACACTAACGACATGAAGCAATAGGCAACTCCCGAAGCAACATCCAAGAGCAGCCCACTACAACCTGCCGCCTGCATGCCCCTTGCTGGACTTAAATGCCTGTGGAGACTTTCATAAATACCAACATTCCATTTGTCTTCTTAATCACTTGCAGTACCTGTATGCTGACATTCTGCGATTCATGTCAACATACAGGTACAGCAAGTGATTAGGAAACTGAATAGGACACTCATCTCTCTGTAGCTCAGAGTCCTGCAGTGTCTCTCCATTCAAATAATACACTTTTTAAAGAAAATGAATTCCTTTGTCAGAGTTGCAAAGCCAATGCACAGGGTGGACAGAGCAAGCCCTTAACTATCTCCCTGCTTGCCCCAAAAAACAATTCCAATTCAATTTCAATGCAGTTCATGGTTCCCGCAAGAGATGCAAGCTGACAAGAACAGATATTACACCTGATCTCAGGCTTATTCTGACCTACACTTAATCTTAGCCACAAGGCCTGCTTAAAAAAAAGTTGTTTCTTCTAAAATTACAAAGCCAGTGTGCAGAGTTGACAGGTCAGGAGTTTAATCCATCGCCCTGCTTGTTCCAAAAAACAATTCAAATTTAATCCAGTACATAATTCCTACAAAAAAGACATACAAGGTCCAAGCTGACGAGAAAAGATATTGCATCTTACCCCGGGCTTGATTTTTTTTGGTACCTTTGGTACTTAGTTGGCTTTTTGATTTGGAATGAAGTCCAATCAGAGTCCCCACATGAGGGACAAACCACTCCAAACTGACAAGACAAGGATACACATCCCATCTTGGGCTTTAAGCTGACAGGATGAAGCATTACACCCCATCCCTGGCTCAATATGAGTTTCATCTTGACCAAATAGCTAAGATGGCTTTAGAAAACTGCATCAGATGAAGACTCAGTTTAACCTCATTGGCTACTCTGAACGCTTACACTTGATGTTAGCCAAATGACCAAGAAGAAATCTGATGCTTGATTTTAGCCAAAAGACCACTGATTTTCTATTATTCCTGTCAAAGTGACAAATTCACAGTTTTCCACATTATATTCTATCTGCCAAATTTTTGCCCATTCACTCAATCTATCCAAATCCCCTTGAAAACTCTTTGTCGTCTTGACAACTTACTTTCCTACCTATCTTTGTGTCATCAGCAAATTTAGCAACCATACATTAGGTCCTTTCATCCAAGTCATTGATATGTAGATTTAGGAAGTGCAGGTCTTCCCTGTTGAAATAATTGAAGGGTTTCTGCAGGAGCCACAATCCCTTACTGAAAAGCTATACCTGCTATGAAAAAAATCATATCATATAGATCAAATGTAGATTAATTCTTTGAAGTTGTTTTCTTTCACTTTTTGACCCTAAAATGAAAATTTATACCATAGATTGCTTCATTCAATTTGCAAGAATACACCCATTCAGCACATTTTTTATGGAACTTGACTGTTGTACAGAAATAGCAGCATCCACTGAATGTCTAAACTATGACAGCTGTTTCCTTTAATCTGCACAATACAAGAAAGTCCCTGGAAATCAGTGTTCCCATAGCAACAACATTGCAAATTCACTGTACAGGTTGAAGCAACTCAAGAAGGTGGCTCACCACTACCTTTTCAAGGGCAATTAATGATGGACATTAAATGCTGATCTTGCCTGCAACGATCAAATTCCATGAACAAATAATTTAGAAAGGCAAAAGGAAATCCACTGCAGGCTATCCTAATGCAAAAACTTGACCCAACATCTTTACTCAATATTGCCTGGTCAGGTTTTTTTGTTGGATAAACATCAATCGATATTGCATTGCATATGGGGGACAAGATTAAGTGCTATATTCAGGACAGAGGGCAGGAGATAACTGGATTAAGGAATTAACAGAGGGGAAGAAAGACTGAACGGCAGAAAAGGAGGAAATGGGGAGGTGTAAAACAACGAGAGGAAAAAGAATGACCAGGAGGGAGGAATGGTGCGCTGAGGAGGTGCAAAGAGGTAGAATGAGGAAAACAATGTAGAGAGGAGGGGAAGGAAGAAATAAATGGGGTAGAGATGAGGAAAGGATGAGGATGTGGCTCATTGATTTAATCCACCTCACTTTGATACAATGATGCTCAATGCAAGTTTCAAGAACAGCACCTCAGTAGTCTTGACATTGACATTATTAACCTCAGACTACAGCTACAGATTCAATTCTTTTTACAGCTTGTGACAGAGGCCAGGTCTGCTAATATCTGGACAAATGGAATGTAGGTTGACATTTGAGTTTGAGACCTATAATCAAGCACAATGCTGGTGGAGATTGATGTAGGCCTGTTCTTGTCTCTCATGATTTGGGATTTACATTACTTCACTTGCATTTTCTGCTTATGTTTCATTTGTGTTAAATACACAGCTCTTTCGTTCTTTTTCTCATTTCTTCATTTCTCTCTTTTTTTAACTAAGCTTTTTTTAAAACCAGCTTTTCATTGTGAACGATGCTTTTCACCCCCTCCCTCCTCTTTTTACATTCTTTCGTCCTTTCCATGACTCCATTATCTCAGTGACCTATGATATCACCTGTTATGTGTTTGCAGGCCATTTAAAATAATATTTCCTTCTCTGGTCCTTTCTGTTTTCCAGAATGACTAAAATGCCTGTTTATTTCTTACCCTTCAGTCAGATGAAGGTCACTAAAGCTACCCTGTTGTTTTCTCTGTACAGATGATTGTGATCTGCTCTGTATTTTCAGTACATTCAATTTATTTTTATTTCACAATGACATCAAGTTATTCATACTATCTTCTAACTCAGGTAACTCTTACACTATTTTAGTTTCTTGTGTGTCCTTCAGTGAATGAATAGTAACATTTTAGATTATGACGTGGTTCAAAAATTAAATATACACAGCACAACTTATCTATAAATCTCATTTGTTTTGTGCACCTGATAACATACTGTAGCCCCTAGTTTCAGATTTTCAATATTATTATAAATGGCTTAATGTCAACTGGAAAATAAGAAAAAACTTAAACACTATGGGTAGAATTTTACTGGCACGTCTGCCTGTGGTTCATATGATCCCACCCGAGGCCAATGGAGAATGGCGTTCTCCGAGTCTCGCCTGATCCAGGAATTGGGGCAGGCGTGCTTGTAAAATTCCAGCCTATATCACACTTATCATGTTGTCAGGACACCTTACAGCTCTTCATATCAAATAAATTATTTCGAACATAAAATCACTGTTATACAAGCAAATGAAGCAACCAATTTAGCTCATCAGGTTCCGCAATCACTAAATCAGAAGAAGGATCAATGAGGGTAATTTGGTCACAGTATCATTGTGTTGTTACACTAAGGCAGAAGAAGGCCATTCAGTCTTTCATGTCTGTGCTGGCTCTCTGTGCCCACCCCCAGCAATGCCAGTCCTTAACCTTAATCTGCAAAATCTTCCCTTTCAGGTAATATTCCAATTTCTTCTTAAATGACTTGTTTAAGCCTGCCCCACCGCATACTTAGGCAGTGCATTCCAGATCCCAATGACTTGTTGAATGAAAATGTATCTCTTCAACTCTCCATTGCTTCTTTTGCCAATTACCTTATATCTGTGTCCTCTTTGTAATTCTTCTACAAATGGGAATAGTTTTTTCCTTATCTACTCTGTCCAGACCCTTCATGATTTTAAATACCTTTATCAACCTTCTCTTCTCCAAGGAAAACAGTTCCAATTTCTCCAATCTACCTATGTAATTCAAAGTCTTTATTCCTGGAACCATTCTTTGAATCTTTTCTGCACTCTCTCAAGAATATTTTAATATCTTTCCTCCAGTGTCGCACCCAGAACTGAACGGAATACTCCCGTTAGGGCTGAACCAGTGTTCTATACAAGTTTAACAGTACTTCATTGCCTTATGCTCTATGTTCCTAATAGTAAAGCCTGGAATACTGTATTAACTTCTACCATTAATCACTGTCTCAACCTGTCCTGTCACCTTCAATGACTTATGTACATATACATCCAGCAGATCCCCCTGTTCCTGCACTCCCTTTTGAATTGTAACATTTGTTTTGTATTATATTTCCATGGTCTTCCAACCAAAATGAATCACCTCACCCTCTCTGTGTTGAATTTCATCTGCCACTTTTCTGCCCATTTTACCAACTTGTCTGTGTCATAGAGCCATAAAGCAATAGTTCTACACTATTCTCTTCGCAGTTCACAATGCTTCCGAGTTTTGTATCATCCACAAATGTGAAATTGTGTCCTGTACACCTAAGCCTTGGTCATTAATTGTTACTCTAGATAACATTCTGCTCTTTTTCAAATACTGCTGTGGGAATATTTATGTCAACTCAAGCAGGCAGGTTGAACTGTTTTACATTTCATCAAAAGGACAGTAGCTCCAACAATGCAGTATTCTCTCATTGCCGCACTAAAGCATCACTTAAAGTACATGCCTTTTAAATGGGGCTTGAACTCTCAACCATCTGATTCAGAAGCAGGAGTAATACCAATGGAGCCAAGCTGACATATGATATTATCTTGAACTTAAAGTGTTGTTTGTTAACGCCAACTTGTCTGCGTTTAACTGAGCAATAAGTACTTAAGGTTAGTGGAGCTAAAGACAACAAATGAGCCCATTTAGAGGAGGCAGGTTATTTGAATATCAGTCGGGTTTTTCGATACTCCAGACCTCTGGAGTTAGAAATTATGGGTGAGCAAGGTTCATTGTTGCTGGCAGATGTGAAGTAACAGGGATTTAAATATTCAAGTGTATTTGATATTCTGCAAGGACAGGAAGAAAGGAAAAGGAGCTAGGTACCTTTGTCAATAAAGGATGAGATTAGTATGATAGTGAGAAATGATCTAGAATTGGTTTGGTAGAGATAAGAAATAGCAAAAGAAAGAAGTCAGTGGAAGGAGAAGTTTCTAGACCCCCTGTAGCTACACTGTAGACAGAATATAAATCAATAAATAATGGTGGCTTGTAAGAAAGGTAAGGCAGTAATTCTGGGTAACTTTAATCTTCTTATAGATTGGATAAATCAAATGGAAAAATACCTTCTGTGAGTTCTTGAATGTATTTTGAACAATAAATTGTGGAAGCAATCAGGGAACATATTATTTTAGGCCTGGTAATGTGTAATGAGACAGATTAATTAATGAACTCCTTGTAACAGATCCTCTTGGTAACAATAATCAAAAATGATAGAATTTCACATTCAGTTTGAGGATGAGAAATATGGTTCTGAAACTAGTCTTAAACTTAAATAAATGCAATTACAGTAATATGAAGATAGATTTGGCTAAAGTGGACTGGAAAAATAGATTAAAAAGTAAGATGGTAGAGAAGTCTCAGCTAATGTTTTGGGGACTCGGATTCAAATCCCGCCACGGCAGATGGTGGAATTGAATTCAATAAAAGGAACTGGAATTAAGAATCTGCTGATGACCATGAAACCATTGTTGACTGTTGTGAAAACCCATCTGGTTCGTTAATGTCCTTCAGGGAAGGAAATCTGCCATCCTTGTCTGGCCTACGTGTAACTCCAATGCCACAGCAATGTGATTTACTCTTAACTGCTCTCCACAACTAGGTATGAACAATAAATGCTAGCCCGCCAATGACACCCATGTCCCACGAATTAGTGAAAAAAAAAGCAGTGGCAGACATTTGAGGAGATATATTGAGACCAAAATTAATATTAGAAAATAAGGGAAAGTTAGAGTTTTTGAACAAATATTTTGTATCCATCTTCAATGTAAAAACACACAAAGCATTCCAAGACTAGTAGAAGTCAAGAGCTGAAAGGGAAGGACGAGCTTAAAACAATCCTGATCACTGGAGAAAAAGTGCTGAGAAAACTAATGAGACTAAAGTCTGACAAGTTTCTTGAACATGATGGCCTGCTTCCTAGGATCTTGAAAGAACTGGCTGCAGAGTGAGTGGACGCATAGGTTGAAATCTTCCAAAATTCTCTTGGTCCTGGAAGAGTCACAACAGATTGGAAAAGTGCAAGAAGGGAGAAAGATAGGTAGGAAAGCATTGACCTGTTGACCTAACATTTGTCATTGGGAAAATGCTGGAAACAATTATCAAGGAAACTGTAAAAGGATATTTAGAAAATCATAATACAATCAACCAGAGTCAGCATGGTTTAATGAAAGGGAAATTGCATTTGACAAATTTATTAGAGTTCATTGAGGATATAATGAGCAGAGTTGATAAAGAAGAATCAGAAGGTATGGCACAGGATTTTCTGGCTGCATGTGTCCCAAAACCAGAAATTCCTGCCTTTAACTGGTCCATTGAATTTTCTGTCTCGTCCACTACGATTCCCATGATGGGCGAGACTGGAAATTTTTGGCTATAGTGTATTTAGATTTCCAAATGGCATTTGATAAGGTGCAATATAAAAGATTGTAACATAAAATAAAATTTTATGGTGTTGGGGTGATATATTAGAATGGATAGAGATTGATTAACTAAAGTTATACTTAAAAATGAGTTGACAACCTGGCAAAGCTACAACACAGAACTACTTTTAAGACAGACAGTGGAAGTCGCAAAGTGATCCCACAACCAACTGAGCAGATCAGAGCTTTACAGGGATGTTTGTGGAACTTCCTCCTCCCAGTGGTTGTTCCATTGTCTACCACAACTAGATGCTGCAGAACCATAGAGTTTTGATCTGATCTGTTGACTGTTAGATTATTCAGTTTATTGTAAAATGATTATGCTGTTTAATCCCATTTTTAAGGATACGTGCTGCTTCTGTAATGCTCATTTACATTCCTCATTAACCTGATATGGTCCCTGGTTTGATACTAATGGTAGAGTGAGGAGAGGTTACAGATTGTGGTAGATTGCAATTTTGCTGCTGCTGATGGCCCAGTGCTCTACACAGATTGCCAGCTTTGATCTACTATTTCTATCATATTAGTGTAGTACAATTAAATGGAGGATATCTTTAGTGTAAATTGGTGATCAGTCATACCAATACTTCCACTGACATTTGCATCTGCAACAGGTAGATTGCTGAACATAAGGTCAGTTAGGTTTTACTGTCATGTTGTTCCCTCACCAGCACCACTACAGGCACAGGCTGGCAGATGTTTGATTTGATTTATTATTGTCACAAGTATTGGTATACAGTGAAAAGTATTGTTCCTTGTATGCTATATAGACAGCATATTGTTCATAGGGAAGGAAATGAGATAATGCAGAATGTGTCCTTTAGGGTTCAGTCATTCTTGATGCTATCAAGCCGACCTTGATGATTTACATTGAGGTTACCCATCCAAAATACATTCTGTGCCTTTGATGCCCTCGGTGATTCTTCCAAGTGGTATTCAACATGGAGGAGTACTGGTTTATTAGCTAAGGGGGGACAGTAAGTGGTAACCGGCAGGAGATTTGTTTAACCTGATATTCGAAACCAAGTGACTTGTCTGGCTTTATTTTCATTATGCAGTTTTGTAGCAGGTTGATCCAGCTGGCGTGTTAGACCATTTCTGAGTGCAGTCACCCAATCAGGATGTAAGGTTTTGTTCCTTAAAGAGTGCTAGTGAACCAGTTGGGTGTTTATGACAATTTGATGTATTCATGGTCAACATTGCTGAGACTAGGTTTTAAGCCCAGATTAAAGTGTTTTATTCACCTAATTTCAAATTCCCAAATTGCCACATTGAGATTTAAACTGCGGTATGGATTTTGGACTCCTGGATTACTAATCCATTAGCATAATCACCATGGCACTGTACCCGATGACATTATGTGCATGGAGGAGTTTGGTGAATGGCCAACTGTACTGGTTTTGAAGCCCAATTATTCTTCTTCCCGGGGGGCCAAGTTGGTCTTAAGTGATGATGCAAAATGGAAAGCCATCTTATTTGTTTCCACTGAAAACCAACTTCATCTGATTAATTTCCAAAGTAGTGCTACTCTTTGCATGTATTTGTAATGGACTTTCTCAGGTGCCTGGAACACAAGGTATCAGCAAACAAGGCTCCAGGTGGCACAAAGCAGTTCAATATTTAGCTGCCTGGCTGACTGATTCTGCAACATTAGCTGATAACATCTATTTTTCCCTGCATTATTTTCAAAATACATTAGGTTAAAACATGATGCCAACAACTGACATTTTGTTCCTTTTCTGAAAGAAGTTAAAAGTCACTGATGATATTTTATTTCTATACTGCAGCATGATTCTTTGTACTGCATAAACAACCCTTTTATTTTGGCAGCTGAAAATAGAGACGCTGTTATGTGTTCCCAGGTGACCTTGGCAACAATCTAAAAAAGTGCAGGCTTCTTTTCTCAGTAGGTTGTACATTGGAGTGTAACCATTAATTATCCCTTGGGAAAAAAAGAGCTGAAAATTAAAAGCAATTAGAATGCAACCTGAAACGGTTTGGACTGATTAGGTTTTTTTTTCTGCTTCTGCAGTTGCTGACCAGCAATTTTCTGTCATTGAAGCAAATTGGTGGACAGTCCTGGGTTGACAAAAGTAGAGGCAGAAAACATTGGACGTTATGTCACAGCATTTGTATCATGTGTTTTGTGATCGCCATTGGTCGGCAAAAGGATCTTCCAATTCTGCCGCTGTCAGCGGGGTTTCCCATTCTTCACACCCTCTGCCGCTGGGAATCACATGGCAGGGGGTTGCTGTCAATGGAACTGGAAGATCTCACCCGCGGGAATGGCCAGAACATCCCGCCTTTCGAAAGAACTTGCATTTGTATTGTGTCTTTCATGTCCCTAAGACATTCCATAATACTTTACAACCCAATGAGATACTTTGAAGTACAGCCACTGTTGCAAAAAAAAATGCATGAGGGGTGGACTTGTGTAGCAGGAAAACTTAATAGAAAATTATATGCAGCATGGACCCAATTTCTACTTAAACTCCCACCAAGACCCTTACTGACAGAAGCTGGAAAATTATCCTTGAGATCATGATGAGAAATGATAAGATGTGTCCCTCCCTGAATTGCATTAATTCCATTCTCCTTACAATATTTCATATCTCTGAACAAAAGGACAGCTAAATGACTTCTATTCAGGCTCTCCCAAACTTTTGTAACTATCTCTCTGAAAAGGGTGCCAGCATTATATCTTTTGCAGAGCTTTTTTCCCTCTATTGGTTTACTATTGAATATTTGCAATTCAGCTCTCCCCTTGCAAACTATATTCACAGTTTAGCATGGCCTTCTTATTGGGCCTATTGACGACCATCATATAATTGGAGTGGGAAGTGGAGTTCCCCGAGAAGTAAGGAAAGCATACACCCTTGTATTTTAGATGCAAGGTACACACTCAGAATTGGCTGCAAAAAATACATGTTATCAGGCTCTTCTTTGCTACGTATGTTCTACAGTGGAGCCTGTAGAAATGCCATTTATCGATGCCTGAGCTGTAGACAATATCTAGCACAAGGTCAGCCCTATCTGTAACTGTGAAAGTCACTGTAGCGTGATTAGCAGCAATAACGATGTGACATTTAGCAAAGTGGGAAGTGCCTAGCTAAAGGAGAAAGGCATCTGAATCCACTATATTAAGTGTGCAGTACTATGTTACTTCATGTAAAAAAAGCAAAATATTTCAGATGATGAGATTTTGAAATAAAAACTATGGAAGGTCAGACAGCATTTGTGGAGAGGAACACAAATCAAGGTGAACCTTCATCTGAATAGAGAATATATTCCTTGACATGTTTTTGATGTAAGACCATAAGACATGGGAGCAGAATTAGACCACTCAGCCCATCGAATCTGCTCCACCATTCAATCATGGCTGATTTTTTTTTCATCCTCATTCTCCTGCCTGTTCCCCATAACCCCTGATCCCCTCTTTAATCAAGAACCAATCTATCTGTGTCTTAAAGACACTCAATGACCTGGCCTCCACAGCCTTCTACAGCAGAGAGTTCCACAGATTCACCACTCCCTGGATGAAGAAATTCCTCCTCATCTCTGTTTTAAAAGATTGTCCCTTTAGCCTGAGGCTGTGCCCTCTGGTTCTAGTTTTTCCTACTAGTGGAAACATCCTCACTACATCCACTCTATCCAGATCTCACTGTAAGGCCTCCTGTAAGTTTCAATAAGATCACCCCTCATTCTTCTAAACACCAAATAATACAGATCCAGAGTCCTCAATCATTCCTCATACAACAAGCTTTTCATTGCAGGGATCATTCTTGTGAACTCCTCTGAACCCTTTCCAAGCCAACACATCCTTTCTTAGATATGGAGCCCAAAACTGCTCACAATACTCCAAATCGGGTCTGATCAGAGCCTTATACAGCCTCAGAAGTACATCCCTGCTCTTATATTCTTGTCCTCTATACATGAATACTAACATTGCATTTGCCTTCCTAACTGCCAACTGAACCTGCACATTAACCTTGAGAGAATCTTGAACAATGACTTGCAAGTCCCTTTGTGTTTCTGATTTCCTAAGCATTTTCCCAGTTAGAAAATAGTCTATGCGTCCGTTCCTCCTTCCAAAGTGTTGAAACAGTGCTGTGTAGGAAATTTACTATCAATCTGAAATTATTTTAACTTGCTTAAGACTTGTTCAGTAAAGGATCCTTGTGTGATTTGCTCCTGCTAGTTAGGGACACTGTCCACAAGTTATGTGTCATTTAGTTGCTTGGGAAATTACAAAACTGTAAAATGTGTACTTTAGTCAGTTTATCTAAATAATACCTGGTGTACTGCTATAACTACAGTGGAGCCACCGTGTTGTGCAACTTTACCTGTTGCCTTGTTTTAATAAAAACACCTGAAGCTAGAGATTCCGGTTGCGGCAGATCTTTCTTCACCGCCCCTGCAGAGATCCTGAGGCCAGGGGCCTTAGCACATGCAAAGGGGCTGTGTCATTTCAATGCAATTGAGCCATCTAGCAGAGGAAGAGATTTTGCTATCTCTCATAACAAGATTAAGGACCTATTTTCAAAGAAAATTATAACAGAGCTCTTTAAATGACTTTAATTTTCCTTTCTAAATCCTGTCGGCAAAAATATACTATTTGACGGAATGCTGTATTTTTAATTTCTTTCACCTTTTGTTATCTTCCATATTTACCTGTAATCTTGGAAATCTCACAGTTTTACTATTTATCTAAGCTAATAATTAGTGGAAAATATTACTCCTCTGAACTCTTTCACAAGTGAAATAAAATAATATTGCATGCCAGACAATTTTCACTGTTTCATTAACCCATAACTTACATTTAGATAAAGGGCCAGATTCTCCAACCTCCAGTCCCGTTGCACTGAAGAGAGGTTTGGCTGAGCTCCATATTTTCCATTCTCGCTGGCAGTGGTGATGAAATGTGAAAGGCTGGAGAATTCCAGCCAAAGTCTTTTTCCAGGGGACATTGTTATGCTTGAGTTTTTAGCTGTCTTGGAAGAAATGGCTGTTCTACCAGGAAAACTTCAGTTGTTATTCTTGTCTTAGATGATTATTAATTGTGCTGACAAATGTTTTGAGAGTCTTATGCAGACTGTGGTGATTCCACTATAAACTATCTGTGGTCACGAAATTGGGCTGTCAAGGAGACTTGGATTTTCCAGCCATAGGAATTGAATGAATCTAACAAACTTAAACATGCAAGGGAAACTCCCGGTACTATCAGCTGTCTCAGGCCAGTATAGAAACAACTCAAGTGTAATGACAGAATGCAAAATCTTGCATTTTTACCATATTTTTTAAAAACAGGAAAATAATCAAATGAGCATTCTTGGAGGGGGCCAAATATCTTTATTATTCCCAGTGTTTAGCTGGAGAAGGTTATGGCCTCTCCAAGGCTGGATTTTGCATAAACGGCTTGGCAATATAGAGGCAGTGAAAACCTGCGAGTGCTTGTGAGAGGTGGAAGGTGCCATCAGCATGCCTGCATGTGGGGATTGATCCCTCGTGGCTTAAAGCCAATGAAATAGTCCTACAAACACTTTGGTCTGGGCAGGAGCGGTGGAAAATAGTGTTTACCAAAAATGGCTAAGTTAGGGTTAGAGTCAGAGAACCAGAAAACCCCACCCAAGGTCAATGGACCTTTGTATGGTCACCACCACCCCCCCGCCCACCGCCGCCCCCCTCCTCATCTAGGATTCCTGTGGTGGGTAGGGCAGGAAAAATCCCCCAGAATGTTGCTGTGAAGGAGAGTCTTGGAGTCTAAGTGATCACAGCAGTTGGATGAACGGCCATACAAAGCAGAGACGGGCAACCTAGGCTATTGAGTGGGCTATACAAGTGGCCCTCCTTCATCTCAATGGACTGCAAGGCTGAAATCAGACTTGTTCACCAACCATGACCCCATGAATAAGGTTGAATACGTTTAATACACGTTAATTATTTCATAACAAGTTATAGAAAGTGCTAAATCATTCATGTATTAATAGAATGACCATCAACTTCAAATTGTAAAAACAAAATAAATGTTTACACTTTGGAGCAGAAGGATCTCACGGCTGTCACAGTCATTGCTAAGTGCAATCAGCACACACCTCACTTCACTTGCCCTTTCTTTGTGTAAGTATCACTTCAATCATACCAGTAGGAAAAAAAAACTATGCAGACAAAATTCAACAAAATGTGACAACACTGCATGTGGACAATGGTTAACAAAGTGTCTTGTGGGCTGCACTCAGAATCTAGATGGGCCGCATGTGGTCCCTGGGCTGCCGATTGTCCACCACGGCTACAGTGGAAATCCCTGACAAGAAACTTCACTATTCACAGTAACAGAGTGTATTTTGTGGAGATTGCAACACACTCAAAATAATGAAGGGACACCTAAAATAAAGTAATAATAAATAAATCAGAAAAAAAAACATTTTAAATGATAAGTTAACTGTAAAAGAAAATAATAAAAATGGTGTCAATCTTTGCCTGCTCCCAGGCGCCACTCAGTGGCCTGAGTCTGTAGCTGCAAAGCCCTCCTTTTTAACCATGCTGTCATGATGTTATTTAAAATTATTGTGATCCCCACAGGTTATGTGACAAAAGATGTGCAACTTCAACTCCAATATTGCAAGTCCTACTGCAGGACTCTTAACAAGTGTAACAGAATTTATAGGTAAATGTTTGGATTATTATAATTGAATTTCTCATTAAATGAGTTTTCACTGGAATTTGTGGCTAAATGCCAAGGTTAATACATTATCAATCTCTCTTTGCATTGTGTGTGGGGAATCAAGACAGAGATTATTGCATCTGGTGAGGAAGAGAAGAAGAAACTTTGGTTAAGCCACACTTAGAGTATTTTGTTCAATTCTGGTCACCACATTACAGGAAGCATGTGGAAACTTTGGAGAGGATACAGAAGAGGTTTTACCAGGATGCTGCCCAGATTAGAGGGTATGAGCTATAATGAGAGGCTGGACAAATTAGGATTGTTTTCTCTAGAGCAACTGAGGCTGAGGGGAAACCTGATAGATTTCTATAAAATTACGAGAGGCATAGATAGAATTGACAGATTTTTTTTTCCCAGATTTAAAATGTCTAATCATAGAAACCCTACAGTGCAGAAAGAAGCCATTGGGCCCATCGAGTCTGCACCAACCACAATCCCACCCAGGCCCTACCACCACCCCCCCCCCCCCCGCCCCCCGCGCATCATATTTACCCACTAATCCCTCTAACCTACGCATCTCAGGACACTAAGGGGCAATTTTAGTACGGCCAATCGACCTGACCCGCACACCTTTGAGCAGTGGGAGGAAAGCAGAGCACCCAGAGGAAATCCACACAGACAGTGACCGAAGCCAGGAATCAAACCCAGGGCCCTGGAGCTGTGAAGTAGCAGTGCTAACCGCTGTACTACTGTGCTGCCCTAGGTTCGATACTAGGAGGCATGCACTTAAGGTAGGGGGGAAAGTTCAAAGGAGATGAGAGGGGAAAGTTTTTTACGCAGAGAGTGATAGGTGTCTGGAACACATTGCCGGGGTGATGGTGCAGGCAGATATGGTGGGGGCATTTAAGGGGCTTTCAGATAAGCACAAGAATATGGATGGAATAGAAGGATATGGACCAAGGGCAGGCAGAAGGGATTAGTTTAATTTTGTCATGTTCGGTACAACATTGTGGACTGAAGGGCCTCGTCCTGTGCTGTATTTGTTTGTTCTATGTTCTAGGAGACAGAAGAGGATGAGAAGGAGGAGGAGGAGAGAAGGGGTGGCAGAAGGATTTATAGGGAGAGGAAAGAAGAGGAATGACCGGGCAAGTGATTGCAGGGAGAGGTACAGAGGAGAGAAGGCAGAGGAGCAAAGGATTGAGGAGAGGAGGAAAAAAGGAATGTACAGGAAGATGCGGGGTTGAGGAAAAGGGGCTTTTGCAAGATCACGTTCTCATGCAATGCGATAAATAGTTTCTTGTGATGTGTTGTCTTATAGGTTTGATTGGCATCATATGAGTGCCTTGTTTGAATTATTGTCTGACTTGCTGTGTTAACCACAATGTAACTTAATGAAAAATAACTTGTTAGGTTTGATGATGATTTGTGTTATTATACAAAATGGGTAAAAGTGATCCAGCTGCCATTTAAAGCTGGAAATTAAAAAGAAGAGAGATTAAAATGTCCTGCAAGTTCTCTATCCATCATTTCATACAAGCAAAGTCAAAGTCTATCCAATTGCTGTGGCTATAGCAACTAATGGAGGCAGTACACTAGCTGGTATAGCACTGAATCATATGGACCAGGTGGCTCATGACTTCTTCTGTGCTCCATCATGAGTGAGCAGTGAAATGATGTGAACTGGCCTCGGTGCCCTTGGTCTAAGGAGGGGAAGATCAGCAAGGATCAACAAACTGGTCTTTTCTGCAATAAAGTATACTTCTGAATAAAGAATCAGCTTGACTGTAGCACTGTTGTTAGCCCACCAGTACTCATCTCTTGACTCAGATTGGAAAAATAGAACGCGAGTGAGATTCTCAAGGACTCCTGAAGGATATGGAAGCATCCTTCAATATAAGTTACAGGAACGTGTTGGCATAGAGTCAGCGAACAAGGCAGAAACAATGGACAGGCATGCTGCGTGATGAAAAGTTATATCTTATGATATATTGCCTGCCGTGTGAGTCAGAGCAGTGTTGGCCACTGGGAACACTCAAGCACTTCTGTTGCTCATGGTTGCTATGGCATTGGGGAGGAAAGATTATATATTAACAGCTTCAAGGATTGTAATCAATTGCAAGATGATCAATTCAACTGCCTAAGGTTTGTTCCATTAACTCTTCCTTCAAAAAGCAGAGATCCCCACTGCCCTGGGATCATTTCCCATGCTGCCCTACTCAATTGCCTCCTCAAATTGTTTTACCCTCATGCAGACTACTCAGTGCTTTCAGAGGCCGGCATTTTCCCTTTGATTGTTTTCTTTTTGCAAATTGATCATTTGCTTCTTTTCCTGTCTATTTTTTCCGTTATTCTGTTTCTCCACTTGCACTCATTGTCACAACTCAGATGTAATATACTAAGTTGACATAAGACTAGGCTTTAGTTTAATGTAAGAGGACAATATCATACTTATCATTGCAGTATATGTCTTCTGCCATGAAGAATCACCAGCAGGTAATGGTTTCTGTACAGGTCCAACGATATAGCGTAATATCGCGCTATTTTATCTCACTTTACATTACTGTCATGTTTAATGCTGATATAATGTGGTTTTGCACAGACAGACAGAAGATCTGTCACTCATCAATATATGTGACTGTACTCATAAAAAAAAGAGAAATTTAAAATAAGAACAGAAAATGCTGGTTTGTCAGTATCTGAAAAGAGAAAAATAATTAGTACTTCATTTAACAATAACATCATGTGATACTTTACAAGAATGGTTGTAAATAAAATTTCAAACTCTGGAGTTTCTGTTTAGATTCACTAACTGATAACTACATTATCAAACTATTTACTTCTATTCACAAACAACAACTTTGGTAAAATTATCCTGAACAGTTTCAGCTGAGCTTCTTAAAGGTGAATCCAAGAAATAAAAGATATTTTGGTAGGAGATGTAATGTGATGCAGCTCTTTTTAAAGATGTGTGCCCTTTGCTTTACAGTCGGAGATGTGGACAGTATAGTATGAACCAAGTGCATTCCAGAAAAACGATGGAGAAACCTCAGTATGAACGGTCCTTCTCCCAGGATTCTCTGGACGAATTGTCCATGGATGACTACTGGAGTGAAGTGAAAAACATTCAGACGACCCAGGAAAATGACCAGGAAGAACAAGAGGAGGTGTCTGTGAAAGTGCCTGATGGTATGTGAGATCTATTTCGTTATTCCTCTTATGTTACTAAACTGAATTAATGGTGAGACATTACCAAGCTCTGAGGTTTAGAGGGATCCAGGTGCCATAATGCATGAATTGCCAAAGTTCATATGCAGGTACAGCAAATAATTAGGAAAGCTAATAGAATGTTATCGTTTATTGCACGGGCAGTTTCAAACATAATTTGGGTGTTTATGCATGAGTCATACAAGACATTGGTAAAACCACATTAGGATGTAAATACATTAGAAGCAGTTCAGAAAATAACAGGAACGTGGCAGGCCACCTTAAGAGGAAAAATTGGACAGGCTAGACTTTTATCCGCTGGAGTTTAGAAAACCAAGAGTCTGCTTGAAATATGTAAGAACTGAGGGGTCTTGACAGTGCAGAGGATGTTTCCTCTTGTGGGAGAATCTGGAACCAGAGGTCACTGTTTAAAAATAAGGTGTCACGCATTTAAGACAGAGATGGGGAAAAAAAATACTTTTTTCAGAGGGTTGTGAGTCTCTGGCACTTCTTTCCTCAAAAGGCAGAGCCTTTAAATGTTTTCAAGGCAGTATCGATAGACTCTTGATAAACAAATGGGTGAAAGGTTTTCAGGGTAAGTGGGGGATTACATTCAGATCAACCATGATTTTTTTGAATGGCAGAGCAGACTTGAAGAGCCAATTGGCCTATTGCTTATCCAAGTTCGTATGTATGCTTGTATGAAATCAAAACTACTATGTTATTTTTAAGCTATTTAAGGTTTCCTTCATTCCCGTAGGTTGAAGCTGAAAATACCCCTGGGTAACAGTAAAATGAACTTTCTTACACCATATTAACTCTAAAATATGTACAGAGCACAGACCGCTTACTTATCTGGAGTATAATGCCATTGTCTGATCAGATACATCATTGTGTCCACTCAACCTGAGCTGATCACAGTTCATTGCGATTTACAGTCTTTACTGTCAACAGATAGCAAATGTCCAGTAAATGGCAGAACCCTTAAGAATATTAATAGGCAAAGCGATCTGGGTGTACAGGTACACAGGTCACTGAAAGTGGCAATGCAGGTGGAGAAGGTAGTCAAGAAGGCATACAGCACGCTCGCCTTCACTGGCTGGGTACTGATTTTAAGAATTGGCAAGTCATGGTGACGCTTTATAGAACCTTGTTCAATTCTGGTCGCAACACTACCAGAGGGAGGTGGAGGCTTTGGAGAGGGTACCGAAAAGATTTACCAGAATGTTACCTAGTATGGAGGGCATTAGCTATGAGGGGAGGTTGGAGAAACTTGGTTTGTTTTCACTGGAGCGACGGACGTTGAGGGGAGACCTGAAAGAAGTCTATAAGATTATGAGAGGTATGGACAGAGTGGATAGTGGGTATGGTTCCTGAAAGGGTAGGGGGTTTTAGTTAAGTCGGGCAGCATGATCGGTGCAAGCTTGGAGGGCCAAAGGGCCTGTTCCTGTGCTGTAATTTTCTCTTTTTTTGTTCTCAGCAAATCCAACAGTGTCATCTCAAAGTTATAACAGGAGACTAAGGAGAATTCTCATGGAATTTTAGGGCCCAGGTCTTTTATTTACTTTTACATCTGTAGAGGGCTGATACAACATTTGAAAAATCTAGTTTTTATTACTTGGTCTTTGGCAATCAAAAGCTCAAACATTGGAAGATTGAAATGCTTGGGGTCAGAGATATTGACAGACCATTTTTTGGAATATAAGAAATAGGAGCAAGGGTAAGTCATTTGGCCCTTCGGACCTATTTAATAAGATCTGATCTGATTCTGTATTTAATTCCACTTTCCAGCCTGTCCCCCAAAACCCTTGATTCCTTTGTTGATCAAAAATCTGCTTAACTCAGTCTTGAATATATGTGATAAATGAACTTGCACATTCTCTCTGGGGTAAGAAATGTCTCCTACTTCAATTTCAGATTGTAGCAACCCTCCAGAGTTAGCATGGAGCCTCCAGGAATTGAAGATCTAATTCCAGGATGCTGCCATGTGCAAACCTGGAGAAAAGTCATCAGGATATTACACTTAGCACATCAGATATACAAGTTTCAAGTATCATTTCAAACATTATACAAGTTCAAAGGTATTCCAATGCAGTCTACTTTTCTTATACAGTGTATTTACAAGCACTCATCACAGTGGATATTACAGAAGTCTTTTTTTTGAAAATTTCTCTTTATCAGATTTAAAGATATTAAAAAAGGAAAAAAAGACTGGCTGACAATAAAGCATCATCCAGTTGGCAATAGGTCTTTTTGTTTTCCAATTGGCGAAGGAAGGCAATGTGTCACAAGGGATGGATGTACTGCTGACTAATGCAGTGTGGAGGAAAGGCATGCGATGTAATTTCCAGGAATACATTTAATTAGCGTTAAAAGTCTCACCACACCAGGTTAAAGTCCATCAGACTTATTTGGAATCATAAGCCTTTGAAGCGCTGCTCCTTCATCAGCTGAGTGTAGATGACTCACCTGATGAAGGAGCAGTGCTCTGAAAGCTCGTGATTCCAAATGAACCTGTTGGACTTTAACCTGCTGTTGTGAGACTTCTTGCTGTGCCCACCCCAATCCAACGCTGGCATCTCCACATCTTAATTACAGTTGGCAACCATGTTTCAGAATTGAGCCCCACGTTGTAGGGGATAGATCAGTCTAATGAATTAAATTTATTTATTGTCACTTTCTGTCTTGCATTCATTTTTTTTTCTTTTGCTCCCTGTGTAGAGGGGGAAGTGGAGGCAGAGTGGCTGAAGGATGCAGGCCTTTCAGGCCTAGTCAGTGGAAACACCCAAGAAAGCATAGCTTTACTGTCAACTCTAACCCGTACCCAGGCGGAAGCTGTTCAGAGAAGAGTGGAAACATTTACAATGACGATGAGGAAAAAGAACAAACAACAGTTCCCTGATGTCAGAAACATCTTTAGTCCACAGGTAGGGAGGGTGCATTCAGTCTAACAGAAAGCCATGAACAGGCCTCTCATTTTTGAGAAGTTTGGATCCTTAAAAGGGCTTGTGTGATGGAGACTTTAATCTCAGGAATTGTCAATGTTTAAGACAGTTCTCCCTATACAATAAGGAGGCAGCATTTGAGGGGATTCATAGGATGGTAAAGGTTAAATATATAAGCTCTGAATAATGGTTCTTTGTTGGTCCTGAAACTCTATGGGATTCTCCTGACTGCCTGCTCCAACTTGGAGTGAGTAAGTGGGTGAGTAGCTGATCTCCCATAAATGTTGTCAATCAATTGTACTATTCTCTGCGAATTCTGGCAGTGTCCCACCAAAGAGGAGATGGGGAGAACTCCACTAATGAATCTTAACATGGTCATATGGTATGGTGACAGCAACTTGCACATATATGGTGGTTTTGTGTGGAAATATGTTCCAAAACATTTAGACAAAGTAGAAAAATTGAACATGAAACATTGCACGTTAATAGCTGCAGAAAATCAGAAAAGTGTGTCATAGTTGGTATTCTCTGTGGCCAGGATTCTCCCAAAAAATTCTAAGTTCCCAATGTGCGGGGAAATGGGAGTAAATCCTGCTGAGTTTTTTCTCAACATGATTTACAGAATGAATCTCTGACACTCTGTGCATCACAGAGTGCCCTAGCGTGATTCACTCTGGAAATCTAAGAGGCTGGCAGCATTGCATTGAGCCGGCTACTGTGTATGTGCCGATCTGTCAGCATGCACATTGGCCCCGTGTTGCATTGTGTTGCTAGCCCGGCGACCCCTCCCCATCATTAGTTTTCTGACACCACCACCCTCACCCCCCAATCCCAATCCCAATGACCAGCCCCTGGAAAGCCCATTCCCCCCCCCTCCCCCCACCCCTGATGACAAGCCCCTACCCCACTGGCAGCCCTGAGAATCCCCTACCCCGCTCTTCACCCGGATGGCCTTCCTGATCGCCCTCTTCTCTCCCTCTGCCAGCCATCCCAATGCAGTGTGGCAGTGGGACTCCCTCATCCCACCCTTTCGTACCTTGGTACTGCCCAGTGGGTAGTGCCAGTTTGCCCCTTGGCATTGCCCAAGGGACATCCCTCTTACCTCCGACCTCCCTGGGGGGCCCTCAATAGCCTCTCTTCCTTCCATTGGAGTTGGGCTTCCTGTTCCCCATTAGTGGGGGGCAGAAGTAAATCCAGCTGGAGCAAATCACTCCCAGTAGGGGGGGAGCAGAGACACTGGCAGACCCGGTGACATCAGTCATGGGCCTGCTAATTGGAAGCAAATGAAGATTTCCATATTTAATCAACTCCATGCCGATTTCTGGCATGGACCTGTTGATGCTGAAAAACTTAGCCCTGGAGATGCGAAACGGCCTCTGCTCGTGTCTCCCAACCTGTTACACTACATGGGCACTGCATTGGGCTGAGAGAATCGTCCCTATATCTTGCTGTTTATTGCCTAGCGTGGACTTTCTTTATAGTCTAGTAACCCGCAAAGGTGTACAGGGTAAGTAAACTGAATACAGGCAACACATTATACTACAATAAATTAACTGGGCATAAAAACTGAACTCCCTTGGTAATAAAATTCAAGAGATGGGTTGTGCACTGGCTCAATGTATTGGGACTGGAATATGCCAAGAGACAAGAATAGATTTTGAACTTCTGCTTCTCCATAGAGCAAATTCCAATGTTTTTAACTATGTCACTCACAGAATCCACAGAGGAAATCTGTAATTTTATATAAAACAATCTAACAGAATAGAAAAACACCTTTGGGATGCTCTGGCCTCTCTGTAGGATTTCCCATTGACTTCACCCCACGCCACTGGGAAATCCACAGCAGGGTGCGCCATTGGCAAGATCAGAAGATCTGGCAGCCATGAGCAGCCAGAAAACACTGGCCTTTAAATACATTTGTAGCATTAAAAAGTCACACGTTGCTTCAACATTGCTACTGGTAATATAAGAACATGAAACGTAAATGATTCATCTGACATTTGGCAGTCAATTGTTATAATTAGAGGAATCGCACATTTCAAATAAATGGGTTACTCTCCACACTTATG
Organism: Carcharhinus amblyrhynchos; assembly: GCF_965287045.1. NCBI lineage: Eukaryota > Metazoa > Chordata > Chondrichthyes > Carcharhiniformes > Carcharhinidae > Carcharhinus > Carcharhinus amblyrhynchos. The sequence continues at coordinate 62,627,351 of NC_137330.1, forward strand.
TTGCTGAATAAGAAATCCATCCAACCCATAAAGCACTTGTTTGCTAATATCACCAAAATTCATTTTTGGATTCATTGGGTGGGATCCTCTGGCCACACTCACCTGAAAACCAGAGATTCCCACCTGACTTCAATGGACTTTACATGGTCTGCCGCCACTGCCACCACCACCGGCCCCCCCCAACACACACACACACACACACCGCTGGAATTCTAGTGGCAGGCGGCGATGGCAGAATTCCGGCCACAATTTTAGTTCAAATAAACAGGTTGCAGAATGTACCACTGATTGCCATGCCACGCATTATATCACAACACAATGACTATGACCAGGATTTCACCTGCCTCCCAGCGGCATATTTTCTGGAGGGGCAGACAGCTTGCCAGTCCTGCCCGGGTCTATGGCATTTTGTGCGGCTCGCTTGTCCCACTGCCGGGGAAACTGCAGCAGAGAATCATCTTCCACGGAAGTAAGGGCCGAGAAATCCCGGCCTGTTTCTCCTCTCATTGCCTTTCAGAGTTCTCCAGGATTCATGACACTGGTCCATCTACGTATGATCAATCTTAATTCCAGGATATCCGACACAAAATTCTTGGTTTAAGGTTCCAACTCTATTTACAATGTCTTAACGCTGCATTTCAAGTGAATGTTCCCAACTTTGGTGTGATGTTTGATCCTGAGATGAGCTTCCAAACACACATTTGTGTGATCACTAAGACCACCTATTTCCACCTCTGCAACATTATCCAACTCTACCCAACCTCCGCCACCTGCTGCTGCAGCTCTCATCTTTTCCTCTATCATGTCTAGATGCAACCATTCCTCTGCACCCATGGCTGGTCTCCCACATTCTAATCTCAGTATATTGGAGGCCAAAGCTCTGCTGCCTGCCTCCTAATTTGTACCATGTCCTGTTCACCCATGACCCCTGGCTCGCTGCCTTGCATTGGCTCCTGATCAAGCAACATCTTGATTTAAAATTTCCCATTCTTGTTATTAAATTCCTCCCTGACCTTGCCCCTTTCTACCTCTGTAATCTTGTTTAATGCCACACTCTTCAGTACAACTTCAATCCTCTAATTCTGGTCTCCTGTGCATCTCAGTTTTTAACTGTTCCTCCACTGATGGTCATGCCTTCAGTTATTGAGAATACAAGATCTGGAACTCCCTCAGTAAAACTCTCCACCTCTCTACCACCTTTTTTCTAAAGATATACCTTAAAGTCTATCTCTTTGACCCAATTTTTGGCCATCTGCCCTAATTTCACATTGTGGGGCTAAGTGTTAAATTTTGTTTTATTAAGCTTGGTGAAGTACCATGGGCTGTTCGACTGTGTTCAAGGTGCTACATAAATACAAGTTGTTGCGGTGAGATAACATCCTGTTTCCAGTGACCCGTTTTGAAAACATCACTTGTGCTGTAATTTAAAGTAAACCAGCGGTAGGTCACAAATACAAAATGGGGCTCCCATTACTTAGTGTCATCCGGCAACAACACGATTGTCTCTTTTCATTTTTGGCTGGGGGGGAAGGAAAACATACTTGTTCTTTTTTTTAATGCATGGCAATAAATGCAAAACCCAATTTGAATGCTGAATGTTTAAATTAAATATCGTTTTCCAACAAGTTTTTCTTAATGCTACATTGGCCCAGAATTTGAAGGGTAAAAGCGTGTGAGCAGTACATGCCGTTGTTAATGTGCTGATCAGCCAAAAAACTCAAACAAAGTGCTCCTCTGTTAGTTTCATAAAAACAGCATCTCATGCATGATCTCCCCAACTACAATGGTGCTGTTACATTTACACAATAATTGTCCAGAAAAGTCACCACAAAAGGTTAAGTGTGGTAATTGTAAGTGCAAGAACTCTTTAACAGTTGATGACTGACAATCAAACTCTCTGGCACCTAAAATGACCTATTAAAATTTTAGTCTCATTTCTTCAGATAGTGAAATGTTAGAAATTTCAAAACTGAAAAATGTTATGGGATTTTCCCCTCCTGGTTTTTGTTTTGGATGGGTTTGATGACAACAACAGATAATCGTGCATGAGGTCCAAATCAAGTTTCATGCTGCCGGAAAAGTGTGACACAATTGTCTGCATCCCATGTCATTGACATTATGAGATGAGTGTCAGAAACACCATTATCAGGACTCTATGCCTGAATCATCCTCTCCCTCTTCTATAAGTAAGTCCATTCATGTTGGTGTGAGGACAGACAGGCTGGAACCAATGAGTGTACCTAGTGAGCAGGCCTCTCAGAGGAATTCAGGTAGTGCATCACTTAGGGGGGGTTGTGAGGGGGGGATGGTGGCAGGGAAGGGTCTTGCGCAGTCACTATATGGGCACTGCTCCTGGCTCTACCTGGGCACTGTCTTTTTGCCATCAGGCAGTGCCAGTGGGCGTTGCATAGGGCATTCCTGGTTAACTTTTGTGCACTAAGGCACCCTTTAAAAATGGCACCCCTATCTTAAAAAAGCTAAGTTGCTTGTGGGCTGGGCCTTGCCAGCATGATCTCATGGAAACCAGCTCTTGTTTTTTTTTATCAAGGTGGGGTGATATGGTGGAGAAAGCCACACTTGGTGCTGGCAGCTTCAATGCCGCTTTTCCCACCTGCTATTGGCCTTTGCTGATCTTCAGGAAAATTCTGCCCCAAAAGGTTTTTACCTTTTCTTTCTTCTCTGTTTCTTTTTCTCTCTCTTCTAATCCAATCTATCCTTTCCAGTTTCTCTCCTTGCACCTGATTTAACAGGGAATTTGGACTCACTCCTTCTCTGTCCATCCTCTATTTCATTAAATCTCATTGGTCATGGAGGGACCTCCTGTGCCCCATCCTTCACCAGAGTGTTTACACTTTATCAACTCACTACAAGTTACAGAACAAAAACTTTCCGTATCAGAGGATACAGGAAATGAGCACAAGAGATTCTGGACAGGGTTTTCCAGACCCTCCCGTCACCAGGATTGTCCAGTCCCACCGAAAGTCAATGGACAGTTAGGCTGACTCGCTGCCTCCCTGGGGTTGGGGGGAGGGTGTGGCAAATTCCAGCCCATTATCTCTCTCATTCTGATCACTTGTTATAATAATTAAAATAATTAATCAACCATAACCTGTGCCATATTGTTCAATTTTCTGCATGTACTTATAAACCATGCCTTTGTCAACACATACCCAGCTGACAAAAAGAAAAGTCACATGGAGAAACAGCACATTCCCGACACAACGTTAAAAGTTCACTAATATCAGCCTCAACATAAAATTACAAAGTCACAATGATATTGTGAGGGTTAGAAGACTCACCTTCAGCCAATTGATGCTCCGTGTGGCTCTGGGGCATCCCTGAACTGCAGTGTTATATCGTCCATTCCTGCTCTGCGTTATTGGAAGTCATGCAGCCAGAACTAAAGGAAAAAAAATCAAATAGTGTAGAAAAATTATAAAACAGGTTTTTAAAAATAATCATATTTCTGTACTGTTAAAATACAAGTGCATCCAAAATCAATGCAAGTAGAAAGATTATTTTATAAAGCCAGTGTTATATACCATATACTATGTGTCTTCAACAAGTGCACACTGTTTATAACTGAAGGAAGAGAGAAATTTCGAATGCATTCATTTTGTATTCCTTTCCCTCCATTATTTTTATAGCAGAGCTGTTTGAGTTGCCACCTTTCATCTCTTAGTCCTTCAGGTAATGAGGGAATAATATTAACCATCAATTTCACTCTGTGATTATTTGATTGTGGCTGAATTGTACATTCAGTTATAGGTAACTTTATATTGACTTTCAGGCCTCAAGTACAAATGAAGCTTCAGCTAGTACAGCTGATGGAAATGAAAGAGAAGGTACCTTTGACAAAATGGGAGGTATGACCTTTATTTTTCAGAAAATATGAAATCTACTCATGTTTACCATGTTGACTTTTATGCCACTTGTTTCCCAGTTACTATTGCTCAACTGGATGAAAACATATTTGACTCATATGTTTAGGTTTGAGTTGCAAAGTTTCCTTCTCACATGATGGATCATGTTCAGCTCTGGCTATTAGTGGGTGTTTTTCAGTTGATGCCTAATTTATTTATTTTTTTAATTGTTTAATAAGGCCAAACATTTGGCTGTGTTTAAAAAATGTGATTTGCAATTCCTAAAGAACTAGTTAAATGTATTTTTTTCTTTTAACTTTTACCGTTCTAAAGTGGAGTTCTTGATTTTTTAGGTTATGGATGATTTATGCCCACAATGCCACCAATAGATTCAATTACCATAAAATGTTGCGATGTGTCTTTATAATATATAATGCAGGTTGAGTATCCTTTATCTGAAACCCTTGGGGCCGGTTGCATTTCGGTAATCATATATTTTCAGTTTCAGATCTACAGCATTTATGGTTGACCTATAGGCCTACTTACATTTCAATAGTCTACGTCTAGGCTAACTATATTCTGAAAATACTAAGTTCTTTCTCCATTGGGGTGGCACAGTGCTTAGTGTTGCTGCCTCACAGCACCAAGGACCCGCGTTCAATTCTGGCCTTGGATGACTGCTGGTATGGAGTTTGCACCTTCTTCCCACTTCTGCATGGGTTTAGTCCGGGTGCTCTGGTTTCCTCCCACACTCCAAAGATGTGCAGGTTAAGTGGATCGGCCATGCTAAGTTCCCCCTTAGTGTCGTAAAATGTGTAGATTTGGGGAATTAGCTGGGTAAATATGTGGGGTTATGGGGATAGGGCTTGGGCAAGATACTCTGTTGGAAAGTCGATACAGACTCGATGGGCCGAACGGCCTCCTTCTGCACTGTAGGGATTCTATGATTTGCCAGCTATCACACACCCTACTATCAGACACCCTACAGGTGTACTTTATTACACCTGTAATATAACATTACATTGCTTTCTTAACAAATAAATAAACTGCGTAGCTGTTCAAAAAATGATTGGTTTTTGGATGTGTTCGGTTTTCAGGTGTACGGATAAAGGGTATCCTACTTGTAGATTGTTCTTTGATTACAATGCTCCACATGTCTCACATTCATAAGGTAGAATGTTGCAGCAGGAGATGTGAAGGAGCAGTAAGTATTGAAGTCTAACACTCAGTTAGATAGGCACTCAGGACAATAAAAATCATCTTGTTTCCTTCCAGAGCCGCTGATCAACCTGGCTATCAAGGATGAAGGTGTTCAACAAGCAGCTGATATCAATTTAGAAATATCTTACTCTGAGCAGGCTGCAAATATGAAAGAAAAATCAGGCAGAATAAATCCTAAAGGAGAGGATGATGCATCTCTCCCGGTAAGTAGAAACATAGGGAGAAATTTCGAAGCACCGAAACAGTGAGAATAATGAAGTGATCTGCATTAGTCTGTCAGGTGCAAGACACACCACAATCGTCTTATAGTTGGTCACTCTTTCAGTGAGTTGAGAGTTTTTCACAGTGTGGGGAGGGTGGTGGATGGAACCTAAACTTGGGCACCATTTCGCAAGGGTGTTCTGATCTTTCAGTGCACTGGGAGATGCCCTCATTTTCCCCATGGACATCAGGTTCCCCTAACCCACCCCCCTCAGAGGTGGGATGCCTCCCCACATCCTCCCTCACATTGGTCACCGGCATCAGGGCCCTCTTGATGAGTCCTCATGTTCTACGTGCCCATCCATCAAGACCCTCCGATATGCTGCACCATCAAGACCGCCTTCACAATCCACCCCTGTAAGACACCCCAGTCACAACCCCTCCCACGCTCCCACAGGGGTTTTAGTAACCTCCACCCACCCACCCACCACCACCACCACACCCCCCCCCAACCCCCCACATGTGACAACCGCATCAGGTTTCTGCTGGTGGAGAACAGTAGTGATTCTTGGCATTATCACAATAACACTTTAGATGTGCTAATCGGACATGATCCGGTTCGCGCCATTAGGAAGGGACTGGGAGAATCACAAACTGTTTGGTGATGGGTGCAAAACAGTTTTTTAGGCCTGCACAATATTCTCCAGGACTAACGCGATCTACCAATGGTGCGGCGAGCTGGGGAATTGCCGCCATGAAATGATATCTAAGGAGAGCATTTAGCCTATTGTTTCTGTGCCATCTTGTTGAAAGAGCTTTCTATTTTGCTGCACTGCCCCGCAATGATTTCTCCTTCAAGTTTATATCCAATTTCCATTTGAAAGATGCTATTACATTTGTTTCCTTTATGCTGTCAGTTAATCATGAGAACCCACTGCACAAGTTTCTTTTCTTAACCTCATGTTGCTTCTGATCTTTTGCTAATTCCTTTAAATCATTGTCCTGTGATTTCCAACTCTTCCGCCAATGAAAATAGTTTCTCCTTATTTAACCTATCAAAATCTTTCATGGTTTTACACATAACCCCCCCGCCCCAACTTAACCCTTAATGCCATTTGCTTTGAAGCAAATTTTATTTTTTTAAATTTTTTTTCATGGGGTGTGGTAATGAAAAGGTTGGAAAGAATCTTAAGAAGGTGGTAGTGAACCTCCTTTTTGAACCATCGCAGTCCCTCTGGTGCGATTGCACCCCCAGTGCTGTTGGAAAGGAAGCTCCAGGATTTGGATTTCCACATTATGAAATATTCTATCCACTTCTACAGAATCAAATTCAAACAACTTCTTTCGAGGCTGAAAAATCCACATTTGTCCACTCATTCATCATAGCTCAGATCTCAAATACTAGAAAGCAATCAGCTTTGACTCATGTGTGGATTGGACATCTGAAGATACTGAAGTGTACCAAAGAGATGTTAGAATTTAAATACATAAAAAAAAGCCCAAATTCCGCAAAGTGTCAGTCACTGTCAGATTGCTGCTCCGACCGTACTTTACCAAACTCCAAGGCAGCTCCGCATTTCTGTCTCAGTCTTCCGAGCCTGGCTTCTCCAGAAATGCAGAGCATACAGTCCGTTGTTCCTCAGTAATACTTAATATTGAGGCCCCTGTACAACATCTAAAAACCAGATCTGTATATAACATTGCAACATCTTTATAATGACATAATAATGAGTGTTACATCTCCTTATATGTGCTTTTGAAGTGCTCTTGGCAAAATTAAAAGTTTGCCCACCATTTATCCTTTAAGCAATTCCATCAGAAAAGAGATGATCTAATTATTTATTCCATTGCTATTTGTGGGATCTTGCTGTGCATGAATTAAATGCTGGAATTTGACATATTACAGTAATGATTATACTTTAAGAGTATTTAATTTTTTATGATTGGACTGAGGCTATGAAAGGCATAATGCATCTTTTGTTTCTTTTTTTCATAAGAACTACCGGCTGCCAAAAGAAAAGACAGGTACAACTAAAGCCGGAAATCTCGCCCCTCAGGACATGAAGAAAGTCCGCTCATTGGCTCTGATTGAAATGACAGCTCTATACGATACACTTGGTGTGGATTTCAAGCATCATAAAGCAATGAAAGTCAAAATGCGAGGTAATGAGAATACACTATTTAAATTTTGAACCTCTGTTTCGCTATGAAGTTGATACATGTAACTCCTTGGTGGGATTTTCCGGACGCGCTTGCTCCAAAACTGGAGAACCCTGCCCGAGGTCAACGGATCTTTGCATGGTCCGTCCCCGCCCACTATAATTCCTGTGATAGGCGGGAAGGGAAAATTCATCCCCTTCTGTCTGAGTGGCACAACCTCATAGCGCCAGGGACTTGGGTTTGATTCTAGCCTTGGGTCACAGTGTAGCGTTCTCCCCATGTCTGCATGGGTTTCCTCCAGGTGTTCCACTTTTCTCCCACAGTCCAAGGATGTGCAGATTAGGTGGATTGACCATGCAAAATTGCCCCTTAGTGTCCAAAGATGTGTAGGTTGAGTGGATTAACAATGGCAAATAAGTGGGGTTATGGGAATAGTGTCGGAAGGTGGGCCTGAGTAAGGTGTTCTTTCGGAGAGTGGATGCAGCCTGATGGTCCGAATGGGCCTCCTGAACTGTAGGGGTTCTATGTATGTAAACTTTTTATGTATTTTATTACTCGTGAAATTTAAGATTTTCTTCATATATGGGGGTGGACTTATTTGCATTATTTTCTCTCTGGTTAAACTAACATTGGATTGGAGCATGTGTGCTGTATGTGGGGATGTGTCAGTAAGGAAAATAGTGCCCTCTGTGAACTTCTTTTCATTCCTCAGCAATGTAAGGGTTTTACTACAGATAGCATCCAGTGAGATGGTTGATTCAGAGTAAAGTCCAAAGTTTGCATTGGGAAAATAATAAAATTATTGAACTCTTGTCACCACAATGAGCAAGTTGTCATAAAAGTTAGCTATGACTGTAACACTACATTCCTTTCTTTCCTTCTCTGAACCGTATGCTTTGCCTGTGTAACATGCAAGAAATAATATTTTTCACTGTATACTGATACATTTGACAATAATAAATCAAATCAAAAAGCAAAATACTGCAGATGCTAGAATCTGAAACAAAAATAGAAAATGCTGGAAAATAGAGCCAATGTTTTGCATCTCAATGACCCTTTATCAGACTCTGTATTTCTCATTTGCTGCAGCTGGAATCAGTAAGTAAAACATCTCCTCTATAAATGTTAATTTCAGACCCTGGAGCAGTGAGGGTGAGCGAGGAGGTAAGTCTCTGCTTTCAAACTGCTCCATGCTAGTGAGGAGGGGGGAGGGGTTGGTGGTTTAGTGGCAGCCATGTTGTATTTCAGGTCAGGGGGGCCTGTGAGTATGTGGGGGACTGTTGTTGCTCACAGGGTTTGAGGAGTGTGTGTTGATCGTGGGCTGTGGGGGGAATGTGGAGAGTGAGTGTGTGTTGCAAGACTGGGGGCGTGCATAGAGTCATAGAGGTTTACAGCGTGGAAACAGGCCCTTTGGCCCAACTTGTCCATGCCACCCCTTTTTTTAAAATCCCTAAACTAATCCTAATTGCCTGCATTTGCCCCATATCCCTCTAAACCCATCATACCCATGTAACTATCTAAATTATTTTTAAAAGGTAAAATTGTACCGGCATCTACTACTACCTCTAGCAGCTTGTTCCAGACACTCACCACCCTCTGTGTGAAACAGTTGCCCCTCTGAGGCAATTGTATCTTGCCCCTCTCACCTTAAACCAATGCTCTCTAGTTTTAGACTCCCCTATCTTTGGGAAAACATATTGACTATCTACCTTGTCTGTTATTATATAGACCTCTTTAAGTTCACCTCACAGCTCCAGAGAAAAAAGTCCTGGTCTATCCAGCCTCTCCTTATAATTCAATCCATCAAGCCCCGGTAGCATCCTAGTAAATATTTTCTGCACTCTTTCTAGTTTAAAAATATCCTTTCTATAATAGGGTGACCAGAATTGCACACAATATTCCAAGTGTGGCCTTACCAATACCTTGTACGAATTCAACAAGACATCCCAACTCTTGTATTCAGTGTTCTGACCGATGAAACCAAGCATGCCAAATGCCTTCTTCACCACTCTGTCCACATGTGATTCCACTTCCAAGGAGCTATGAACATGTACCCCTAGATCTCTCTGTTCTGTAACTCTCCCCAACACCTTACCGTAAACTGAGTAAGTCCTACTCTGGTTCAATCTACCAAAATGCATTATCTCGCACTTGTCTAAATTAAACTCCATCTGCCATTTGTCAGCCACTGGCCCAATTGATCAAGATTCCACTGCAATTGAAGATAACCATCCTCACTGTCCACCATGCCACCAATTTACCACTTACTAACCATGCCCCCTATACTCTCATCCAAATCATTAATATAAATGACAAATAACAGTGGGTCCAGCACTGATCCTTGAGGCCCACCGCTGGTCACGGGCCTCCAGTTTGAAAAACAACTCTGTACAACCAATTGGCTTCTGTATGAAAAACAACTCTGTACAATTGGCTTCTGTCAAGAAGCCAATTTTGTATCCATTTAGATAGCTCATCCTGGGTCCCGTGAGATTTAATTTAATGCAACAACTTACCGTGTGGTATCTTCTTTCAACTTTCCATCTGTCTCTCCCCTTGCCCGATCCAGCCACCCCTCATCAGATTGACAAGATGGCTTTTGTGATGCAATTGATCTTGCTGTTTTTTTGGTTGCTGCTGGAGCTGAGGAGCAGGAGGATGAATTGCAGGCAGAGGGGGCCTGGGCCATGTCACTTGTAGGAGGGGAGAGAGATGGCCACAGAGGCAGGATGTGGCTGCCATTCACCCCGAGATGAGGGGGCATGAAACAGGCAGTTCAAGCAGCTGTTGGACATTGCGTGCCATCGCGTCTCTGGCTTTGGAAGGAGACAGTGCAGCACATGTGCCATTTGTTGCAGGATCTGGCACCTTGGGACATGGGTGGCACCCACTCCTAGTGGCTGTGAAAGTGACGGCTGCTTTAATCTTTTACGCCACCGGGCCTTTCCAGACCGCCAGTGGAGATCTTTGTGGCATTTCACAACCATCTATCCACAAGCGTGTGAAGGAGGTCACAGATGCCCTGTGTGGCTGGGCTGGCCAGTATATTAAATTTGACCTGGATCAGCCCCAGCAGGAGGACCGGATTACAGGATTTGTGACCATCGCGGGAGTGCCAAATGTGCAGGGGGTTATAGACTGCACCCACATCACCCTCAAGGCCCTAGTGAAAAATCCTGAAAGATTCATGAACAGAAAGGGCTTCTGTTCCATCAATATGCAGTTTGGTGTGTGACCATCAGCTGCATGTCTGTGCCAGACAACCCGGCAATTTGCATGATTGTTTTATATTGAGGAGCTCCAATATCCCAAGGTTTTTGAGAAGGACCCCAGGGTGCAGGGATGGCTCATGGGGAACATGGGGTGCCTGCTTCGGACTTGGCTGATGACACCTCTGTGGAGACCTGAGATTGAGGCAGAGATCCGATATAATGAAGCCAACATTGCCACCAGTCAGTAGTGGAGTGGTGCATAGGGTACCAGAAAATGTGGTTCAGGTGCCAGGACTGCTAGGGTGGGGCCCTCCAGTATAGCCCCGATATTGTCCTGTATTGTGGTGGTGTGCTGTGCCTTACACAACCTGGTGCAGTGGTGAGAAGGAGGAGGAGGA